>NC_136067.1:1034819673-1035460549 GCF_964261635.1 Lissotriton helveticus | reverse complement strand
TTTGTGCCCCCTGTCTCCCAGGGACACTGGCTGCTGATGGGGGCGGGAGTCTGTCCTGTGGCTCTGCTACCCTTCCACCCTAGGTATGTTTTCTGAAGTAGATTCTCTGTTTGTCCATCATCTCTTGCTGTTCAATGGGCAGCCAATACGTGGCGAGTGTAAGGTTCCCTACTTGGTGCCCTTTCCTCTCTGGGACTGGTACTGATCAGATCTTTGAGTATTACAGTTTAGGGCAATCCTCTACCTGCCCCAGTGTTGTCTCTGGAGCCAACGCCTCCTAGCCACGATTCTTACCTCCGATGCCTCTGTCCTGTTGTGCTAAGAAGAGCACAAACTGTACCAGTTCTGTTCCCGGTTTGCCTTGGGGAGGTCCTAGGGCCGAAGTGGAGGTGGCGTGTATGGCAGCATGGTGATCCTTTCATCTATCCATTGGAATACCACCGCAGGAGAATCAAAGAAGAGGATTTAGGCTTCGTACATGACCTTGAGTTTGGTAGGTATACGAATATATAGTGGGTGTTGAGGCTGTAAATTTGCTTCTTTGCCACTATTAAGGATTTCTACTGTTGTTACACCATCTTAAAATAGTCTGGAAAAAGCAGTATTTTGTGGGATTGAAACAGCAGACATTATTGGTGGTTTAGGATGATGTCTTTGCCATGGAAGTTCCGTGTATGAACGACGATGGGTTTTGCTGGGGTGCCCGCAGTGGTTTTGGGGCTAACTCTCTGTGGGCCTGTTCGATGACAAAGCAAGTGGATAAAAAGTCAGCTTGCAGAAGGGAGTGCAGCTATTGAGCTATGAATTTCTCCGGTGAGGGCACTTCACAGCCCTCTGGGAATCCCACACTGTAAAGACTGTTCCCTCAGGATCGCCCTTCAGAATTCTCAACCCTAGCAGCCAGTACTTTGGAGATGGAGGATAGTCTTGAGATCATCTTTTGCATTTCTGCTACTTTGTCTTACACCTCTGTCATGTTATTTAAGTGTGCGCTATCCCATCCCCAGCTCGGCAGAGATCGTGATGCAGCAACATAACATTAGTTCATTGTTTGGTGTGATTCAAGAGTTACTACCTTGCCTTGATTGACCTCTGATGGTCATGCGCCCAGGAGGTGTCCTCTGCATGTATGATTTGTGACCCGCCAGCCCTGAGACCAGACCGGGCTGCCAGGTGACAATTTTTTTTCTAAATGTGCCCCCTGGCGTAAGATCAAGCCGCCCGTCGCTTGGGAACCTGAGCCACCCCAGCATGGGTTTGTCTGGCTCTTTGCCCAGCTTTGGATGTTGCCTTCTTCTTGACCGGTTTCCGTGGGCTTTGCCAAGACCGAATGCCACTAGGCCCCTCTTGAGGTAGCCGGTCATTCCGCAGGGTCTCCCAGATAGAGAGCCTTATGAGGCTGCAGGGGCTCAAGGCAGGCCTGTCTTATAGGTGTCTCTGCAAGCGCTGCCACCAGTCTCCAGAGGCTGTGTCCTCCCATCTTCGAGCTCTGGGTCAGCGCATCGCAAGGTCTGCCCTGCCCATCTCCTCGTAGCGTGTAGGGAGTCGTAAAATAGGGGAAAATAATTCAAGCTGCACAACAGCTCGTCAAACGCAAATGCAGGTCAAGACTTTTCTTGCATTTTATAGGCCTCAGCGGCATCTGCCCGCAGCAGTCCTGTTAGGCTCCATGCAGACAAGGCGTCAAGTGGGGCAGTCTGTTTTTCCATATGACTCGGTACTCCGTGCCACGCAATGGGCGCCACGGTCTGCTCCCTTGTGGCTTCTAGATTTTGCCACCCCCACAGTCCCCCAAGTGTCAGGGTACCACGGTAGTCTCATCCATGCATCTAGTGTCGCCTGTGTACCTTGCTGCTCTCACTCTTAGGCATCCAGGCCACACATCCCCATTATTGCCCATCCTTGATATTTTTTTTATTTTATATTAGTCTTTTTATTAAAGAAAACATCAGCAAAAAATCACATTACAGAGGGTCAGTCAGAGCCGCCGAGCATACATCAGGGGGTCACAGGATACACAAAGCTTACAACCGTAAAGGAACTTTATGGGGAAGGGGGGTCATCAAGAGCAGCATTCAGAGGTGGTGTACACATTTCTCCTCTGTAATTATTCCAGGGACGCCAAACCAATGACCTCTTTCGAGGGCGTCCCCTTTCAAAATATGTAGTTTTCTCCCTAAACATACACCAATCTAAATTGTTTTCCCACACTCCAGAGTGGGAGGTTGCTCCACTCCCCACAATTGGGCTATATTTCGTTTGGCAATCATGAAACTCAGAGTAGCCCATTGCGTCTGTGAGGTATTTAAGTCAGTAGGCTCCCAGATGTTAAGTAAGCACCTCCCAGATGATATGCATAAAGGTACCAATGAGACACATTGTCGTTTGCATAACCCCATATCTTAGAATCCCATATGTACTAATCGGGGTCCCGTGAGATAGATCATATGCAGAATTTTAAGTTGAACTAGTGTCAGGCGAGCTGGGATTGCGACTTTTCTTGGGTAGGACACTGCTGTCTGCCAATCCTCTTCATCGAGCTCAATCCCATCCTGCATCCATTTGTCCCTTAGCGCCTCCAGGGGGCCAGATCTGTGGTTGATCAGTTTTTTATATATCAAGGAGGTCGTTTTGTCAGGAAGGTGTCCGTCCAATATCCTGTCTTCTAGAGGGGAGGCCTCTGGGGGCTCCGTCTCCCCGGGTAGTGCTGAGAGAAGGGAGTGACAAACCTGCCCATAAAGGAAGTATTCAGAATTTGCCAGTTCATACTCCACCTGCATTTCCTCAAACAATTTAATTCTCCCCTTCCCCCAGATATCTTTGACCGTGGAGATTCCTATAAGATCCCACTTATCGAAAC
This sequence comes from Lissotriton helveticus, assembly GCF_964261635.1. Classification (NCBI taxonomy): domain Eukaryota; kingdom Metazoa; phylum Chordata; class Amphibia; order Caudata; family Salamandridae; genus Lissotriton; species Lissotriton helveticus. Next base: position 1,035,457,689 of record NC_136067.1, on the reverse strand, counting down.
CTTTTGTTTTCCAGAGCTTGCCAAGCCTTTCAGAGTCCCACAGAGGGGTGGTCGTGGTCAGTTTGTTTTTCCATCCCAGTGAACCTGTGGCATCATGCCAGATCGGAACTGAGTGTTTAGTTGGCCCCGTTAATGCCAGTCTATTTGGCCGAGAATACAAGGCTCTCTTATACCTACCCCCGGAAAGAAGCCATTTATCCATAGCGTATCCAGGGTCATCAAATGGGCCATATGTGCCGTGGTTAATCGCCGCCAGTTGGGAGGCCCAGTAGTATCTTTTGATATCTGGGAGGGCAACGCCTCCGTCATACCAAGAAAGTGTTAGTTTGTGTAAAGCGATGCGGGGCCTGCCCTCCCATAATAGACTCCCCTGCAGGCTCTCGATCTCATGGAAGTAACCCGGTGGCACCACATCCAAGGTATTTTGCAGGGCGTAGAGAAAACGAGGGAGAACCATAATTTTACAGAGGGCTGCCCTACCCAACAATGAAAGAGGAAGCTTCCTCCAGTTGGAAATATCACTTTTAAGCCTCTGCAGAGGGGGAAGGAGATTTTGGGAATACCTAACCGAGGGATCCAAAGAGACAAAGATTCCCAAATATTTGAACCCTTTTGTATTGATCTGTATAGGACAGTTTCACGGAGGGCCTGGGGGGGTCAACCTTCAATACAAACAACAAGGATTTCTCCCAGTTGATTGAAAGTCCTGAATTTCTCCTGAAGGAAGCCAGGACATCAAAGATCACAATAAGGGACTTACAGGGAGAGGTCAAGTAAAGCAGTATATCATCTGCATACAAAGATATGCGGTCCTCCCATTCAGGTGACCACCGCATGCCTCTAATCGAAGGCTCCCAGCGTATCCAAGCGGCAAGAGGCTCCAAAGCCAATGAGAAAAGAAGGGGGGACAGCGGGCAGCCCTGATGGGTGCACTGTCCCAGCAAGAATGGAACTGAAGCTCTGTTGTTTACCAATACTTGAGCAAGCGGTTCCGAGTATAGCAGACGTACCCATCCGATGAACTCGGGACCGAACCCGAACTTGGCCAAGACTGCCCATAGATAAGGCTATTCAATCGTATCAAAAGCCATTGTTGCGTCAAGTGACGCGATTATAGCTGGCTCCCGCAGAGTATGAACTCTGGCCAACACCCCATGCAATCTACGCAGGTTTAGGGCCGTGTTCCTATGGAGCATAAAGCCCGATTGGTCGGGGTGGACCAGATCGCTGATGACTTTGACCAGTCTATTTGCCAGGAGCTTGGCCAGAATCTTCGGCTCGGCATTTAAAAGAGAGATAGGCTTGTACGAGGCACAGTACATTTTAATGATCTTGCCCTCCTTATGAATCACGACTATCGTAGCAACTCTCTCATCTCCTGGGAGAACCCCTTCGTCTCTGGAGTCCACAAACATTTCTTTCAAGTAGGGTGCCAGTTTATCCGGTTTATCCTTGATCATTCTTGTGAAATAAATCAGTATCAGCTAATGGTTGATGCTGATTTGGTGCGGAACTGCCACCAAGTGTGCCTGTTTGTGTCCGGTAAAATGCTGTTGTTTTTTTAACTGAATGACTACTGTGCATATTGCACTTCACTTCCAGGTTTCTTCCTCAGCCCACTCTCATTTCAGTTTTGTTTCAAAATGAGGGTTTGATGAGAAATGGGGCGAAGTCGGTCAGGAGCATGTGAAGATCAAGTGTCCAGTATCCCCAAGTGGTACAGATACAGGAGATTGTCCCTTGCACAATTATAGTCCCTTCTTCCTGGCTCCTTCCTCAGCTCTCATGAAATTTGATCTCCCATTTCAGGTCCAACAGACTCCTAAGAAAAAAACTTTTTTTGAATGTATCCCTCTACTTCCCTTTTGTTCTACTTTTTCATCCTTGTGATGTATCTAGCCCAGGTGTTGGAGGGTTATTTGGGCAGAACCCCTATATAACTTTTTCTGCTTGTCTTTACACTTTGTTAAGTGTGAGGGTTGTGATTTTTGAATAGTCCATTTATTTGGAACCAAAGATTACGTTGTTATATGCACATTTTGCGTGGTCTCTTGACCTGGTGGTTTAGGTACGTTCTCTTGATTTATTCTTTTTTTCCTTCTTCCAGCCGTGTTCTATTTCCCCCAGTTATATGTCATTAATTCTTTTTTGTTTGTAAATTCTGAAACGATTTGATTCAGGTTCAGTTTTTTGTATCCTGGTTTTCGGCAGGTGTGATCTCATGACCAGTTATATATACATATAAGATGTCAGGACCTCATATTGTAAGTTACACAGATGAGGAGATTAACAGACTTAAACAAATACCCTCGTTATTAGGTGCAGATTTAGGCGGTGATAGACCATTGAGTTCGGATAAAGGAGAGAGATTAATCCAATTAAGAAAGAAAAATATCCGCACACAATTACATGCTGAAGTCCTGTTGGGATATTTGAAGTCTAACACCATACCTGTTGGCTTACAAGTCAAAAATATTCCAGTTATTTTCCTCCAGGATAAACCCTATCTGATTGATTTCAGTGGAGTGGGAACTAAATGTTCCCAAGACTGGATAGTCTTGTCTATAAACACTGCCTTACGCATCAGTGAGGAAGAACTGAAGGAAATAAAAAGATTAGAGGAGGAGATTGAGAGTGACTCCACTATTACGGATGCTAAAGGTCTCTTGGAGAGTATTAATAAAACCTTAGCTGATTTCAAGACTAATACTGTTAACTTGAAAACAACTAAATTGAGTAGGGATATCAAAAATTTCAATCTAGAACAAGTTTATCCCTACTTGAAGGAAGACTTCTTCAAAAATACCAATCCAGGAGCACTGAACCCCCAATATAAGGGGAGATCTCGTACTAGGTTTCTAACCTTTTCCGACTCGTCATCTGATTCGGACCAGAGTGGAGAAACATATTATCAACCTTTCCCACAATATCAACCTTTCTATCAGTATCCACAAGGACCGCCACCTTTTTTAGACAGAGGGGGCGTCGAGGCAGGGGCTTCAGAAGGGGATGGAGACAACCCCAATTCCAACCATTTCAACCATTCCTACAACCACCGCAGACCCAAGACCAGAATTTGTTCCGAACCAGACACAGGGTCTACAGGTGGTAAATGCTGTGGATAATTTAGACCACTTTCAGGCAATGCCATCTGACAGGAACGACACGGAAGCAATACCCATCTACAATCTTTCTAAGCATCCCTTGTCACCAGTAGAATTAAATGTGCTATGCAAGGGCCTCTCTTTTGTTCCTTTGGTTGTACAAGACCCGGTTGATACCAAGACGGAAGTCCTGCAATTTCTTAGAAAAATTAGACTGAGGACCTACTTCTTGGAACAAGAAGAGAGTGTTGATTGGAATGTGAGTGGTTTAAAACTGAAATCCTCCTTTTGCCCGGACAGTGCCAGTATGCCAGACGAAGTTGTGCTTTTCGAAAATCAAGTCCTTAGGGAAATAGATAAGGTCAATCAGAAAAAAATCTCCTTTAGACCCAACTTTAACAAAGAAGAACACCGCACTTTAATTAATTTAGCCAACAATCCCTTGACAGTAATAAAACCTGCTGACAAGGGTGGGGGTATTGTAGTGTGGGACTGTGATGACTATGACAGTGAGGTACTGAGACAATTAGGTAATCCTATGCATTACCGCATAATTCAAGACAGCCCGGCCCCCATATTGAGAGCAAAGATCTTACACCTCACTACTGAAGCTTTGGATTGTGGATTCTTGGGCAAAAAAGAATATGATTACCTTAACACCTCCATGCAAAAAACACCGAATTTGTACGTCCTTCCCAAAATCCATAAAGATGCGGCTAGACCACCAGGTCGCCCGATTATTGCAGCTTGTGGCTCAATGCTTGAGCCTCTAGCAAAATACATTGATACATTCCTTAAACCATTTGTATGCACTACTCTGGCTTATATAAGAGACACTGTGGATTTTATCCACAAGATGGAGAACTCGGTGTTCGATGGAGACCAGCAGCTTCTGGTCTCCTTCGACATCGAGAGTCTCTATACCAACATACCGCAGGAGGAAGCACTGGTGGTTATGGAGCAAGTGCAGGATCAGAGAAGTAGGCCGCACCAGGTGCCGACTTCATTTATCCTAGATTTGGCCAGGATCTGCCTAAAAACAGTTTCTTCACCTTTAAAGGGGTGCTATATTTACAACTTAAGGGGGTAGCAATGGGGTGTGGACCAATTCGAGGGGAGGTTTGTCTTTGGTGAGGCGAATCCATTTCGACAATCCTTGTCGAGATGGGTTCGCTTCATCAACGACATATTCCTCATCTGGAGTGGGAATAGTGAAGAATTGAACTTGTTTCATGGTTGGCTCAATCGTTGCACGCCTGATCTGAAATTCACGATTACCTATAGTCCAGACAAAATCAACTTTTTGGATCTATGGATTTTCAATTCCAATGGGCACTTGGAGGTGAGCCTCTTTACAAAATCGACCGATCGGAATACTCTCTTGGAGTTTTCCAGCGGACACCCTAGGAGCTTGAAAGAGAACTTGCCCTATGGGCAGTTTCTGCGTATCCGTCGAAATTGTTCAAATAAGACGGATTATTTCGACAACGCAGAAATTCTCCTGAATAAACTATGCTTTAGAGGCTACCCAAGGAAATTGGTTAAGGCATCGTTAAAAAGAGCCTGGTATACTCCTCGAGAAACCCTGTTGACTCCCAAGGAAAAAGAAAAAAATTATAATTCTCTAATGACTTGTGTCCTGACCTTTAATCCAATGGCGAATAAAGTGAAGCAGATTATCTTAAAGAACTGGAGACTTATTGAACACCTGAATATCCCCAAACCACTTTTCTCCTTTAAGATAGGAAAGTATATAAAACAGCATTTAGTCAAAGCAAGTAGAGAATTGGTAAACCAGAAAAACAAAAAAGACACCAGAAACCTGTTAGGCCTGCCAGCCGTGATAGGACACTTTAGGTGTATGAACTGCGCAGTGTGCCCTAACTCCAAAGATGTAAAGAGTATTGTGATCAATGGCCAAACCCACTCTATGCGCTCCTTCTCTAACTGCAATACAAAATCTTTTGTGTATGTTGTGCACTGTCCGTGTAATTTGGCCTATATAGGCCAGACAACACAAGCAGTCAAAATGCGCATTGGGCAGCACAAGTCACGCATTAGATGTAAAACTAGTGGGGCTCCACTAGTACACCATTACATGGAGGCAGGGCACAATGAGGAGGATTTATCTTGGGCTGTCTTAGTAATTGTGACAGCGAAGAACAGAGGGGAGCTTGAGATCAAACTGAATCGCACAGAGGCAAAACTGATTGATAGATATCAAACTACTGTAAATGGATTGAATGACCGTGACGAATTATGGGCCTTAATCTAGGATTAGTACAGGTTCTGGTTCGTGTTCTCTATGATGCCGGAGGAGTGTATTCACACCTTTTATTCTGGGTGGAAGTGGTATTAATATTTGATTGGTCGGAGCTGTTTTACTGTGATATATACATTTGTGAGTTTCAATCAGAATGTGAATTTGTATGTGACTTTGCAGTGCCCATAGTATGGAGTAATTTCCCTTCTTTCAACTGGTGATGGGATCTTTAGGTGTGATTTTATTTCCTCTATCCCTTTACACGTTGTGTTTATGTTTATAGACATTTAACTGTTCATTTGTTTGATTGTATTTTGCACAAATAAATTTGAGAGAGATTGTTCCTTTAATTTTTTTAAACATTTTTCGCCCCCACTTTTTATGTTACTTTTTCCCAGATATTCCCCCGCCGGTATGCTTGCCGAGTGTGTAAATAGGAGTCATGGGGCCAGATGTAGGAGCCCTAATACCGGTCGGAAACGGCCGAATTTTCCGTTTCCGACCGGTATTAGGGTTTTCAGATGTAGGGCATGCATTTACAGAATCGGTATTTTACCGATTCTGTATTTACCGATTCGGTAAAATTACCGAATCGGTAAATACAGACTCGGTAAAATACCGATTCTGTAAATGCAGATGTAGCTGGCACATGTCAGAGTGCCACAGGCCTTCAGAATTCGGTATTTTACCACCCAATCCTATTGGGTGGTAAAATACCGAATTCAGGTGTGCATACACATCTGTGCATGCACACCTGTGCCATGTGACACATGCCTGTATTGGGGGTGCTAGAGGGTGTCAAAGTGACACCCTCTGCACCCTTGCTGAAATCGGTATTTACCGAATCTGTAAATACCGATTCGGTAATGCCCATTGATTCCTATGGGCTTCAATGCCCATAGAAATCAATGGGCATTACCGATTCGGTATTTACAGAATCGGTAAATACCGAATCTTAACGATTCGGTATTTACCGAATCTGAAATACCTACATCTCCCCTCCTCTTTTTTACCACTTCTTAAATACCGATTCGGTATGAATCGGTATTTAAGAAGTGGTAAAAAAGATTTACCTACATCGGGCCCTAGGTCCCTTGTTACTTTCCCTAGCCAACAGTCCTCTGTCAATTTCCTTTGCCTCTGACGCGTAGCATAGCCCTTCGAGTCTGTCGTCTGAAACATGTAGTCGTTTGTTTATTGTAATGCCTGAGGACGCACGGCGGGTGATGTCTGTACCCTTTTATTGGCGCGAGGTAGGAAGTGAGTATGATCCGCGTTGCGGATGGGTGCAGGTCCGAGTGTTTTGCTTCTTGGATGTGCCGTGGTTCCGTTCATTGAGGCTATTTTGTATATTTAAGATTGAATATGAGGAAATGGGTGTACGCTCTCGTGAGTGCGAGCCCCAGTGCGAGTGGCCATTTGCGATTAACAGGGGTCTTTGCTTTTTCCTTTGTTTTTCTTTGTTTTTTACTTTTGGTTACTTTAGGAGCTGAACGTAACACACGTATACCCTGTGTGAATTGGCTGACGCTATAGTGGACATTCGAGTGGACGTTCTTATTCCATTTGTTTTGGTACGTGTGTGGACGCTCTCATTTGTTATTGATTTGTGACCACTGTGTAGTCTGTGTGAGAACTGGTTTTCACCGGAAGTCATAGATATTATAGTGTGGAGCCCTGCATGTACACGTGTTTGGTACATCTTAGCACTATTATGTGTCTTTACAGGATGTGTACAACTACCTAGGAGGTTGCCGCGTCCATCTAGTATACCCTGTCCAGTGGGCAGGTCCTTTAAGGTAGATTGCAGAAAGTGTTATGTATGTGTGAACGTGGGCTGACCGCCCTTTCTCTCTCTGTCTAGTTCATATATTTCTATATGGTTAGGTTATCTATAACACTTGGGGCTATGTGTGTCCTCAAGCTTGCACAACTTCAGTCTTTTATATTCACAGGGGCTGCACCCATAAACATACTTTGGAAGTGGTTTGGTTTTCCCCTCTTTCCTTATCGAGTCTGTGCCTCTCCTTTTATTATTATTTATTATTAATTTTGATTTTAAATGGCTTTGTGGCATGTGGTCTTTTCTTGTGACTTTGGTGAAGGCCTTCGCCCCTGTTTCTTGGCGTGTTGGGCACTGCAGTGACACTAACGGGTGAGAGTAGATACGGCTGGTTTATAGTAGGTGTTGTTTAATTGTTTGTTGTGTTGGTTTTTAATATATTTTCCAGTACCCATGTCCTGATGAAGCCTAAAGAAATATTTGGCAGAAACGCGACCGCGACTGCGTCGACACCATTCTAAGGAGTCCGCTTACATTGAATATTGTGTTTCATCTCTGGCGCCTTCTCTTTCTTATATTATTGTGTACAAAGAATTCATAACTTAGGCCCTGAGAGGACTTCCTTTGCAGCTTTATATCACTTGTAGGTTTTGTGAATATAGTTGATTTAATATTATTTATCTTTTTTGTAGGGTACACCAGGTTTGTTTATATGTAATGTATATAATGCACTTGTATGATGTATATAGATAAATATGTATAGCTTATCTCTTATAATTTTCTTATGTTGTGTGCCACCTTGTCCTGTGATGCGTATATTTGTGTTTGTAAATTTGTGAAATGATATGCTGGACAAATAATTGTACACCACAAGATAATTAAATATATCTTTTGAGAGAAACAAGTTTTTTTGAATGTATCCCTCTACATCCCTTTTGTTCTACTTTTTCATCCTTGTGATGTATCTAGCCCAGGTGTTGGAGGGTTATTTGGGCAGAACCCCTATATAACTTTTTCTGCAACAGACTCCTAAGGCCACTGTCATTTTTGTTTTTTGTAATGCAGTCTTCCTTTTGCTCATCAGAGATGCCTGATCAGGCACTGGGCCTTCTCTCTGTGTTGACCCAAGGCCAGCTGGATCACTGATCATGTCAAGTGGCTACTCCTCCCCACCTCTGACTACAGCGTCTGACCACACAATATTGTTGGCACACCACCCTCTAAACCGTGGGTTGTTCTGGGGTGGGCTGTGATGGCATCGCAACCCACACAACCTTCCTTGGTTTTTCAGCTGCTCACCACCTCTCTCAAGAGTCTCCTACCTCATTGGACTTATGATCTGCCACTTACCAGCACCCGGAAGGGATCTGCTTTATCATGCCTCAATTCTGCTTAGGTGATCCTGTAGTCCTTATACTTTCAACATGCCACTTCTGGACACCTCATTTCTCTATTGGCTCTTGCTTACCCTGCAGGATTTCTGTTAACTCTCTTGTACTGCAGACATCACGCTGTAGTGGGGAACAGATTAGTGCATACATTTGGACGATTGAGTCAGATTGTGTTGGCTAATCTCACTGAGTCATTTGGTCTCCAGAACTAATACCTTAATCGATCATCTTTCTGTGAAGCCATTAGGCATTAGCAGGAGTTCCAATTTTGTAGAGGAAGGTCACCATGGTGTGGCATCACAGTATGAAACCCAGCCTGTTATCCTCAAGAAACAATTATGGATTTATCGGTTAGATACAGATATACAAGGAAGGACTGAATGATGACTACCATAGTTAGCTCCCTAGTGGCATGTGAGTTCATACTGTGTATCCGTGACGATGCACAGACCTAGAGTGGACATGATTAATGCAAATGCTTTCTGTTTTGGTCCTAACCATCTTCTTTCCTATGGACACTTTTTTGTAATTTGTTTTGAACCCGACTTTTTTTGCACAATTGAATATAAATACCCAATTTGATCTAGGAGATGTTACCTTTGCGGCATATAGGGGTCTTTTCCACATTAATGAGTAAGTATGGTGATTTATACATTGACCTGAATTGACCACTGGCACTAACCATGCTCGGATGTGCTCCAATTAGGATATTGTTTAAACAGGCATAGCTGTATTCTTAAGACGTCAACATAGGTTAGGTTCCAGAAATCTACCAAAATGACAGAGTAAACTCTGTATCTTTCTATGTTTACTGTTTCCATCTCCTACTTTGGCAGCCAGACACTGACATTACTTAAATAACAGAGGATGTTTCCTTCTTTCTCTTTTTTCTTGTAACTGAACATGGTGATGATGCATGTTTTGCGATTTCATTACCACATATTTAAGTAATGATATCACCTGCGGTCAGGCTGCAGTAGCACAGAAGTGCCATCCATTCTCTCTTTCTTTATAAAATCCACTTATCCTGACCTTCAGTTACCCCAGACAAGAGACGGTGAGTAGAAGAAGTGTTGAAGTATCTTGATCCTTTGGAATACGGTGAAACTCTAACAGATGCCAAATTCCTATACACCTATGCTCATGATTTACCCTCTATGTGCTGGTTCCTCCATTTTGTTGCAGAATCCATAGGGTCTCCTACCCACTTGTTGTGCATGTGGAGCTTTTGACATAAATGATAAGATCATATCCTAGGCTGTAGTTGACAAGTTTGCAGTGCTCATGTATGTGTGTGATGAAAGGGTAGATCTGATCACTTTGTCACGACAAGTTGCCCGTGGACATGATGATAATACCGTACTTACTATTTGTATTCTTTTGTATAAAACAGCTTGCGGTTTCATACCATTTTGTATGGAGTTATGGATCAATTTAATATTGTGTTCAATTGTCTTATTCTGTACCCCAAAGCTCTTTGGTGCCAGGGAGCAAATGTTCCTGCCCCAACATTGCCAGCATGTGGTCACAAATGAGTTTCAAATGCATATTTGTTCTTGTATCACCTATTTATATACAAACTAAGGTCCTGATCAAAGCCCCTCACGTACATGCTACTTATTAGGGGCCTAAACATGTTGGCCTAAAGCACAGAGTAGAATAATACCCACTTCTTCCTTCTAAAAATTACCATTTGCCAACCACAATAAAGTCTGTGGCCAGCCATTAGGTAATGTTAGATTTATGACTATTTTTGATCCCTCACGCCCCTTACATATAGGACTTTCAGAGTGATAATGTGTTCTCAGAACTCTCCTATCCCTGCCAAAAGCATGAGACGACTCCTGGTGGCCGACCGCACTGGGAACAGCCCCAACACGCACCGACCACGCACGCAACCTAGGGGTCCTCCTGAACTCCACCCTCTCCATGACTAAGCAGGTCAACCCCGTCTCCTCCTCCTGCTTCAACACCCTACGCATGCTCCGCAGGATCTACAAGTGGATCCCCACCGATACGAGAAGAACGGTCACCCAGGCCCTCGTCAGCAGCAGTATGGACTACGGAAACAAACTCTACGCAGGAGCTTCAGCCAAACTCCTGAGACGGCTGCAACGCATCCAGAACGCCTCTGCACGTCTGATCCTCGTCATCCCCCACCGCAGCCACATCACACCCCACCTGAGAGACCTGCACTTCCTCCCCATCAACAAGAGGTTAACCTTCAAGCTCCTCACCCACACACACAAAGCACTCCACAACACCGGGCCAGCGTACCTCAACAGGCAACTCAACTTCTACACCCCCAACGCCAGCTCCGCTCTGCCGGCCTCGCCCTTGCCGCAGTCCCCCGCATCCAAAGAGAGACTTCTGGCAGCAGAACTTTCTCCCACCTCTCCGCCAAGACCTGGAACACCCTCCCCACCCACCTACGGCAGACCCAAGACCTACTGACCTTCAGAAGACGCCTCAAGACCTGGCTCTTCAAGCAGTAGCAGCGCCCTTCTCCCCCAGCGCCTTGAGACCCTGACGGGTGAGTCATTCCGAAATTTAAATGGAAACGCCAGGGTGGATGCCGTTTTGCATATCTGGCCCCACAGCTGTGGAACTCGCTTCCACTGGAGATCCGGTCTTGCACAGAACTACTGCAGTTCAGGAAACTTCCTAAAACATGGCTATTTAAACAAGCATACGAGTAAGCCCTGCCTCAGTATGCGACCAGTCCAGAATAGCGCCATGAAACCTTGGTCTACGTGCGCTCTATAAATCTGTTATAACCTAACAAAACCCATTTAGGCCCACTGAACAAAGTACCTTAAATCCTGGATGCGGAGTGTTGCGTGGATCTGCGTTGAAGCAGGGCAAAGCAGCTGAAGCAACACTTCATTTCTGAGATGCGGTGAGGCTGCTTTGCAAGGCCATGTTGCATCATTGTCGAGGGTCCCGTCTATAGTGTAATGTGAGTTAGCAATGACTGAAACCTTATGACTCCTGATGGAATCCTTAGAACTGTGATGTAAGTGTTAGAACATAGTGAAGTGAATGCAAGTTTAGAATGTTGAGTTTGCGGTTACAAGCAGGCAAATAAAGACGTGTAATACCAAGTTCCATGTGTGGTGTAGTCATTGGGGGGTGCTCCAGGCTGGGGAGGACCCTATGAATGGCAAGGAGATAGGATATATTTAAACCGAAGATCGACAGTGCTCTACCACAGAGTTTGCCAAGTCGAAATGCAGAAGCGATGTTTGGTGTATGTAGAGTCAAAGCGCAACTCCAGCCAGGGTGAAGCATTTGAAGATAACAAAAGCTTCACTGAGAAGTCTACACATCATTGGCCAAGAGCCTGCTGGTCAAACCATAAAGAGAGGTACCCCACCACTACACAACCTACCGCTATACATCTTACGGAGTGATAATGTTAAAGGCGAATACAGCTAGGTTTTCAAAGAGCAGCAAAGAGCGACAATAAATGTAATGATAATGCTGTGCTCAGAAGTGCTGCGAGGCAGAGATCAACCGGTGTCAGACTGTACCAAGGGACACTTAAAAGGAAAGTGATTTATACACAAGAAATGGTCATCTGCTTACCAAAACCGATTAAAGAGAGTCATCATACCCACAGCATTCAGGGAAGTGGCCCAAGAAGAAGTGCCTGTCATACATGAAGTGGGCCCCACCAAAGCTAATGAGTGGCAGCTCAGAACAACTCCAAAGGTCTCCATAAAAGTGCAGGTCCTAGTGGACAGCAGACTGTGTCAAAAGGAACTACACTCTCAGTGTCAGCCAAACCCATAATGCTATTAGATGGGTGTACAAGAGGCTTACTGCAACTTTCACGGCTTCTATGTTAACATCCAAAGAGCCGGGGAGAGTGCAATAAATGCTTTAATACTGACTTGCTGACACCAATATACTATTTTGGCATTTCACAAAAATGTAGCCACTGTGTGAACCGCCATTGGATAGGTTCACTTGAGGATTGTTGGGGATTTTATAGCTTTATTGGCTTCGATGCTTTAGGGGGTGGGGGGTGCGATTGTAATGGTTACCGGTGGTTTGGCGTATATGGCCTAATTGACAGGGCAAGACTAGAGGAATTGTCTATTAGGTGTGGTTGCATTTACAGAGCTGATGGGACGTAAAAGAAGTTTTTAAAAAACGTTTTAAAAATTGAATTAACAATATTGTTAGGCTATGTTGGTATCCAGCAACATGCAGCTATTACACGAATCACCATTAGACAGGTTCACTAGAGGATTGTTGTGCCTATTATATATATCTATTCGTTACAGCCACGACAAACTCATTGAGATGCGTACACACTTGAGGCAAGATGGCGGCGGCTCACTAGTCCGCTGTGAGACGTCCTTAGACCAGTGCCACACACTTGAGGCAAGATGGCGGCGGCTCACTAGTCCGCTGTGAGACGTCCTTAGACCAGTGCCTCAAATCTATGGGCTACAGCATATCTTAGAGAATGGTATCCTTGTGAAAACTACAAGGATTTCTTCACATGCTCGAAAAGAGAAAATAATATGCATGGAACCTACCCGGCAGGATTAGCCGATCCACCATCCTTAGCAGGGCAGACTCGCTCGTCTCTTCATTTGGTGGCCTCGATTCTCGGCTTTGTGCTGCTGAGATTCCTTTCGCGACACCACCTCTCTAGTGGTTTGAGCGAAGGTGGTAGGGCACAGAAACCCACCATTGTGGCGGAGTCGGACGCTGCTCGCCTACCTAAGCTGATGGCCCCGAAAAATGCAGCAGCGGTCGCAGCCGCCTCTAGAACCCGAGCGGCCAAACAAGCTCTCCGCGATCAGAAACTGGCAGCGAGACGCGCTGGTGCCGGTGGGTCCGTGTCGGATGAAGGTACCGGCCCGACACTCATACACACCGAAGACATCGAGGACACCCGAAGCTGATGAAAACACCTACCACACCGGGTCCGGGTCCCTCGGTGGTAGATCTACTGCGAAAGACGCCTGCTGGCTCCGCTCCCGTAGCAGCTGTTCCCTCCTCTTCCACTAACCACGCAACAAGCGGGACGTTGATTGCAGCTCCCGCGGTTCCCGCCAGTACGGATTCACTGCCTACTCTCCCTACTCTGCCAGCAGAATCAGCCTCGGACTCCGGAGCGGCTGCCCTCACAGAAGCTACAGAAGCTACAGAAATTACTGTTGCAGCCGAGCAACTACAGGTTACCTTATCTACCCAGATGAGTGGGGGGTCAGTGGACTTACTAGTGGTGCCTGATACTGAAACAACACCTGCAGGGCCAACAGCGCAAACAGCTTCAGCGGCTGGACTGGGACCGACACTGAGAGGCTTGGAAATGATCCAGAAGGAAGGTAGGCCTGCACCTGCATCACAATTAACACAGGTCGCATCCACCCTCCATAATGCTATTTCCTCCCTGATCCCCAACACTACAGTACCAGCTCCAGAGCACCCCCAGACGAATATCCTGCTCACTGAAACTGTCTCTCCTAGCTCGATTAACGATGATGCAAACTCTTGGCAGCACCCAAGCAGGGTCTAGTAGGGTCCAGTTTAGTAACCCTTCCAAGTGATTTCAAAGTGGGGACGGGTGTAGCGTCAGACACAGACAAGGAACCATCAGAGTTTTTCACCATCTCTGAAGGAGCTGAGGAGCTTATATTGTCTCAAGATCAAGACATTGATTCCTATTCTTATTCTTATTCTGACTCAGATCTTCATACTGGCTCTAATGTGAGCTCACGAGAAAGTGACCCAGACGCAACCATGGGCGAATCCACAGATAGGAGGCATACAGTGCTAAGAAAGAAAAAATAACACCACGGCGCTGATGGTCTGCCTTGGGACCAGTCTCCAGCACCAGCTTCCAGCACACAGGATCCCTCCTCCAGAGCGCATCTTGATGGTACCCCCTTTTTTGAACAACAAAATGCCACCTTAACATCTGTTATGGACACGGTGCTTCAAGCAATAGCCTCCCATAGAGAGCAGACCTCAAAGGATGGGCGTAGGGCGCAACAAGCGCTACACAAAGTTCAAGGTGTGGTGCGTAAACTATCTAAATCAGTTGCTGCCTCTAATGCAAAGTTAACTGACATGGAGGATCGCATAGTAACAAATGAAGCTGAAGCCACTGTTGTAAAAGAGCAAGTAGACGCTCATGACGCAGAACTCAAGGATGTCAGGTGGAAATTGGAGGAAATGGAAAACCGTATGCGACGTAATAACCTTAGAATACTAGGTATCTCGGAAAAAATTGAGGGTGACAATATACGCGCATTTATGATCCAGCTCTTCAAGGATACATTCCCAGAATTGTCCACCTGGAACTGGGAACTAGAGGTCCAACGCGTACATAGGACTCCGTTCACATTAAGGACCTCAAATTCGCAGGGTAAATATCCAAGGGCAATCCTAGTATATTTTGGAAATTTCCTTCTCCGTCAAGCTATTGCTGAGAAAGCAAGACCAGATGCCCACCGAACCAGAGGTGAAATCTCATATTTTGTGAGGCCCGATTTTTGCCACACCACGGTGGAGCGGAGGTGGCGGCTTCGACAACTGATTAAGCCTTTTCTGGAGAAAAAGATTCAGGTTTTCCTGAATAATCCAGCCACACTGAAAGTCATTTATAAGGGCCAAGCTAAGTTTTTCACCTCGGAAATCAAAGCAAAGGACTTCCTAGACAGTCTGAACTAAAGACATATTTAACCATGTCTCTAAGACATTGGGCCCTGCCGTTATCACTTAAAGCGAAATGGAAATAAACACAATCAACATACAAGTTAAATCAAGGTCCCAGAACTATATTTGCTTCGGGAAATAATTGCTAAGATGTCCTTAAATAGCTTTACATATTTGATATTTCCTGATAGTTGGCTCTAGGGCTATTTGGCCCCTCTAACTTAGAGTTAATTGACACTTGAACTGCACTGACTTATACTGATTTTTTCAACTGGACCTTTCATATTCTTTACTGGGTCCTATAAGGTTCCATTGTCTTCGATACATTTGTTCTTTTTTTTATTTTCTCACCATTTTTTCGCACCTTATCTTTTTTCTTTCTCTCTCGCTCTCCTTTTCTTTTTCTCACTAGCCCAACAAGTGTTGTTAGAAGACATAAGTTTTATATGTATGGCACTGGGCAAGGGTGTCTCTCCATCATAACAGACTCTTATTAGAGTCTAAATGCCTCATTGGGTGGATTGTGGAGGGGGGGGGAGGGGGGACGGGGTGGGGGAGGGCAGGAAAGGGGAGAGAGGGGCAGGGGGGGGGGAAATCCCAAAAAATTTGCAAATTCATTCGAAAAGCAAAATATATGCAAAGATTGTATGTGGATTGTAACCAATATAGCAGAAAACAAAGAATCAACATAAAATATAACGTTAGCTGTAACTCATTTGATCATAATATTAAAGCCGGGTTGAATTTACATCATGTTAAATGGAGAGAGTGAGTCTATGTACATGGAATGTGGCAGGCCTCAATGATAGAAGTAAAAGGGCTCAGTTATTTCAAATAACACGCCAGAACCCAGTAGACATACTTTGCCTGCAAGAAACACACGTCATAGCTTCTGACAAAGATTTACTTAAATTACCGGGACATAACCTCATGGTAGCCACAACCCAATCATCCAAAACCAGAGGAGTAGCTATTTTAGCTAAACCGATACTGGGCCTCCCGACTCGTAGATTGGCTGATAAAAACGGAAGATGGGCTATAGCTCAATTAAAAACCGGTTTTACGATATGTGCAATATATGGTTCAAACATTGACGATCCTACTATTTTCCAAGAGCTAGAAATTGAATTGGCTTCCTGGACAGGTCCACTAATCTTTTGTGGAGATTTTAATATCGATGTAGGAATACTTGTCGATAACCGATTGCCTTTAAAATATAAAGGACGCAAACCAAAGGTATTTAACGCACTAAAGCAGTTGATGGAAAGTCATAACTTGGTTGATATGTGGGATTCGTTAGGCAAAAATACAGACGGCTACACATATTTTTCTCATCCCCACAACAAATATGTTCGAATCGATTACATTATGTCATCTTTAGAGGGTCTAAATAATTTCAAAAAGGGGGTGGTGATGGACAGAGTATCTGAGTTAATCAGAACACTCCTACCCAGTCAACAGATCAGGGCTTGATCCATCACCGTTTTTTAGCTCACTGCACCATCCCAGTTCAGAACATGGCTATATGCAAATTAGTCTGTCCCTGGCCCAGTGCATCATGGGAACAGGGCAGACCAAACTACCAAGCCAATTCTTCACTGGAAAGGAAACAAGCTTCCGGGGACCGGTTTCCTGGGATGGTGCAATGAGCTAAAAAACGGTGTTGGATCTAGCCCTGATCTCTTGACTGGGTGAGAGTACTCTGCTTAATTCAGAGACTCTGTCCATCACCACCCCTTGTTGTAAATAATTTTGTCCACCCTAAGCGTGGAAGGGTATACTCAGATGTGAGTCCCTTGCTCATTGCACCATCAGGATTCAAGCAAGCCGGGCCGAAGACGCCTGAAATGGCAGAAACCGGTCCCCGGAAGCTTGTTTCCTTCCCAGTGTAAGAATTGGCTTTTGTAGTCTGGTCTGCCCTGTTCCCATGATGCACTGGGCCAGGGACAGACTAATTTGCATACAGCCAGGTTCTGAAACTGGGATGGTGCAATGAGCTAAAAAACGGTGTTGGATCCAGCCCTGATCTCTTGACTGGGTGAGAGTACTCTGCTTAATTCAGAGACTCTGTCCATCACCACCACTTGTTGTAAATAATTTTGTCCACCCTAAGCGTGGAAGGGTATACTCAGATGTGAGTCCCTTGCTCATTGCACCATCAGGATTCAAGCAAGCCGGGCCGAAGACGCCTGAAATGGCAGAAACCGGTCCCCGGAAGCTTGTTTCCTTCCCAGTGTAAGAATTGGCTTTTGTAGTCTGGTCTGCCCTGTTCCCATGATGCACTGGGCCAGGGACAGACTAATTTGCATACAGCCAGGTTCTGAAACTGGGATGGTGCAATGAGCTAAAAAACGGTGTTGGATCTAGCCCTGATCTCTTGACTGGGTGAGAGTACTCTGCTTAATTCAGAGACTCTGTCCATCACCACCCCTTGTTGTAAATAATTTTGTCCACCCTAAGCGTGGAAGGGTATACTCAGATGTGAGTCCCTTGCTCATTGCACCATCAGGATTCAAGCAAGCCGGGCCGAAGACGCCTGAAATGGCAGAAACCGGTCCCCGGAAGCTTGTTTCCTTCCCAGTGTAAGAATTGGATTTTGTAGTCTGGTCTGCCCTGTTCCCATGATGCACTGGGCCTGGGACAGACTAATTTGCATACAGCCAGGTTCTGAAACTGGGATGGTGCAATGAGCTAAAAAACGGTGTTGGATCTAGCCCTGATCTCTTGACTGGGTGAGAGTACTCTGCTTAATTCAGAGACTCTGTCCATCACCACCCCTTGTTGTAAATAATTTTGTCCACCCTAAGCGTGGAAGGGTATACTCAGATGTGAGTCCCTTGCTCATTGCACCATCAGGATTCAAGCAAGCTGGGCCGAAGACGCCTGAAATGGCAGAAACCGGTCCCCGGAAGCTTGTTTCCTTCCCAGTGTAAGAATTGGCTTTGTAGTCTGGTCTGCCCTGTTCCCATGATGCACTGGGCCAGGGACAGACTAATTTGCATACAGCCAGGTTCTGAAACTGGGATGGTGCAATGAGCTAAAAAACGGTGTTGGATCTAGCCCTGATCTCTTGACTGGGTGAGAGTACTCTGCTTAATTCAGAGACTCTGACCATCACCACCCCTTGTTGTAAATAATTTTGTCCACCCTAAGCGTGGAAGGGTATACTCAGATGTGAGTCCCTTGCTCATTGCACCATCAGGATTCAAGCAAGCCGGGCCGAAGACGCCTGAAATGGCAGAAACCGGTACCCGGAAGCTTGTTTCCTTCCCAGTGTAAGAATTGGATTTTGTAGTCTGGTCTGCCCTGTTCCCATGATGCACTGGGCCAGGGACAGACTAATTTGCATACAGCCAGGTTCTGAAACTGGGATGGTGCAATGAGCTAAAAAAACGGTGTTGGATCTAGCCCTGATCTCTTGACTGGGTGAGAGTACTCTGCTTAATTCAGAGACTCTGTCCATCACCACCCCTTGTTGTAAATAATTTTGTCCACCCTAAGCGTGGAAGGGTATACTCAGATGTGAGTCCCTTGCTCATTGCACCATCAGGATTCAAGCAAGCCGGGCCGAAGACGCCTGAAATGGCAGAAACCGGTCCCCGGAAGCTTGTTTCCTTCCCAGTGTAAGAATTGGCTTTTGTAGTCTGGTCTGCCCTGTTCCCATGATGCACTGGGCCAGGGACAGACTAATTTGCATACAGCCAGGTTCTGAAACTGGGATGGTGCAATGAGCTAAAAAACGTTGTTGGTTCTAGCCCTGATCTCTTGACTGGGTGAGAGTACTCTGCTTAATTCAGAGACTCTGTCCATCACCACCCCTTGTTGTAAATCATTTTGTCCACCCTAAGCGTGGAAGGGTATACTCAGATGTGAGTCCCTTGCTCATTGCACCATCAGGATTCAAGCAAGCCGGGCCGAAGACGCCTGAAATGCCAGAAACCGGTCCCCGGAAGCTTGTTTCCTTCCCAGTGTAAGAATTGGCTTTTGTAGTCTGGTCTGCCCTGTTCCCATGATGCACTGGGCCAGGGACAGACTAATTTGCATACAGCCAGGTTCTGAAACTGGGATGGTGCAATGAGCTAAAAAACGGTGTTGGATCTAGCCCTGATCTCTTGACTGGGTGAGAGTACTCTGCTTAATTCAGAGACTCTGTCCATCACCACCCCTTGTTGTAAATAATCTTTAGAGGGTCTGGCAATGATTGATATAATTAAGTCCCCCAAAACGATTTCGGACCATAATGCGCTTACCTTTATTTTCGACACTGCCAAAGTGATAAAACCAAAGACAGAATGGACCTTCGATAGAAGACTCTTGGTCAATCAGGAATATATAATGCATATGAAAAATTGGGCTCAAGGCTTTTTTGATTGTAATCGGTTCAGTGCGTCAAGAATAATGGTTTGGGACTGCTGTAAAGCCGCATTAAGGGGGGAAACTATCTCATTTGTAGCCAACAAAAGGAAGACTGAGGATACTATTAATGCACAGCTCATGCAAGAACTTTCTGATCTTGAGACCCATCATGCCACTCAGATAGGTCAGGGTGACTCAACTTTCGAAACTCTTAAAAAAATAGTGATTCTAAAGAACGAAATTAATAACTCTTTAATCCAGAAAGCTGCTGAAACTTATCAAACAAACAAAACTAAGCTATATGAATCGGGGGAAAATGTTGGCAGACAGCTAGCATTACGAACACGCCAAAAACAATCATATAGCAGCATAAAGATGACTGAATATGAAGCCAAGGAATACACATCCACGCAGGATATTCTTAACATATTTCAAAAATACTACCAGAAACTCTATCACAGTGACGTGTCACACTCCGACGCGGATACTACAACATTTCTGAACAACTGGCTCCCAGATCAAGATGTAAATTCTAGGATTGACAATAGGGTCAAAGCTATTCTGGATAAAGAAATCACGTATATCGAGGTAGAGATCGCCTTGTCCGAACTTGCCAACGGTAAAGCGGCAGGCCCCGATAAAATTCCCCTAGACTTATATAAAATTCTAGGTAATCAAATAAAACCTTTTCTATTAGATTTGTTTCTCGGAGTACAGTATCACTCAGTTCCACCTGACTCCTGGAAACAAACGAATATAATAGTTTTCCACAAAAAAGGAAAACCATCTCATCTCCCCTCATCATATAGACCGATATCCCTGATAAACTCTGACTCAAAGCTATATGCCAAAATATTAGCCAACCGCTTGAGCAGTGTCATCAAACATCTCGTATCCCCTTGGCAACACGGCTTTATTCCCGGAAGGGGCACTACAGATCATACCCGGAGAGCCATTACCCTTTTTGATATCATGGGCACCACAGGGGGCGAGATGGCGGTGATTCTCCTCGATGCCGAAAAGGCTTTCGATAGAGTATCATGGCAGTTTCTATGGAACATCTTGGAACGAAAGAATTTTGGAAACAACTTCATTAGAGCTATTAAAGCCATATATGTCAACCCTAGGGCAAAAATCTCTATAGGCGGCGCTGAGTCAGAGCTTATTGAGGTACAAAGAGGTACAAGGCAGGGGTGCCCATGCTCCCCGATATTATTTGCCTTATACATAGATCCCCTCATTAAAAAACTCTTTTTGACACCCTCAATCCAACCAGTTAAAATAGGCTCATATTTCACCAAAGTCATGGCATACGCGGATGACGTTGCCGTTATAACCACTAACCCTACTGATGCAATTCGGGAAATTGAATTAGTTACTCAGGCTTTTGGCATTTATTCAGGTTATTCCTTAAATAGAAATAAAACTATGGTGTTAGCTACGGAAAATATTCAATATGAAAGCTCTCTTAAAGTTAAAGAGGCTACATACTTAGGAGTATGCCTCTCTACTGAGTTGGATAAAATCAATTATCTGAACTACACCCCCCTCATTGATAAAATTAAAAAAGATCTTAAAAGAATAGACAACTTACATTTATCTATAATTGGAAGGGCATAATTATATAAAAATGAATATTTTCCCACGGGTTCTATACCTCTTCAGAGCAATCCCCTTGTTAGCGGAAGCTCACTTTATTAAGACCATCAATTCTACCATCTCTAAATTCATATGGAATTATGGCAAGATAAGAAGATCCCTCCGCTTAATGTCGCTACCGCAGGATAGAGGAGGATTAGCTATTCCTAATTTAGAACTATATTTATGGGCAACATTAATACAATCAATGGATCCCCTCCTTACTGATAAAAAAACTATTACCTCATTGCCCCCAGATTTATACATTCCTTCGATTTATGAACTTAGCCTTGGTGATAAGTACAAGGGGCTATTTTTAAGGCAGGTAGAGCCTTCGTATTATAAAAAATTAAATTGAAGACAATTTTGGATGCATGGGCTGTGTGGAAAGCTATCTCTAAATACCTATCTATCCCTACTTTTACAAAATATACCCCTTTGTGGCATAGTAAGATTATCTCCTCCTCTCTTAATGATACTACCTCACAGAGGTTGAAACGTCTAGGTATCAGTACAGTTGGTGATATTCTAGGACATAATACTCCCATATCTTTTGAATCTTTCCAAGAAAAATACTCCATCCCCACTTATGACTTTCTCAAATATTTTCAAATAATGTCGAGTATTCGCAATGCTATAACAATAATAGTATTAGATAACTTGCCACTGTTTGAAATTATAGGTAAGAAAACTACAAGAATAGGGGCCCTCTATCAGATACTGATGGATAAAACCCCTGACGATCTTGAACGAACTGAACAATCCTGGGCGTTAAAATTAGCAAACCCTAATGTCGATATCGACCTCTCAATTGCCCTTTCGGCAAAATACTTTATAGCTTCCAACTTAAAAGCACAATACTATAGAGTTATATACAATCTATACTACACACCGGCAAAATTATTTGCTTGGGGTCTTCGGGCCGACGATAACTGCCCAAGATGCAAACAACCACTTGCAAATCTACTACATATGTTCTCAGAATGCTCTGAACTGATAAGGTTAAAGACCATGATATTGGAGTTTTGGGCCCAGGTCTTTGGACATCATATAAGAGACTCACTAACTCTATATATATTAGGCCACGACGACTCACTGGGCCATAATAGTGAGGAACAAGCTGTAGTTTTTCTGGGGTATGCCGTCTTTCGTATCATCTTGGCAGCTCGCTGGAAAGACCCGGAACCCCCAACTTTTAGTATGTGGCTAAGCCGATTCCTCTCAATCTATAAACAAGAAATTGCTATATATGCTACTAGAGGTAGAAAATTAAGAGCAATAGGAGCACAGATCTGGGACCCCATATCTAGATGGTATATAAACGAGAGGCGCTATTCAGATTCTGCCAATGATTAATAAATTCGATTCGGATATTCTAGATTTCTATCTTTTATTCTCTTTTCCTCAGCCTATTGTAACCTTGTCATTTGATACAGTATTTGGTTTTTTTACATTATTTTTCGTTAATTAATTTACGAAATCAATTGCTATACTTATATTCTGTTTTTTTCCTGAATTTGTATTTTGTCTGAATTTGCCCAAAAAAAAAAGAAAAAAAAAAGAGATGCGTTTCTCTGTGGCTAATGAGGATACTTTTGAATTTATACAGGTTAATGATTTTTGTGCGGAATATTTGGATTTGGATTATCATGTCTTTGTAACAGATTTTGGAATATACGGAATGTCCACTTTGAGATGTTATAAATAACTCAAGGTAGACTCTTGTATTTATATATTTTCTTGAGTCTACGTTAATTTGTTCCAGCTCTGACATACATGCATTTTGGTCAATGACGATTGCATGAAGCTAACAGACGTTCCTGTTTCTATCTTCTGTCTCCCCTTGTCTTTTGTATATATATATATTTTTTTCATATATATATATATATATATATATATATATATATATATATATATATATATATATATATATATATATATGTACATATTTTTTCTGTTTATTGTTTTTTCTTTTCAGTCTGTCCGAATTGCATGGGTTAGATTTACGCCCAGTTGCTCAGATTAAGAATATATAAACGACCCGTCTGATACTTGGAAGGAATACGTAGCTATATAACAACGAGATACCGACACATTCTAAATGAAATAAGAACTGTATGTTTTCCATATGTTCAGGCTACAGTCTGGTTGACTTGTTAGTGGGTCCAAACATTGTTAGTTTAAATGTGACTTGTGGTAACGGTGTTCTGGGACAATGTACGACATTTCAGATGTATGGTCATAATAACAATAATACATTGAGACTAATGTTGATGGTATCAGGTCATAAGAGTCTTGGTTAGTAGTGGTTCTATATCAAGATGAGAATGATGATATATGGAATTATAACAATCTTGCCATGAGGTATGGCCCTCAAAAAATCAAATAAAGAATGTACATTGTGTTTTTATGTATTTTGTGTATATACATGTTTGTATATATTTATGAGTGTGATTTTTGTATTGTTTTAATATGTGTGTTACATACTGTTTTTTTATACATGTTTTAACATTACAGCCCTGTTATACAGAACGAAATGCGTCGGCTGGTTGTGGTATAAAACCTTAAGAAAATAAAAGCACTTGAACAAGAATCAAGACTCAGAGCTTCAATAAGGACTCGAAGTGATATGATCTGATTGAATTCCTTTTGCAAGTGGTGCTGGACCCAATGTTGGGACATTTATATTTTACTCTGCAGTAAGGGACCTGGTGCCCTTGGACAGGGGGCACTTTTGGAGCTGGCACACGGAATCCACTTTTGATTTTAAATACTGATTGGTCTGTATATGTTTGGGGGTTGGTGCTGTTCTTGGTTTTACTGGTCCACTGTCCGGTTTTGGACCATAAAAGCACAACTCGGACCAGTGAATTTATGATTTATTAAGCTTAATAGATCTTGTGTATATAGAATAATTTGTATATGACCATACTGCGCAGACATGTCAAAATTCAATGATAACAGAGAGGAAATGGCCATGGGGCTCTTTGGCACAAGTCAACCTAGCAGTTCTACTGCCAGGAAGGAACAAACTTTGGAGGGATTACGTACAAAGTTTCAAAAGTTAGAAGGACTGAAAAAGCAGGAAATGTCTCGCTGGTGGGACGGAAACACACTACAAGAATATCTCGATAATCAGAAAATCCCTTGGGCACTACGAATACTTCTCTTCCCAACCTTTGAGTATTTGGACGAGGACGCACTCAAGGATTGGGAGGATAATCTACAACAGGCATCTAATACCATGATGCGTATTCTAATAAGACACTCTGACAAAAAAGTGGAAAGTTTAAAACAGGAAATAATCAATTTGGAACGTGAGATTAATTGTTCAAGTCTCAAAGAAATAATAAAGAAAAACTACGAGATATTTGATGGAGTGATAGAAGCCCACCAGATCTATCTGAGAGATAAAAACCTCAGAAAGATAAAAAGAGACGATAATGATTATAAAAATGGACGTATCTACACCTTTGCCCATAAATTTGACAATGTTAAGCCCACAGGGGAGGGTAAGAGACTTAGAGAGGAATCAAACGAATCTCTATCGGTGAGCAGTAGTTCCATTTCTTCTGTGGACAGTGCCGCTTCTAAAAAAGGGGGGGGTTATGACAGCTACCTCCCCAGGTAAGCGGAATTTTTTATTAGAAATGGAAAGGATCAGATTGGGCAACAAGATGGTCAAAAAAGATGTAAAACAAGGAGGGGAGGAAAGAAGTGGCAGGCTAAAAGGAATAAGAAAGGAAACAACACATGCAATGGACACGGTCAAAGAAAACGTAAGCATTAATTTTCAGGAAGATATAGCCCATAATGCATTGACTATTGTGAATTTGTCGGATCGGTCTTTAACGGATGTTGAACTAAAAGTATTACAAAAGGGTTTGAATTTTTGTCCTTCTCAGTTGGGAGATCCAGCAGAAATGATGGTGAATCTTTATAAGTTTCTACGCTTGTTAAAATTAAAAGACTATTTTCATGACAATCCTTCAAATAAGCCTCCGAGTGTCCATTCTTCCTCCATAACGACTACCCGTACTGTGTCAGATTTATTGAATGTGCAAATGCTTTTATCTATTAGTGCGGATGATCCTCACTTCATACAGGATCTGAGGGAGAATCTGAATATTAGGGAGGATCTTAAAATAACTGGTGGACTTAAACCTCGATCTAAATTTATACCCACTAATACACATAGAAATATAGACATTTCTAAAGATAGAGTGACCAAAGATCTTTATAAAATGATAGATTTTCCCAACAAGTATACACAACATCAGCAAAACTTGACTAAAGAAGAAAAGCTAGCTTTGGATAATCTTATTAAGGATGAGTTTATCACGATCAAAGAAGCAGACAAGGGAGGGAATGTAGTCGTTATGAACACCGGTGACTACAATAAAGAGATAAATAGACAGCTGGGTGATCCTAGCTGCTACCAGCGAATAAATGACAAGCCGATTCCCTCCCTTGTCACCCACATTAATGCTAAGATTCATGAATGAGGTGAGATTGGGCTCCTTTCAGAAGAAGAATGTAGATATCTGAAGGTCAAAAATCCATTGGCCCCATGTATCTACATTCTTCCAAAAGTTCACAAAGCAGGTAGATTACCCCCTGGACGCCCAATAAGTTCTGGGATTGATTCACCCACTGAACGTTTATCACAGTATGTGAATGGTTTTCTCCAACCTTTTGTTACCAACTTACCGGCATACATACAAGATTTTAGGGATATTCTTGGGAAATTTGATGGGCTGCTATGGTCTGAAGATTTGATCTTTGTTACAATGGATGTGACTGGGCTATACACTTGTATCCTTAAACACTTTGGACGAATGGCGGTAAGCTCCTTCTTGGCCACCCGTACTTCAGATCATGTCGAACACAACGAAATGTTGATGGAGATGACCGATATTATTCTATCACGAAATTTCTTTCTACACGGTGGCACGTGGTACCATCAGATCCAGGGTACCGCGATGGGGAGCAGATGTGCTCCTTCGTACGCTGGACTCTGTATGGGCTGGTGGGAGAAGGAGCATGCCTGGGGTAAATATGCCTCCCCCTGGATGGACATGATTGTCTTCTGGGGGAGGTATATTGACAATATCATCATGTTATGGAAAGGGACCCTCAGTCAACTTATGGAATATCACATGTTTCTAAATGACAATCCTCATAATGTTCAATCAACCATCAAGTATAGCAAAGACAGTATTGAATTTTTGGACATTCTCTTTTACATTGACAATGGTAAGATACAAACCACCCTTTATCGGAAGACCAAGTCATGCAATAGTACACTGCATGCTTCCAGTGCACACCCCAGTTCTGTAATCAGAAATATCCCCTTTGGGGAAATGGTGCGGGTACGCCGTTATTGTAGTACAAATGAAAAATTTAAGGAAAACATCAATGATGTGATAGAAAGATTCAGACAAAGGGACTATAATGAGGATATTTTGAGAAATGCTGACCTGAGAATTCAGAACGTGATTAGAACTAGTACATTGGATAAACGTAGGCGGACAATGGCTAAGAACAAGAAAGTACCTCGCCTAGCATTTACCACGCAATATACGAACAATAGTACTAATCTATTCAAAATCTTGAAAAAACATTGGGGCTTATTGCATGAGACACCAAATCTGAGGGATCTCGTTTCGGCTACACCAAAAATAACTTTCAGAAGGGGTAAAACCTTACGCAATTTATTATGTCCCAGTTGCCCCAGGAACAACAGTGTCAAAACATGGTTGCCGACAGCACCAACAGGTTTCTACACATGTACAGGGTGCAATATTTGCCCTTTTGGTAAGAATAAAATAAAGTCTTTCCAGTACAGCACACCTAAAGAATATGAAATAAGACACTTTATAGATTGCAACACCAACTATGTGGTTTATAAAATAGGTTGTGGTTGTAACAGGATATATGTGGGCAGCACAGTTCGTCGGTTTAAACTAAGGATACAGGAACATGTCCGACCACTCAAGAAATATGATTTGAAATGCCCAATGACGTACCACATGAGGGAGAACCATGCAAGAGATAACAAAATATGGTTTCATCGCATTGACCACATTCCACCACACCCTCGTGGTGGAAATAGAGAACTCACTCTCCGTAAAAGAGAGGCCATGTGGATATGTCGCTTGAGATGCATAGAAAAGGGACATAACACCGATGACGAAATGCATTACCACCTATAAGGATTTTCGGTGGTTTCACTAATTCTGGTGACTTATGACTCTGTGGTCAATATCTTTTTTTTTTTTTTTTTTTTTTTTTTTTTTTTGTCCTCATATATGCCACCAGTAGATAAATGCTCTAAGTAGGCGCTCTTCAGGCCACTGACACAAACTAACGTTACCAGCCCTCTTGTTTGTGGATAGCCGATGAAGATTGCCCAGAGGTAAGGCTGTTACCCGTCCAACTTCCTCTCGTGTTGGTACTTGCTACAGAGGAAGGACAAGTCCACATAACCTCTGGCATAATCATTGGACTATTTCTCACACCAGGCATTCAGGGCTGACCATAATTTAGCAGACTCATCTCCACCACATAAAATATCCAATTTACTCACCGCCATGATGTTTTTAAGGAAATCTGCAAATGTCGGGGGAAGCGCAGACTTCCACTCTTTACAGATCTCTCTTCGGGCGATCACTATTACATAAAAGATAAACTGAGATATATTACTGTTAATATCGTAATCAGGTTGGAGACCAAAGAAAACCAGACTTAAAGTGTATGTAAGTGAAAGTGAGAGTACCTCTTCCAAAAACCCACAGACTTGTCCCCAAAAATTGTTTATATTTGGACATTCAAAAAACATATGTATGTCATCTGCCTCTTGTGACTTACATCTGGGACAAGAATATTGAACTATGGACATCTTAGAAAGTTTCGCAGGTGACCAGTAAACCCTGTACAATGTATATAGATGATTCCTTCTTAAGTTGGAAGGTTTAATTATTTTTTGGGACATAGAGAAAGAATCTGCCCATAATGTAACGGAGTTATCCGAGATCTGAAGGATAGAGGGGTCCCATAACTTGGTAATCTCCGCCTCTTGATTATCCTTATTGTTTATAAAAATTTTGTACCATTGGGCAGTCTCCCCCTTTCTTATCGTTTTATTACCGATTAGGTCAAGAAGGTGGCACTCATCATCAGAATTCGAGGCATGACTTCCCCACCAGGCCGATAATTGATAGAACTTAAATCTCGTGAGAGTTCCCCCAGTTAAGCCTACCAGCGTTTCCCATTTTAGTACTCTTGATGTATCAAGAAGGTCCCCCCATTTGAAGAGACCCGCCCTCTTTAACGGAAGTGCTAACTGATCTGTCAAACATTCCGGTGTACCAGGGGAATCCCATATCGGGGCATATGTATGATAATAATGTATGCCTAACATCCCTCTTATTTGTAGCCAGTTATGTAAAACAGCCTTCAAAAGCTTCAATCGGACCTTTTTAAAGAATTTTTGGTCTCCAAATTTAAACGTGAAGAAATCAGCCCCGTATGGGAGATCAGACAACATGGCTCGGAAGAGTATTCCATTAGAAGTGGAGTCTAATTTATTCGCTAGAAGTCTAAAATTTTTAAATTGAAAAGCATAGCAGTATAAAAGTAAATCTGGGAGAGCAAGGCCGCCTATTTTTAGTCCTCTCCTCAACTTCCTCCAGGCTATCCTGGGAGATTTTGTCGCCCAAATGAAGGAACCTATCCTACCCTGTAAGTTGAGAATGTCTTTCTTATTAAATGTTAAGGGAATGGA
Organism: Lissotriton helveticus; assembly: GCF_964261635.1. Classification (NCBI taxonomy): domain Eukaryota; kingdom Metazoa; phylum Chordata; class Amphibia; order Caudata; family Salamandridae; genus Lissotriton; species Lissotriton helveticus. The sequence continues at coordinate 1,035,428,687 of NC_136067.1, read as the reverse complement.
ATTAAAAAGGAAGGTTACTTTTGGCAAGATAATCATTTTAACCAAGTTTACTCTACCATAAATATTTAAAGGCAAAGAGTTCCATCTGGTTAAAAGTTTCCTAACCTCTTTTATCACTACATCCCAACTAGTTTTAGGAATTTCATCCAGCTTATGATTGAGCTGTATGCCCAGGTATCTCATCTTAGTTTTAGCTTCTGGAATAGGGACTAAGGTATTCCAACACATAATATCGGTCTTTTCCTTATTAATGCCATACCCAGAAACGATACCAAACTCCTCAGCAAGTTGAAATAATCTTGGAATTGCATCTGATGGATTTGAAGTATATAAAAGAAGATCATCTGCGTATAGAGCTGTCTTGATTATTAAATCTCCAATTTTAAAAGGGTAAATTATAGGATCCTGTCTTAGAAGACATACAAAGGGCTCGATATATATATCAAATAATAATGGAGATAAAGGACATCCTTGCCTCGTCCCTCTATGAATATTCAACCAGTCTGACAGTCCACCGTTCACCAGGATCCTGGCTCTCTGGCCCCCATATAAAGTTCTAATTCCGTTAATGAAAGTTTCTGGGAAACCGAACTTCCTCATCGCTTTCCAAAGAAAAAGCCAATTCACTTGGTCGAATGCTTTGGCTGCGTCTATTGCGACGATAGCAAGAGGCTTCTTTTTCTCTATGGCGTAATCTATGGCAGCGATTACTTGGAATGTGAGCTCATTTAATTGACGGCCGGGAATAAATCCCCTCTGGTCGGGGTGGATAATAGATTTTATGACATTAGCCAGTCTGGTCGCTAAAATTCCAGAATATATTTTTAAATCAGAATTCAGGAGTGAGATGGGGCGATAAGATTCTATCTTTTCCGGATCTTTATTCGGTTTAGCTATTAGTGAGATGGTAGCGTCCAACCATGAAGATGGTATTTGTTCTCCCTGTATGAAAATTCTATTGAATAATTTCTGAATTGGAACTAGAATTTCTTCAATATTTGCTTTATAAGTCTCTATCGGGAGGCCATCGGGACCTGCAGCTTTATTCCTCGCCATCTTCTTTAGTTGGAGTCTAATCTCCCCTTCTGATATGTCCTTTACCAAAAGAGCCATGTCTGACTCTTTTAATTGCGGTAAATCATCCCAGAGTGACAGACTATCCAACTCATCCATTGAGCAGGTGATTTTTTCCGTATATAACTCCTGATAGAATGTTCTAGCTTCTTGCCTGATTTCATCATCTTCAACCAAAACGAGTCCAGACCCGCGTTGTATTAAAGTTTTGATGTTATTTCTGGTTCTCTCCGACCTAGCTTTCCACGCGAGCAGGGATCCACACTTCTCCCCATATTCAAAATTACGTAATTTACTAACTTCCCATTTATCCTTGAGTAATTTCTCGGTTCTTGATCTGAAGTTCAATTGTAATTCCACTAATTCTTTTTCCAATCTTGGTACGTTAATTCTATCATCCAAAGTGGCGGAGAGAAGCTGTTCTTCTTTTATTTTAATTAGCCTAAGCTCTTTAATATCCATTTCCTTATTAAGCTTCCTATTTATGATCATCTGGGAGCTGTATATTCCTCTTAGATAAGATTTGAATGCATCCCAAACAATATTCTCAGGAGCTGTTTCATCGTTAAATTCAAAGAATTCTATGGATTTTTCTTTGATTTTAATATTAAATGCTTCATTTAAAAAAATAGTCCTATCCAATGTCCACCTATATTCGGGAGAGCTCCTCTGAATCTTAATATTTAATTCAACCACTGAATGGTCAGATAGACCAATCGGAATATAAGAGATAGACTCAGTGGTTGATAAGAGCGATTGATCTAATAGAAAAAAATCTATTCTGGAGAACTGGTGGTATTTTTTGCTATAAAAAGAATATTGTTTTTTTGTGCCGTATTTAACTCTCCAGACATCTAACAATGTGTAGTCTTTCATAATATTCTTCAGGATCAGAAAAGATTTTGTTGGGCAATTGTATCTAGATTTAGAGGTACGATCTAATGTGGGATCTAATAACAGGTTAAAATCCCCCCCTAGCACAATAGGGATTGTATACTGGATCATATATTTTTCTAATCTCTGAAGAAAAACAGGATTATCCTCATTCGGACCATAATAAACCCCGCATAAGAATTTAACTGAACTTATTGACACCACTGCGGCTAACCACCTCCCTGACTGATCTGTGGCCCAATCATGCAGTATAATACCCTTATTGGCACAACATATTATTGCAACCCCTCTCGTTGTACCCGTTTGTTTTGAACAGAGAATCTCCTGTACCCAGTTAAGTTTAATGAATATTTTTCTACATTCATCCGCTTCCAAATGTGTTTCCTGTAATAGGATAATGGAAGCTCCAGTGTTTTTTAAAAAGTGAGAAATGTTTAATTGTTTCTTACGACTCCCTAGCCCGTTCAGGTTCCATGAAAGAATTTTAGTAGATCTCGGTTGGGCCATCATTTAATCTTACTGTCCTTCTGTTATTAACTAAAGAAAAATAGTAGCCTGCTACAAGGTTTAAATTTTGAAATAAATGAAGATTTGTGACAAATGAGGACTTTTTTTTTTTCTGATTTTCTCCCCCATCCCCCTGAACCCTTACCCCCCTCCCGTTGAGGAACCCTTCCCTCCTGATTGGCGAAATTACGCCCTAGAAGGCCCTGAACCTCCTCTGCCCTACCTCTATATATCAAAAAAAAAACAATGTCGGTCTCAAATTTCCCTTATAAGCTATGTATATACAAATATAGACTCTGTGGTCAATATCTGATGAACCTTTCTGTAACTTATAGTAGAATGATTAAACTGATTGATCACAGAGTGCCTTTTGTTGCATGCCCCCTCTGAACTCGAATGGCATATTGGGAGCAATATAGCCATTTGATGTAGAGATTCTTCTTTTGCCAATATATATATATACACACTGTGTAACATTGGTATTAACAACGATAAATACTTAAGGCTAATTATACTTTCATAGTTTGAAATATTTTGCCTTTCTCATTCTTTGCTATACTTATATCTAATCTTTCCCCTATTCTTGCTGGACTCCTCTAATCTAAAAACCCTCCTTGTCGACTTAATCTAATCAATGTCAGAACCTCTGATAACTGGGAAGGTCACATGGTGTTATTAATGTTGACCCTGGCTTGGACACTGGGTTACTATTGTACCTGTTAATATTGATGGTGCCCGGAAGATCGATATATTATTTATATGTTTTTGGTTAGATTCGTACTAGGTTGTAATTAAATATTTTGCTATATCTGTTTATTTTATTTTATTTTTTTGTTTATATGCACTTTTGGTAGATTGAAGTATTTGGACAGGTTGTTTTGCGATGTTTTTTTGTTTTAACATTTTCATATATGGACAATAAGGGGGGTTTTTGGTAACAGTAAATGAGAGCACTCTGCATGTAAAGGTACTTCTCTATGATCAATTGTATATATACGGTGCTCAGGAGGAAGTAGTCGGTTACCACGACTATACAACAAACCACTTAGTGATTCTAAAATATACACTTTTCTTCCGAGCACTCAATGTCCAAAAATAACAGTCTTTAGATACTCAAGTTTTCAATTTATTTTCTTCATTTAAACTTTTTTATTTTGCCATAACGTTTTGACGCAGCCAACACATGTTTCGTCTGGTCTGTGTCGACCTTTGACTTCTTCAGGGCTGCAACCCAAAGGATAAAAATATTCTTTATAAAATTATGTCATACATAATTGTCATTCTAGTTGCATGTATAATCATATGCACATCAACTAATCTTATATATTGCATCTTATTTTATTTAAGTTACAAGTATCTATAAATTCTGTTGCCATATTCACTCTCAAATCACATTAGTAATCAACAGCTTCTGATTTAATAAATTCTGTCTAATCAGACCCCCCAGGATATAGCGGCATAGATTAGCAAATTTAGCGGCACAAAAATGGAAATTTAGCGTCACAAATATGGATATGGCATAGATTAGCAAATTTAGCGGCAATTTAGCGGCATTTTATTTGCCCATTTTTCCTACAACAAGCACAGATATCTTGTTTTTTTAGTTATTTAAGAACATGAAGCTATATATATTTGGTTTATTTACAATGTAGCCCTTATGCTTCTTATGGGGTGTAGTGCTAGATATATTTTATTTGGCGGGTGGGGATTAATGAATGCTTGTATCAGGTGATGTGTAGGCGAAATGAAGAACACCAGGGCGCATCAGGAATGCGAAGCCCCCTAACTGTAGAGAAGCCGCTCCCTAGGGGAGGTGTTTACAGCTCAGCAGAGTTAAAAACACTCAGCAGGGGCACAACACCCCCTGCATCAGGAGTGGCATGAGAAGTGGGGTCAGAAGTGCACTTCCAACCCCACTGCCAGACAGGGAGCGGCTGCGAGGATATCTACCCCACATGCATCATCTTCCGAATGCCCCTCAAGTTATGCTCGCCACACACAGGAGGCAGAAACAAGGATAGCAGGGCTGAAATCGATATTGTGCTTCTTACCATCACAGCCTCAAGCCCTCCGGGCAGGAAACCCATCTGCACATCAATTCCACCTCATACTCAACAACCTGGAGACAGCACCTGGCGCTAGCATTTACTCACCTGGGTGGGAACAACCGAATTGTGGGGATGTGCGGTATACCCAAGGAAGAAAGTGTAAGTAAAAGTCTGGGCACCTGGAGAGCAGATGAGGGAGTTGTGGGTGGGACACATCAGGTGTGTTCGTCGCCCACTGACAAGACAGGGCTCGGGGCATTTTGCTGCATGTTTGCAGCTTCGTGGACCGACATACATAGCTGCCAAGGTTTCAGATTGCACATGTGTGACATTTTCATAATTTTACTATAAATATGAGTGACATTCAACGACTATGAGTGACACTTTATCAAGCAATGACCACAAGGAAAACATATAAATATCAGAAATTACACCAATTTAAGCAACAAGAAACTTTAGGAATATCTTAAAACTGCTGTAAACCACTAGAAATGGAAGGGCAAAAACTAAATAAAAAGCAGTAACTCACAGATAATTCTCATAAAATAGAGTTTTGAGAATAAGCGTGGCTCATATTCTTATGGGGAAACTGTCACTCAATAAAAGCTGCTCTTGCCCCAGCCCTCCATCATTCACCAGAGCTATCTTGACAATTGTGTTAGTTGCATGAAAACTCCTGGGCAAACGAAGAATTCAGCTCCACTAACGTTGGTTTTAACTTCATGTTATTTAAACGGATCTCATGATATATGTGCTTCTCTAATCACTGCAGCAAGGCTGACACAGAAAGTGTTTTTGGCCGGGACAGTCTGGGTGGGGGGGCCATGGGCTGCAGCTACAGTGTGGTGATAGGGGCCTGACGCGCCGGCCTGCAGGCCTGCTTGTGATTTTCTTGGCCTTGTAACCTTCTGCAACAGGCCATTTCAATTACGGTGCTCAGAAAAAGGCTTTTTATGTTTTCACTCGTTGCTGTCCGCCCGCTTCCAGATTCACCTTTACTCCCTTGCGCCATTAATTATTCAAGTCTAATGCCCCTAAATACAGTAAATAAATGTGCAGCCCAGCCCGTGGCCTTTAGCCCGTCCAGCGCACTTATTGAGCAGGCTCAACTGTAGATAACAGTCACGACCCTATGATGAATTAAAAAATATTATCCTAAAAGAATGATAAAGACCTGTTCATGAGTGGCACGCACTCAGAGCAAGCCACCACTGTATGAAGGGCCAGCAGCCACGACTTCTCTGGCCCCAGACCCCGATGCAGGGACCCGCGGGTGGCATGAAAGCCAGCTGCCGCACACAGAGTCGGCTGGGTGAGGTCCGGCGGAATCGCTCGGTATGCTGCATGGTCACTCTGAGGCACCAACGAATCAGGGCACAACTACTAACAATGTGACTGAGCGAGCAGCACGCAACTCTTTAGCTGCCTAACCTCGGAGTTAATCCCATGAACAGGATTATAACCATTAGACCCCCAGGATATAGCGGCTTTTGTAAAAATGCCGCGATTTCTACTAAAGTACCGATTTCGCGGGCACTTTGGTAAAAATCGCTGCATTTTTTTAAAAGTGCAGATTTCGCGGCAAATCGCGAAATCGCGATATCCTGGAGGGTCTGTCTAATAACACAGTAGTTACTTTTATTCAGTTTAAAGAAATAAATACATGTCTTATCCCTTTGTTCATAGATGCAGTCTGACCGAGCTACAATACACCCACACAACATTCTAACATTTTAAAGGTTATACTTCTAATATGTTTCCATATATGTTATATGATAGTAACATTCCATGCTGATCTCACCCGTTTTAATTGTGAATCTGATCCAGTGCTGGACTTCTCTATTTGCCAGTATTTTCTATAAACAAAATTATTGTTGTTTAATCTATATTCTCTAATTTCCAACTGATATTCACTGTGACTCTTGATTTATCACAATTTTATATTTCTCACCTTTCATTTATCTCTCATCTTTCCTCGTCCTGTCACTCTCTAGTTTTTTTGGTTTTCGCACATGTATTACGATATTTCCTTTTTCTGGTGTACGGGTACGTCACCTAAAATAATAACGCGCTATGTAAGTATTAAGTTAACCTAATTCAATTACTTCGTTCGTAATTACAACTCACGCGACCGAGATGTCCGCTTACCTTCTACTTTGCTTTCTTGCTCCACTCTATTTTTATTGTATTTGGCACAAATATTACGATACTTCTGTTTTAATGTGCGAGTACGTCACCTAAAAATAACCATAGGTTCTATAAGTATTAAGTTAACCTCTTTTAGTTATTACGTTCTTAGTTATTATCCACACGACCGAGATGTTCGCTTACATTTCAGTTTTTCTTTTCGTGCACCAAATCCGTAGCGTTCTACGTGGGCGCCATTTTGCTATTCTATTTTTATGTACAAAGTCTTAGTGGGCGCCATTTTAGTAAAGTCGTTCTCGATCTCATCGGTTTATACCTATTTTAATTGCGGTATTCTCATCAGTTTATACCTATTTTCATTGCGGTATTTACTGAAAACTATTTTAATTAATTATTACCCTATTATTGTATCTTAACGTATGTATTTTGTATTTTTGAGAATTAATCGTCTTACCCGATTAATCACAATTCACAATTTGTTACACTTTGAAGTGTACATTATCACGTCAATTGTTGTAGATCCTTTATAAATCAATCTACATTCTTAATATCGATCATTCTTAATCTACACACAATACGGTCGCCATCTTAAACCGGGTCGTTTTGAATCATTAATCAAAATGATAATTTTTGTTTTAGTCTGCACCAAATTTTGGAACATGACGGTCGCCATCTTTAATTGGGTCAATCCAAACGCTATCTTTATAAAATTGTTATTTAGTCCAATAGTTGTATTATCAATCTCAGGTCATTCTACTACTGAAGTTATAATTACTTATAACTTTCATCATCCATTCGACATTGTTTTGTAAAATATATCTCAATTGATTACTTCTAAGTTTACAGTTTACTTTTCTGATGTTGTATATGGTGTATTGTGCCCCCAGAGCATTGCATCACATGATAGTATTTTGTTAATGATTGTCTCATTGCGAAAAAACTGGTTTGAGAGTTTAGAGGGGGAGATACATACATTCTCTTAACAGAATTAACATCCACATTTTAACAAATTAGTTATACATAATTTCGTTCCTATTCACATGTTTCCCTGGATATATGATGTTCTTAATCAATGAGGTTCATAACGTGCATCATTCTTGTCCCAAAAAGAATTCACATTCATGATCGTTATTAAGTCCCTGCTCCACTGCTTTCAATTTTATCAACCGCAAAACTTCTTGTCTTCTCAGAGTTAGTAATCTATTTCCTCCTCTTGGATCTGGTTTTATGTGGTCAATACCATGATAACTGAAGTTATGTTGTTCTTTTACTTCATAATTCTGAACCATATGGGATGCTATGGGATAGCGTGTATCACCTTGCTTTAACGCTCTAAAATGTTCTGCCATTCTATCTCTCAATCTTCTAATTGTACTTCCTACGTATATTTTACCACAGGTACATACTATGACATATACCACATAGGTGGTATCGCAGTTTATAAACATTCCTATGGTATTCTCTCCTGTTTCATTATAATTAAAAGTAGTAACTTTTTTCTTTGCCCACCTACACGTATTACATCTTCCACATTTGTGAAACCCTTTATGGACTACGGATAGAACGTATGGGTATTAACAGCATGTTAATATGGCCGCGCCATTGTTCGAAAGCTTCAATTTCTCTGCCAGGCTGTTTGTAGTTCGTACGGACGACGGGGCACGTCACGTGCGGCCCTGACGCGGGGCGATATGAATGACGAACTCCGTCCCCGCTTTGAAACTTTGGCGGGTGTTTGGACTGCAGTGAATATCGGCGTTTGGATGTATATGGCCTACGTTTACGGTAAGACGAGAGGAATTGGCTTCTCTGTGTGTTCTTCTTTATTGAGCTAGAGAGAGCGGAAAAATTTTTATATAATTTATGTTTTTAATGAGATATAGCCGTTGTTGGAAATGCTATTAGGTGGGTGTACAAGAGGCTTCCTGCAACTTTCACGGCTTCTATGTTAACATCCACTGAGCCGGGAGAGTGCAATAAATGCTTTAATACTGACTTGATGACAACGATATACTATTTTGGCATTTCACAAAAACGTAGCCGCTGTGTTAACCGCCATTGGATAGGTTCACTTGAGGATTGTTGTGGATTTTATAGCTTTATTGGCTTTGATGCTTTGGGGGGTGTGCGATTGTAATGGTTTCCGGTGGTTTGGTGTATATGGCCTAAACGATATGGCAAGACTAGAGGAATTGTCCATTAGGTGTGGTTGCATTTACAGAGCTGATGGGACGTAAAAGAAGTTTTTAAAAAACGTTTTAAAAATTGAATTAACAATATTGTTAGGCTATGTTGGTATCCAGCAACATGCAGCTATTACACGAATCACCATTAGACAGGTTCACTAGAGGATTGTTGTGCCTATTATATATATCTATTCGTTACTGCCACGACAAACTCATTGAGATGCGATTCTCTGTGGCTAATGAGGATACTTTTGAATTTATACAGGTTAATGATTTTTTGTGCGGAATATTTGGATTTGGATTATCATGTCGTTGTAACAGACTTTGGAATATATGGAATGTCCACTTTGAGGATGTTATAAATAACTCAAGGTAGGCTCTTGTATTTATATATTTTCTTAAGTCTACGTTAATTTGTTCCAGCTCTGACATACATACATTTTGGTCAATGACGATCACATAAAGCTAACAGGCGTTCCTGTTTCTATATTCTGTCTCCCCTTGTCTTTTGTATATACATATTTTGTCCATATATATATATATTTTTTTTTTCTGTTCATTGTTTTTTCTTTTCAGTCTGTCCGAATTGCATTGGTGAGATTTACGCCCAGTTGCTCAGATTAAGAATATATAAACGACCCGTCTGATACTTGGAAGGAATATGTAGCTATATAACAACGTGATACCAACACATTCTAAATGAAATAAGAACGGTATGTTTTCCATATGTTCAGGCTACAGTCTGGTTGACTTGTTAGTGGGTCCAAACATTGTTGGTTTAAATGTGACTTGTGGTATCGGTGTTTTGGGACAATGTACGACATTTCAGATGTATGGTCATAATAACAATAATACATTGAGACTAATGTTGATGGTATCAGGTCATAAGAGTCTTGGTTAGTAGTGGTTCTATATCAAGATGACAAGGCTGATATATGGAATTATAACAATCTTGCCATGAGGTATGGCCCTCAAAAAAGCAAATAAAGAATGTACATTGTGTTTATATGTATTTTGTGTATATACATGTTTGTATATATTTATGAGTGTGATTTTTGTATTGTTTTAATTTGTGTGTTACATACTGTTTTTCTATGCATGTTTTAACATTACAGCCCTGAAGAAGTTCTGTTATACAGAACGAAATGCGTCGACTGGTTTTGCTATAAAACCTTAAGAAAATAAAAGCACTTGAACAAGAATCAAGACTCAGCGCTTCAATAGGGACTCGAAGTGATATGATCTGATTGAATTCATTTTGCAAGTGGTGCTGGACCAAATGTTGGGACATTTATATTTTACTCTGCTGTAAGGGTGGTGCCCTTGGACAGGGGGCACTTTTGGAGCTGGTACACGGAATCCACTTTTGATTTAAAATACTGATTGGTCTGTATATGTTTGGGGGTTGGTGCTGTTCTTGTTTTTACTGGTCCACTGTCCGGTTTAGGTACATACAAGTTTTTGGGGCCATAAAAGCACAACTCGGACCAGTGAATTTATGATTTATTAAGCTTAATAGATCTTGTGTATATAGAATAATTTGTATATGACCATAGTGCGCAGAAATGTAAAAATTCAATGATAACAGAGAGGAAACGGCCATTGGGCTCTTTGGCACAAGTCAACCTAGTAGTTCTACTGCCAGGAAGGAACAAACTTTGGAGGGATTACGTACAAAGTTTCAAAAGTTAGAAAGTCTGAAAAAGCAGGAAATGTCTCGCTGGTGGGACGGAAACAGACTACAAAAATATCTCGATAATCAGAAAATCCCTTGGGGACTACGAATACTTATCTTCCCAACCTTTGAGTATTTGGACGAGGACGCACTCAAGGATTGGGAGGATAATCAACAAGAGGCATCTAATACCATGATGCGTATTCTAATAAGACACTCTGACAAAAAAGTGGAAAGTTTAAAACAGGAAATAATCAATTTGGAATGTGAGATTGATTGTTCAAGTCTCAAAGAAATAATAAAGAAAAACTACCGGATATTTGATGGAGTGATAGAAGCCCACCAGATCTATCTGAGAGATATAAAACTCAAAAAGATAAAAAGAGACGATAATGATTATAAAAATGGACGTATCTACACCTTTGCCCATAAACTTGACAATGTTAAGCCCAGAGGGGAGGGTAAGAGACTTAGAGAGGAATCAAACGAATCTCTATCGGTGAGCAGTAGTTCCATTTCTTCTGTGGACAGTGCCGCTTCTAAAGATGGGGGGGTTATGACAGCTACCTCCCCAGGTAAGCGGAATTTTTTATTAGAAATGGAAAGGATCAGATTGGGCAACAAGATGGTCAAAAAAGATGTAAAACAAGGAGGGGAGGAAAGAAGTGGCAGGCTAAAAGGAATAAGAAAGGGAACAACACATGCAATGGGCACGGTCCAAGAAAACGTAAGCATTCATTTTCAGGAAGATATAGCCCATAATGCATTGACTATTGTGAATTTGTCTGATCGGTCTTTAACGGATGTTGAACTAAAAGTATTACAAAAGGGTTTGAATTTTTGTCCTTCTCAGTTGGGAGATCCAGCAGAAATGATGGTGGATATTTATACGTTTGTACGCTTGTTAAAATTAAAAGACCATTTTCATGACAATCCTTCAAATAAGCCTCCGAGTGTACATTATTCCTCCATAACGACTACCCGTACTGTGTCAGATTTATTGAATGTGCAAATGCTTTTACATATCAGTGAGGATGATCATCACTCCATACAGGATTTGAGGGAGAATCTGAATATTAGGGAGGTGTCAGGACTAGGGTGGCTTGCGGTCTAGGGCCCGCCCCACTCAGTAGCAGTTACAGTCCTCTGCCATGTCCGAGGCGTTTATGTGGTAAAGTGCATTGGTTTGCTTCAAGGGGACGTTGGTGGCAGAACTGTTCAAGGATTTGATCTAACACTTTGTATATTCATGTTATGTTTAACCTCCTTTTGTCAACTGTCCGCCAAATGCGTGAGATTTAGCAGACTGCCGCGTCCACGAGATGCGTGAGGTTCGGCATCCTGAACGCGTCCGCGAGATGCGTGAGATTTGGCATGCTATCGCATCCGCGAGATGCGTAGTTTTTTTTTAATGCGGTCGCTTACGGGGAGAATACAAGGGCGTAGTCACGTTAATGTACGTGACCACACCCAATCTCCTTTGCTCACTATTCTAGATTCTTCAGGGAGGTAGCAGGCTTCTTAGCTTGCTCCAATCTTGCTTGTTATTTTGAAAGAAAAGAGGCCCCTACCTAAACGGATGAACTCTAGTAGGGATATAACATTTCTGAAAAAACTGGCCGAGACACCGGGTTATGTGTGTATTTCCTAAATATTATCACAAATGTTGCTCAAGACATTGAAGAACACAATGATATGTAAATTTAAAAAACTTCTTTTTAATTGTCTTTTTTTTTCTCATTTTTCCACAATTATCATATTGTTTTTTTCTATTTTTTAGACAATTTTATACACTCTTTTATAACAATAATTCACCAAAATTGTGATCATAAATATACACCTAATAACAATAGTTCATAATATATATTCTGATACATATATCAACAATTGATTTTTCTGTCGCCAAATACAAAACCGAATCTGAATCCTACGCGTTTCGGCGAGTGGCCTTCATCAGGAGTTCTGTATTTTCAATTGATGATTAGATACTATAATAGTAAAAAATACTCAATTAATATTTCTTGTACACAACACAGTCTATACTGAACAACAAGTGACAATTGTTATATCTATATTTAGCTAACATTTTCATTGTTCATGAGCACCCTCTCCTAATGCCGATGGTTATGTACCCTAGCAGCTGGCAAACTTCCTATATACACATTTATATATATCACAATTTACATATTTACAATCTACATTTACATATATTTACATTTTTATTTTAATTTCAGTCACCATTCCCCATCTTGATTCCTATTTAATAGAAGTATGAACGCCTGCAGATTGGCGTCAGATTTAGTACAAGGATGTGGTCACTTTTTTAACAGAAATGGATGTTTATAAGTCATACCTTATGTGTCTAGTGACAATGTGGACACCGTATCTGGAATTACGCAGTGAATAGGTCCTAGATGACGTTAAAATCTGTAATGAGGAGATGTGGGACTAATATCAGAAATTATCAATTCCAAATACATCAACCTATGATGCACGAACAATACCTAGAAACCAGGAACAATCGTTACTGGAGGAATTAGAGCAGTTACCTATTTTTAACTTATCTAATGAGAATCTATCGGATGATACCATCTCAGTCCTGTGCAAAGGCCTTACCTTTGCACCTCACACAGGCTTAAAAAAATTTGACCTATTTAGGGACCTACAGACCTTTTTCAGAAAGATACGACGTAAGTTATTTTTCTCAGGCCAAGAGAATGATACTGAGGAGTTAAATCGCTCTGGGTTAAGACCGAAATCAATCTTCACCCCCACACTTGACCAAATTCCACCACAGGTGGCAGTTTTTGAACAAGTCATAAATGATAAGTTGACCAATCTCACAACTTTTATACCTAGAACCCCTTTTAACCTATCGTCCAACCAATATAAAGCACTTGAGACCATCAAATCAAATAAAAATATCACAGTAAAAACATTTGATAAGGGGGGAGGTATTGTGGTGTATGATACACCTAGATATGTGAAGAAAATGGAAGAAATGTTGAGTGACTCCCGCTTTTACACTCGCATAACTAAAGATTCAACCACTCAAACTCGAACAAAAATAAAAAAATTAACAGACAAAGCATTAAGAGAAGGGGAAATCTGTAACAAGGAATGGCAATATCTAAATATAGACAACCCCAAATTGGCAAGCATTTATGGTATACCAAAGGTGCACAAAGACACAAAGGATCCACCGTTGAGGCCAATAGTTACTACTATTGGTTCAATAACTGAACCCTTAGCTAAGTACATCGATGCCATCCTATGCCCCCACATTGCACGAATCCCAGGATATGTGCAAGATACTAGGCAAATCATAAACCTGGTTGAAAATGTCAAATTCTGCGATACTTCTCAAATACTAGTCACCATGGACATAGAGGCGCTTTATAGCAACATCCCTATTCAAGGTGCACTAGAAGCCACTCATTGGTTCATAAGGAAGTACCAAATCCTTTGTCCATCTATATTCATTCTAGAATGCCTTAAGATCGTGCTCACAGAAAACATCTTTGAATTTAATGGTAACATCTACAAACAACAGCAAGGAGTCAGCATGGGCGCATCTTGCGCACCGACCATAGCTAATATATATATATTTCCCGGTTTGAGGATAGATATATATTTAATGAAATAGCGCCTTTCTTTGAGTCTGTGACATCATGGTCCAGATACTCCTGATGAAGGCCACTCGCCGAAACGCGTAGGATTCAGATTCGGTTTTGTATTTGGCGACAGAAAAATCAATTGTTGATATATGTATCAGAATATATATTATGAACTATTGTTATTAGGTGTATATTTATGATCACAATTTTGGTGAATTATTGTTATAAAAGAGTGTATAAAATTGTCTAAAAAATAGAAAAAAACAATATGAGAATTGTGGAAAAATGAGAAAAAAAGACAATTAAAAAGAAGTTTTTTAAATTTACATATCATTGTGTTCTTCAATGTCTTGAGCAACATTTGTGATAATATTTAGGAAATACACACATAACCCGGTGTCTCGGCCAGTTTTTTCAGAAATCCAATCTTGCTTGTGCCATTTTCGATTATTTCTTCAGAGTAAAGACTCGGCAATCAGCGGTGCAGCCAGTGGGTGAGTCCCGAAGTTGCTGCTTCGTGTTTGAAGACGAGGAGGCTGTTTCAAGTCGAATTCTTTCGTGGAGAGTCTTCTTCATGAGTCCAGAAGTGCTGAAGGGAGAGACATCCTCTTGGGTCCAGAACTTGCAGTAAGACTTACCAAATTCGTAGAGTAGGTCGTACTCTACAGGTAGGAGAGCATCCTAATTATAGAAGGATTTGGATACAAAATTTATTACTGCAAAACTGTTAAAAAGTAAAGTATTCTGACAAAGTTATGTCGAATCCTGAGCAATTTGGTGCTGTAATTTATGATATTGAACTGTTTGAGGTGTATTTAACCTTTTAAGATCTCAGAATAATTGATGGTATATTTTGATTTCATATGACTTGATGGTATATTTTGATTTCATATGACACTTGAAAGGAAGTGCAATTTGAATGTTTTAAGTCAAATATATGTATATAAAGACGCAAGTAGATAGTGATTGTGACTATGTAAAGAGGTATTTACAGATTCTTGGATCACAACAGTATCTTTCTTTTGAGTGAAATTGCAAACTGGTAACAAACTGAAATAATAGTTACAAGCATTCTAAGTTGATCAATCTTATTTCGAATTGAATAAGAACCAAATAGGTTTTCTTCATAGAAATGGTCAAACAATGGAAATACTTTTATTATTTGAATAAATAGAGAAACAAAAGCATTTTGTGCATCAATAACTTTTCCTTTTCAGATCTCCTTCCCAGCTGTTCCTTTCCTAATTCCCTTTTCCCCCCCGCTTGATCACTTCAATATTCTGTGTATTAATTACAATCAGAATTGGAGGTATCGAGAGGTGGGCCCTTATATCATCACATCAGATCCCGAGGAAGACTTCTTCTGACAGGAGGATCTTGAAATAACTAGTGGACTTAAACCTCGATCTAAATTTATACCCACTAATACACATAGAAATATAGACATTTTTAAAGATAGAGTGACCAAAGATCTTTATAAAATGATAGATTTTCCCAACACGTATACACAACATCAGCAAAACATGACTAAAGAAGAAAAGCTAGCTTTGGATAATCTTAGTAAGGATGAGTCTATCACGATCAAAGAAGCAGACAAGGGAGGGAATGTAGTCGTTATGAACACCAGTGACTACAATAAAGAGATAAATAGACAGATGGGTGATCCTAGCTGCTACCAGCGAATAAATGACAATCCAATTCCCTCCCTTGTCACCCACATTAATGCTAAGATTCATGAATGGGGTGAGATTGGGCTCCTTTCAGAAGAAGAATGTAGATATCTGAAGGTCAAAAATCCATTGGCCCCCTTGTATCTACATTCTTCCAAAAGTTCACAAAGCAGGTAGATTCCCCCTGGATGCCCAATAAGTTCTGGGATTGATTCACCCACTGAACGTTTATCACAGTATGTGGATGGTTTTCTCCAACCTTTTGTTACCAACTTACCGGCATACATACAAGATTCTAGGGATATTCTTGGGAAATTTGATGGGCTGCTATGGTCTGAGGATTTGATCTTCGTTACAATGGATGTGACTGGGCTATACACTTGTATCCCTAAACACTTTGGACGAATGGCGATAAGCTCCTTCTTGGCCACCCGTACTGCAGATCATGTCGAACACAACGAAATGTTGATGGAGATGATCGATATTATTCTATCACGAAATTTCTATCTACACGGTGGCACGTGGTACCATCAGATCCAGGGTACCGCGATGGGGAGCAGATTTGCTCCTTCGTATGCTATACTCTTTATGGGCTGATGGGAGAAGGAGCATGCCTGGGATAAATATGCCTCCCCTGGATGGACATGATTGTCTTCTGGGGGAGGTATATTGACGATATCAT
Organism: Lissotriton helveticus; assembly: GCF_964261635.1. Classification (NCBI taxonomy): domain Eukaryota; kingdom Metazoa; phylum Chordata; class Amphibia; order Caudata; family Salamandridae; genus Lissotriton; species Lissotriton helveticus. Next base: position 1,035,412,186 of record NC_136067.1, on the reverse strand, counting down.
CATGTTATGGAAAGGGACCCCCAGTCAACTTATGGAATATCACATGTTTCTAAATGACAATCCTCATATTATTCAATTAACCATCAAGTATAGAAAAGACAGTATTGAATTTTTGGATATTCTCTTTTACATTGACAATGGTAAGATACAAAGCACCCTTTATCGGAAAACCACGTCATACAATAGTACACTGCACGCTTCCAGTGCACACCCCATTTCTGTAATCAGAAATATCCCCTTTGGGGAAATGGTGCGGGTATGCCGTAATTGTAGTACAAATGAAAAATTTAGGGAAAACATCAATGATGTGAAAGAAAGATTCAGACAAAGGGGCTATATTGAGAAATGCTGACCTGAGAATTCAGAACGTGACTAGAACTAGTACATTGGATAAATGTAGGCGGACAATGGCTAAGAACAAGGAAGTATCTCGCCTAGCATTTACCACGCAATATACGAACAATCATACTAATCTATTCAAAATCTTGAAAAAACATTGGGGCTTATTGCATGAGACACCAAATCTGAGGGATCTCGTTACGGCTACACCAAAAGTAACATTCAGAAGGGGTAAAACCTTACGCAATTTATTATGTCCCAGTTACCCCAGGAACAACAGTGTCAAAACATGGTTGCCGACAGCGCCAACAGGTTTCTACACATGTACAGGGTGCAATATGTGCCCTTTTGGTAAGAATAAAATAAAGTCTTTCCAGTACCTAAAGAATATGAAATAAGACACTTTATAAATTGCAACACCAACTATGTGGTTTATATAATAGGTTGTGGTTGTAACAGGATATATGTGGGCAGCACAGTTCGACCGTTAAAACTAAGGATACAGGAACATGTCCGAGCACTCAAGAAATATGATTTGAAATGCCCAATGACGTACCACATGAGGGAGAACCATGCAAGAGATAACAAAATATGGTTTCATCGCATTGACCACATTCCACCACACCCTCGTGGTGGAAATAGAGAACTCACTCTCCGTAAAAGAGAGGTCATGTGGATATGTCGCTTGAGATGCATAGAAAAGGGACATAACACCGATGATGAAATGCATTAGTACCTATAAGGATTTTCGGTGGTTTCACTAATTCTGGTGACTTATGACTCTGTGGTCAATATCTGATGAACCTTTCTGTAACTTATAGTACAATGATTAAACTGATTGATCACAGAGTGCTTTTTGTTGCATGCCCCCTCTGAACCTGAATGGCATATTGGGATCAATATAGCCATTTGATGTAGAGATTCTTCTTTTGCCAATATATATACACACACTGTGTAAAATTGGTATTAACAACGATAAATACCTAAGGCTAATTATACTTTCATAGTTTGAAACATATTGCCTTTCTCATTCTTTGCTATACTTATATCTAATCTTTCCCTTATTCTTGCTGGACTCCTCTAATCTAAAAACCTTAATCTTAATCTAGATCAATGTCAGAACCTCCGATAGCTGGGAAGGTCACATGGTGTTATTAATGTTGACCCTGGCTTGGACACTGGGTTACTATTGTACCTGTTAATATTGATGGTGCCCGGAAGATCAATATATTATTTATATGTTTTTGGTTAGATTCGTACTAGGTTGTAAATAAATATTTTGCTATATCTGTTTATTTTATTTTATTTTATTTTTTTGTTTGTATGCACTTTTGGTAGATTGAAGTATTTGGACAGGTCGTTTTGCGATGGTTTTTTTGTTTTAACATTTTCCTATATGGACTACGGATAGAACGTATGGGTATTAACAACATGTTAATATGGCCGCGCCGTTGTTGGGAAGCTTCAATTTCTGTGCCAGGCCGTTTGTAGTTCGTACGGACGACAGGGCACGTCACGTGGGGCCCTGACGCGGTGCGATATGAATGATGAACTCCGTCCCCGCTTTGAAACTTTGGCGGGTGTTTGGACTGCAATGAATATCGGCGTTTGGGAGTATATGGCCTACGTTTACGGTAAGACGAGAGGAATTGGCTTCTCTGTGTGTTCGTCTTTATTGAGCTAGAGAGAGCGGAACAAATGTTATATAATTTATGTTTTTAATGACATATAGCCGTTGTTCGAAATGCTATTAGATGGGTGTACAAGAGGCTTCCTGCAACTTTCACGGCTTCTATGTTAACATCCACTGAGCCGGGGAGAGTGCAATAAATGCTTTAATACTGACTTGATGACAACTATATACTATTTTGGCATTTCACAAAAACGTAGCCACTGTGTGAACCACCATTGGATAGGCTCCCTTGAGGATTGTTGTGGATTTTATAGCTTTATTGGCTTTGATGCTTTGGGGGGTGTGCGATTGTAATGGTTACCGGTGGTTTGGTGTATATGGCCTAAACGATATGGCAAGACTAGAGGAATTGTCCATTAGGTGTGGTTGCATTTACAGAGCTGATGGGACGTAAAAGAAGTTTTTAAAAGCCGTTTTAAAAATTGAATTAACAATATTGTTAGGCTATGTTGGTATCCAGCAACATTCAGCTATTACACGAATCACCATTAGACAGGTTCACTAGAAGATTGTTGTGCCTATTATATATATCTAATCGTTACAGCCTCGACAAACTCAGTGAGATGCGATTCTCTGTGGCTAATGAGGATACTTTTTAATTTATACAGGTTAATGATATTGTTTTTTCTTTTCATTCTGTCCGAATTGCATGGGTGAGATTTACGCCCAGTTGCTCACATTAAGAATATATAAACGACCCGTCTGATACTTGGAAGGAATACGTAGCTATATAACAACGAGATACCGACACATTCTAAATGAAATAAGAACGTTATGTTTTCCATATGTACAAGCTACAGTCTGGTTGACTTGTTAGTGGGTCCAAACATTGTTGGTTTAAATGTGACTTGTGGTATCGGTGTTTTGAGACAATGTACGACATTTCAGATGTATGGTCATAATAACAATAATACATTGAGACTAATGTTGATGGTATCAGGTCATAAGAGTCTTGGTTAGTAGTGGTTCTATATCAAGATGAGAATGATGATATATGGAATTATAACAAATTTGCCATGAGGTATGGCCCTCAAAAAAGCAAATAAAGAATGAACATTGTGTTTTTATGTATTTTGTGTATATACATGTTTGTATATATTTATGTGTGTGATTTTTGTATTGTTTTAATATTTGTGTTACATACTGTTTTTATATACATGTTTTAACATTACAGCCTTGAAGAAGTTCCGTTGTACAGAACGAAACGCGTCAGCTGGTTGTGGTATAAAACCTTAAGAAAATAAAATCACTTGAACAAGAATCAAGACTCAGCGCTTCAATAAGGACTCTAAGTTATATGATCTGATTGAAATCATTTTGCAAGTGGTGCTGGACCAAATTTTGGAAAAACAATCAAAGTAAGAGCAGCCTAAATGCACTCAATATTCACAATAATCAGCGAACAGTGAACTTAACAAAAGAAATCAGCAATTTACACAGCAGCGTGTGCACCGGGTAAGAGGCAACTCGATTCCCACGTAGGCCTTCATTATACATGCTGCCCAAGATTCACAAAAGTCTCATGGATCCCCCCTTGAGACCTATTGTCTCAGGGTGTGGCTCAATCCATGAGACTTTAGGACACTATCTCGACACTTTTCTCCAGCCGATTGTTCAATCTTGCCCATCTTATGTTCAAGATACCACCCACCTGCTTAACATTTTGCAAGACCTTGACATACCGATAGATGGTGACACCTGACTATGTACAGTGGACGTTGTGTCTTTGTACACTTCGATCCCTCACTTGGAAGGGCTTGAAGCCGTCAAATGGGCTCTGCTCAGACATGAAACTGCACACGCTGATCGAGTATTTCTTATGGAAATCCTCCATTTTTGTTTGTTTCATTGTTATTTTAAATGGAAAGACCAATTTTTTATTCAGTCTAATGGTACATCCATGGGCTTTTCGGGAGCCCCCAGCTACGCGAACATTTTCATGTTTAAATTTGAGACTGAACATATTCTCTCCAATTCCAATTGGAGCAAAAATCTGATTGTATATCGTCGATACATCGACGATATACTGATCATATGGCATGGATCATCGAGGGAGCTCGAAGGTCTGATACTTGATCTCAATGTAATTAACCCTAGAATTCAATTCACGCACCTGATTGAATCTAAAAGCATCGCTTTTCTCGATGTAAAAATCACATTGACACCTCAGACTGTTGAAACATCAATTTTTCAAAAACCCACTGACCGCAACAACACGTTGCTCTACCAGAGCTTCCACCCCTGGTCGCTTAAATGCCATCTGCCTTTCTCTCAGTTTCTGAGAATCAAACGTATCTCTTCTAATATTGATGGTGGCATGCAGACAATTCACAAAGCCAAAGAAAAATTTCTCAACAGAGGATATCCTCCGACAGTTGTTGATCAGGCGGTTGCCAGATCTTCAGCTTTGCAACGTACTGACCTTGTCAAGAAATCAGTGAAACATACAAATCCTAACAGACAAGTCTTTGTTTCTACGTATTCGACCCGTTCTAAATTGGTAAAAGCAAGTTGACTGGACCGTTGGGTCCTACTTCAGACTGAACCGGATTTTAAAGGGGCATTTGCAGAAAGACCTATCTTTGCTTTCAAAAGATCGCGTAACCTCAAAGAATTGTTGAATAAACCTCCACAAGATGACAGTACACCCACTAGAGGTTTATCTAAATGTAGAAACTGCTCCCATTGTAATATTGCTATTGTCGGCAACTCTTTGGCACATCCTCGTTCTGGTAGGAAGATCAGTTTACGACATAACACCACTCGTAACAGTCAACATGTGATTTACTACATAAAGTGCCCATGTGATCTATATTACGTGGGTAAAACGGAGAGAAATCTCCGTACTCGTTTAACCGAACACAAAAGTCGCATCAGAAACAACTACACCAGTTCACCCATTGCCGTACACTGGAATACCAACCGACATAGCATTGCGCAGTTTCGCTTTGGGGTTTTAGAACAACAACAACTGTCACCAGACAAGGACATCAAGAAATCTCTACTACAACGCGAGGTTTACTGGATATGGTTTTTGCAAACTTTGTCCCCGTTAGGACTCAATGACAAATTTGATCTATCTTGCTTTTTGTAAACAATGTTTTTTACACTGATGCTGTCAGAAGGCTTCCAGAATCTTCGCAGGAGCAGTCCTGATGCTTATCCCAAATGCCCCGTCCTCCAGTACCACCGCTGCAAGAGCAATGTCACTAGAAGGTGGGGAAAGGGGAGTTGGACAGAGAAGAGACACCTTGTAATTCACGACACCTTGGTATCCTTGGAATTGACGGAAGCCGTCACGCTTCTAAGCTTCTGTACCTCCGTGGATACCTAATGCACAGAACAGGGATACATAAGACCTCACCTCTACTTGATATCAGCTCTAAACATTTAAGAATCAAAATTGGTCCTACCAGGTGTTCTCAAGGCAATGCGTCTCTTCTATGTAGGTTTTCTTTGCAGGAAGAGTTCTTTCTAAGTGTGAGAATGCAAGAGGTTAATACTGTAACTCTACTTCTTACTCAGTTCTGGAATTGGTCTCTTAAATAATCTCCTATACCTGATGACTCTTCTGCAGAGATTCTAAGAGGGGGGTCTGTTGAAGGAAGTACTCCAGCACTGCGTAAGTAAAGTCTCAGTACTCCAATAGCGTGCAAAAAGGAGAAAGGAAGGCAAGAAGGGGGAAGGAAAGGTTGGGAAAAGCGCAATGCGTAGGGGAGCGAGCGGGGAAACGCAGCTGGAACCTGAAGCACTTTCTTCTATCCTTGTCTTGACGAGAGTTCTACCTTAAACAAGGTCAATAACTTGTCGAGTTCAGTTTTTTACACAGAATGAACGTAGACAGAATTTCTGTGCTGCTTGACTCGTTACTTCACTGCTTTACTGAATTTAACTTTGAATCCGTGTCTATTCACCTCACACTCCAGGCTGAGTAACTGCTAGAACCGCTAGAACTCTCACCTGAAATCAGCAGAGTCTCGTCAGGCAATTATGAGAGTTGCGGTCGATGAATTCGGAATGCTATTACTTCACAGGAAATTTTCCTCTGGAACTCCGACTAGACTGAACGAGTTCAGATGCTGGAAACGCCTCACTTAACTCGTTCCTCAGAAAGTCCGCACTCTCCCGTCACGACTATTGACGCGGAGATGCGGGGAACACGTCTTCTCAGCTCAGGGTCGAGATTGAAGTGCGCAGTTACAAATGCCCACCGGACCCAGGTACACTAAACTGCTACTTCACTGGGGTGGAAGGACGGCCCTGGCGGCGGCCATCTTGGGGGAAGTTTTCTTGCTGCTACAAGGGAACCAAATGCCAACGTAACTTGAACTAACCACAGAACGTCTTTTAGCTGAACCTAAAGTACTACACACTGTGGCAATCCTGAGGTTCCTGACAGTACCCCCTCTCAAAGACCGATTCATCGGTCCTGGTTTGAGGGGCTTTCTAGCATGAAATCTCTTAATCAACTGTGGGGCATGAATATTAGTAACTGGCTCCCAAGATCTCTCCTCCGGACCATATCCCTTCCAATCTATCAAATAAAAGAGCTTCCCTCTCTTGTACTTGGAATCAAGGATGTCTTTTACTTCATATTCTGGATGACTTTGAAGGGTTATGGGATCTGGAGGTTTATTCAATCTCATTGGTGTTTTAATCTTTTTAAGTAAAGAAACATGAAAGGTTGGATGAATTCCTAACCTAGCTGGCAACTTGAGTTTGACTGTAACTGGCCCCAACACTTCCTCAACTGAATAGGGACCCACAAACCTTGGTTGAAACTTTCTGTTCCCTTTTAGATGTAAATTCTTAGTGGACAGCCAAACTTGGTCGCCCACCTGATAAGATGGAGCAGAACGTCGGTGTTTGTCAGCCTGAACCTTATAGGAAACTTTTGCTTTCAGTAAATTGTGCTCAGCAGATTTTCGTAGAGACTCTAAACCACCCATTAAGTCTTGTACTGCAGGCACCTTCAACTCCTCTGGGGAAACAAAAAGACTTGGATGGCGACCATAATTCAAGTAAAACGGGGAGTATCCAGTAGAGACACTCTTGGCGTTATTACAGGCAAACTCGGCCATCCACAATCTGTCCGACCATTCTCCCCCTTGGTCAATGAGGAACAATCGAAGGTATTGCTCGAGTTCCTGATTAACTCGTTCCGTTTGGCCATCAGATTCTGGGTGATAGCTAGTGGACAACCTCCTCTCGATGCCCAATCCCTGAAGATAAGCCTGCCAAAAATGGGAAACAAACTGGGGACCTCGATCTGAGACTACTACCTTAGGCACTCCATGGATCCTCACTATGTTTTCCCCGAACACCCGTGCCAGCTCCTGGGCCGTTGGTGTGCCAGTCAAAGGAATGAAGTGACTCATCTTAGTAAAGATGTCCACAATTACCAAAATGGTGTCAAAACCTTTGCTAAGGGGCAGATCGACAATCAAATCCATTGAGATGGTATGCCAAGGATGGGTGGGAGTTGGAAGCGGTTGTAACAACCCCTGAGGGGCCTGTCGCACTGGTTTGCTTCGAACACATAACTCGCAGGACTGTACATATTCTTTCACATGAGAGGATAACCCAGGCCACCAGAAATAACGCTGCACCAAATCCAAGGTCTTAGAAATACCCTTATGTCCAGCCAACGGGTGATCATGACAACCTTTTAAGGCCTTCTGTTGAAGAGTCAGAGTAGGGAGATACAACGCTTCCTTATAATAGGGCAATTGTTGTTGACAACTCCTCTCTTCTCCTTGTAGGACCCATCTCTGCACTTCTTCCATAGAGAAACTCTTACGGACCTCCTCCTGAAAGTTATCCAACGAGATGGTACACACGATCTTTTCCTCCGGAATAATTGGTTGCGGATCCACTGGGTGCTCCGATTCTTCAGTGTTCAAACGGGATAAGGCATCTGCCTTTCCATTCTTGGCGCCTGGTCGATATGTGATCACGAAATTGAAATCAGCGAAATAAAGTGACCATCGTAATTGGCGAGGGGTGAGGGTCTTGGCAGACTTGAGAAACTGCAAATTCTTGTGATCTGTGAACACGGTGACAGTATGTTTTGCACCCAACAAGTAATGCCTCCAGTCCTCGAATGCATCTTTTACTGCCAAGAGCTCCTTTTCCGCTATGGTATAATTGAGTTCAGCCGCATTCAGTTTACGAGAGCGATAGGCTACTGGATGAAGTTGTCCCGTGGAACGATGTCGCTGCGAGAGTACCCCTCCAATCGCCTGATCTGAAGCATCCGCCTCCAAGAAAAAAGGTTCCTCGGTATCAGCATGAAGCAGAATGGGAGCAGACACAAATTGCTTCTTAAGGTCTACAAAGGATCTTTCAGTCTCTGCATTCCACTCGAATTTAACTCCTTTCTTCAAGAGACGTGTAATAGGTGCGATTAGTTGTGAGAACCCCTGGATAAATCGCCTATAAAAATTAGCGAATCCCAAAAAACGCTGAATTTCCTTGACGTTCTGAGGCGAAGGCCAGGTCTCCACTGCCTGCACCTTTCCTGGATCCATGGTGATTCCTTGTGGGGAGATAACGAACCCCAAAAATTCCACCTTAGTAGCATGGAAGACACACTTTTCTAGTTTCACAAATAATCGATGGTTCTGCAGTCGTTCCAACACCGCCCGCACATGCTTAGTGTGATCTTGCACATGCTTAGAGTAGATCAAAATATCATCCAGGTAAATGATGGCAATCTTATCCAGCAAATCCCCCATCACATCATTAATGAAATGTTGAAACACCGCAGGGGCATTACACAACCCAAAAGGCATTACACAATATTCAAATAGACCAAACTTGGTGCGAAATGCGGTCTTCCATTCGTGTCCTTCCTTCATGCGGATGAGATGATAGGCACCTCGTAGGTCTAGTTTGGTGAACACCTGTGCCTCTTTGATTTGATCTAACAACACAGAAATCAAAGGTAGTGGATAACGATTTTTAATGGTGGCTTGATTCAATGCACGATAGTCAATGCACGTCCTGAGACTTCCTTCTTGCTTCTTGGGTATAAAGAAGAGTGGCGACGATACTGGAGATTGCGAAGGTCTAATAAACCCATTGGCCAGATATCGATCCAGATATTCTTTCAGATGACCATTCTCCGCCTCCGTCAAAGCATAGATCCGACTACAGGGAAGAGCAGCCCCAGGAACCAAATCAAAGGGTCAATCATAAGCCCCATGAGGGGGCAAACTCTCTGCCTCTTGTTCACTGAAAACAGCCTCCAGATCTTGATATTCTGCAGGAATTTCACTCGTATGGATGACTCCAATAGACTGCCCTCCGTAAGACAACAGAGTCGCTACTGAAGGTTCCGAAGAGCTTAACTCTGTATGATAACAATGTTCCTGACAATACTCAGATTGCATGCTCACTGTGCGATTTTCCCAGTCAATGGTAGGATTATGAGTGGCTAACCAAGGCAAACCCAAAATTAACTGAAACTGCGGGGCATCAATTAAATTAAATTGTAACCATTCTCTATGACCATCGGCTTGAATCAATTCGAGCTTCTCAGTATGGCAAGTAATAGGTCCCGATGATAAGTTGGTTCCGTCTACCGCTCGGACTGATTCCTTCTTCTCTTTTCGAATGGCTTGGATGCCCATCCGACTTGCATACTTTATGTCGCAGAAATTTCCCGTAGCTCCAGAATCCAACATTATTGCAACTCCCGCAATTTGCTGATCACGAAATTTGATTGTCATATGCAAAATCACATGTGGAGTCATCGTCTGCAAGGTATTGAGGATCAAATGAGATTCAGGAGTCGTTTTCTCGTGTTTCACCACCAGAGCGACTCCGTCTACTGATGGCTCTGCTCGTTTCCCTTCAAGGGAGTCTTTGGACGCTTAATACAATCCTTCACAAAGTGACCAGAGCCTCCACAATATAAGCATAATTTCTTCTGTCTCCGTAATTCCTTCTCTTCCTTGCTTAGTGGACCTCTCACCGCACCAATTTGCATGGGTTCAACTTCGGAATTACTTCCTCTGTCACTTCGCATCCGATCAAAACGAGGGACATTAATTCTCCAATCTTTCTTCTTTTCTCCCTTGCGCTCCGAGTTTCTGAAATCCAACTCCAACACCAAGTCAACTAAAGCAGTCAGTTCCGTGGGACGATTCGGAACTTGAGCAAGTAAATCTTTGAGTTCATCCCTTAATCCTCGGTAGAAGAGGGCTGTTCTTTTCTCTTCTGGCCAATTAGTTTCCAAAATTAATTTATTGAATTGTGTAAGATAAGTGATTAAATCTCTTGTTCCTTGGCGCAATTCTAATCATTCATTATCTGTGGCCTGGGATATCCTTCTCCTGTCAAAAATTCTAAGGAATTCTGTTTTGAATTTTTCAAAATCACATAGGATAGGGTCATCCCTATTGACTAAAGGCATAGCCCAGTTAGCTGCATCTCCACTTAAATAGGAAAGGACAAAAGCCACCCGGGACTGTGCATCTGGGAAGAGAGTAGAACGACACATGAAATGCAAAGAGCACTGTGTCAAAAAAAACTGTGCCTTTTGTGGATCCCCTGAAAACCTTTCGGGAGCTGCTAAAGGAATTAATGGAGAGACTGAATGAATGACCTGTGCCACTGCCTTAGGATCTGTGCCTGATAGATTAGTTTTAGGGGTTGAGGAACTCTGAGCAGGATTTCCCAAAGCTAAATCTTCCACCTTCTGTGCTAACACCCTAGACTCAGAACGAGCAGCCACTAACTCTTGTTTTAACCCTTTATTCTCATCCCTTACTGCCACTAATTCCCTTTGAATACCTTCCAGGATATTACCTAGTGATTTTAAATCTATTCCCTCAGCCATACTGCTCAGGCGAAGAGACTACGTGGGCACTTCAATCTGTCAGAAGGCTTCCAGAATCTTCGCAGGAGCAGTCCTGATGCTTATCCCAAATGCCCCGTCCTCCAGTACCACCGCTGCAAAAGCAATGTCACTAGAAGGTGGGGAAAGGGGAGTTGGACAGAGAAGAGACACCTTGTAATTCACGACACCTTGGTATCCTTGGAATTGACGGAAGCCGTCACGCTTCTAAGCTTCTGTACCTCCGTGGATACCTAATGCACAGAACAGGGATACATAAGACCTCACCTCTACTTGATATCAGCTCTAAAGATTTTAGAATCAAAATTGGTCGTACCAGGTGTTCTCAAGGCAATGCGTCTCTTCTATGAAGGTTTTCTTTGCAGGAAGAGTTCTTTCTAAGTGTGAGAATGCAAGAGGTTAATACTGTAACTCTACTTCTTACTCAGTTCTGGAATTGGTCTCTTAAATAATCTCCTATACCTGATGACTCTTCTGCAGAGATTCTAAGAGGGGGGTCTGTTGAAGGAAGTACTCCAGCACTGCGTAAGTAAAGTCTCAGTACTCCAATAGCGCGCAAAAAGGAGAAAGGAAGGCAAGAAGGGGGAAGGAAAGGTTGGGAAAAGCGCAATGCGTAGGGGAGCGAGCGGGGAAACGCAGCTGGAACCTGAAGCACTTTCTTCTATCCTTGTCTTGACGAGAGTTCTACCTTAAACAAGGTCAATAACTTGTCGAGTTCAGTTTTTTACACAGAATGAACGTAGACAGAATTTCTGTGCTGCTTGACTTGTTACTTCACTGCTTTACTGAATTTAACTTTGAATCCGTGTCTATTCACCTCACACTCCAGGCTGAGTAACCGCTAGAACCGCTAGAACTCTCACCTGAAATCAGCAGAGTCTCGTCAGGCAATTATGAGAGTTGCGGTCGATGAATTCGGAATGCTATTACTTCACAGGAAATTTTCCTCTGGAACTCCGACTAGACTGAACGAGTTCAGACGCTGGAAACGCCTCACTTAACTCGTTCCTCAGAAAGTCCGCACTCTCCCGTCACGACTATTGACGCGGAGATGCGGGGAACACGTCTTCTCAGCTCAGGGTCGAGATTGAAGTGCGCAGTTACAAATGCGCACCGGACCCAGGTACACTAAACTGCTACTTCACTGGGGTGGAAGGACGGCCCTGGCCGCGGCCATCTTGGGGGAAGTTTTCTTGCTGCTACAAGGGAACCAAATGCCAACGTAACTTGAACTAACCACAGAACGTCTTTTAGCTGAACCTAAAGTACTACACACTGTGGCAATCCTGAGGTTCCTGACAGATGCTTGTCTGTATTACTGTTTCTGTTTAACACTGATGCCTGTATGTATTACTGAGATGATCAGATAACTCTCACCGACTGCCATTAATTCAGTATATGATGTTTTTTGATAGTTTTGTGAATATTGCTCTTCTTATTTAAGGATTACCATCGTGTATTGCTGTATTCCTCTGTTTCCATGTTCTTGCATAAGTATTGCCCTTGCACCTAATTATTATTTCCTATTCACAATTTTTCTTTTTCTGGGTGTGATTATCATTCGGTTCTTACATTTTTCTTATTGCTAGCTTAGTTCAGTTGACCATTCTAAGATGGCCGCCGAGTTTTGCTCGCAGCCTCTAGCCCTTTCTCCCAGTCCTTCTTCTAATCAGCCGACCGCTCCGGTTCTTATTAACACATGGGGTTTCAACCGGTAGTCTTGGCCGCTAGTCTGCTTGATCAGCCTGCCGTTTTTTGCGATATTCGTCCTGGTAAGTGCATTTTGCTGTCATTTTGCTGTCTATTTTGATAGAGTTCAGTTTATTTTTGAAGAATTTCAATAGTTAGCTGACTATTTGGCTCGCTTGTTATTTGCTAGTTCGGCTGTGTTCCGACGCCGCGTGACTACTGCTGTACCTACTTTACTGATTCGTAGTGTAGTCACCAACACTCCTTGCTGTTGGTGCTTCAAGTTTGTTTATTTATGATAACGGAACTCAATTGAGGTCCACATAATAATTCAAAAAAACAACAAGATTTCTTTAAAAAAGAAAGAAGAAAAAATAAAAATATCAATATAATGTTAAGAAGCATTTAAAGAAATGAAACAGTTTAAAACAAAACATTTCGTTCGGAGGATTAAGCATTGCTTCAATAAAATCCAAAGCAGTAAAAATACCCAATTGAAGGCACATAGGTCTTAACCATTTGCGTCTATATGCCATAAGGACCGGACAAACAAAAAAACCATGGTACATATCCTGGGAATTAGAATTACAAAAATCACAGATATCTGAACCACCATACCATTTGGACAAAAGACAGTTCAGAGGAAGTAGATTATACCTTAACAAAAGGGTAAATCGCCTAACTCTATGAGGGAGATTCCAGCATAAGTATGGCTGGGGTTTTTTTATTTCACAAAATTTACCAGTAGGGAACATTCCTCTCTTTGCTTTACTTGTCCCACTATCTACTCTAAAACTCAACTCCCAAGAGGCAGACTTTAAGGATAACTTTAATTGGGCTGTAGATAATGAAAAAAGGCCTTGTTCATCTAGCTGTAATAATGTAACAGCCTGTCGGAAATTCCTTACAATTGAAGAATAAACATTAAAGGAACCCAACAGCTCATTTTTTATTAGGTACCTCAGTGTGCCAGGCATTCCTCCAGCTATATTAAAAACCCAACGCACCACACTCGCAGCTGCCTGTGCCCAAGAGCTACGCAGACCGAATTCTTGTCTTAAAGAAGACGTAGAATTTGCAGTATTTACAGAAGCTAAGTTGCGTAATATTTTTCCTTCGGTAGAATCCAAAAAATTCCAACATGCCATATCTACTATTTCTAGTCCGTAGATTAGGGATGCGGGGATTTTTGCTCGAAAAACCTCGAGCAGTATGGAAAAGTGCCTTCTACCTGTCGTCTTGTAAAGAGAGATAAGACTCTTCCCTTGAGCAAGAGCTTTCCTGCTATTGTTCTCGGTGTGGGTTTTTTCATTTAAATTACTCGTGACTATCTTTCCAAGAAAGGGATAGGATTTGACTACTTCTAGTCTTTCACCCCCAACGGACCAATAATAATTTTCATATTTGGATTTTCTCCTTCCCCGAAAGCACATTATTTTGCTTTTTAAAATATTTATTTTTAGAAAATGAGCCTCAGCGTAGGAGAACAGAGCTTGTAAGCGGCCATTCAAACCTTTTGGGGTAAGGTCCAAAATTAAAATATCATCTGCATACATTAAGCACGCTATTGGAGATCTCCCCAAAACAGGTGCAATACCATTACTAGATGATAATAGAGCCTTAGGGAGGTCAGCAATATATAACGAGAACAACAGGGGAGCCAGTAGGCAGCCCTGTTTAAGTCCATTATTTGTGGGTATAACCCTGGATAGTCCTCTTTCACCACCCATTAATACTCTGCACCAGGTGTCTGTGTGCAGTGCAATAACTAACTTTAATAAGCTAGGGGGCATCTCTAATTTAATTAACTTACTCCACAGCAGAGATCTATCCACCTTATGAGTATGAGTTCTGTTACCTGGTAATGGCACTGTTTGCCATATTTTCCACGTAACACTAGTAACACTGAGGTTTAATGCTTTCAGTGAGCTTCCGGATAGCACAGAACGACGAGTCTCTTTTGTGTGCCAGTAAGATTCATGTTTTTTCACTATTTCCTCTTTCTATCACTCGGATCTTTTCCCGAATTCAGTCACGTTGTCACGATGACTTTCTGGCTCAATATAGTTTTGAAATCATATGGTGATGCTTTGCTGTCTCCCACTTTCTTTCTTTCACTTGTTTTATTTCTCTTGGTTTTCACAAGGTTTGCACTTGGCCACTTCTGCATGAACATCGATAAGGGTTCTCTACTCTTTTTGCTGAGTTCTATGTATTATGTATTATTATTGATTATGAACATGGTTATTATTTTTACTATTGACAGATTCCCCTGATGAAGGGCTATCCCGTCATGCCCGAAATGCATTGGGATTTTTAAATATGTTGATGCTGTTTTTGAAGCATTCCATTTACGTTCCACTTCGCTGAGATTGAAGAATGTGAATTAAACTTCTTCGGACTCAAGACACCAAGACGTGCTATTCTTGTGAATTATTTTTGTGTAATTTATATGTTTCATTTTATTCTGATTCCAACATTGTTATATTGAGCCAATTACAGTGTTAAGTATGATTGTCCACCAATGTTGAAGCGTCTGTGACACATTCTGTAGTGCACTGGGTTATTCCAGATCAATGTCTGGATATATTCTTTGTCGGGACCAAATTTTGGGACATCAATCCCATAATTGGTTACAATGGCGCTGCCTTCCTGAAACCACCACCATTTGATGCCCTCAAAAGGAAATATATTGGTGACAGATGGACTGCTTGGATAGAGACATTTGATAATTTAATTGTGCTGGAAGAAACAGATAAAGAGATTATCAAATAACTTAAGAATCTCGCTGGTGAAGGTGTAAAAGAAGTCATAAAGAAAATGCTATGAGCTGATGAAAATACATATCGTCAAATCAAAGAGGCCTTGAATCGTAAGTTCAATCCAATGCCAAATGTAGATTACAAAAGCTAAATTTTCAGTCAAGAATGACAGAAAGGAGGTGAAACCATCGACACATTTGTTGAGAGACTGGAATGAGTTTAATGATGAGGAAGCTATATGTCTCAGAGTTATTCTCTTGCCTTGATTTGCAAAAAGTATAGCTTCAGTTAGAACTCTAGTAGAATTGCAGTTACATTACATCCTTTTTCACACATATTGGTCTGTTCCAATATAAAAGACTACGTTTCGTTGTGTCATCAGCTGCAGAGTTTTTTCCAAATGTCATTCGATGTATCATACAGCCTGTCATGAATGCTTTCAGTTATAGTGATGATATATTGGTTTTCGGAGCTATACAGAAGGAGCACGATTAAGCTCTCATGCAAGCTTGTTGGTTACTTGATGCAGGTTTAACTTTGAATGCTGAGAAATGTGAGTTCCATAAGGCAAAACTAACATTCTTTAGCCATATCTTTTCTGATGGGGGTATGACACCCGATGCAACTGAAATGTTCCATTCCTCCGCTAGATGTTTCCATGTTACATTCATTCCTTGGCATGGCCAGTTACTGTTCTAGATACATACAAGACTTTGCCTCCATAAGTGCTCCATTGAGAGACTTGACGAAAAAGAATGTTTCATTTAATTGGTCATGGGAATGTGAGCAAAGCTTCAGGGAAATCAAACAAGCTATTGAGAACACTACTGAAATGGCATACTTTGATCCAAAGCTTTATGCAGAGGTTGTTGAGGCTAGCCAAGTCGGGTTAGGTGCAATCCTTGCACAGCACAGCGGACAGTCAAATAGTCAAATACATATTGTGACAAAGGTTAGCAGTGGTGTGAGCTTGTGAACATTTCCATGTATTCTTATATGGAAAGCCTTTTACACTTGTTAGCCAATTTGTAGAGCCCAGCGTTTACCCGGAGGTGTCTTAGCGTTAGTCCTGCGAACAACGGTAAGCGAGAGAGAAAGGAAAAAGAGCCTACTGATTGAAAAGCCACGTCTTTAAGTGCTTTCTGTGCTTTCTGAATTCGAGAAGAGAGGGGGCTGACCTTAGGGAGAGAGGGAGGAGATTCCAGGATCTGGATGCTCCCACCACAAAGCTGCTTCCTCCCCATTTAGCTCTTATACATCTGATGGAATTGACTTTGAAAGCGCCTGATGATCTTAGGTTTTTGGTAGGCGTATACCAGGATAAGGCTTTTATCAGGAAGATCAGTCCAGAGTTGTGAAGGGCTATGTAGGTGAGGCAAAGCTACTTAAACTTAATTCTGTTTTTGACCTTCAACCAGTGAAGGTCTTTCAGCATGAGAGAAACCGACTAGTGTCTAGGCAATCCTAGTAATAATCTTTTTGGAGAGTTCTGGAGTGCTTGGAGTTTATTCAAGTACTGGACCTGCAAGCTATTGTAAAGGCCATTGTGGTAATCTATTTTTGATAATATGAGTGTAGAGATAACTGACTTCCTGACAGCAGTAGGTCAAGGTCAAGGTCAAAGTTAAGTTTATTTAGATCATAATCTTTAAACCATACACAGTGCTTAAAAACAGCGACGATCATCAATATTCATACAAAATTATCATTAAGTTTCATTCCTTTAAAATATCGGTGTAAATGGACTTCCCTCAGACAGTTGGCAATTGACAACAGGTACACATTTTTCAGTAGTTCCAGTAGTTTTTCTAATAAAACTCATAAAATCAATTTCCTCTAGACAATTCTATTTAAAACATTAATATTTACTAATTTATTATACACTATGTACATTTTTGTAAAATTTCCCAAGTGCAATTGCGATATCAATGCTTGGAAGTTCCGTTATTAGCTCAAGTGCTTGTCTCCTGTTCTTTATATCGTATTTTATAAATATTGGGCGCAGCCAAAGTTTACGCTGTTCTAAGTTATTTATACAGTCTAGCAGAAAGTGCACGATGTCCCCTTTTGTGCCCAACCTGCATTTGCAGTGCCCATTAGGGTCCAACATTTTGGTTTTAACTTCTTTATTTGGTAACCATGGGTTAATCCCAATACGTAATCTTAGGATCTCTTGTCTAAGCCACGTGTTAGGCAATAGATCCAAATAGGGGAACCAGGATTCATTTGCCCATGCCTTCATCATGAAACCCACTGATATTTTCTTCCCTAGATATTCCCTATCCATACTTCTTGTAGACATTTGTCCATTAGTACGTAATTCCTGTTTTGAACACTCTATAATTAGCGTCTCACAAGGCATATCCACTTTTATATTTTCACAGGCCTGTAACATTCTCTTCTTACACGTTTTAGCCCATTTTAGGTCACTTCGTTGTATTTCGTCCGGCACCAATGTGCAATTTTTTGATCGTTTTCTAGACGTTTCCAGAACCGAATTACTGCACATTGCGTCTGAACTCCCCAAGCTGTTGTTCCTAGCTCTGTTCTTATGGCTTGAACCATTGCCGATTGGGGTAGGGATAAGAGCTTTTTCATGCATTTTCCTTCCTCTATGTCCCAGGCTCCCCTACCGCTCAAATAAAGGACCTCCGCTCCATAAAGGACTTGTGGTGGGATCATCGCGTTAAATGCTTTCAGTAATGGCCGATGAGACTTATCCCCATAATCCCGATTAAACATTTTTAAACCAGCAATTGAAGTTTGTGACTTCGCTTTTTGGGCTTTAAGGTGTGTTTGCCAATTTCATTTCTTATCGAACCACACACCTAAATAACGGTATTCGTTTACGGATTCTAATTTAAGGTCTCCTAAAAACCAATTAAACTTGGTCGCTTTTTTCCCAAAGCATAGGATTTTAGTTTTGTCTAGGTTTATCTTTAAAAACAACTTTTTACAATATTCGTTAAAAGAATTCAATTTCCTTTGGAGACCAATTTCTGTTTGATCCACTATTACTAGATCGTCTGCATATAGCAGACACGACACATTTTTGCCATCCATTCTTGGACTGGCACTACCCTTTACTTCAAGGTATTTCGGTAATTCGGCTAAAAAGATGGAGAATAACTGGGGGGCCAGTACGCAGCCTTGCCGCAGGCCATTTCCAATAGGGATTTTTGGCGTTAATGACCCCTCAGTATCCCTGATAACTTGGGCCCAATTTTCCCGGTGCAATTCTTTTAATACCATCAACAAGTCTCTTGGGATATTTTTCTTAGTTAGTATTTCCCAGAGACAGTCCCGGTCTACCGAGTCAAATGCGGCTCGGAAGTCCACGAAGCAGCAACAGAGTTTTCCGTTCTGTTCCGTCGACTTCCTCGCCATTGCCCATAGGGAGAAGCAGTGATCTATTGTTGAATGACCTGCTCTAAATCCTCCCTGTTTGATTGGTATTATTGAGTACTCTTCCACCCAGGCATTCAATCTGTTAAGGACAAGTTTTGAAAAAACTTTTACCCCTATGTCCAGGAGATTTATCAATCTGTAATTTTTCGGTTCCCCTGGGCTCCCCTTTTTGTGGATAGGTCTAATTATTGCCCCCTTCCAATTTGATGGCATTTTTCCCTCTGTTAGAATTAATTGGAAGAGGTTTGAGAAAAAATGTGCCCACCATTTTGTTTGTGATTTGAGGATTATGGCTGGGAGGTTATCCGGCCCTGCTGCTCTAGTTAAGTTCAACTTCTTAATTGTTTCTCCAATATGATCTTCTGTGAAATCTGATTTAAATTCATCTGAGATTTCGTTCCACTCTGATGGTGCTCTTACTCCTAAGACTAATCTTGCTTCATACAGTTCCCTTATATATTTGTCCCAGGCTGCCTCACTTACGACGCATATCATTTCAGCCGGAGGGGGGGACGATGCTGCTTTTATCAACTTCAAAAATTGTCTCAAATTTTTATTTTCAATTGATTCTAGCAGCTCTCCCCAACATTTTTCTTTGTATTCCATTTTCGCTTCAAGGGCCATCTTCCTAAGCTCTACTTTTAAAGAGGTTATATGTTTTTTCCTCTCTAGGTTAAATTTGTTCTTTTGTTTTCTAGCTTCTGCCCTTATTTCTCTTTTTTTAATTTGGCAGACCATTGAGAACCCTTTCCGGCTGCTGTCACGATTTATTTGACCTTTTCTTTTGTTCTTCTTTAGTTCTATCCTAAGACATTCGACTAATTGGGCAATTTTCTCCTCGTACCATTTTAGATTTAAGTTTTCTAGATTTACCAGTTCTATCTTTTGTTGGAATGATTTTAACTTTTCCACATAATCTTCGGTTACTCTAGTTGTTGCCCTTTTTGGATAATCTAATTCTTGATGAATCACCTTTTCCCTTGGTTCCAGCCTTCCCCATTTTAAGCTTACCGAAAGCAGATTGTGGTCACTACCTTCACCACTCAGTACATTAAAGTCTTGCACTAAGTGGAAGTTCCATGCTGGCATAAAGACATAGTCGATTGGAGAGTTTTGAAGACCTTTTTTAAATGTCTTCCTTGCCGGGCAGTCTGATTTAAACCTGCCATTTAGGCAAAAAAGTCCCATTTCCCCCAAATAATTGGCCAATTCCCAATCCAGCTTTGAGGGGTCACATGATGGAAACTTTGCATATGTTATTTCATAGGCGTCTATTAGTTCTGTGCACCAACGATCTGTCTTCCCTGGGTATAGTTTATGGTTAAAATCCCCTAAAATTAGCAATATGTCTGAAGTGTACCTTTCAAAAATATGATCTATGTCCTGTTTGAAGTTTCCCATCTCTCTTGCATAGTCCTCTACATTGTCCCATTGTATATATACATTTACAACTATTATCTTTGCATATGACTTATCCAGACAGAGATGGTTTATCCTACATGCCAATAACCATTTACACTTTACTTTTTTTTTTTTTATAATATAAATTTTTATTGTTGCAGCAATTAAACACACTTAGCATTGTAAGTATTAAGAGACGTGGCGTCAACATTCCGCCAAAATCCAGTTGAAGCGCAACATTTCTTATTTTTTGTAATATTGAACCAAAAACAACAGTCAGATGTACAGATTGGGCTCACAGAGGCATGCTAATTGTACAGCATCTATGCTAGTCATGTCAGGCCAACAGGCCAGATTTCACCATCCACAGGTAGTCTTACCATCGGCTACGCCCGACGGGCTATGGAGGACCTAAGCAGCCCGCTCCCTCACCACCCCATCCCATCCGCAGTCCCAGTGCTATTCAACCTCATCCTCCCCCTCTAAACTGTCCACTTCTTCTTCTTCCGGTAGTGGTTCACAAGGTTCCCCCCTGTATGTGTTCCATGGCAGCCATATTTTGTTCCATTTACGTGGATTAGCCCGCTGTTGATAGACCGCCCGCTCCACTATCATGAGCAAATCCATATTTCTGCACCACTGTGCCAAAGTCGGTGACTCCGATGCCCCCCATTTTTGCGCTATATCCCGTTTCGCTAGCATCATCCCGATAACCACCCATCTCCGCCCATGTGGTGTAAGGTCGGTTGGGCCCCATACATTTAACAAACAAATTCTAGGGTCGGGAGTGTAGGAGAGCTGTAGTGTTTGGGCGACTGTGCGTGCCACTCGCTTCCAGTAGTCGAGTATGTTCGGACAGGACCAAAGGGTATGGAACAGTGTTCCCTCCTCCCCACAATTACGCAAACAATACGGGTGATCTGCCCTTTGGATTTTGTGTAGGGTGGTGCGTGTGTAGTACACTCGGTGCAATATCTTGAATTGTACTAAACGGAATCTTGCTGAGATTCCCGCTTCTTTAGGCGATGCCATTGCGGCATTCCACTCTGCCTCATCCAGGTCTCCAACCTCCTCCTCCCATTTCCCTTTCAATGTCTGTAGTGGGTCAGGCAAGTTATTCACCAATTTACGATACGTTAAGGATGTAGCGCTGGTTTCCATGTAATCAGTGAGCAGCCTATCTTCCAAAGGGGCCGAAGTCGGGACCTGAGTACCTGGTGTCAACGCACCCAGTAGGGCATGTCTAATCTGTATGTAACGATATGTCTCAGTGGTGTTTAGCTCGTACTGTTCTCGCAGCGTGTCAAACGGTATTACCCCCTCAGTCGTCCATAGATCACCAACCGTGGAGATCCCTATATTGTCCCAGTGGTCAAACCCTTTACTACGTCTCAGGTTACCCAGCGATCTAGTGTCCCACAATGGTGTGAGCTGCGTAAGTACCCCCCCCCACTTCAGACGGGATTGAGCTCTGTGCCATAACGTGCGGTGTGTTTAGTCGGGCCGATCAGTTTTGTCATAATACCTTTGTCATAAAGCGGGGCCAGAAGTGTATTAGTGCCAAGCTGCCGTCTATCTGCTAAGTATGCCGGGTCTTCCTGCGGTGCATGCAGCCACTGGTTGATCACCTTAAGGTGCGCCGCCCTGTAGTACAATTCCAGATTTGGGAGTGCAATTCCCCCACTGTACCAATCTCTAATCAGTTTTGCCTGCGCTACCCTCGCCGGTTTGCCTCCCCACAACAGTCCCGACAATTGCCCTGCTATCTGTTTGAAAAAGGAAGGCGGCACCAACACCGGCGTGTTTTCTAAAACATAGAGGAACCGGGGCAGCGCCATCATTTTGAAAAGCGCCGCCCTGCCCAACAGTGTCAGCGGGAGCGTCATCCAGTGGCGCACGTCCGCTTTCAATCTTTCGAGCAGTGGTTTCAGATTCAAATCGTGAAAGGTCACAGGATCTCGCGCGATCCGAATCCCTAAGTATCGAAAGGAGACAGTCTCTAACATCAAGGGGCAATCCGCCTCCAGACGCGGCGGGGTCCCCTGCAGCATGAAGAGCACCGACTTCATCCAGTTAATCTTGTAGCCTGAGGCAACTCCCTGCCGCTCACACAGTGCCAGTAATATTGGAATCCCCTCCGCCGGGTTCGTTATGTATATAAGCATATCATCGGCATATAAGGACACTCTGTCCTCCCAGCCATCTCCCCAGTCAATGCCCCGAAGTAGTGGTGTGGTCCTAATAATAGTGGCCAACGCTCCAATACCAGGGCAAACAGTAGCGGTGAGAGCGGGCAGCCTTGTCTCGTGCCCCTTGCCAATGAGATGACTCTCGAGAGGTGTCCGTTCGCAGTCACTCGCGCCACAGGGGACTTGTACAGTAGCTTGATCCACCCTATGTATTTCGGGCCGAAGCCCATATGGTGCAAGACTGCAAAAAGGTATCGCCACTCCACCAAATCGAACGCCATAGTGGCGTCCAATGAGAGGATCGCTGCATCGGTTGTCAACAATGGAGCTCTCGCCATAACACCATGCAGGCGTCTGAGATTCAGCGCCGTGCTCCTGTGTGGCAGGAAGCCCGATTGGTCTGGATGAATGAGATGACTAAGGTGAGGCAACAGTCTGTTGGCTAGTAGTTTCGCAAGAATTTTGCTTTCAGCATTGAGGAGGGAAATCGGCCGATAAGAGCCGCAGTCTTCAGGGGGCTTACCAGGTTTCGGGATCGCCACAATGGTGGCCATGCATTGATCAGGAGGCAGGTGTCCTTGCTCTAAGCTGTCTCGGTACATATCGAGGAGCGGCGTTGCGAGCGTTTCCGACACGGTTTTGTACCATTCAATCGGGATTCCGTTGGGGCCCATGGCCTTTCCCGGATGCAGCGCTGCGATAGCCGATTGTACCTCCTCAGTCGTTAAGTCTGATTCTAGGTCGTCAACCCCGTCCTGCGACAGGGTGCGGGTAGGCACTCCTGCGAGCGCCCCTTCCGCCATTTCCCGGGTAACCTCTATATCAGAGGTATACACCGCCTGGAAGTGATCAGCTAGGAGTTCGACTATCTGGGTGGGGCGGGTGTGTAGTACCCCAGCAGAGTCCCTCAACTGTAGGATGGTCCTCTGTCCCTCATGTTTTTTCGCCAGCCAGGCCAGGAGCTTACTTGCCTTATCTCCTACATCGTAAACCCTGTTTGCTGAGGCAGTCATGCTTTCGACCACTCTACGGCGCAGAAGCTCAGTATGACTCTGCTGACACAGTCGTAGTGCGTGGAGTGTATCTCCGGTCGGATCAGCCATGTGTGCCTCATGCGCCCTGGCGAGTCTGGCCTCTAGGTCTATTAGTTCTTCTTTCTGGGAGCGCTTGTAGCTCGTAATAGCGGAGATGGCTTGGCCTCGGAGGACCGTTTTATAAGCCTCCCAGAGGACCGATGGGGAAGAGACCGAGCCACTATTCTCCGTGAGGTAACACCTTGTCGCTGTTTTAAGAGTTTTGGTCACTTGTGGGACCTTAAGGTATCCCGGGAGTATCGGGTATATGCGCTCTCGGGACCGTTCTGGGTTGAAGAGGGTCAATGTCAACGGGGAGTGGTCTGAGACACCCCTGGGTTTAATCTGAACGTCATCGACAGTGAACCTCCCGTGACCCGGTGCAAGGAAGTAGTCGATCCTCGACAGGCTGTCGTGGACCGCCGAGTGGTAAGTGTAGTGCTGGTCAGTCGGGTGCAGGCGCCTCCAAAGGTCTATCAGGCCTTGCGCTTCTAGGAAGTCACTTAGCCGGGAGGGCCCTGCAGCTTGAGTCCGAATCGGGAACCTATCCAGTGTATTGTGAACCACGGC
Source organism: Lissotriton helveticus (assembly GCF_964261635.1). NCBI lineage: Eukaryota > Metazoa > Chordata > Amphibia > Caudata > Salamandridae > Lissotriton > Lissotriton helveticus. The sequence goes on along the minus strand of NC_136067.1, from coordinate 1,035,388,199 downwards.
ATTGAAGTCCCCCCCCACAAGAAGGTCTCCTTCCGGGAGTTCCAATAGGAATTTTCCCAAATCTGGGAGAGCTATCGTGTGTAGCGCCGGCGGAATGTACACCGACACTATAGTCAGCTGTCTCCCCTCCCACTGCCCAAGTGCTGCTGCGAAGCGCCCCTGCGTGTCTATTTTCGTGGATTGAAGTATAAATCTGGAGGACCGGTGCATCAGTATCCCTGTCCCACGGGACCCCCTCGTGAATTCTGAATGGACGATCATGCGGTAGCCTTTCCTGTCTAAGGCGCGTGTGGCTGTGCCTGTAAGGTGTGTCTCCTGCAATAGGACCAGGGCCGGGTTGAACCTCTTAATACTATGTAGCACCAGACCTCGTTTGACCTTGTCCCCCAGCCCCCTCACATTCCAGGACATCAGGTGCAGAGGTGTCATTCGCCCTGTCCCAAGGACCCCCCTTTCTACATCATTCTGAGTATTGCAAGCCATTGCAGCTGTGGGTGAGAAATTCTGTGTAACAGTGAAAGTGTAAGCTAATCTCTCCACATGAGCCCGTCATACTAAGTGTGTGTGCCTCGCGTTGCCAATCTACACCTGTAACACCAACCAAAACAATCAAACACCCCCCATTCCCAACTCCCCCCCTCCCTGCCCCCCTGCTTGACGGACCCCGAACTGCCCGCCCCCCCAACTTAGCAGAGTGCCTGATCCAAACCCCAAACATAGTACTTGCTCGTCGGGGTGAGGGACTCTCCGGAGTCGGCGGCCTCCCTTCAAGTCCACGGAGGACCTCCGCCCGGCGTCCTGGACGGCCCGCCCGGCCAGCGTTACCTTTAGTCTAGTCCAGTGAGACTGGGAAGTCATTGGTCACCGACGTTCTCAGTTTCTTGGGCCTCACTCCGCGGGGAATGAGGATCCACGTCCCCTCCGGGCGCGTGGGGATCCGATCGGGATCCATTCGTACGGTGTTTATTCGGTCACGTGGAGCGGCGGGGTAGACCTGCCTGTCTCCACCCTTCCAGCCAGTCGTGTGCAGCCTCCGGAGTGTCGAAGAACCACGTTCTGTTGTCAGCCACTACTCTCAACTTGGCTGGAAAGAGCATGGCATAAGGAAGTTCCCTCGCCCTTAGTTCCTTTTTGACTTCAAAGAATGTTCTCCTCCTTCGTGCGACCTCCGCCGTGTAGTCCGGAAAAAACGCAATGGTGGAATTTTGAATCCTAACTGGGAGAGAAGTCCTCGCCGCTTGTAAGATCGCATCGCGGTCCCTAAAATTGAAGAGTCGTGCAACGATTGGCCGCGGTGCTACTCCTTGTTTCGGACGTCCCCCCGGGACCCGATGTGCCCTCTCCACTGAGAAGAAGGCAGACAGACCCTTGGGTTTGAGTTCTTGTTCGATCAATTGCTCCACATAGAGGTCCATCGCTCTCGTGTCCTCCGACTCCCGAACCCCAATAATACGGATGTTGTTCCGCCTCGAGCGTCCCTCCTGCTCGTCCAGCTTTGCACGTAGGTCCTTGTTTTCGTTGGAGATTCGTTCAACACTGAGCTGGAGCTCCGAAACATCCTCCACCAAGGATTTGGTCACCACCTCCATCGCGGAAACTTTTTCCGACATCTTGCGGAAGTCGGCTCTAATCAGTGTTATTTCCGTCGAGATTGAACCAACTGTAGCCTGCACTTGCGTCAGGGCTCTCATAACGTCATCGAGGGTTGCTTTTTCCCCCCCCGCTGGGTCGGTCGACTTGCTTGCCTGCGTTCTAGCATCCGGTGGGGAAGTGGATGATTTGTCGAATGCGTACCTCTCAAGACGTGTCCGCGCATCGCCACCCTTCGGCCCCTTGCCCGCCATGACAGACGTGGTTGTGTCGCAGTGAGTGTTATGAGCAGGGTTGCGAGGGAGTCGAGACTCTTCAGAAGGAGCCCTGGTAGCAGCAGTCTCTGAAAGTGGCCGGGTTGGGGGATCAACTGTCGTCGCCCTCGTCTCTTGGTCCGCCTACGAGATCAGCGGGTGAGGTCGAGTCGCAGCGCGGTCCGTCGGTCCAGTTGGTCCTCTTCACTGTAGGAGAGGAAATATCCAGAGGTCAGGGCGGAGCGCGAGTCCCAAGCCCCCAGGGGCGCCCGAATCGATCCACTCGCCGCCCCCACAGGTGAGGTGCAGACTCCGAATCTCCCAGGTCCCAGCCGGGCACTTTGCAGCCCACCCCGGGGGGCTCCTGTTGGTCTGAAGGGCACAGGGGACACTATGGAGCTTACAACGGAGCAGGATCTTCCCCTGCTGCGGCGGGGGCCCAGCTGAGTCGCACCCCGGCAGTCGAAGTGAGGACCCAGAGCACTGTGGATGTCCAGGCTGTACTGAGCCGAGACGCAGGTTGCGCAGCGTTCTTCAGGATGTGGTCGCGCTGCCAGCGCGTCAGTGGCTGCCCCCGCGTCTCACCCCCAGAAGCCTCCCGTTACAGTCCTGCCGCAGTTCGGGTGCCGGTCTTTGCTGTTCCCGGCGCAATAGGCTCTCCCTCAGTGCAATGCCGGGCCCCGGCCCCTCCGGTGGTCAGGAGTGAAGGCGGCGGTCGCGGGCTCGGATTGGGTCCTGTCTCCGCAATGCGGAGGTCCGGAGCGTTCCCAGCACTCACCGGGTAGCAAGCGGTGGCGGCTGGTCACTCCCCCGTCGGCTCCAGAGGCTCCGGTGGCCGCGCCGGGTCTCTAGCTCCTCACGTCCCCGGTGCTCCGGTGTCCGCTCCCACTTCCGGCCTCCTTATGCCCAGCCCGCAGCACTTCCTGCCGGCTCCATCACGTTAGGCAGGTCCCCGGTCGCAATCTCCCTCCAGGGCCAGCGCTGGTGACACGGACAACTTAACTTCCCGCCGTCGGATTCAGGATCTGGTCACTGTCGGGCGTGCCGCCCGGCCCCGGGCTTCAGTCCCAGCCCGCAGGGCGAATTATAGCAGCGGATTCGTGATCGGATATGCCTGGAGGCCGCTTCAACCGCGGAGCTCGCCCTCTAGGCTGCCACCATCTTAGGCTGCCAGCCACGCCCCCCCTACACTTTACTTTTAACATTGTCACATTTCTTAAAATCTTCGTTGAGATAAGCGTCATTAATCCCCCCGAGGGGCGACCAAATCTTTGTCTCGTTGCCGGTCGATTTAATTGATGATATCCCTCAAAGATGGGGGTTTCACCGCATGCCCAAGTCTCTTGTAGGCAGGCAATTGCTACTTCGTTTATACGAAGCTTTAACTGTTCCCTTTTTAATTCATTGCCTAGCCCATTTATGTTCCATGTTAAGAGACTTAGAGTAGTCGGCGACCCTCTCTCCTATTCTATTTCGCTCAATCCCCCGACTACCTCGCTTCCCTCAAAAACGCACTCAGTTGAGTCCCCTAGATAACTACATTGACTCCAATTACCCCACCAATCCTCTTTCACAGTATTATTTATCATCACCTTTAGATAGTTATCCCCTTCCTCTTTGCCCTCGTGTATTCTCACCTGTCTCTTTCCCAGACCTGCGTGGCAGCTTAGGAAGTCCCTTCCTGTGCATACTTTTCCCCTTAGGTCTTTTTCAGACAGTACCTTTACTCCTTCTTGGAGGATCTCATTGGCTGCCCTCAAAATTGCCTTTCTTACCAGGTCTGAGTGTAACAATATTTTTGTTATATCCCCACCTGTGGTACTGTCAATAAAGCCCACCTGTCTTAGATCTTTTGTGTCAATCCCACTCAGGCTTACACATTTTGAGAAGATCGCCAAGATTTTTGATCTATTTAGGGGTTTTATTTTTCTTGACTTCTTACCCCTTTGGCCTTCTTCTGCTGGTTCTAGGTAGACCCATTTATTATTCCCCTTATCATATCCATTCTCTGGGAGTTCTAAAGTTTTCTGTCTTAATCCTTTCTGCCCTGTTACTCCCGTTTCTGTCTCTTGTGGCTGGGAAATTTCTTCCGGGTTCATATGTCTCAGCGGGGTCTGCCTTTGACTTTTTAGTGAGGGATTTATTCTCTGGCCTATAGGTTTTTTCTTTTGTACTGTCCCTTTTGGGTCCTTGCCTTTCTTACTCTTTTCTTGTATGATTTGAGCCTTCCTTAATGTTTCTATTTCTGAAGGTCTAGATGGGACAAACGCCCGAGCCATAATGTTTAGTGTATCTCCGTTTTCTTTTTCCTTCAACTTCTCCTTTTGCCCTATCTGTGTGGCCTGCTTATTTCCCACTCTACCTTTGGTGTGGATTCTTACATGGTCACATCTCCTTCTTATTAACATTGGGCGCCTAGAGATATAGACGTTATCTGGGGGCTCCATCCGATTACTTTCCACGCTTTGTTCCATAGCTTGGGGTGTTCCTACTGGTCTTATCAGTGTAGACATTTGGCCTTTAATTCCAGTCAACTCATTTTCTATCTTCTTTAGGTGTTGCTTTTGGGAATTCAGAACTCCATTATTCAGCAATGAAACTTCTAGGATCCCTTGCAGAGTTTTTTGCAACATTAACAGAAGATCCATCATTGAAGTGGTAGGTGCCATTGAGAGATCAGGGTCTTGTTGGTTATTTCTCTCTGGGGTTATGTGGCTTCCAATTTTCCCAGTATGCTGTACATTTGAGTTATTTCCTCTTTCTTCACTCAATGGTACTTAGCTAGGGGATACCTCCCAAACAAAACTTGTCTCCAAGCTGGCTCTTCTTACTTGATCTTCATTCCCCGATGCTTGAGGGGAGAACAGTTTAGGAGATGAAGATAGCCGAGGTACCAGCAAGTTTGAATTCTGACTGTTTAGTGTTAGATTTATTAATAGGGGATCCTCCAGCACTTCTTCCTGATCTTTTTCTGGCGTTCCTCTCGTATTTTGGTCCTCTTGAAGCGCGTTGTCTGTTTCTCTATTTGTTGTCTCGGAATCCTCCTCCTCATCAGGGTTCACATTTATTGCCGTTAGGTTTTGAGTTTTATAGTGTTTACCTAAGAAGTCCTTTACTGGGTTTGAAGACTCTGTACTCTGTTTTTTAAGGGATGTTAGAGAGCACCCTTTTTTTACTTGCGGGGCTTTTTTTGGTCCTTTTTTACATTTTCCCTTCTTACGTCTCTCCGCGGAAGTATCCTCCTGGGAAATCAGACTCTCTTGGCTCTCTTCCCTTATACTGAACTCAGCCAGTTGTTTACTCGTCTCCGGGCTTGAATCTTGTGTCTCCTTCCGCGCTCTCTTTCTTAATTTACGACCCATACCTTTTATGGGATTAAACTGGTGAGGGTTTATTTTCCCTACTAGGCTTACTTTTCTTTTATTGCACAGAGTGGGTTTCTAATCGCCAATTAGTATTCATATATTCTGGCTTAGACACACACTCCTCCACACTCCTCCACACTGTAACTGACTTACCTCTGTTGTGCGCTATCCGCCAGCCTGCCTTGCCAAGGATTACTGATGCAATTCTCTTCCTTTTCCTCCTACTCTCCCCGGTTGGGGTGCCCAGAGGCTAATGGTCCGGCTAGATGTCGTCTTTTCAGGTCCCAGGTAACCGTTTTATAATGTTCCCCCTCAGGCACTTAGGGGCACGGTTTGCCGCTTCTCGCGTCTCCCGGTCCCAGGTTTCTCTGTCCTTGACCAGGGGTGCCCAAAGCTTTTGTACTTGGTACAGTTACCCTCAGCGCTAGAGTGAGGGTGGGGTCAGTTGGAAATTGCCCCTCCACTGTACCGCTCCTCGCAGCACATACAGCCCGGGCAGCTGCGGGAGGGCACGCCCCCTCGGCTCGCGTCTCCAGCCACACCGAGCCGCTCCGAACCTCGGCGTTTCGGGACGTTGTTCGTCGCTTTTTTTCCCGCGACAATCCCAGGTTACCAGTCCCAGCTCCCAGCTTGGGGTTTTTCTGCGGCGTCCGGCGTTTGGCGTCCGGCGTTTGATCCGGCGTCTCTTTCGCGATACTCCTCGTGATACTCCTCCTTCTTTGGTGCTTCCGGCAAGGCAAGGTGAGGCGGGGCGTAGCGGCAGCAACAGGTCAGTTCGTCCTGACAGCAGTAGGGAGAAAAAATTGTATTTTCTTAAGGATTCTTAGTGTATTATAGGAAGACGAGGCCACAGCATTAATTTGTTTGCCTAAATTTAAGCGATCGTCTGAGATGACTCCTAAGCTTTTGGCTTTGCTTGTGGGAATAGGGAGGGGTCCCATTTCTGCTGGCCTGCAAGGTTTGACCAGAAGTTTGAATTGTTACCAAACAGAATCACCTTCGTTTTCACCTGCAATAAGGTTGAGACCGTGTTTACTGATCCAGGTATTGATGTGTCTCTTACAGTGTTGGAGGCGGGGCTTGTCTCAATTGAGGTATTAAAAGTGGAGAGCACGATTTGCCTGTCATCCCCAAAGGAAGTCAGAGCAAAGCCGAAGGATTGGACCAATTGAGCCAGTTCTGCAACATACACATTAAAAAGGATTAGGCTAAGCGAAGATTCCTGGGGAACTCCACAGGGTAAACTAAAGGGATTAGAGGAAAAGGCATTATTTTTGATTGTATTCTCCCTATGTGATAAAAAAGAAGAGAATAATTTGAAGGCAAGATTTTTAATACCTATTTCTTCCAAGCGGCGGATTATAGTGGAATGATCCACCGTATCAAATGCTGTGGATAGATTTAGCAGGATCAAGGCAGCAGATCCGCAGTCATCCAACATGATCTTGAGTTCATCGGTGGCCTTGATCAGAGCAGTCTCTGTGCTGTGTTTAGATCTGAACCCAAATTGAGTGGGATCCAGGCAGTTGTCTTTGATGAACTGACTTAGCTGAATGTTCATCTCCTTTTCAGCTATCTTAGCAGGAAATACGAGTCTTGAAATAGGTCAATAGTTGGCTGGATCCTCCTGGTCCACATTTAATTTTTTAAGCAAGGGCAAGATGGAGGCTTTTTTCCACCAAGAAGGGAAAATGTTGTTAAAGATATCAGTAAGATTAGATGCAATGATATCAGGGACCAACTTGAGGACTGAAGGCGTGCAGGGATCATCTGTGGAACCTGATTTGGTGGTGACAATAAGCTCTTTAACTTGTGTAGTGGTTATTGGATGGAACGTGTTAAAGATGTTCACAATTTGGTCGCTGGCAAGGAGATCTGCCCTTGTAGCTTCACGATCAGACATGAGGTGGTTGCCTGGATGATTGAAGGAGTCAAAGATTAAGTCAATTTTGCTCCAAAAGTGCGATGCGATCTTGTCACAAAATGACTGGCTAACCCAGTCCCTTTTGTACTTGGGTTGTTTAGTGAGTGTGTTGATTACTTGATATAGTTTTTTCGCCGAGTTTTTGGCAGCTTCGATTTGCAATGAAAAATACATTGTGTTTTCTTTTACCAATAGTGACTAATATTTGGTTAATGAGAGTTTATAGTTTTCTCTCTCCAAAGAGTCACATTGAGCTCTCCATTTTCTCTCTTGAAGTCTACAACATTGGCGTTCTAGCCTGAGAGCTTCTGAGAACCAGGGGGCCGATGGACGAGCACTACCTTGATGACCCTTTTAGTATAGGGACCATTTGAGAGAAGGTCGAATGAAGCCAGTTAGAGTAGTTTTCTGCTGCTACCACGGGATTTTAAACAAATATAGGGGCGGATGAATCTGATCGATATTGGTACACGCTCGGTACTGACCTTGTTGCTTATTTAAAACCGGGTCATGTGCCTTGCAGTTATTTCGTAAAGAAAATGGCTGAATTATCAGACGAGGTCTGGGGGTGTACTTTGATGGTAGAAATAGTTTTATTATTAGAAAATAGCGCTTCTAGCGTAAGTTGTGCATTATGTGTAGGATCAGTTATATATTGTGAGAGATCAAGAGCATCCATGATTTCTAGTACGGAGATAGTGTCCCTGTCATCTTTCTGGTCTAGACGAAAATTAAAGTCTCAGAGAACTGTAAAATCAGAGTTACAGACATCTGCCTCAAGAAGTGAGCTGATAGATCTGGGGCCAGGAGGGCGATAAATCAGAGAACCTCTGAAAGTGTGTATTTTTTTGTAAGCTCTATGTTAAAAGACAAGGCTTCACAGTCATCAGCACTAATAGTCATAAAGTTAACCCTAAAGTGGTCATGGTTGATGATGGCTAACTCCCCGCCTTTTTTCAACAGACGATCTTGTCTGAACAATCGATAGCCAGTCGGGTTGCCGAGAGGAGTTCTGGCATAGATTTATCAGTGGCCCATGTTTCCGTTTTGAACATAACATCAGATTTATATAAATCAATAAGCTCTGCCATTGCTAGTGCGTGTTTTACTAAGGAGTGGGCATTTATAAGGGTACAGATGAACTTATTGGGGTCTTCTTTACCGATGGCTCTGGGAAGAGAATCAAAAAGTCTAGGAAGGGATAAAGGGCCTGCCAGCTGAAAGCCACAAGTCTTACCGCTTTCCGGCCCCTCTAAGCAGAAAGCGGGCATATCCAAATAATTACAGTTGCCGTTATTAAGATCTAAGAGATCCTTACTTGAAAAGGTTTATCTGGGCCTGAGATCTGGATAAAAACCGGCGGGGGTTCTGGCACTTGGCACGATCTAGGTGCGGACGGGCGCAGCCGGGATTGCCTTTGGTGCAGACGTGCTGTAGCCGTCCTGAAATAGCCCTGCATATGAGGGGGCGTGTCTACCCACTGGCGCTAAGCGTGACCTCAAAACCAAAGGGCAAAGTAAACAGGGGTCAAAACTGGGGCCCAGCTACCCCATTTACCCTACACAGGCTCCCCTGTGAAAGATACTGGGAACAGAGGAAAAACAAAATTAAAGGTGAGAGAACGACTCATAAAAAGATAACAAATGGGCTAACCTTCCAAGAGGGTGCTCCCTATGGGAGAAAGGACCAAGCATGGGCACTGGTGGAGCAAGGCAACTCCAGAAAACCGGCGCCTAGAGACTAGCTCTCTCGGTGCCTACAAGGAAATAAAACATGACAGAGCAACTAAGAGAATGCAGATGACTCACCGGCGCTAAGCGCGACCTAAAAACCAAAGGGCAAAGTAAACAGGGGTCAAACCTGGGGCCCAGCTACCCCACGTACCCTACACAGGCTCCCCTATGTGGGAAACAGGCTAAGTAGCCCTTCCAAGCACGGGCAATGGTGGAGCTGGGCAACTCCTGAGAGGTTTGAGAATGATTATTCCGGTGAGTCTGTGACAACAGATAATTGAAGTGGCCCTTGAAGGACATCATAGAATCGTTGCCACAAAATGAGCACTCTGAGACAGAGTCTGGTTTTCTCATCTTGATGAGAGAGTTGAAAGAGAATTGAAAGCAGGTCTATGGAACTGCCTTTTGTCAAAAACAACTCAACACACCTTAAACATGTCAGAGTTGCTAAAGCATGTATAGGAAAGAATTGCTGTTAACTTCTTCGGTCCCCTTGAGAATGGACATCACCGGATGGTAAGTGTTGATGAAAACTACTGTTTTTCATTGATAGAAGCTGTTAAAATGAAGAACCTCTGAACAAAGGTAAGTAAAAGAAGAATTTATTCTGTCACCATCTCTCCAAGACTGCTAGAGGGATGCCAACTCTGGCAGCACATACCAAAAAGGGAGGGGGGAAAACAAGGCGGAACATACCAAGTCAAAATAAAGGCAAGATTACAACACATCTCCCTTCGGCCAACATAAAGAAACATGGAAGAGCGTGGGTATGCTAACCAATATGCAGTAACAATGCAAAAGGGGATGTAAGGGAACAGGAGGAGAGAAGGGTGGGCGTTCTCTCCCAGGGTACATGAACGGGAGAGGAGCATCCTGCAACACAGATAACCAATTCCAATGGAGAGCAGAAAACAGTAGCAAACCATTGTTAAGGAATTGACCTGAAGCTAACATAGAACAGTACTGTGCGGATTGTTGGAAACCCTAGAATCTCTCCCTCTAAAGGAGGAAAAAGGTGTGATATTCCTTCCTTCAATGGGAGATGCGTGATAGGTCCAAACACCGTCTCTTATGGTTTTGTCCACATCCAAATTTTTGTCAATAGCAAATAGCATGTGCTTAATAATTATCTGCACAGAGTTGGCAATGAGCTCATTGGTTAAAGAAGCACAAATATCAGCTCTTTCGTATATGATACCCAACTTCTCTATGAACTTTTACATTTCAAAAGAAGAGAACATTACATTTTTCCCAGTGACTAAAGTTTCAGGTACCCCTTCACTGGTGAATGAATCTTTTAAAAATTCAATGAGAGCACTAGTCGTTGGATCAGATACAAACTCGTACTTTATCCACTTGGACGTGAAATCAATGAGTAAAAACATGAATTTCTTTCTTGTTTCCAACTGGCCAAAAGGACCGATTACTTCTAAAGCAATTTTAGTCCATGGGACACTCGGTACTATGTCAGAGTTGGACACGCCTACACTTCCCCCTTCAGAAGAACAATTTCTCAAAACTTCCTCTGTCAAGGCAGGAACAAGATCTTGATTGTTATCCTTTAGGCAGACCCGATCTTTATTACTAAGGTCAAGCATGATCCCTAACTCCCTTTGATGGTGCCAACCTGACCGGTTTGACCCTTCTTTTACAATATAGACATTACCAATAGTAGTACGGTCCCTAAAATCCATACACATCTCTACCATGCCTACCAGGTGTATAGGATCATTTGTATAACTCATGGGAGATATGTTGGGTTCCAACAGATTAAGATTATAAACACCGAATAGGTCATTCATGTCCTTTTGATTAATCAATGTAAATGGAGAACATGAGTCAGCATATACTGTCAAGGGTTTTTTGTTCAAGAAAATGGTACATTCAGGATACTTATGTTGTGTGGGATCACTCATAACAGTATTGTCCTCGGCATTCTTCACTTGAAATATGTACTTAGGAAAATGATCTTCACCGCTGCTAACCATTTTTACCAGATTATTCTCCCCCTCTCTGCACACTCTTGCGAAATGGCCCTTTTTATTGCACTTCATGCATGTAGAATTGCGGGCAGTGCAATGAACACTGTTCGCAAGATGATTGCTGCTGCCGCACCTGAAACATTTCAAACCTTCAGTAACGCTAACAGGTTTTTCTGCCTTAACATCTCTGGGCCTGATCTTAAGAATTTCTGTATCAGTGTTGTCATCAAAAGTACTTTTGGTATTGGATACACTACAGACTGGTTCTTGGGTGGGTTCATTTCTAAAATACACTTAGCAGTGTGTTCAATGGATTGTGCAATACTAATGGCTTCTTTTAAGGAAGGGTTTTTTGAAAGAAGTTTTTCTTTAATACGGGGGCTGTGGGTGCACCTTACTAGCTGATCCCTGATGAGCGAATCATTAAGCTCGCCAAAGTCACATAATTGGGTTAGGCCCCTAAAAGCAGCTATGTAATTAGTGACCAACTCTTGTTTGCCCTGAACACGAGTAAAAAACTTGTGCCTCTCTAGGACTACGTTAACCTTGTCTCTGAAATGTGTTTCTAACTTCAACAGAGTGATTTTAAATACATCCAAATCCACCTCATCATCCTCTACATCAGGATCGGGTAGTGTGTCGTAAATTTTCCTACCCTGAACACCTAGGTTGTGTAGCAGAACATTTGTTTTCGAACAGCAGAACATTTCCCCCCCCCAATAGCAAAAAGGTAGGAATCAAACAAATTAAACCAATCCTTCCAATGGATTTCTGGGTCCCCAATTTCATTTAAAAAGGAGGGCGGTTGGCTCATAGATGACGCTGCCTTGGAGGATGAAAAACAGAACAGGAGATTCCCCCTAAAATGAAGGAATATAAGGAGGAGGTACACTTGTGATGCTCTCTGGAAAGAAATTCTCACCAACTATAAATTGCAATCTTATATGAAATGGATACCTACCAAATAGATAAATTACTGGTTTCATAAATAGCATAGGTAGGAACTCCTTATAAAATGGATGACCATAGGTACCCAGAATAACAATGAAAGAAAAAAAAATGCACACTATATAACAATTCACAGTAATAGCGATAAGCGCAACTGGATGACGAAGTAGAGGGTGTACTGGGATAGAATACAAAATTCTATCAGTGGCTCCTGGGAGTACTTGTATTCAACTGTAAACTTGGTTACAATGAGTGACCCTATAAAGACCACCGCCAGATAAAGTGTCCTGAAGATGAGATGTGTGCGAGTCACCGTAGGGAACAGGAAGAACACGCAGATGAATATTCTGTAGAATGAGAATTTAAATAAATAGGTGTGGGTATCTCCGTGAATGACGCAGTGACACACAGGAATAAAATGTTCCAATGGTGGATCAAGTGCGACCCCAAGAAAAGCACGAGGCGCACAAGGAGAGAGAATATTCCTAGTGCTTTCCAAAGAATATACGTGCCACAGCAGAGTTACTCAAAAAGTAAGGCAGCACGGAGACTGGTGGAAGGAACTCCTATGGCAGCAGATCGGCAGAAAACAGAACTGGGCAGACTCACTGGAATAGGCAAATATAAACGTTAAGCGTTTGAGGATTCTGCGCAGATCCAATATGCGTGCCTCAAAGAAATACTCCTGACAGGAATGCAGCGCAGGAGATAATGGAAGGGCTGTCCTGGAGAGAGGATCGGCAAAATAGAAAACGGAACAGTCTTACTAGAGTGTTAAACTGAAGAACATGAAGAAAATAGACTCTTCGTAGACATCTGCTGGGATATACTAGATGCCGACACAACTTGAAGAATCTTGAGGAGAAGAACGCTCAAAAGTGGCAAAAAGGCAACTGGAGCGCCGCACATCGACACAGCTGACAGGAACTCGAAGAGGAGAATGTTCAATAGCGGTCCTGAGGAGGCTGGAGCGCCGGGAGCGACTCCCAGAAGATGTCCATAATGCGGCTGGGGCGTTGGGCACGCCTCTGATTGCATTACTACCGGGGTGTGAGAGGCTCGATCACAGAAACCCCAATCACGGAAGGAGTCTCCATCAGGACTTGAGTGAAGAAGCCAGGGGCTGCCGATTAGACACGATGACACAGCTGACAGAGATCACCGCGGAGCGGAATGCTGCTGACAGGGGTCTAAAGAGCTGCAGCCAAGCTCACGCCTCTTGGAGTAGACAACCAAAACTTTTCACCTTGGGATCCCCATAGGACCTGGCACCTGGGCAGCACAATGGCAACCTGACCCTGAGGGAGCAAACACCGGTAGTGCAGTCGACCCCCGGATGATCCTTCCCAACAGCAAGGAGGTTGGCAAACAGGCGGAGCCTCAGACAGTTTCACAAATTCGAAATGGCTCACGAATAACCAACATCACTTTCCGATTTTCAGCTTAACTTGCACTTTGTGAACGCAAAGACAGTTCAACTCCACAGGAACAGTAACCATTGGCAGCGTACAGCAAACTTGCCCCCGGGAATAAGTACAAGGAGTACTTGAGGTTCCTTCACAACCTGGACAGCACTGAAGAACACAAACTGGTTGAAGATGGAGAGAGCATTGAAAGGGGTGGTGACAGCAGGGCCCCCTGCGCCGTCCTCGTCGCCATTGGGAAAGTAAGAAACTCTGAACAAAGGTAAGTAAAAGAAGACTTTATTCTGTCACCATCTCTCCAAGACTCCCAAAGGGATGCCAACAATCCAAGGCAAGCACTGGCAGCACATACCAAAAAGGGAGGGGGGAAAACAAGGCGGAACATACCAAGTCAAAATAAAGGCAAGATTACAACAGAAGGTCTCTCATCAATCTCTCAAGAAAGAGTAATTGCGAGATTGGACAGCATCTTCGTGACATAGGGTGTTCTTGCCATCTTATAATCTGACAACAGCCCACCTTTCAACAGTCGAGAATTCAGAGACTTTCTCAGTCATCTTAATGTGAAGCATCAGAAGAGCACACCTCGTTGGCCACAGGCCAATGACCTTGTTGAACGTTCAATCAATCAATCAGGACATTTATAGAGCGCACTACTCACCCGTAGGGTCTCAAGGCGCTAGGGGGGGGTGCCGTTACTGCTCGAACAGCCAGGTCTTGAGCTTCTTCCTGAAGGAGAGGTGGTCTTGGGTCAGGCGCAGGTCGATCGGGAGGGAGTTCCAGGTCTTGGCGGCCAGGTAGGAGAAGGACCTTCCTCCTGTTGTCGCTCTTCGGATGCGGGGGACGGCGGCGAGGGCGTGGCTGGTCGATCTGAGGTGGCGTTTGGGAGCGTAGAAGTTGATTCGGTTGTTGAGGTAGCTCGGGCCTTGATCGTGTAGGGCTTTGTGTGCGTGGGTGAGGAGACGGAAGGTGATTCTTTTGTTGACGGGGAGCCAGTGCAGGTCTCTCAGATGTCCGGAGATGTGGCTGTTTCGTGGGATGTCGAGGATGAGTCTGGCTGAGGCGTTCTGGATCCGCTGGAGTCTCTTCTGGAGCTTGGCGGTGGTTCCGGCGTAGAGGGCGTTGCCGTAGTCCAGTCGGCTGGTGACGAGGGCCTGGGTGACAGTCTTCCTGGTCTCGGTGGGGATCCACCAGAAGATCTTCCGTAGCATGCGCAGGATGTTGAAGCATGACGAGGAGACGGCGTTGACTTGTCTGGTCATGGAGAGGGAGGAGTCCAGGATGAAGCCCAGGTTGCGTGCGTGGTCCGTCGGTTTGGGTGCGGTGCCCAGGACGTTTCATGAGTACTGTTAAGAAAGCTGTTCACTGTGCTGTATTAGAAAAGTTTAACCATAAACCTGTCTTGAATTCTACTCTTCGAGCTTACCATTCGACCCCTCACACGACCACAGGTGAAAGCCCTTCAACCACCATGACCTGGAGACCCATGACGATAAATTTACTTCAATGAACCAACAGAAGATTAAGTACAGAGGAAGAAACTCATATGAAAGACTTGGATTGTAAAAGGAAAATGAAGTCCTATGCAGACAAACACCGACATGCAAAAACGTTACTTTCAATAGAGGAGATCGAGTGTTTGTCAGTCTAAAAAACGTTAATCTGATGCTCCCTTTGATGCTGAGTCATTTCATGTTTTGACCAGCAAAGGACACATGGTGACTGCCCAACATCCTGGCAACTACATCATGTGAGATTCCTCGCATTTCCGACTGATGTGGCTCATCGCTCGTCAGGCACTGATGTCAATGTAGAGATTGAGTCTGAAAGGAGAATTGAAAACCCCTGACTGCTGTTGTTCCTTCATCACCAACGCAGGTCATGGACACTTCTACTGACTGCCCCCACTTTCCGACTGCACTATCAGGACGTGTGGTCAGAGCTCCATGAAGACTCATTCAAGAGCTATGATTGTATATATGTTTACAATTTTTTTTCTACTATTTAACAGAGGGGGAGAAGTAGTATCATATGAGTTACCAATGACAGAACCATTTTGAGTGCAGATGAACTGCGTAGAAATGTGTTAGAACTTAGTGAAGTGAATGCTGATTTAGAATGCTGAGTTTGCGGTTACACGCAGATGAATAAAGGTGTATTATACCAAGCTCCATTTATGGTGTAGTCATTGGTGGGTGCCCAGGCTGGGGAGGACACTACACTGTAGACTTGACTTGTTATGCTTAGTCCAGCCTCGGAGATGTGGCACCCAGCTAGCGAAGCATTGGTTCCGAGGAGCTGTGAGGCTGCGATGTGGGGTCTGATATCGTGGATGCGGCGTGCTGTCTGGATAATGCGTCCGTTCCGAGGACTTGCAGGGCTACGATGTGGGTCTTTTGCAATGGGTCCAATCCATACAGCAGCGGTGATGCACCAGTTCTGCTTATAGATCTGCTGCTGAGCCAACAAAATGCTTAGCTTCTGCTCATGGATACATCGCTCAGAAGAGAAGATGTGTCCCATTTGCTGGCAAGCACCTTAGGCCCACTTCCAAGGGTCCACTTGCAGGTTAGACTTACAGATGGCATATTTAATTAGGGTAATTGTTCATTTTTGTGTGTGGGGGGGTTAATTATATAGGCGCCAACGGGTGGGGAGTAAATTAATTTTACATACTTTATAAATATTTGTTAAATACTATTAGTTTTTTACTTGAAAATAAGTTTTAATTGTGTCATTAATTTTTTATAGTTTAATGTTAGCTGTGGGTTGTGGGAATTATTGGGGGTAAAGCATGGGAATTTAGTTAGTGTATATAAGTTTTAATTAGTTTTTTTAATTAATAATATTTCCTGAATTGGTAATTAATTATGTTAATTATGGAAGTACATTTGTTTTTAAATTTAGATATGGAATGTAAATTGTATGGTGTTGTAGGGTAGGAAATAAAAAACGAAATTTATGTTATAATTAATGTTTTTTTCTAAATACTTTCTAATTAAAAATATTTGTTTGAAATTATTTTTTAGTTCATTTAATATAATTGTAGGTATTTGTCATAAGTATTTAACATTATAAAATGTTTTTAATATTAAATATAGTTGTAATTACATTTTTAACACATATATATATATACATATATATATATATTTTGTTTTCTTTATTTTGTTTTTGAAATATTTTTGTTGTTGTTAATATTTTGTTTGTTTTTAATCTTGAACTGCCTGGAGTGGGAATATTAATAGTTACCCCTCCGCAATCTAACACTTTCCCTACTGTTGCACTGACTGGAGTGGGAATAGTCATTTTTACCCCTCAGATATCCAACACTTTCTCTATTGTTGTACTCAATGGAGTGGGAATAGTAATTTTTACCCTTCCACTATCCAACACTTTCCCTACTGTTACACTGACTGGAGTGGGAATTGCAATTTGTTTCCCTCCACTATCCAACACTTTCCCTACTGTTGCAATCTCTGCAGTGGGAATAGTAATTTTTACCCCTTTGATATTCAACACTATCCCTACTCTTGCATTTATTGGAGTGGGAATAGTAATTTTTACCCCTCCGCTATCCAACAATTTCTCTACTGTTGCACTCATTAGAGTGGGAATACTAATTTTTACCCCACCACTATCCAACACTTTGCCTACTGTTGCACTGACTGGAGTGGGAATAGCACATTTTAACCCTCCGTTATCCAACACTTTCCCTACAGTTGCACTGACTCGAGTGGGAATAGTAATTTGTATCTCTCCGCTATCCAACACTTTCCCTACTGTTGCACTGACTGGAGTGGGAATAGTACATTTTAACCCTTCGCTATCCAACACTTTTCCTACTGTTGCACTCACTAGAGTGGGAATAGTAATTTTTACCCCTCCGCTATCCAACACTTTCCCTACTGTTGCACTGACTGTAGAGGAAAATTTAAGTTTCAAGATTTTTAAATAGTTTAATGTTTAAATTTATAGTAGGATACTGTTTTATATTAGATTTTATGTTATTGGTATTATTGGTATATATTTATATATATATTTTTATAATTTGTAAATTGTAATATAATTGTAAAATTAAAAAATAATTGTTATTGTTAACTTAGTTTTCTATAGCGCCAACTCACCTACAGGTCTGTAGGCGCTCAAGACCAGATAACAAAACCACAGTGAAAGAGGACAAGAAGAGGCCTACAACACCCCTTATCTAGCTGAGCCGAGTGCCTCCCTAAATAGGAAGGTTTTTAACAGCTTCCTGAAGCGCAGGAGATTTGCTTCTTTCCGAAGTGATTCTGGCAGCTTGTTCCAAGTCTGTGGAGCCAAAACCAAAAAGGATCTCCTTCCTTTAGTTTTTAGCTTGTAACGAGGGCAGACCAAAAGCTGGGACTCCGCGGACCTCAAAACTCGCTTAGGGGTGTACACTTTCAGGCGTTCTTTAATATAGGCAGGGGCTTGCCCGTAGATAGCCTTGTGTGCCGTGCACAAGCTCTTAAACTCCACCCTCTGCTCAATGGGAAGCCAATGTAACTTGAGCAGTAAAGGAGAGGCGTGAGATCTTCTGGGTAGCTTGAAGATCAAACGTGCCGCATCATTAAGGACCACCTGCAACCTAAAAAATAAAAAAAATTGTTAAAATTAATAGTTAATTAATTGTTTTAAAGTAAATATGTACATACATATTAATTATTTTCAAACCAAAGGAGCTGCTCGGACGTTAGGGGCAGAAATGGTCCGCATGGTATGGCCCTGCCCTTCATTAGTGGGGTTCTGGGAGGAAATAATAGTATATATCAATGGAATAACTTTGCAGGATATCCCTTGTACACCCTTGGTGTGCCTCCTAGGGGGATACCCTCATCCTAAAAATAAGAAAATTACTATTAGATTTACTGACTTAGGTTTGATTTTGACAAAACGAGAATTGACTATGCACTGGTAATCAGCACATTGTCCTCAAATTACTTGATGACGTATAGAAATGATTAAATGGGCAAGTTTAGAGAGTGCTGTGTTGTTTCGTGAGATTAAAAGAGGATGAGGGAAAATTGACAGGGATAAAGTGTGGGAACACCTGGTGGATAGTTTGTTGTCCTCAGAAGCACAAAGAGATTCATTGATTAGCTCCCTGAGTCCTTTTGCAGGTAAGGGAAGGGAAATCAAGTTAATACTGCTAAATTAGGTGATAATGGGTACTACTGTGATATACTTGTGCATGTGGAATATTTTGACACTTTGTTTCTGACTGCTTTTCTTGATTAGGGGTAACTCTGGGTGGGGGGATTGATTTGATAAAGATATGTATGCAATATACTGTAGTTGGAATATGGTTGAATGCTTGTGGCTGCATATCATATGAGATATATTGAAATCACTTTTAATCTGTAATTTATAGTTACATGGGTATTTCTCCTTTTAACCTATATTTTAATCTATTTATTACAATTATCTGTGCACCGTTTTAAAAAAAATTACTGTATATGTAGTGCACATCATTTATGATCTGTATTATATGCTTGGCAATATGGCACTAAGGTCTATTTAATTAAACAAATACAAATTATTTAAAATAAGCATGTGCCTCCAGTATCCCTAATCCTAGGGAAAATCAGCACAGTTTGGGCTATGCTGTCTTTTTTAGGGCAGGCCAACACTGATTTGCATATGGTTGATTTGTTTCTGCAGCGGCACATTAAAAAAAAAGTAAGATGGACTGGAATGCTGCCCAGGGTGCGTGCAAGTGGCTGAGATTATTCCAAGCATTCTATCCTTAAACCTTTTTTCTTTATTAACCCTAAAGGCTTAATTACAGTGTTTCATTAAGTCTGTTCATTTGCTGTTCCACCCACTCTTCTTTTCTGTCACATTTCCCCATTAGAAGTGTTCACTTAATAGATACCCCTCCGCCATTGCCCATTTAGTTACTGTATAGCTATCATCTCTTTTGTTTATCCTTAGAATGCATTGATGTTATAGCCAGTGATTATATCTGTGTTGTAGCTTTGGCTCAGATCCCTGTTGGTCCCTTCACAGAAGCGAAAATTTTGCCCTAGAGTGAGAGTGTCCTTTCACAGCATATGGAAGGAGTTTGCTTTAACTTATGATATATGGAACAGTGGCATTTGCTGTAGAATGAAAAAGGAAGTATCCCCTATTTGTTCTGTTGCAAATAGAAAATCATTGTTCTTTAAATAGATTCATGTTGTGTGGTAATAGTAACAGGCTGACTCAAAGCAGCCTCTTTATAAGCCACACCTACACTACTCTTAGTGGTGCAGCTCTTACAACTGGTGTTAGCCAAGAGCTTTTCATTTTACTAAAATTATGTGTATAACATACTTATAAGGGCTTTCACCCAGACCTACGCTATAGCATATTGTGGTGGAATAGTCCATTTCAGCCTTTGGCTAGATTCTCGGTATGTGACTATATTTTTCCCCTTCTCAAAGAACATATCCAGACTCAAAGTTATTCCCTTCAGTGACAGTGACAATTTTGGGACCAAAAACATACAGTTTTTTTTTTTATGGACGACGGCCTGCAGCTGTCTAAGCAATAAAGTTTTGCAAATGTCATTACAAAGCAGGCATTTATAAAGCCAAAATACTGGCACACACTCTCAGGCCTATTGGCTTTGCTAGTGCTTGTTATTTTTTTTATAGAATGTCTCTTACAAGAAGTTAAGGCCAACAAATATATATCAGTCTTGGTCCTGCTCCAACAGGAACATTCCAACCTAAACTACCAGTTTTGTCCCTTCTAGACAGGGACACAACAAACCTAAGTCCAGCTTTGACCTAATTAGACCTTGTCTGTAAGGTACAGTTTGTAGCCAGTGGCACAGTGATCAAAGGACTCATCTCTGAGCATGCAGATTGCATTTAGAGTGTATCAGCAGCAACAAGCAAAAAGGTGTTGATAGGAATGCTTGAATTATTCTCAGCCACTGATGTTTGCTCATCACCACATACCTGTCCACATCTTTCTGAAAAGCTTAAGAATACTAAAGCGTGTCCTTTTACATATGTTCATTTACCATCACATTGTAGTATAATACTGATTTCTCTACACGCTTTACAGACTTTGTTAGATCTTAGATTAACACCTACCTGGCCTCATATTATTGCAGGGGAGTTTAGAACTAAATTTTACTGATCCAAGCCCTTCCTTTCCCTTAATGACACTGGAGGACAAAGAGTGTGGTTTACCTGAGTTTATAAGTCAACCAGTTAAGATATGGCCATAGGTAGCAAGTCAATATTCCCCTCCCTGCCAGGAATATGGCTTGCGATCTACAAATGGACATGGTAAACTATTTTCCGGCCCACAGACTACTTTCAAAATGGGACTCTATATCAACTATATAGCTTATATATTACTTGATCTAAGAAAATGGCAATTCATGGCCGATATGAAAATTATAATACGAGCAGAGAGTGATTATAATGCTCTTGTTGCAGAATTTAATCTAGATTATTTCCCCAAGCCCCAGGAGCAACTTACAATATCTTTGCAATGCCGCTAGCTCTTACAAATAATTCCAGAATTGTGAAAAGGGGCAATGTTAATAAGAATAAGAATGAGTATCACTGGTTGCATATTGTGAATTATGTGAACAAACCAACCCTGGTACTTTTAAGTTCATTTCAAAACACTCAGGTCAAATGGTCCTGGATGGAGCAGTGATTGATCAAATCAGGAGCTTTGTCTACCTAGGAGTCAGGATCCTGGACACATTTTCTTGGGATCACCAGCTGTCAAAGAGTAAATCTACCCTTTTGCACAGATCAGTAGTCAATGTGAGAAAATTGAAGTCAATAACTAGTAGGGCTGTTTTCAGCTATTGAGCTTTATAGAGCTGTGGCCCTTGCAGGAGCTTTGTATGGAGCAGAAATATGAGGCTGTGGTGATAGCACACAACAGAATATTCTGGAAAATAATTTCATGAGATTACTCCTGAATGTCCCGGTAAACACACCATTAATATCTCTCAAGTGGAATTTGAATCTAAAAATGATTGATCATATAGCACACCTAAAAATCCTATTCTACTGGGTCAGAATTGGACAACACCTGAGCTGGCCCCATACAAGGCAGCTTTGGAGGAGCATCTGTATTATTCCCTGGCTGAGAACTGTGAAAGCTTAGTGTGCCAGCTACAGATAGAGGGAGTGTGTGAAGACACAGTAAATTGGGGAAAAACTCAGCTAATTGGATCATGGGAATTTATTGGGACCATGTCATCCAGAGAGTATCGTGTGAGGCGACACCTGATACCTTGACTGACCAGTTTCTAAGCCATAAATGATAGCCCATAATTTGAGCTATTTCTTGATAGAATCGCCCCTCTATGAGTCAAAGACTTTTTTCATTTGATTTAGATTACGGACATTACACTTATGATTTTTCTAGCCAGATGGAAAAAACAGGAGAAATAGTGTCCCTTTTGCTGCAACACCTTGGAAACTAAGGTACACTTTGAATTTTCTTTTTGCTATGAGTATAAAATCTGGAGATCAAGATGAATTCTGCTGTGTCTCAATTTTGGCTTATACAGGTATATGGACAGTGGTTCAATTGTGCCAAAAGGTCCCATATAAGTTCCTTTTTTTAATAAAGGGTAAAACAATTGATAATAGGGACGTATATTTTTGACCAGGACTCTCTAATTTACGATGTGATTGAGATGCAGCAATTATAAAGTAAATCAACCTTCAAATATTTTAGTGTATAATGCAATTAACTTATTCATTGCAGTATATTGAAAGAGTTTTTTAAAATCAATAAAAAAAATGTTTAAACAATTTTTATTGCGTCAAGTATCAAATATGCTGCAGCACTCTGTAACCCAGATGCTAACTGCTACAATTTATCACACAGCTATTTCTTTGCCTTTTAAAATATACATTCTGCAATAAAAGAAATAACAAAAACAAGGAAACAAAACAATAATAAATCTCCAACAAAACTCCCCCCAAATGCACTGTCTTTGCACTACATATTAGGCTTCACCCGCCCTCCCAACGCATCTGTAGCAAGTCGCTGTATAGTTCGACCCCTGTACCACAGTCCTACCCAATTAACCCAGTAGAGCAGCATCTCCCTCTGAGACAGGTTCCAAGTAAAGGCCTCTATAATCCGCCCATCCCTTCCAGATCTTAGGGTGCTTTTGCAGACAACCCCAGGCTTTAAAAATAGGAACCTCTAGACCCATATTAAAATCCAGACCATTTTTCCATGCAGACAACGAGGACGGGGCCTCTGCCTTCAACTTTCGTGCAATGTCTCGCTTGGCTAATGTAAAACCTAGGGTCATCAAGTGGATCTCATAGATATTTCCCCCCACCTCCTCCATTATATGCAGCAGCACCAATTTAGTCGAGAAGGGAAGCTCCCACCCTAAAACTTCTGTAAGGCAGGCCAATACCCCCAGCCAGAACTTCACAATCGGGATACACTGCCAGACCTTATGAAATGGAGTACCATCCTCCCGTCTACATCACAGGCAAACCTGGGACGACACCAGGCCTGCCTTCCATAGTCTGACACGAGTATAATAAACTCAGTGTAGTAATTTGAATTGGATCAACCGGAGGCGCAATGCTATCGTATATGTATGCTTAAAACCCATTTATAAAGCCCTATTCGCTTGGGGAAATTATTGTGATAAATCTTATTTTTATATTTGACTTTTTATATACCCCAAAATAGAGACATAATGGGACAACAGGAATCCTGTACATTTTTCTAATATATAATCAAATTATGTAACAAGTGAACACAAAATACTTATTGTTCTCTTGATTATTAGTCACCAAGCTCTACAGGTCAATTGCTAAAAAGCCCCAGTCAGGCAAAGCTCCCCCATATCACCCCCTGGTTCTCACCTCTTGCCTGAGGAGGTGCCGGAGGTGCGGATTTGGGTTGTGCCCTGCACCAGAACCACTGGAGCGGCCTGGCAGGGCCCCAAGTTGCTACTATGGCTTGATGAGAGCTGCTGGTGCCCCCGTACTTCAGCTTCCTCCCTTTTGCGCCCCCCACCGGACAAAATGGGTTTGAACAGTGGCCTCCTGTTGCAAACAGAAATTGCCAGAGCAACAGGGCCCCAGCCTTGGCCTTTCAGACACAATATGGCGGGTCCCCCACGACTGCACTGAGACTGTGTGCCAGCAGTGTTAGCCCCCTAGGGCTCAGGTCATTGGCATTGGCTCTATATCATGAGGATTTCCCAAAGGAGCCTCTTCGCCATGCCCGCGGTGTGATGAGACCCTGGGCACCAGAACCAGCGAGGTCAAGCGCCCAGTTGTCCCTCAGGTATGCACAACAGAGAAAGTGTCTACATACCCAGCTTTGTTGACAGACCGGTGGGCAGCCGACACAGGGGAAACTGCGCTACATCGGATCAGACACGTGGTTGGGGCTGGGTTCAGAAGCTGGCCCCACAATAGACCTCATCTGCTCCCTGGCATGACCACAGGCCCCCCTGTTCTAACTCCTGAGGATCTGCTTGCCGTTGGGACTGTAGCCTATAGGACATGGCCACGTCTGTACGAAAGAAGGACCGTTCGCTCTGCAACCTGATTATCAAGGGTTCAGACGACTCCCTCGGCGAGAAGAACGCAGTGGAAGAATTGAAACCGGCCTGTGGGGGAGACAGAGCTGACAGCGCAGTGACCCCCACATTTCTGGAGTTGCTGTTCACTTCCCTCTGAGAGGACCTGCAGACAGTAGAGAAAGACCTGACCCTGGAGCTGAGGGAAGCATGCCGGGATATCGACAAAGTCGGATAAAGGGTGGCAGCTTTGGAGGAAACTTCCACCGCTAGGGAAGAGGAAATGCACCTGCAAGCCCATGCTGAAGACCTGGAAAATAGGTCCAGGAGGAACAAAATCTGCATCCAAGGGGTCCCAGCGAATGCGGAGGCCTCAGACCTCGAGGGGCATGTGCCGACTTTGTTTTGCTTTGTCCTAGGTTCCACGCCAGAGAACGCCGTCAAGATCGATCAGTGCCAACATGTGGGTCCTCCCCCCGAGGCATCACGCATTCCAGCAGACATCCTGGTCTGTGCACATGGCTTTAAATTGAAACAATCCATACTTAAGGCAGCCCGGGATGCTCAGAAACTGCAATTTTGAGACCACTCGCCACAGCTTTACTAGGCATTAGCTACTATCACCCTACAAAAGCAAAAGGACTTCCGACCTGTCACTAATCATTTGCAAGCGTTGGGCACTGCATACTCATGGGGACATCCCTTTCGGCTCATCTTCTGCCTGGATGGTTAAACCTACCAGATGCATTCTCTAACAAAAACCTGTAAAGTTTTGGCCTGGATCTCATAGAGCAGGGCACCGAAATACCCACACGTCCTGATGCCTCATTATGACATACATGAACCCACATCAGTTCTCAAAGGCACAAGGTCCACCCGCCCAGATGGGGGGGCGAAATCAGGGCGGACAAGAACCCCGCTAAAAATCAAAATCCAGCAAAATGACTGGCAACGGAGAGTGCAGCGGCCTCAGCAGGTATTAGATCACCCGGAGGTTACATGGAGACAGGGTCCCTAACCTAACTTACAGCAATGTAAACAATGCCCGTGCAAACCCACTCAGGGGACTAGTTCGTGAGTTAACCATTATTTCATGGAACATCGCCGGGCTGAGCAACATTTTTAGGGACACTGCTACACTTGATTACCTTGCACAGGGGGGCATATTGTGCATTCAGGAAACCTGGGCAAGGGCAACGACCGCCATTGGTGGCTTTTTACGAACATTTTAAACCAGCGACTAAAAGGACAATCTTTGGTCGCCCGTCAGGGGGCCTTTCCATCTATGTAAGTCATGCGTGTAAAATTTATACAACTGAACTAAAACTGGGGTCTCCTGACCTTCAAGCCATCATAATAGAGGGGTTGTTATCAGGTCAAAAATCCCGTCCCCTTCTACTAATCAATTGTTATTTCAACCCAATTAAATATCAAACCTCCCAGGCCATGGAATCACTCATCACAACATTGGAAGATCTTTTAATAAACCGGGAGGACCAAGATGTAATAATCGCGGGCGACTTCAATTTCAGAGGCCTGGGTCTAATCCTGGAGGCACCACCAAGCAAGAAGTCAGCCCCATTGATTGAATTTCTTGCAAACTTTAATCTGCACTCCACCCACAGAACACAAAAAAAGAGCCACCCAGAATGGACCGCCAATCCAACTTTTAGAAACGTCTCTACCATAGACTACATTTTCACTAACGAAGGGCTGGCCCACAAACTTTGCAACTTCATAGTGGACGACAGAGATGAAAGCGACCACAGGCCCCTCCGCGCCATTTTCAACCTGGCGCGGGAACAAGCGGAATCACAAGAAGTCATTGGAACCACCACGGACGAAGAACATCATAAAGTCCTTAAAAGAATAAAATGGTCAACCAATCTCAGTCATAGACTGTTAGGTTATGTAGCCAGAAGGGAGGAAGAACTAAACCCAGTCCACTCAGAGAACATCACACACCTCTGGGAAACACTGACCTCCGACATATTGAAATGTCTGGGCAATAATCACCATCTAAGAAGCTGCCAACTCCATACTGGGTCTCGCCGTTCAAATCCGCTGTGCCTGATACAGAGTAAGCGTGCTCTTAACAAGGCAATTAGGGCACAAAATAAAGGCACCCATTTGCCAGGGAGGCACTCCATTGCCGATTTGCGTACTGACTACAAAAAGAAAGTCTGTGAGTACAAAAGACTGCCGACCGGACAGAATTGGCTGACCGTGTTTTCCTTAATTAAAGGAAATGACAACAGCAAGCTTTGGCGCTTCATCAATAGTCTGACCCCCAGAGGCGTGCATAAGGAAAATAGTGTTGCAGGAAAAGTTTGGGAACAGTACGCCAAGGCACTGTACACCTGTGCGCTAAACCGGCCCACCCCCGGTAGCTTTGCGTGGTCCAAGGTGGTGGCTACAATTATCGAACCCGAAAGCTCCCCGACAGAAGGCCCAAGTCCGGCCCGGCCCGGAAAGTTCACAGAGGCGGAGGTCCTAAAGTGCATCAAGGCCATTAGAACCGATGGCGCCCCAGGTCCAAATGGCATCCCAGGTCCTCAAAACTGCCTCAGCCTTTTTTGTATCCAGACTTACCCCTTTATATAACCACTCTTTTGCCACCGCAATTTTGCCAACTTCTTGGAAAGGTTCAATCCTACTCCCTATTCACAAAAAGGGGGATCATACGAACCCGGCCAATTATAGGCTTATAGCTCTCCTCGACATAGAAGCAAAGATATACGCCCGCCTTCTTCTAAGGGATCTGGAGGACTGGGTGGACAAGACCGGCTTTAGGGGTAATAGCTCCACCCTCGATAACATCATAGCTCTTTCCTACCTCGCGAAGAAGGCCAATATGAGGAATAAGCCGCCTCTGTTTTGCTGTTTCATAGATTACTCCACAGCCTTTGATCGAGTGAACAGAGGTCGGCTTTGGGTAAAACTTGATTCCTGGGGGCTACCACAAGTCCTGCTAAAAGCCATAAAAGCACTCTACGAGGGGACCTGGGTCAAGGTGAAACTAAGTCCTACAATAACAACGGCAAAAGTCGACACCAATTCTGGCCTTAAGCAGGGGTGCGTCTTGGCCCCCATGCTTTTTAACTTGTATACTGCGGACATGGGGACAGCCCTGAAAGATGCCAACTTAGCACCCCCAATGTTGGGGAAGCTCGTCTTGGGAAAGCTCCAGTATGCAGACGATACGGTGGTCATGGATCACACCAGGGTGGGGCTCCAAAGAGCCTTAAGCAGCCTTGCCACATATAACAAGGCAAATGACCTACGGATCAACGTAAGCAAGACCAAGATCGTCATCTTTGGCTAATACCCCCACAAAAAAGAAGCATCATGGTCCCTGGGGGAGCACCGTATCGTTACTGCCTCATCCTACAACTATCTGGGCACCTGGGTCTCCGAGAGTGCCACAGCAGTCAAACACCTGAAGGAGCTTAAACCAAAAACAGACAGAACCATACTGTCGCTAAGATGCTTAAGTCATCGCTTGGCTAGTCCCTCAGCCGAACCAATGCTGACAGTGCTCAGGGCTAAACTGATCCCCGCCATCTCGTATGGGCATATAGCCTATCCAGGCGCATTTGAAAAAGTGGTCAATGCGGCCCAGGCGAAAGCCTACAAGATGGTGCTACAGGCCCCCAGACATGCAAGGAACAATAGGCTAAGGCTGGAAATAGGCCTTAAGCGACCAGAGCTCGCACTACTGGGGGACCTGTTAAAATTCTATATCAGAGTATTGAAAGCGCCCGAACACACCCTAAAGCACTTCCTAAAAATAATCTTTGGGGAAGTGGGCTCCCCATGGCATTCCAAGGTGGAACTAGCCATTGATGCACTGAAAATCGAAAGAAGGAGCCTGCCCCTGCACGAAATTCCATTTTCAGCCTGGGCCCAAGCCGTTAAGCGTCAAGTCCAGACCATCTCTTTCGGGCTTGTGTGGAAAAGTAAATTTTGCCATGTTATGTGTCCCTACGCCTCATCCATCATATGTTATGTGTGCATGACCAATATGCATATGTTATTCCCCATGTCCGATTAATGACGCAATTACAGTTGTGTCCACCTCTAGTATGTTAGTTTCCAGTCCTCGTGAATACTACGAATATCAGGCCTATGTAAAGTAATGTTGCCACGTTTCTCGGTGTGCACGTTATTCCATTATAAAATGTCCGTTTCCAGGCCTCAAAAAGGGCCCGGACCCTGGATTCAGTTCCTGTCTCCTGAAAGCCTCGCTGAGGAGCGATACAGCCCCCACCTGTATCCTCGACCCTTCACTTACTTCCTGCCTCGCAGTGCCCGGTGCAGCTTGGCTCTGCCTCTGAGTCTGCCAAAAGTATGTTATAGTTCCAGCTATCAGTTCAGTCCTCCTCCTCTGCATTCCTAAGCTACTGAACTGCATCAATAGTTTCCGTCATTGTCTAGCCTACTCGGCTCCACGTTAGAGAAATACTGTATTTAATGGTCATTTAGTATTCTTCATCACGCACTACATGTAGAATAATGCATGGTCCAGTCTTAGAATCAAGTTAGCTTTTCCCCTCATGACTTCTAGTTTATATCAACATGTTCCCTAAACATCAGATACCAGATAGGGTTTAGGTACATGTCGCTCCGACCCTCCAGACTCTAGTCTCTGCTCCTAGCACAGAGTTCGTAGCCCCCAGCTTCTCCTAGTAATACGTCATTGCTAGTTTTCGCGCACCATTAGGTTAGAGGTCCCGGCTCCTTAGGTAGCCCCCTCCTATGTTTCCGCCCATTCATGACATATTCTGTTACGTTTGCATCACATGTCTATGTATACTCCCAGTTACACCTCTTTTCACTGTTATCTTTCGCGACTGCTACACGTCACGCTTTCTGCTCCACCCACTGCTACGCCTACTGCAATGTAATGCTATGTGTTCGCGCTATGTATATATGCCTGTGTTTTGTTATTGAATGTTAGCGCGCTCATCCCAGACCTAGCCCCAGCAGCTGCTGGGCCTCTTTTCCCCTGCTGGGTCCCAGTTGTCCTGCTGGGCCCTGTCACCTCTGTTCCTATGCAGGTTGTCCTGATAATAAACCTGCAGAAACTCCTACTACCTCGAATCTTGACTCTTATTTATTGAGCTATCTGTTATGCTATAAGTCTAGTCAAAAATAGGGTATTATTTATTTATTTACCACATAATGGCGCCCGAATAGGGACTTGCCCTTTCCCCACGCGTCGGTGAAGCCACGCCGACCCCCTGACCCTCTGCAGTCGTGACGGAACTCTTCTGCGCAGTGGCAGATATTTCTGCTCAAGTATCCCTCAGGCCCACGGAGGAGACGGAGGAGGCGGTCCAGCATCCGAACGAGACGGTGGAGGAACGCGGCGAGTCCCGACCAGAGCCCAAGCCGAGAGTCCAAGGTCCGAGGTATCCGGAGGCCCACCCGTAACTGAAGTCCGAAGTCCGAAGTTCGTCGTCCGTCGTCCAGTCCAGTCCCGAGGCCTTCCGTTTCGTGCTGCCCGGTGAGTACCATTGCTGGGGTAGTATCTAGACAGGACCAATCTAAATTGACTCCTGGTCCGTGGGTTGGTGGTGCCCAGACTCACAAACGAAGTGTTCACCTAGGTGGATACGGGTCTTGATGCGTCCCTTGATGGGACCGGTATGTTCCGTACTGTTACAGCAGTGCATCCAGTAACTCTAGTCTGTTCCGTTCTCGAGAAAATCTGTTCTATTTCTGTTCTCAGTATTCCAGGTAATATTCTGTTCGAACTGTTATTTATAATGTTCTTCATGTATTTTACTGTCGTGGTATGAGTGCGATGTGATTTCGTGTTTTCATTGTGTATTGTATTTTGTCCAGATTACAGTTCAGTCATGCCTATATTTTCCAAGTTACGTCAGTTAAAAACTAGAAAAGGTTTATTAGAGGAAGCAGTTCCTGTCCCGCCTAGGGACAGTCCAGGTCACTTTATGTATCAGAAACATGGCATAAGCGCCATATTATATCTAGATTTATGGGTAGAGTATACCAAACAGTTAGAAGAGAAGTATAGATGGCCCGTATCGGGTACATGGGATGCCGAATGTATCATGCGAGTAGAAGAAGCATTATGGAAAAAGAAAGCCAGACAGTCACAGAAAGATGCCATCGAGTTATGGCGTAAAGAAGCGCATAGAAGAACCGAGAAGGAAGTCAGAAAGTCAGAGTTAAGTAGAGAATCCCAAGAACGAGCCCAAGAAAGAGAATTAATCGAGATAGGTGAACAAGTCAAAGCCGAACAGTCAGACAGACAGAGGCATGCCCTTATTAAGGGTATGTATCCTCTCCTTGCCGAAGGTTTGCCAAAAGCGACCCCAGAGGCATCCAGTAATTTCCCGCCACCATTAGTTCCGACTAAGCTACGTCACAAACCGACCGCAGCTGATATTTTTATTTCGTCCTATCTGGACGACACAGTCCCCGAATATGCAAATCCTGTTCGCGCTCCGCCAGTCCCTGTAAACCAGGTAATTCATGCTCCTCCAGACACCGGGGTGCCCCTAACAGCTCCCCCGGCCCAGTCTGCCATACAAGTACAATTACCGACCCTGCCAGGACGAAGAATGTCAGTCGACGATTCTAGTCTAGGGACCGCAGGAGGAGGTCCTCCTCAAACCCCACCGCCACACAAGCGTTTATCGGCACTCGAATTACATGCTCAAGCATTACAGCGTACTCCTAAAAGTAATAAGTCTGTTACAGAAATCAGACAAGCCCTTAACGAATGTGTCTATGATCCAGTTCCAGGCGAATATACTATGGTTTTATATTCCTTACGTGTAAGGAGAGTGACCGAGTATCTAGTCACCTTACCGAATATGAAAGAAGATCTAGACAGAATATATCATTTCATCCGTACAGGGGATGATCCAGAAAGTATTGGCGAGATTATGTCTCAAAGGAAAGCCGAGATCCAGCTCATGATATTAAAGTTCTTGATCAATTGCCTAATAAGAGAACAAGATTACCCGTCTAAAGATCCCGCCGAAATGAGAATCCTGACAAGGTGGAGTGATAATATAGCCGAGGGTAAGCACAAGACCGTCGGTGCCATGGAGAGTATGTACAAGAAAATTCGTAAAGAAATAATAAGGTTACACGAACAGCGTAAAGCAGCACAAGTAAGCGAGAAAGAAAGTATCTCTGATCCTGAAGAGGAAGAGAACGAGAATCCCGCCAGAATAGCGTATGTAGGAAAATCTAGATTTCCAGATCGCCATTTACGTCTAGAATACAAGTCTATTTTTCATCACCCAGCACCAGAACAAGGTTCTCTAGAACAAGTATTTCAAGCTACCGATCACATTCTGAAATCACGAATCGGTTACAGTGAATTAAGTACCATGCATGAACAAGAACTAGCCCGATCAGCAGTCCGATGGATTACTGATTCTACCACTTTTCCAGACGAAATAGTGGCACAAATGTTTCTGAAACTGCCCCCAGCCGAGCAACGACTGGTGGGTATGTATATGATCCAGCACCTCATTACTCTGTATGAGGGTCAACATTCCGATCCAGGCCCGTTACACGATGTCCTGAACGAGTTACTCCAGTATAGATGGAGAGGTCTAGGTACCGATTTAATTAGTGTCATTCTAGAACAGCGCCACAAATATAGAACGTTCCTGAACCCGCATTTTGTTCATGTCTCACCCCCAGAAAGTAAGCCATTCTACATAGACAGACAGAATCCGTTACGAGAAGTCCACCCAGTCCAAGGGGCGGGTGGCGTAATGCAACGAGTGTTTGTATACACTCCGATTTCAAAGATGGAACTTCTTGAAATGAAGAAATTAATCCCCTGTCATGACAAAGATCCAGCAGGGTTCCATAGAGAATTAAAAGACATGCTCCGTATGGGAGAATACACTTACCCAGATATTATTAAAATGTTAAAGGTCCTGTTACCCGCAGGGGTGTATGAAAAGTTAAAGGAAAAAGAATGGGAGGTGGGAGAGAAAAAGATCGATTGGGCAGCTCTAGAAGCTGAAGACAAGGCACGAGTACCAGGTACCGGTCTTGGAGATAAATGTAAAGAATTACCAGAATTACTGATTCAAGTTTTACCCAGATTATTGACAACTAGGAAAGAAGACTGGGATGCAATCTCAGCCTGTAAACAGAAACAAGATGAAGATATTAGTGATTTTTATTCTAGATTTGAAAAATGTTTCAGTATTAATAGTGGTCTCAAGACAAGTAGTGAGTCGTACCCTCACCTTTTCGTTACTAAATTAGTCGAGAATTCAAGTCCACAAATTAAAAATCGAGTTTTGAAAGTCGAAAGCACCTGGCAAGCAAATACTCCGTCCCAGATGCTCCAGATGCTCCAGTACCACCAGAATAGAATCAGAGAAGAGCAAGAACACGAAAGAAAACGTATGAAAGACACGAAAATGAAAGTGCTAGTTGCACAATCTATTCCTCAAGACAGTCAGAAGAGGGGTCCGAATCAAGCCAGTCATTCTGCAGCTCCCGTTAAAGGGAACTGCAATTATTGTAAACAGCCAGGTCATTTTATAAACGAGTGTGCAGTTCTGAAACATAATATAGCTACTGGTAAGACTAAAGAAAGACCACGTCCGCCTAGACAAGAACAAGTTTCACAGATTCCTCAGTCACAGAATGCACAACAGACAGTTACAGTACCGCAGCCTATTGCTGCAACACAGCACGTTACATCACAGATGTACCAGTATGCTCAGTCCGAGTATCCAGAGTACCAGTCATATTCATGAAACAGCCTAGAGAGGGAGGTAGGCTTGCCTCTCATCGAGATACCTGTAGATCAAGAGGGTCCCTATGTTCACAGTCAAGTACTAGGGAAAGACAGAAAATTTTTGATTGATACAGGGGCAAGTAGGACCACAATTAGTCATGCCGAAGTTCCAGGGGCTCCGCTCTCAGGCTCAAGAAATGTTTCCCTTGGTTTTTCAGGAAAACCCATCGTTAACGAGATATCAAAGCCAGTCACTCTAGAAGTAGGTCCATTGTCCCGTACTACTGATCTGTTACTTACTAAGTCATGTCCAGAAAATCTGTTAGGCATTAAGACACTGAAAGAGTTAGGTGCAGTTATTTGCTGTTCCCCAGAGGGAATACGTCTGTTCCTACGTGACTTTAAGGGTCACTATGTATTACGAGATTTTGATTCAAGATTGTCTAATGTTCCGCAGCATTTATGGGCGCAAGGTCCAACTGATGTAGGTTATATGCAAATCACACCCCATCGTGTGACTCTCAAGCCAGGTGTAGTGTTACCACGAATCAGGCAGTATAGATTGCCACCTGAGGCTGTAGCAGCCTTATCCAAAATTATTGACGAGCTCATGGCTCAAGGAGTAGTTGTAGAAACTGACTCCAATGTATGCAATTCTCCGATCATTCCAGTCATGAAACGTACTGATCCAAATGCACCCCCAGTATATCGATTAGTGATTGATTTACGAGAGCTTAATAAATGTATCATTCCTCAGTACCCAGTTGTCCCAGATATTTCTTCCCTGTTAACAGCCATTGATTCCGAAGCCATGTTTTTCACTGTCATAGACCTCAAGAATGCATTTTTCAGTGTTCCAATTCATCCAGACAGCCAGTTTCTTTTCGGATTTTGTTTAAATGGAAGGAGCTATATGTTTACACGCGCTCCTCAAGGTTTCACAGAAAGTCCTAGTATTTACAGTCAAGCACTCAAGAGACAACTAGACAATATTCACATGCCAACTGACACTGCCCTGCTCCAGTATGTCGATGATCTACTGATCACTGCCCGTTCTGAATGTGCCTGTGAGCGAGCATCACTTACAGTTCTGTATTTTCTAGCCGAGATGGGGCACAAAGTGTCACCTTCGAAGCTTCAATTCTGTGTCCAGCAAGTGGTATACTTAGGACACTTGCTGTCCAAGAGGGGTAGGCAGTTGACACCCGACCGTATCCAGTTAATAGCGAGTCTCCCCCAGCCCAGAACCCAGAAGGAGGTACGTGCTTTTATCGGCCTTACTTCTTATTGTAGACAATGGATTCCCCAGTATGCATTTCTAGCCAAGCCACTGATACAGTTAACGACACAGGAGGCAGCCGTATCGACTGTCCTCCCTTGGACATCTGAACATACACTTAGTTTTAACGAGTTAAAGAAAGCCCTATGCCAAGCTCCAGTTCTAGCTACACCGAACTACAGTAAGCCTTTTACACTTTTCGTTACTGAACGGGAAGGTACAGCATTATCTGTTCTTACACAAGATCAAGCAGGTCAATACAAGCCCTGTGCTTATTTTTCGAGCACACTAGATCCAGTCGCCCAGGCGTTGCCTGCGTGCCTCAAGTCAGTTGCAGCCACAGCACTAGCTATCAGACAAAGTGATTCCATAGTTTTAGGACATTCCCTGACAGTACAAGTCCCACATTCAGTAGAAGTTCTTTTAAACCGAACACAAACTCAGCACTTGACAATTGCACGTTTAACAGGTTATGAATTGACACTGTTCCAGCCACACATAGAAATCAGACGCTGCAACGTTCTGAATCCTGCTACACTGTTACCATCAGTTAATTCAAATCCAGACCCACATGATTGTGTGGAAGTAGTTAACATTACGACGAAGCCAAGACAAGACCTGACAGACATTCCGTTACCAGATCCTGACCTGACACTTTATGTGGATGGTTCATGTATGAGAACTAGTACAGGAGAACTAGTCGCCGCGTATGCAGTGACTACTGACACTGAAGTTATTGAAACACACCGTATTGACACCCTGTCCGCTCAAGCAGCAGAGCTAGTCGCTCTGACACAAGCCTGTATACATGCCAAGAACCTGAAGGTTAATGTTTACACAGATTCACGTTACGCATTCGGAGTTGTACACGACTTCGGAGTACTCTGGCAGGAGAGAGGTTTCATGACTTCTCATGGAACCAAGATTCAGCATGGTCTCCTTATTCAAGCCCTGTTAGATGCCATACATTTACCGACATCTATTGCTATCATGAAATGCAAAGCACATACGAAAGTCACCGACATTATTTCCCAAGGTAATGATTTAGCAGACCGCACAGCCAAGCTTACAGCACAGACTCCAGACATTCCAGTTAACATGACACATACTTCAGATCCGATTATATGCATGACAGTTAAGGACCCTACACAAGATGTCATAGATATCCAGTTACATGCTACTCCCGATGAAATCAAGAAATGGTCTGAACAAGGAGGGGTCCAGACAGATCAAGGATGGTTAACGAAGGGTAGAGCCACATGGTTTCTCCCCGATTCTATGGTTCAAGTCATTATCAATACCGCACATAGTCCAGCACATTTAGGAGAAAAAGCTATGTTAGACAGTATCCAGAACATTTGGTTCAACAAGCATTTACGAGCTGCAGCCAAGCAGAAAGTCCGTACCTGTATGATATGTTGTCAGTTTAATCCAGGTAAAAGTGTCCCGGTGGAACAAGGTGGTTTCCAGCCCCCTGACCACCCTTTTGAGGTCCTCCAGATGGATTATATTCAAATGGAGCGATGTCGAGGTTTCAAGTATGTCCTTGTAGTTGTATGCGCTTTGTCCAGGTGGACAGAAGCATATCCAGTCCCAGATTACACAGCCGCGACCACTGCCAAGCAGTTGGTTCGTGAATTTTTCCCTAGATACGGACTCCCTAGAGTCGTATATTCTGATAACGGCCAGCCATTCTCATCTGAACTCATGAAACACGTTTCCCTTTTGTTAGGGTACCAGTGGAAGTTCCATTGTGTACGCCATCCTGAAGCAGCCGGTCTCGTAGAGAGACATAATCAGACTCTGAAAATCCGCATTGCAAAAGTCTGTAAAGACAAAGGTGTGGACTGGTTAATAGCTCTGCCAGTCGCTTTGTTTTATATGCGCATGGTCGCACATTCCAGATCAGGTCTGTCCCCGTATGAGGTCGTATTCGGCCGCCCCCCTAACATGTGGGGTACTCCTAGACCCCGAAGTATTACCGATGTTTCATGTAATATGCTGACAGATTACCTAGCTTCCTTGATGTCTGCCCTCAACTCATGTCGTTCACAGGTTGCCGCCGCATTTCCAGACAATACCGAGGTGGCACCGCACGAGATCATTCCAGGCTCCCTTGTGATGGTCCGGAATTTCGACAGATCAAGTCCGCTGGAACCACGTTGGAAGGAGCCACGTCAGGTCCTCTTGACCACCCGAACTGCCGTCAAGTTGGAAGGCAGGAAGGGGTGGGTCCACCTTTCTCATTTAAAACTTTTCAATCCATTGAAATCAGTCTCCAAGAACATTTCCAAGGATTCCCAAGATTCGAAGGATTGCCAGAACATTGTTTTAAAGGACTGTCCCGCACAAGACATTATTACAACCCCTCCCTTGTTAGAGAAAACTCCGCAGCAGGAGTATAAGCTCAAATTAAGGTCTAGTAAAATAAGTCAGTCAGTTTGATTGTATAAGTCCTCCCCTAGGTGAAACGGTTAGACTGTTTCTGACATGTATAAAATAGACCCCCATAGTGAGAGAGTCAGTCGAAGTTCACTTCAATGTATCGTTTTTCTAAGTTTCATATTGTTTCTCAGCATAATGATTTCCTGCACCAGCTACGCATTTTTCCTGTATTTACCAGTTCCTCATGTAAATATGTCTACTAATGCTACAGTAGAGCACACGTTTAGTGATCTGCCTCCTCACGAATATTCTTACCGCCTCGCTATGCGCAACAACACATTTATCCGTATGTTACATTACTCACACCAGACCAGCAATGCCACAAATTGTTGGGTGTGTGGTCGACTCCCCCCTTTCCAGACACCAAAGGGAGTTCTGCCACTCTTTCCTTATCCATTCTCACACAATGGTTCGTGTGGAGCATGGTCCACGTTAACGTCATCCTCAACAGATATGTCTTTTCTTAACAGTACATGTTTTCCAGACAAGCAAGGTTTCCCCCACAGAACAGGTTTAGATCTAGAAAATGAAGTTTATAATTTAGGTAATTATTCGTCGAATTTCATGGTCCTGAATGTTCAGTCTGATACTACTCCAGACTTACCTGCTATTTCAGTACTACCTGTCAAAGGCGAATTATGTGTCCGTAATTATGGTTCTGTACACGTAGGACATAGTGAATGTACTACTGTTATCCAGTATAGTGACAGTGGGAAATCTAATTTTAAAGCTTCACGTCATTCGTATTTTATTTGTGGTCAAACTGCATATGTCCGTCTGCCCCTCGATTGGGAGGGAACCTGTTACATTGCTTTCCTACTGCCACCTGTTTTCCTAGCCCCATCTGATTATCACAGAAACACACATCTAGTACACATTAGACATAGAAGGGAGTCCCCAATTGTCGATTATACTGAAACTACTCTAGAACAGTATACAGATTTCAATAAAGGTTTCTTCTTTTTTGTAGGACCTGTCCAGAATAGTAAACTGATCCGTAGGTTAACAAGAACCCTTGAAGCTGTAGTTAATGAGACTGCCTCTGCTCTAGGTAACCTAACCGAAGAACAATCTGCTATGAGATTTGTCGTTTTGCAAAATCGTCTCGTCCTTGACGTCATACTGGCCGATAGGGGCGGGGCCTGTAGAGTCATCGGATCTAGTTGCTGCATTTTCATTCCAAATAACGCGCCGTCTGTTTATTCAGCTATAACCAGACTCCATAAAATTGCCCATCTGTTACATCAAGATCCAGGCACCTGGACATGGTCAGGTTGGTTCTGGAATATAATTTCCGCCTGGGGATGGAAAGTCCTGTCCTTTCTAAGTATAGCAGTAGTGATCATATTTAGCTGCTGCCTCTGTATACAATGTGGCCCTGCGATTTGCAGCATGTGTGCTACCTCTTGTATTCCTAGTCCCAAGCCTCGTTCTAAATCCCGTTCCAAGACAATTCGAGACGAGCAAATGGTACTGTATGAAATGATAGACGGTATCATGAATATTGATGTTTCCTGATGGAAACGTAGTGACAAGGAGGGAATGTGGAAAAGTAAATTTTGCCATGTTATGTGTCCCTACGCCTCATCCATCATATGTTATGTGTGCATGACCAATATGCATATGTTATTCCCCATGTCCGATTAATGACGCAATTACAGTTGTGTCCACCTCTAGTATGTTAGTTTCCAGTCCTCGTGAATACTACGAATATCAGGCCTATGTAAAGTAATGTTGCCACGTTTCTCGGTGTGCACGTTATTCCATTATAAAATGTCCGTTTCCAGGCCTCAAAAAGGGCCCGGACCCTGGATTCAGTTCCTGTCTCCTGAAAGCCTCGCTGAGGAGCGATACAGCCCCCACCTGTATCCTCGACCCTTCACTTACTTCCTGCCTCGCAGTGCCCGGTGCAGCTTGGCTCTGCCTCTGAGTCTGCCAAAAGTATGTTATAGTTCCAGCTATCAGTTCAGTCCTCCTCCTCTGCATTCCTAAGCTACTGAACTGCATCAATAGTTTCCGTCATTGTCTAGCCTACTCGGCTCCACGTTAGAGAAATACTGTATTTAATGGTCATTTAGTATTCTTCATCACGCACTACATGTAGAATAATGCATGGTCCAGTCTTAGAATCAAGTTAGCTTTTCCCCTCATGACTTCTAGTTTATATCAACATGTTCCCTAAACATCAGATACCAGATAGGGTTTAGGTACATGTCGCTCCGACCCTCCAGACTCTAGTCTCTGCTCCTAGCACAGAGTTCGTAGCCCCCAGCTTCTCCTAGTAATACGTCATTGCTAGTTTTCGCGCACCATTAGGTTAGAGGTCCCGGCTCCTTAGGTAGCCCCCTCCTATGTTTCCGCCCATTCATGACATATTCTGTTACGTTTGCATCACATGTCTATGTATACTCCCAGTTACACCTCTTTTCACTGTTATCTTTCGCGACTGCTACACGTCACGCTTTCTGCTCCACCCACTGCTACGCCTACTGCAATGTAATGCTATGTGTTCGCGCTATGTATATATGCCTGTGTTTTGTTATTGAATGTTAGCGCGCTCATCCCAGACCTAGCCCCAGCAGCTGCTGGGCCTCTTTTCCCCTGCTGGGTCCCAGTTGTCCTGCTGGGCCCTGTCACCTCTGTTCCTATGCAGGTTGTCCTGATAATAAACCTGCAGAAACTCCTACTACCTCGAATCTTGACTCTTATTTATTGAGCTATCTGTTATGCTATAAGTCTAGTCAAAAATAGGGTATTATTTATTTATTTACCACACTTGACCTTGCATCGCTTCGGCAAAACCCACTAACTCAGGCCCTGGACAAATCATACATCTCTGGTAAACCCCAAATATACCTGCAAGACCCAGTATCCACCCACGCGAGAAAGAAAATTCTGTATTTTCGCCTCTTGGCCCTCAGGACCGCGGACTTTAACCCTAAATGGGCACGAACGGATGGCGCCATAGCCTGCCATCTATGCAATTATCGCAGAGAATCCTGGCTACACTTGCTGTGTTGTTGCCCAAAGTTGGCCAACGACAGTCATCGTTTGCTGCGTCCAACCTTGCGGAACTTAGGCTACAGAACTTGCAGAGAAGCCTCGGACTGGTGCCTCTCTGTCTC
This sequence comes from Lissotriton helveticus, assembly GCF_964261635.1. Lineage (NCBI taxonomy): Eukaryota > Metazoa > Chordata > Amphibia > Caudata > Salamandridae > Lissotriton > Lissotriton helveticus. Next base: position 1,035,348,832 of record NC_136067.1, on the reverse strand, counting down.
CACGACCTGCCTGATAGCCAGAGTTGGGAAATTCATACATCAGGTAAATATGGCACTCGACTCCCACTTAACGGCCACTAATCCTAAGGGTTCCGATAATGGGGTTTGCGCCCCACCAGCGGCCCCAATGATGTTAGCTCACAGCTAATTTAGGGTGTCCCTGTAAAGTAATTGGAATTCATTGGCCCCAGTCATCTAATATGGGTTGGTCTAAGGGCCCAACGAGGAACCCACCTATCGTCAACCGGCTTTGGTGTATGAATTGATTCTACCGAACTTCTATGCGCCTCTCTTCATCTGTTGTGGAACATTGGAGTGTCCAATATTCTCCTCTTTTTAAAAGAACTCTGCTCTGGACAACTAAGCAGTATTAATTGTCAGTATTTTAACTCAAAGTGGTATCTACTTTTTATGTGTGGATGGGGCACGTCGGGGGGGGGATGTTCATTAAGTTTTTATGCTGGAAAGATTTTAAGTAATTGTGCAGTTCATCAATAAAGTACTAAAGTACAGATGCATTCTCTAACAAAAACCTGTAAAGTTTTGGGCCTGGATCTCAAAGAGCAGGAGTCTCGACAATCACCTACGGGAGACAACACATTCAGCAGAAATCGCAGAGGGGCGCAACACGGATACCAGCTTGAGCGTCACCACCCTGACCCGGCTACCCTTGCTATGAAGAGGTCAGCGGTGCTGCACGGCCTCTCCGGGGAAGGAAAAGAAGACAATGACCCCCCTCCTAAGGAACTGTGGAAGAGCTTTATTTGTAAGGATGAGCCTAGCGGGATGAGGGCGGGCGCGACAAGACTACTTCCTAGCAGATGATTCACTATGCCTTGGCTGACCCCTTTCCTTTGGAATTTCCAATTGCAATGGACTACAAGGTACTTACCTTTGTTCCTAATTATATTTGTTCTTTGATGTTGGTGGGGGTTAAAGGTTTGTTATTAGGGTACCCTGTCCGGCGCACGTTAATGGGCAGGCCACACACACACAAACACATGGATCATCACCTGGTTTTCTTTACAGGCGTACCCTGGCTGCCCCCTCACATGTTCCATGGAGTAGATGCCCATCTCCTCACAGCTCTCTTCCCCTCGTAGACCATGGAGATGAAGATAATTACCCTCAATGTACGAGGCATTAATAACCACACTAATTGTAATTTAGGTTTATATAGCGCATTGTCACCCAGAGGTCTCTCAGGGCCATATGTATGAAGGCAATTTTGTGATCGCAAACGCCGAAATTCACCGAATTTCGGCATTTGCGATAGCAAAATAGCTAAGTGGTATGTATGTAAGCAAAACAGCCTCACAAAATAAGAAATCGCAAATTTGCGATTCCCTATTTTGCGATTGCATTTAAGGAATCGCAAATTGCGATTCTTTAAATGCAATGTATGAGGCCCAGGAAAAGTGGAATTTGGCCACAAGGAATCGCAAATTACCACCAACTTCAAGTTGGTGGTAATTTGCGATTTCTTAGAAAAATGCACTTTTTTGCATTTTTCAAAGTGCCATGTGGAACACATACATGCCCTTAGGGCATGTATGTGTGCCACATGGGCACTCATGCACATTTCAGGGGTGCAACAGGGTGTCCTTTTGACACCCTGGCACCCTTAAATTGCATTCTCAATTTGCGATTCTCTAATTGAGAATCGCAAATTGAGAATGTCTTCCAATTCATTCCTATGGGCCTCTAGGCCCTTAGGAATGAATGGGGAGGTATTTCTTAATTGCGAATTGCAATTAGCTATTCGCAATTAAGGAATATGTAGGATTCGCAAAATTATTTGCAAATCCTACATAGCATTTTGTGATTCTCAAATAGCCATTCTCTAAAAATCGCTATTTGAGAATCGCAAAATGTAACTTTCATACATATGGCCCTAAGTGCTGTATAGAGGGCGCACCTGAGCCAGGAGGAATGGGCAGATGGCTGCATAAATATTGCCCCAAGCCTCTAAGAAAAGCAACGTCTTCAACTTCTTCCTAAACGGAAGAAGGTTTGCTTCCTTACGAAGGTTTGCCGGGAGGCTGTTCCACACCTGGGGAATTGATGTCGAGAACGCTCTCCTGCCCATAGAGGACAGGTTGAAGCGGGGGCATACCAGTAGGTTGGCTTCTGCTGACCGAAGCGCCCTCCTGGGGACGTAGTTAGTTAGGCGGTCCTTGATGTATCTTGCAGCTTGGCCATACAGGGTTTTATGTGTGATGCAGAGACCTTTGAACTTCATTCTCTGCCTGACCGGGAGCCAGTGTAAGTCGTGTAGTAGAGGCGTGGCATGTGCCCGTCTCGGTTTTTTAAAAATCAGTCTGGCTGTGTCATTCATGACAACCTGTAGTCTGGCCAGTAGTTGTTGTGGGATGCCAGAGTACAAAGAGTTGCCATAGTCCAGACGCGACAGAATCATGGCTGAGTCCGCCCGTCTAAGAGTGGCAAAGGTGAGGAGTGAGGACAGTTTTCGCAGCTGTCTCAGCAGTCCAACGCAGGTTCCTACGACTGCTGACACCTGTTGTGCCATGGATACCTTGGCATCGATTTTGATGCCCAGGCTTTTCACAGCCACAGCTGGTTCTGGGAAAGGCCAAAGTTCTTTTGGCCAGAAGAGGTCATTCCATGGGTTGGAGGCTGTGGTGACCGCCAATACCTCTGTTTAATCAGGGTTTATCTTTAGAGAGTTTGCCGCCATCCAGTTGACAGTACATTTTAGAATGTTTTGCATCTTTAGTTGAGCTGATGGTGAACTGTCAATCTGGACAATGATTTGGGTGTCGTCTGCGTAGTTGTAAATCCGAAACTCCATTTGATTCAGTGCGGAGATCAGGGGCTGTAGATAAGCATTGAAAAGAAGGGGCAAAAGTGCTGAGCCCTGGGGTACTCCGCATGAAAGGTTGGCCGGATTGGATACCAGGTCGGCTAACTGGACTCTTTGGGAACGGTCCTTAAGAAAGGAGGTGAGCCAGGCAAAAGCCGTGCCCTGGATTCCCAGATCCATAATCCGCGACAGTAGTTGGTCATGATTGACCGTGTCAAATGCCGCGGATAGGTCTAACAATACCAGGGCACATGGCAATTTTTTATCGGCCCGGAGTCTCAGATCATCCAGCACGGAAAGCATGACTAATTCCGTGCTGTGGTGGGCCCTGAAGCCGGCCTGATTAGATTCTAGGAGGTGATTGTCTTCAAGATGGTGAGAGAGGGACTGTAGAACGTGCTGTTCAAGTATTTTGGCCAGAAAAGGCAGCTGTGAGATTGGCCTAAACTTTTTCAGATTTGTGGTGTCTGCGCCCGATTTCTTTAAGAGTGGGATAACACGGGCCTCCTTGAAACTAACCGGGACAAGCCCTGATTCCAGGGATTGATTAAGGAGAGAGAGCACCTCATCCTCAATTCCCGGAAAGGCCATTTTAAAAATCTTCGGTGGACAGGGGTCTACTAGTGAGCCTGATTTCACCCCGCCAGTAAGCATGGTCAGGACTCCTTAGTGAGTAGTGGCAGGGTGGTTAGGGGATTAGTGTACGTCGGGGTGGGACGGGAGGGCCTGTAGGACAGGGAAGCTTTGGAGTGCGATGTATTTTCATCAAAAGGTCCCAGAGAAGAAGGACTGGAATTTATGACAGTCTTCCTGGCTAAAGGAGGATTTTTGCCCCTTGTCCTTTCTTAATTCATTCAGGATCCTGAAGGTTTCTTTCTGGGGATTGACTGCTGCAGCAATCTTAGTCTCGTAGAATTCAGCCTTCCGTAATATGATGGCCTTCTTGTGGGAGGCGAACATTGATACATAGGCTGTCTGGGCGCTGGGTTCGTAAGATTTGCGCCAGGCTCTCTTGCACTGGAGAAGGGTTTGTTTCAATTTCCTGAGTGCCTCGTTGAACCAAGGTGCCCCTTTCCCTTTGTTCATGATTCTGACCCTGCGGGCTGGTGCCACGACATCTGTGGCGTCTTTGAGCCTTATTGAAAGGGTGGCACTATCAACTTCTAAATTTCCCTTCAATGTCGGTGATGGGTCAGAGTGGAGTAGGGTGGCTACTAAATCATCTGCATTAATCTTGTTGCAGCTACGCAGTACTTTCCACTCCGGTCGAGCGTTTGCCGCCCCCTTGGGAAGGGAGAGTCAGCCCTGGATTAGATGATGGTCTGACCAGGAGCAAGGGGAGATGACAATGGGGCTGGACAGTGGGTGAGACAACCAAACCAGATCAAGTGTGTGGCCCTTCTCATGCGTCGGACCCACCACCATTTGGCATAGTTCTAGAGAGGTGAGGACCTCTTCCAGCTGCTTTGCCTGGCTGTCTTTCGGGGTGTTCTCCCAGTGGAAATTAAAATCCCCCATCACCACCACCCCCTGATAGTAATAATAATAATAATAATCCACATTTGTAAAGCGCACAATCACCCGTAAGGGTCTCTAGGCGCTGGGGGAGATTAAGCGAGCTATTGCCCAGAGTCACATGGTGCTGGGCTAACCTGCCGCCGGAGCCGGGGATCGAACCCTGATCCCCAGATTCCAGCGTCAGTCGCCCTGGCCGCGGGGCCACACCTCTCCCACTGAGAGCGTAGATCGTGGCCTAATTCAAGGAAGGGTTCCATGAACTCAGGCGGCGTGCGTGGTGGCCGGTACACAATTAGTATTACAAAACAGTCCTTTGGGAAACAAAACTTAACCCCCAGCACATCAGCACCCTCAATGCTTTCTGCGCAGAGGGTTTCTGTCTTGAGTGAGCAGTTGTAGAGAATGGCAACTCCCCCCCCCCCCCTTTCAAGCTACTAGATCTGTTGTGGTGGATAGCTGTGAAATTTGGTGGGAGCGCGGCTACCAGGTCCGGGGTTGAGGACTCTTCCAGCCACATTTCCGTGATACCTAGAATGTCCAGGTTGTCCTCTTGGAGGAGAGTAAAGACCTTGAGGCTGTACTTCTGTAATGAGCGGGTGTTGAGCAAGGCAAAGCTACACCCTTGCGAACTCGCCGGCCTTGCCGGCCGAGGGGGATGTGTGATGTAGTTTATACTCGTGCCGCTTGCTTGTGGTTTCAGCAGCCCTTCCCTCCTGAGCTTAGCTGTAAGTGTGTTATGCAGCGGTGGCCCACCTTGGCTTAAGGACAGGAGCTCCTGCATGGAGTATGTATTGCGGGGACCAGAGTTCCTGGGCCCGGCAGGACGTGAACGGGCGCAGACGGGCTTGCCTTAAGCGCGCATTTGGTGCGCCCACTGCACATGCGCGCTGCACACTTCCTCAGGCATTGATTATATGCCCGTGACTCCTCACACCCACCACTCAGCCCTGCTGTGCAGCCGCTGCCTGTTCCAAGCACTAGACTGTGACACTGCCAGAAAGTGCAGAAAGCTGAAGTGAGGGGGCGCTGGGAGCGAGATGCGGGGATTTCAGATGCAAATACACAGATTTACAGGTAACAGTTTAAAAAAGACTTTCAAAAGAACAGCGTTAAAAAAATTAGCAGCATTTCCTTAATTACAAGCTAAGCGGCGTTTTCAAGCAGCCCACCATGAGTCTAGGTGAGTCCCACTAATCAGCGCGCTTGCTCCGGCAATGATTATATGCCCGTGACTCCTCCGCCCCCAATACTCAGCCCTGCTGTGCAGCGGCTGCCTGTTCGGAGCACTAGACCGTGACACTGCCAGGAAATGCAGAGAGCAGAAGTGAGGGGGCGCTGGGAGCAAGATGCGAGGATTTCAGGTGCGAATACACAGATTTACAGGCAACAGTTTAAAAAAATACTTTCAAAAGAACAGCGTTAAAAAATTATCAGCATTTCCGTAATTACAAGCTAAGCGGCGTTTTCAAGCAGTCCACCGTGAGTCTAGGTGAGGCCCTCTAATCAGCGCGCTTGCTCCGGCAATGATTATATGCCCGTGACTCCTCCCACCCACCACTCAGCCCTGCTGTGCCGCGGCTGCCTGTTCCGAGCACTAGACCGTGACACTGCCAGGAAGTTCAGAAAGCGGAAGTGAGGGGGCGCTGGGAGCGAGATGCGGGGATTTCAGGTGCTAATAAACAGATTTACAGGTAACAGTTAAAAAAAGACTTTCAAAAGAACAGCGTTAAAAAATTAGCAGCGTTTCCTTAATTACAAGCTAAGAGATCTGCAGTTCTCTCACTCCGGAACACTCCTGTGAGGACATATGCCTGATACAGGAAAGACATCGACTTTCAAAAGATACACACAGATTGCCCTCTAAACAGTTCCCACAGCACCATTGGTCATTAGGGTTGAGGAAAAAGGGGGTGTAGATATTATTTTCTCCAGGTGCTTCCCTGCCACTGTTTTGGGCACTATTGCGGAGATTAAAGGCACGTTACATTTCACTGTGGCATTGATCTACGCCCCGAATTAGAGATAAGAACCCTTTCCCACTGACTCTCTTGCCAAAGTGCTTAACTCTCCAGACGCAGCCATGGTGGTGGGATCTGAATATAGTGATGGATGCGGACCAGGACCGGTCGGGGCACAGAACTGGTCACATGGGGGCCCTGTCTACAGAGAGACTAGACTGGTTGTCAGATTGTGGCCCGCATGGTTTTGCGTGCCCAACACCCTGGAGAGGGGGACTATACATTTTATTTAGCAGCCCACAAGACATATACCGCTCTAGACCACATTCTAGCTTCCCCGTCTGCATGGTATTGGATGCTTGCTTCTACCATTGAACCCCACTCATTACCATACCATGCTCTCATCACACTAAACCCATGCATGTCCTCCCTTCCCACACAGAAACCCCTTGGGACCTTTGTGAGACTCTGCTACATTCTCCGGTAACGGTTGCAGCCCTTACAGAAACTTTGCGAGCCTATCTTGAGCTCAACGACACAGGCGCTACTGCGCTTTCCTTAGTCTGGGAGGCCTTAAAACTGGTTACCCGGGGGCACTCATTGCAAAGGCGTGAATGAAAATAAGACATGTAGGAATAACAGGAAGGCACTGGAAACTTCGGTTCTAGAGCTGGAATCCATTCATAAGCGTACTGGAGTTCTCCTGGTTTGGCGACAGCTGGAGAGAGAGCGTTTACAGGTGAAGCACCTCGATCTGGACAGAGCAAGCGATGATGCGGCTCAAACAGAAATTTTATGTAGGTAGCAACAAAAGTGGTCGTATGTTGACACACCGGCTTCACAGTAAGCAGTATGCGTACTCGGTTAAATCTGTCCAGAGGGGTGTGCGCCGAAGTGTTCGACACAGATGGCATTGTGGCTATATTCCAGGCCTATTACACAGATCTGTACTCACGGGACACTGATATTACCACAAACCCCCGGGTGTACCTGGGGGCCACCGCGATCTCTCCCCTTCCCCCAACAGAATCTGACGCACTAGATAAGCCTATTCCGGTGGAGGAGGTGATCTCTGTGATCGCCCGCTTGAAGACTTTGAAGTTGCCAGGTCCGGATGGGTTCAGAGCGGCTTTTTATGAGATCTACTGCCCGGTACTTGCTCCAATCCTTTCCCGCCTTTTTAATTCCTTTGCTGACACAGGCACACTGATGGAGTCTATGTTGCAAGCCTTGATAACAGTCTCCCTAAGCAAGTAAAAGACCCGAGGCACTGTAGCTCATACTGACCTATCTCTTTTATTATGCGAAGCTCTTCGCCAGTGTCCTAGTGCACAGCATCAACCCCCTCATGCCTGGACTTATTGATCCAGACCAGGCTGGGTATATCCCTTCTCACCAGTGTGAGGATAATGTTATAGATAAGGTCCACCGATCACACAAAGAAGCCCTCCTGTTGGTGGACGATGCCAAAAAGGCTTTAACCGGGTGCACGGACCATATCTATTCACGACCCTCAAACACTTCAGGTGTGGTATGCGCTTCAAGAGTTGGATTAAGAGCATATAAAGCACACCCTATACGAGGGTGCGGGTGAACATCGTGCCCCTATTGAGCGGGGCACGAGGCATGGTTTCCCCCTCTCCCTGCTCCTTTTTGCTCTTTACATGGAGCCCCTCGCTCAGAGACTGAGAGGTAATACTAAGGCAGTGAGCATCCCATTCGGAGCTAACCATCATTTAATCAGTCTGTATGCTTCCATAACCTTTGGTCTCTCTCCCTACTATTGTCTCAGAGCTGCAGGAGTTTGGGGCAATCGTGGTCTTTCGGGCGAACATGCAGAAGTCACACATTTTAAATCTTACTGCTGTCCCTCCCACAGAGCGTCCTTTGCTAGACCAGTTTGCATTTCAGTGGATCTCCGGTGACCTACCTTACTTAGGGCTGGTATTAACCAATAGCCTCTCCTAAACGGCAGCTGCAAACTACTCAGCGCTTGCACCCAAATTCCCAAGGACTTAGCATAATGGCAGCGGCTCCCACTATCTTGGCTTGGCTGGTTAGCAGCTGTAAAAATGAACATCCTCCCATGTGCCCTTTACACCTTCCAGGCGCTTCCTCTAGCCCCACCACCCGGCAAAGTTAGCGCTCTCCAAAAGGAGATTGAACACTTTCTATGGGGCATGAAGTGGCCACAGTTGCAGAAGTAGCTTCTGCAGTGGTTGAAACAAAGCGGGGGCCTAGCGGTGTCCAACTTGCTATGCTACTCCCAGACAGCGTACTGTGATACTTGGTGGAGTGAAAACGCCAACTGACTGAGAAACATTGGGTCATTATGGACCAAACGATCTCAGCTTCCCATATTTGGAGGGCGGTGTGTCTGCCCGGACCCCACAGGGCTTAGAGGCTCTATTCCTCTACGGTAAGCAACCAGACACTCAAAGTCTGGGACAAAGTGGCCCTTGCAGCGGGTCTCACTACATTCCCTTCGCCCATGACACCCATGTTTATAAATCCAGACTTCCCACTGGGCCTGACCCGAAGCACTGCCGGGGGTTGGAATGCAGGGGATGTAGGCGCATGGGATGTCTCTTTGACCAGTTAGGCCTCATCCCGTTTGACCAACTCAAAACTGACTACTCCCTGTTAGAAACCGTCCGGTTCACCCACACATAATTGAAGCATTGTTTACTTGACCTGATGTACACCATAAGGCAGGACGACCGTTGACTCATTTTGAGAAATGGCTGTTCCTTAAGGCAGATGTCAAGAAGCTGCTCTAAGAGATTTATCTCTATCTGTCAATGACGCCACAAAGCCACAGAACCCCGGGTCAGAACCGCTGGGAAACAGATCTAGGACGAACTTTGTAAGATAAAGAGTGGGAAGATATATTTTACAGAGCGCACCACACAACACACTCTACAGGGCACACAGACACTGCCTACAAGGTAATTTCATACTGGTATTACACCCCCTTGCGTATTCAGATGTGGAACACACAACGTAATGGCCAATACTGGCGAGGATGTGGTAGTCCAGGTACACTGCTCCACCTCCTCTGGCATTGCTCGAAGCTAACCAGATCCTGGGAACACATTCTGGATGATATAGACTCTGCCTTCAGTACTACAATCCTCCGATTCCCTGCATACACAATATTAAGACTCCCTAATGCATCCAAGTTCCCACTCCTCTCCACGAGCGGGAAACAGGTACCTCTTGCCTTGAATGCTGCAATTCGGGTTCTGGTGGCCAATTGGGGTACAGACTAAACTCCGGACCATAGGCAATGGCTTCACCAACTTTAGCTACTGCTGGGTATGGAGGGACTGTCGATGGTGAAGAATACAGACACGACGGCATATACTAAAATATGGGCCCCATTTATTAGCATCCTCGCCACGGAATTCAGAGTTGACTTGCCCAACATATTTGCACATCCTGAGATTATTACCGGATGCTCAAGGAGAAGATAGGGGTGTCTGAATGTTGTCGAGCTGTCCGATAGGCTTAGAGGGCAGTCTGCAATGGCAAGCTCTGTCTACCACTAGTCACGCGCTAGGAATGGGGTGGTGGTTGGGTGGTTTCTTATGTTTTATGTTTCTCCTTATGTTTCTTTGTTCTTATTAATAGAAATTGGCTACACTGTGGCTTTCCTCCACCACCAACAAGATATTGAGTGGAAGATGTGCTCGAAACCGGCCTGTGGGGGTCTATGTGACTTACGGCCACATGCATCAATCTAGGATTTTGCATTTCCTAAATAGCGAAAATTAAGGAATCGCTATTTAGGAAATGCAAAATCCTATGCATCAAGAAATCCTAAAAGTTTTTAGGATTTCTTAATTTTCGGAAATTGCGATTCCTTAATTGCGAATCGCAATTAAGGAATGGCATTACATTGATTCCTAAGGGCCTAGAGGCCCATAGGAATCAATGCCGTTTTGCATTTTTTTTTTTGCACTCGCAATTTGTTGATGCATTGCAAGGGTGCAGAGGGGGGTCCAAACGACCCCCCCTGCACCCCTGAAATGTATTTTAAAGTGCATGTTTCACACACACATGTCCTAAGGACATGTGTGTCTGTAACATGCAAGTTTAAAAAATGCATTTTTTTGCTTTTTTAACAATTTTCGCAAATTAACACGAGGGTCAACCTCGTGTTAATTTGCACTTCCAATTTCAAAATTCGCAATTTAAAAAAAAATGATGCATTGCATTTAAGGAATCTCACAAATGCGATTCCTTAATTGCATTCGCATTTTTAAGAAATGCAAAAAATAGCGATTTTTGACATTCTGTTTCATGCATCCCAAAAACGTATTTAGGAAGTGCAAACGGCCGAATTTACCGATTCGCACCGTTTGCACTTCCTAAATAGGTTGATGCATGTGGGGGTACGTTCCTAAGTTTGCACAGGTCATGTACAGTTTTCCTCATTACACGGCCGGGCCGGTTTGGGTTGCTAGCGACATGCTGTGTAAACGTCGTCTTAATGCCTCAAGTACTTTGCATCTGCTGCCGCCTGGCCCCTGGTACCAGGGCCGGGTCTTTTTGGAGAACATTATTGCGACCCTGCCCAGCTGGGGTGGAATGTGACGATTCCTAGAGCTTTATTTCCGCTGACGTACCACGACTAACCATGTGACCGGCCCAGTTTCGGTTGTAGGCGGCATGATGTGTAATTATTCTTCTGATATGAATGCCATTAAATAAGAGATTTGGGGCCATATGTATCAAAGCATAATGGGTTCGCAAACGCCAAAATTCGCAGAATTCCGGCATTTGCGAACCCATTTTCGGTAAATGGTATGTATGAAACATTTTTGGTGCAAAATAAGGAATCGCTAAATTTGCCATTCCTTATTTTGCGATTGCATTTAAGGAATTGCAAATTTTGCGATTCCTTAAATGCAATGTATCAAGGAAAAAAACATTCCAAAATGCCATTAAGGAATCGCAAATTACCACCAACTTCTAGTTGGTGGTAAGTTGCGAATTCATTTAAAAAAGCATTTTTTTAAACATCAAAAGGTGCCATGTGACGCTCATACATGCCCTTAGGGAATGTATGTGCGCCATATGCGCACACATGTCATTTTCAGGGGTGCAGCAGGGTGTTCTTGAGACACCCCTGCACCCTTGAAAATATTCACAATTTGCGCTTAGCAAATTGCGAATCGCAAATTTCCCCTTCATTCCTATGGGCCTCCTGGCCCATAGAAATGAATGGGAAATTATTCCTTAATTGCGATTAGCAATTTGCTAATCGCAATTAAGGAATTTTAAGGAATCGCTAAAAAGAAGCGATTTCCTACATACATACCATTTTGCGATTTCTAAATAGCGATTCCTTAAAAATCGTTATTTAGGAATCGCAAAACGGAATGTTGATACATATGGCCCTTGATCCTAAAAAAGCATTTTCGCTGTCACAAACGACGCAACACTGCAAATTGCACATCTGGACCACAGTGCACCCCCAGTGCTTCAACAATGATCCTTGCAACGACGTAGATCTCGCACCTAAAGTCGGAAAAGTAAATGTGCCCTCACTAATCAAAAGTCAGGTTCAAGTAGTGGAATATGAGGTAATGTTGGCTGTGCCTGAAAATCATCCTTATTTCCAGAACAGTTAATAGCCAAATGAAATGCCCTCTCTTTTTGCTACAAATTCTCGCTCCTCGGGGTCCCACACAGAGTGGTACTGATTAAAAATTGGTGGAAGGTGCTTCTCTTGATGTCTGCGGAGATTTATCTAATTATTAACCTGCTATTTTCGCAAGTGAGTTTTTTCCAAGAATTTTATGGTATTGTGAAATTGGCTCAGTTATGGTTCTCGTTTCAGAATGTCATATTCAATATAGATGCAACTTTCTATTTTCCCACATATTTCAGCAACTTTATTGAATGGTATGCTGTGAAGGGCTTGGTAGGTCTTTCATCACACCCCTCCTTTAGCGAATACCGAGCTTCAGTTCTTGATAAAGCCAACCACCACGCGGCTTCGTCAAGTCCTATGTTTAGATACAGTGCTGGCGGCTGTCACTGAGTGACATGGCTAACAGGCGAGGCCTTCGCAGGGGGAATCACCTCTAGAATCCCTGAGCACGGAACTGGTAACCTGAGCTCACAGTTATTCTTTCGCTAAATATTTTTCTCTGGCAGTGGGAGGTGGGACAAAATAGAATCTGTTTACATGTGCACCTTTTTTTTTGTAACTGCGAAAATGTTGAGCGCCATTTTATGCATTGTAATAAAATGCATAGAAATACACGTTTTCTTCTAATTTGAAATACTTATTTTTTAAGTGTTATAGTTTGAATTTAGAATTTTCCAATTGCTGAGCATTATGCTTTAAGTAAAGCAAACACAAATTGTGTTCACTCCTGGATGGCTAGATATTCGTTGGGAAATGGGAATCATGACAGCCAGACCCTTAATGTGAAAGGATCTTGCAAAATGTGTTGAGGGACCCAGAGAAACATAATGAATTGCAGTGGCGACTCGTCCGCTAAGCCGGAGGAGCGTCGCCCCACTAGTCAAAAGGAAAAATAAAATGATAATAACGTAACGTTATTATCATTTAATTTTTCCCATTGCAGTCAGAGCAGGGAGAGGAGTGATTTGCATTCTCTAAGTGCTCTTTGGTCGGCTAAACAGTCATGCGCACTTTGAATCTTCCTCACCAGCCTGCATTACAGAGCCAGGTGAGAAACATATGCAGGCTCCCTGTCCCGGTCTGAGCGCCAAATCACAGCGCTCAGACCAATAACAACGCAGCATTGCAGCAATGTGATTGGCCCAGGGGAGTCTGTGTGCCCAGGTGCTTTTTGCTGCAGCTGGGAGTGGAGACAAGAAGAAGGAAGAGGACAGAGGAGAGGTGGCAGAAGGCTGTTGGTGCTAAGTAAATTTTTTTATTTCTTCATTCGCTCGAACCCCCCGCCACCCCACCACCCCATCTGGTAGCAACCGCTACTGCTGAATTGGGCCACCTCACAGAAATGCAATGGCCCGGTACTCAGAGGAGGCCTGCTCATGCACGTCGGTGCGCATACATGGGAGGGCCTACTACAGCCTCCCTTTTTGCAGCTGGAAAGAGACACTTTAACTTGAACATCTAAAAATAAAGGCACTTGACAATCATGGTCAAAAAGCAAGCATTGACAGAGGCTATAGGTCTCACTTTGTTTATTTTATTATTTAGTGCATTTTTATAAAGCACGGACTTTACCCGAAGGTATCAGAGCACGGTACAATAGAACCAGTTATGTTACATGAGAGAACTGTTACAAAAATGGAACAAACAAAAATAGCAGGCCATAGAATCAAAACAACGCAGGCAAAAGGAACACTATATCAAACACAGCAAGCACAGAATGTACAAACAAAAACATAAATATATATGACAAATTTACAATGACTAAAAAACTTCCTGGCAAAAAATAGCAGGTCATAGAATCAAAACAACACAGGCAAAAGGAACACAATATCAAACACAACAAGCCCAGAATGTACAAACAAAAATATAAATATATAAGACAAATTTACAATGACTAAAGAACTTCCTAGCGGGGTCTGAGAAGGAGGGTATTAGTTCTGAAAGTGTCTTTGGAATAGAAGAGATTTTAGGTCCGCTTTGAAGATCTGGATGGAGGTGATGGCACAGAGCAAAGAAGGAAGCGAGTTCCAGATTCTCACGCATTACCTGAGAACGATTGTGCCATCAATTTTTCCGTTTTGAAGGAGGGGGCTCAAGCAGGAACTTTTCCGCATTCCGAGAAGGTCTTGAGCCTCCAGATAATTTCTGTTTATTTGCCAGATAGCGAGGGGAGGAAGAGTGCAAAGCTTTGTGGGTGATGCACGTTGTTTTGTAAATAGCTATAGCCTCGATGGGAAGCCATCGGAGAGAAGCCAGGATAGGAGTGATGTGGTCACTTCTTTTGGACCCTGAAATGAAGTGGGCTGCTGAATGGAGGACGGATTCGAGGGGGGAGAGGTGAGATTTGGGAAGGCCCGTCAGAAGAGAATTACAATAATCCAGTCTAGAGAGAACTAGCCATTGGACCAAGGTTTTTAGGTCTTTCTCCGGGAAGAACCGACGAATACCTCATAGAAGGCGCAGCTGATAACGTGCGCTCTTGGCAATGGAGTTGATGTGTGAGATTAGGTTGAGTCTTTTATCAAGAATGACACCTAAGGATTTAGCGCAGTCAACAATGACGGGTTTACTGTTGAGTAAATTCAACTGATCCATACAGGATTGAACAGGAGGCGGGGAGAGAGAGCTAGATAAGAGGAGGAATTCAATTTTGGAGAGATTGAGAATGAGTTGGTGAACTAACATCCAGTTGTGAATAGAGTTCAGAGTAGAGTTGAGTAGTGAGAGATCATGAGAGGAAGACACCTTGAGGTAGATTTAAGTGTCATCTGCATAGAGATGTTAGAGGATTCTAGAATTGCTTAGAGGTTCCCTAATGGTTCAAGATAGAGATTAAACAGAGTGGGAGCAAGGATAGAACCTTGATGGACGCCTTGACCAACCACCAGTGGAGACGAGAGACTGTTCGAAATCTTGATCATTTGGGATCTGTCTGAGAGGAATGAGGCAAACCATTTGAGTACTGTGCCTTCCACCATCTAAGCTTTGCCACTGGTTTTTAGCCATACTCCACAGCAAGTCTGAGGCTGTGCAGCATGGCTAAAGACTAAAATTTTTTTGATGTGGCTGCCTCTTTCATTTGAGATGCCATGTCATATATGATGTCATAGAGCATGTCATGAGTAATGTAATATGTGACTAAACACGTTTCCCTTCTCACAATAGTGTGGCAGGAAAACTACAGTGTCCCGGGTGTGGGTTCCCCAGGACACAAAAAGTGAGCTGGCCCCAGCGAATGGGGTCTCTGGGGACATCGAAGGCTCAGAGAGGGGGGGGCATGTGGCCCCCTCCCTTTGTTTTAATGACTTTATTAAAGTGGTAATAGGTAGGGAAAATTATTGATAAGTTTCTATATATATTTTTTTAAAATCTTACAGAGTAATGCAGTAATACTTATAAAGTACTGCGGTACTTACAAAAATGTAATATCTTAAAAAATACACTGTACTACACTATATATCACAAATACTGTGTACTACAGTGTGTTTACAATTCTTTATATATTTAATTATTCTTTACAAGAAGGTCTATGGAGTACCACAGTAATACCTATAAATTAACACTCTACTTAAAAATTTGTCAGGAAATTATAGATACACTGTAACTACTGTGTTACTTTGTAGGTACTAGCATGGTTCTCTGTAACCTATTTTCAAAAAACATAGAAAGATATAACTACATTTCACTACTGATTACCCCTTTAAAAAGATGGTACTAGTTAGGGAACTACAATAATATCTACTACTTACCTCTATCTAAGGCCCTAAACCAGAAGACAGCCAACGTTTGCTGAATAATAAATGGCTGCCTTTTACATTTTGTAAAGACAGTCATTAGCCAATCACATACTGCCTTGTCATCTGCATGTACCACTGTATACCACAAAGTTACCACAGTATACAGTGGCACAATATATAACTATGTATTTTGGCACTTATAACTTTAACACTACTTAAACAATTTAAACCTACTACCAAAAATTACCATTTATACTCAATAATCTATTTTCCTGCCACATTGCATCTACATCCATTAAAACACTTTCACATTATGTCTGTTTGAGCAACCTCACTCCACTCTATGCCATTTTACTTTGCACAACTCTACTGTACACTATTCCGCTCTATGCCACTCGATTCTGACACACTCCAATCTTTGCCACTCCACTATAGTCCCTCCACTGTACCCCACTCACCTCTACAGTATTTCACTGTACGCAACTCCACTCTACAGCACTAACTCTATGCTATTCCACTCTATGCCACTCCAGTCTACACCACTTCACTGTATGCTATTTCACAGCACGCAGCTCCACTATGCACTGCTCCATTGTACACCCCTCCCCTCTACGACTCTCCTCTGTATGCTGTTACACTCCAACCACTCCCTTCTATGCCAATCCACTCTACACCACTCCACTGTATGCTATTCATCTGTACGCCACTCCAATCTATGCCTTTGCACTGTAGCCCAACCCACTCTACATCACTCCATTCCACTGTATGGAACTACACTCCACGGCACTGTGCTCTATGCTATTCCAGTCTATGCCACTCCATTCTATGCCACACCAGTCCATGCCACTCTACTATATATCCCTCCAGTGTATGCCACTCCACTCTACGCTATTCTACTGTACGCAACTCCACTCTACAGCACTAACTCTACACTACTCCACTCTATGACACTCAACTCTATGCCACTCCAGTCTACACTACTCCATTGTATACTATTCCACTGTACCCAGCTCCACTCTACGCTTCTTCAATATACGCCACTGCACTCTATGACTCTCCCCTGTTTGCTATTACACTCTAACCACTCCCTTCTATGCCATTCAACTCTATACTACTCCACTGTATGCTATTCCACTCTGTGCTACTCACTGTAATCTACTCTAGTCTATGCCACTCCACTGTATCCAAGCCCACTCTACGCCACTCCATTATACAGTATTCCACTGTAAGCAACTACACTCTACGCCACTACACTCTATTCTATTCCACTCTACGACAATTCGCTCTGCCCCACTCCACTCCACTGTATGCTATTCCACTCTACTCCACTCCACTATATGCCATTCCAGTCTATATCACGCCGCTGTACCTAACTCCAGTATACACTAGTTCACTGTATGCAACTGCACTCTACACCTCTCCACTCTATGCTATTTCACTATACGCCACTCCAATCTATACCCCCCACTGCCACTACTTCACTCTGCCACTCTGCTATATGCTAACCTACTGTGTGTGAACTGCACTGTACCCCAATTCACTCTACACTATTCCACTTCTAGCCACTCCACTCTGCACCACTGCACTGTACGCTATTCCACTCTACGTCAACCCACTGTATGCCACTTCAATATATGCCACTGCATTGTACCCTACTCCTCTCTATGCCACTCCACTCTACACAATTCCACTGTATGCTATTCAACTGTACACCACAACACTTTATGCCAATCAACTGTATGCCACTCCACTCTACACCATTCCACTGTATGCTGTTCCACTTTACGCTACTTCAGTTTCTGCCACTCCACTCTACGGTATTCCACTGTACCCCATTCTACTGTAAGCTATTCCATTCTACGCCACTCCATTCCATGTTCCTCCACTATAGACCACTCCATGCAAATCCATTCTAACCCACTCCACTCTAACCCACTCCCCTCTAAACCACTCCACTCTACACAACTCCACTGTAAGCTATTACACTCTACGACACTCCAGTCTATGCCACTCCACTGTACTTCCCTCTACTGTATGCCACTCCACTCTACGCTATTACACTCTAAGCCACTCCACTCTATGCCTCCGCACTCTATGCCACTCCAGTCCACACCACCCACTCTTTGGTATTCCAGTATACGCCACTCCACTCTACCCCACTTCACTCTTCCACTCTACACCCCTCCACTGTACGCTATTCCACTCTACACCACTCCAGTATATGCTATTGCAGTGTTAGTGTATATATATATTCTTTATTTCAGCTAACAAGCCATAAAAGTGTCAATAAAACAAAACATACAAATAAGTTCATTAATATGTTAAAAGTCGATATTTATTAAATTAGTGTAGATAAGTTAATTACAGTTGTTAAAATTACTATTATATAAACATGTTTTCCCTGGAACAGAAAAGACAAACGGGTTCGTAATCATATGTTTCAGCAGTAAGGATACCGTTATTAAGCACGTAAAAATCAGTAACTATATTAAAATATTAAAATGTTTATAAAAGGGATAAACAAAACAGAACACCCTGTATGCCTAGTAAAGTTTTCCCAAGCAAGTTAAGAATTGATGTCTAGGTTGACCGTTATCAAGGGCCTTCTAAAATCTTCTTCCTCTGGTTCCAGGCGCAGAGTAAGTAACGCGATGTCCCAAAGGCTAGGATCTCCCTGCTATCACTGTGTCTCACGCCCATAATTTTTAGTGCTGCTACCAAACATTTCTCCTGTGCATTCTATATTGGGGACAGAGGAGGATAAAATGCTCTTCTGATTCCACTATATTGGGGCAATGTGGACAAAGTTTCGTTTTGGATCGTGCCTTGTCCCATTTCAAAGTATGATTTCCCAACGGGAGTACGTCACATCTGAATTGTACATATAAACATTTAGCATAAAAAGGGTGCATTCGATCCATATATAGCTCAAAGCCAGGTGCGCACTTGGGATTCAGGAACTGGCAAGTTAAGCTACTGTTCGGGTATACCTTCTATGTCTGCGTTACGGCTACCTCCCACAATCTATGTTTTACTTCTTGGGCATTATTTTGAGTAATCCGCTCCGGGGTGGACCATAATTATCCATCCTAATTTCATTTGATGTTTCTTTTTTTGGCCTTCAACCAGGGAGTTTTTATGGTCCCTATCAATGGTTAAAAGATCTTTTACGCAGTTCCTGTAAGTTGCCAGTTCTTTGGTGGATCACTATCTGATCTAGTACAGCAAAGGTTTAATTAAGATTGTTAAATTAATGGGATTGAGCGCTAAACCAAATCTCACCGCCATTATAGGTGAGCTTGACGGGAGTATAAAGAGGACTATTCCAGTGTATGCAACTACAGTCCAATCCACTCCACTCTGTTATTCTGCTCTTCTCCACTCAACTCCACTCTACCCCACTCATCTCTACTCCACTCCACATATGCTGTTCCACTGTACGCAACTACACTGTACGTCTTTCCACTCTACGCTATCCAACTGGATGCCACCCCGCTCTACACCACTCCACTGTACACTATACCACTGTACACTATTCCTTTCTATGCCAGTCCACCCCATGTTACTCCACTATGCGCCACTCCACCTTTAAATTACTAACCGTATTTATTCTTTCTATACAAACCAAACTTAATATACACAAAAATAAATAATTCTGAAGTTATACTTTAAATTGATAATTTATGCAACCTCTTCAAATTATTATAATTCGTGCACCTTCATACACAGCCACACTACATTAACTATAACTTGTGCCTTCTACATTCACTGCTTATACCCTTTTATAGTACATGACTTATACCATCTGAAACATAGCATTCAGAACAAAGCTTATGACTTTGCAAATCACATCATTTGTGAGAACACACTGCACGGCAGAGTGGTGAGTTGCAGTTAATGTTAAAAAGAATAAATAAGGTTTTCCTAACTATAGCTACTGTTTAACCAATGTTTTTTCTTCATATATATATATATTTATAAATATATCTTGCTCCGAGGTTTACCACACACTTAGGAATCACTCGAACAGCTGTGAAGGTTCACCTCTAAACCTTTAATTCATGGTCCGGGCGGTGTAAAACATGCAGGAAAGCAGTCAGTTTGTCTCGCCTTACGCGTTTCGAATTTGTTCTTCATCAGAGGTTTTGGCGAAAGAATGCGTGCCTCTCTCCCATAGCGCTGTTACTGGCAATGACACGCCCCTCGATGGTCATGGTGTCTGTGGCATTATGGGAGATAGAGTTCATTTATACCATAGATGGTGCACTGTTGTTACTACAATTATAATTTAAAGCTCAGTATGAGCCCCCACATGCAACGCCGTCCTCAATCCATCACAGATTCCCCGCAATGAGGGGAGTATATCACGTACCTCATGGCCCCCAGTGTTCATGGGATGGTGCATTCCTTACGGCTGGGCTGCCGCAAATAAATCTTGCTCTGAGGTTTACCACACACTTAGGAATCACTCGAACAGCTGTGAAGGTTCACCTCTAAACCTTTAATTCATGATCCGGGCGGTGTAAAACATGCAGGAAAGCAGTCAGTTTGTCCCCTATATAACTCTGACATGGGTCCCCTATATAACTCTGATTGCTAATGCAATTACTAAAGGAGCAAGGATTCCTGAATCCTGGAAAGGGGCGGAAATCCTCCCAATCTTTAAAAAAGGGGACCGTTCGGCCCCTGGAAATTACCGCCCCATCAGTTTAATAGATTCCCTTCAAAAAATCTTTGCCAGGATGGTCCTTGCAAGAGTTCAGGGATGGATGGAGATGGAAAATGTTCTTTCCCCATTACAGGCGGGCTTCAGATCAGGCATCAGCACCATCGATCAGGTATTCAGACTTACTCTGGTTTACTGGAAGGTGGTGCTGATGGGCGGCGGACACATCTATGCCGCCTTTATAGATCTGAGGTCGGCCTTTGATCTTGTGCCAAGATCCAAGATGTGGGTGGTCCTGAGAAATTTAGGACTACCGTTGGATCTATTGGACCTTGTGATCAGACTACACGAGGACAATTTTGCTAGGGTAAGGTGGGGTAGCCAGGGACAGGTAACGGATAGTTTTCCCGTAACCCGAGGTGTCCGACAAGGGTGCGTTTTGGCACCGACCCTTTTTTTATTGTTTATCGATCAGGTAGTTAAGTTAAACCCCAACGGATGCACCATGCTTAGGTGGGGCCAAATTTCCAATGCTAATCTTTGCAGATGATACTTTACTCCTCTCCAAGACACGTGGAGGGCTGCAAAAGGCACTAAACAGGTTTGAGGAGTTCTGTAAACTAAATGATCTGCAAATCAATGTGAGCAAGACCAAATTTATGGTATTAACAAAAAATCGTCCCATCAAAAGTTTTGTTACGCTAAATGGTGCTAGTCTTGAACAAGTTGAGGCTATGACCTATCTGGGAGTAACCTTAGATTATCGCCTCCGCTGGAAACCCCAGATCAATGTACTTTGCTTAAAATTTGCCCGCCTCACAGGCTGTTTAATCCAGGAACAAAAACTGTCCCTAACTAAACGGGTTAAACCAGCACTTAGGATCTATGAGGCCAAAATTAGCTCTGCTATTCTGTATGGGGCCGACCTATGGGGCTACAAGGACCTCGCGCCATTGGTAAAAGTACAAAATAAATTTTTGCGGAACCTGGTAGGTCTCCCACAATCTACACCAACCAAACCTCTCTTGCTGGACATGGGCTGCAAACCGATAAACGAGATGGCGCGTTATCGGCTAGTGGCGCTATGGAGAAGGATCTGGACGTCTCCGGATCTTAGTCAGTTCGCAAGTGAATTGCTGGATGTGAGATCATTACCAGGTTCTAGTAACATCCCTTGGTTGCGAGAAGTTAAATCAATTTTGGAGGAGATGGGTCTTAATGACCTATGGGTCTCTCCAGGCTCCACCATATTCCCGCCAAAGCAATCATTTAAAGCACTCTATTGGGCATCTGTCAAACTCCCTTCTATCGTGCAATCTGATGGCACTAGTTTGACAGGCAGATTTTTGGCCCAAAAACTAGACCCTGTACTGGAGACTTACTGGGACGCCATCACAAAAACTTTAGATAAAAAACGTTACCACCAATTTCGAGTAGGGTCCTTGCCAGTGAGATCTTTCACAAAAAATTGGATGGGCCACTCTAATGAGTTTTGCCCCTGGTGTGTTGATCAAAAGGAGAGTCTGGGTCATTTTGTCTTTGCTTGTCCAGCATATCAAACTCCCAGAAATAAATGGATTAGGTCTATTTTTTGTAAACTGAAAATTAAAGGAAGCACCGAAGCTTTGCGGGCGCTACGATCTAACACATCAGAGATGGTGGTAATTGGCGTGGCGAAATATCTGGGGTGGGCATGGATCATTTGTGCTAGATACTTGCAGATATTAGCAGGCACCTGATTGGTAGAATAACAAACTATCTTTTTCCTTTTTCTTTTAGGGTTTCATATATCGGGTCTTTATTTAATAAATTGTGTAATTGTTTAATTGTTTCTTAATGATGAAATGTTTTAGGCAAATATGATGTTTTAACTATCTTTGTATCCCACCAATTTTACTGTACAAACTGTCTTTTATGATATAACAATCGAAATAAAGACTTATGAAACTGAAACTGAACAGTCAGTTTGTCTCGCCTTATGCGTTTCGAATTTCTTCTTCATCAGAGGTTTTGACGAAAGAATGCGTGCCTCTCTCCCATAGCGCTGTTACTGGCAATGACACGCCCCACGATGGTCACGATGTCTGTGGCATTATGAGAGATAGAGTTCAATTATACCATAGATAGTGCACTGTCATTACTGCAATTATAATTTAAATCTCTGTATGAGCCCCCACATGCAACGCCGTCCTCAATCCATCGCAGATGCCCCGCAATGAGGTGAGAATATCACGTACCTCATGGCCCCAGTGTTCATGGGATAGTGCATTCCTTACGGCTGGGCTGCCGCAAATAAATCTTGCTCTGAGGTTTACCACACACTTAGGAATCACTCGAACAGCTGTGAAGGTTCACCTCTAAACCTTTAATTCATGGTCCGGGCAGTGTAAAACATGCAGGAAAGCAGTCAGTTTGTCTCGCCTTACGCGTTTCGAATTTCTTCATCAGAGGTTTTGATGAAAGAATGCGTGCCTCTCTCCCATAGCGCTGTTACTGGCAATGACATGCCCCTCGATGGTCACGCTGTCTGTGGCATTATGGGAGATAGAGTTCATTTATACCATAGATGGTGCACTGTCGTTACAGCAATTCAAATTTAAAGCTTTGTATGAGCCCCCACATGCAACGCCGTGAGGTACGTGATATACTCACCTCATTGCGGGGCATCTGTGATGGATTGAGGACAGCGTTGCATGTGGGGGCTCATATAGTAGGTAGTTATAGTTAGGACCTATTTGCCATAGGAAATTCGCAACATTCTATTCCCAATAACTTTGGCGCCGATTGACGAATCTGTGCGAAATTTTCAAAACTTATGGCCTGCTCCGGTCCACTCCTATCTTGGAAGTTCCGGGGTGATTTGTCAAGCAGGGGCCGAGAAAAAAGGGGGGTCCCAAAACATGTTTTCCCCATGCAATTTCCCATAGGAAACTTTAGACACGGCTACAACCTGAACTGCTGAACGGAATTACACCAAATTTGGCAAAAAGGTAGATCTTGGTTCAGAAAGAACCCTTATTGTTAAATGGTGCAAATCCGTTCAGAAAAAAAAACGTGCAAAACACGCAAAGGGGGCAGGGTAGAAACAATCTGACCCCCTAGGCCTGCTTAGGGGGTCCCACAAGCACCCCACGGGCCCCACAATTTTTGTATTTTTTTAAATCGGCAAAATCCAAGCAGGGTGCACAAATCCAGCTGAGAAAAAAATAAATGATGCGCGGGCTCCCAAGCTTCGTTAATATTCAGCCCCCGGGTGGCCCTGTGGCGCGTTTTAAGTTGAGGAATTAATTCTTCTTCAATCCTGAGGGTCCCTGGGGGCCAACTAGCCCACCAGGTACCTCCAATAAGCACCACAGAGCTGCGTTGCAAAATGTTGTAAAAAGGGGCGTCGCCTCGGAACACCTCTCTGCAACACAGCTTTCTGGCACATACTGGAGGTACCTGGTGGGCTAGTTGGCCCCAGGGACCCTAAGGATTGAGAAGGAATTGATTATTCACCTTAAAACGTGCCACAGGGCGTGTTTGCAGGCATGTCACCTCAGGCCACGCCCTTGCTTCACCATTGTGCAAACGCGCCCCGTGGCGAGTTGTAAGTTGGGGAATTAATTCTCTTTCAATACTGAGGGTACCTGAGGGCAAACTACACCAACAGGTATCTCCAGTATGCACCAGGGAGCTGCGTTGCAGGCAGGTGTTCAATGGTCATGCCCCTTTTTACACCTCTCTGCAACACAGCTCTGTGGTGCTTACTGGAGGTACCTAGTGGGCTAGTTTGACCCTAGGGACCCTCAGGATTCAAGGGAACTTAATCTCCCAACTTAAAACGGCCACAGGGCACGTTTGCACACTGGTGAAGGGATGGGGCGGGGCCTGAAGTGACGTGTGCAAACACGCCCTGTGGCGCATTTTAGGTTGGGGAATTAATTTCTCTTCAATCCTGAGGATCCCTGGGGGGCAACTAGCCCACCAGGTGCTTCCAGTAAGCGCCACTGTGCTGCGTTGCAGAGAGGTGGTCCAGGACGCGCCCCTGTTTACACCTCTCTGCAACGGCGCTTACTGGAGGTACCTAGTGAGCTAGTTTGACCCTAGCGACCCTCAGGATTCAAGGGGACTTAAACTCCCAACATAAAACAGCAACAGGGCGTGTTTACACAGTGAGGAAGGGAGGGGACGGGGCCTGATGTGATGTGTGCAAACACGCCCTATGATGTGTTTTAAGTTGGGTAAATAATTCCCCTTCAATCCTGAGGGACCCTGGGGGCCAACTAACCCACCAGGTGCTTCCAATAAGCGCCACTGCACTGCGTTGCAGAGAGGTGGTCCATGCCGTGCCCCTTTTTACACCTCACTGCAACGCAGCAGTGTGGCGCTAACTGGATATACCTGGTAGGCTAGTTGTACCCAAGGGAACCTCAGGATTCAAGGGGACTTTATCCACCAAATGAAAACGGCCATAGGGCGTGTTTGCACACATGTCACCTCAGGCCCCCCCTTCACCAGTGTGCAAATGTGCGCTGTGGCGCATTTTAAGAGGTAGTTTTAATCCCCCTTCCCTGTTATATACTAGGGGCTTACAGAGAAGGCCATCGTAATCACAGGGGTACCCCAACGCATAGTGTTCCCTAGTGTATGTAGGTGTTGTACCTGTATTCTAAGTGTCTTTTAGCAAAGCACTGGCTCTAGGACTGGTTAGTCAGAGTCAGATACCACCAGTACCCATCTGAAAAAGTTGTGGGCACAGGATGATTTTGCAACAATGCCTCTTTCTGCTCCTCTGTTTGTTCTTTTTGCACATTTTACTTCTTCCTGCACTTTTCTTTGTCTTTGAGGACTTCTGTTTCTTCTTTCTGCATTTCTTTTTTTCTTTCTGTGCGTTTTTTCTTCTTTCCTCTCATGTCCTACCTCTGTAGGTATAGTTAGAAACTAGCATTTAAAAAACCTTTAAAATTCACTTTAAAATCTATAGGTTTCAGTCACGTTAAAGTTAGAAATTAGCATTTAAAAAACCTTAGAAATTCACTGAAAAAAACATAGGTTTCAGGGACGTTATAGTTAGTTGGACATTTCACTCGTTCAAAACTATTGAAATTCCCCCGTTATAGTTAGTTCAGCTAACTATAACTCGCGCCCCCGCAATGCACTGCTGATAACGTCACATATTACATCACTCATGACATGGTCAGTGACATCACTGATGACATCACTGATGACATCTCAAATGACATCACTGATGACATCATCCTTGTGATAGAGTGGCAGACCCCCTCTCACCCTAATATAACCTTTGATACACACACTCAAAAATAGAAACTAACATTTTCAAAACAATGGACATACCAATACCACTTACAGCACACCTATTAGTAATTCCAAGATCTACACACACATATCCACTCATTCACCAACAGTCCAATACAGTCACTCATACATATACTCACTCAGCATATGCACTCATACACCTATACATCCTGTTACACACCAACACTCATCCATAGAGTTACTCACACACATAGTCACACATGCAAACAAAGTATCAAACATCCATTTACTTGCATATATAGTTATACACACACCACCACACTTACTTCTACAGAAACTTACACATAGTTACTCTCTTAATCAATCACTTATAGAAACACATACTAATTTATACAGGAACTCTTCCAATCACTCACTCTCACATATACTCACTTATATACACCAATACTCACATATACTAGTTTAATACATATGTAGTTACTTCTAAATACACTATTGAGACAGTCATTCACTCATTAACACATCCATACACACACTCATCCAGCCATACAGCCCTGCACTTATTCTGTCTTCAACACATACAAACAGTGAGTCACTCATTCATGCATCTATGCGCTAAGTAATACCCCCCCACCAAACCATACAGACACTCAAGCACAAGATACTCAAAATAACTACTAATAACCCATATAGACACTCATGTTGCTACTCACCAACCCATGCAGCCACTTATACACAAAGTGAGAGAATGATACAAATATGTACATATTCAAACATTACTTGCTAACCCATGTATTCACTAAGATACACTTAATCAGTCAGTTATACAATCAATCTTCTATATAAATAAAAATGTAAACGTTTGTTTGTTCAAAATCGCAAATCTCCGAAAGTTCTTCACCGATTGCTTTGAAATTTTGACACAACGTTGGATTAGAATATGCGCATGTTTTTATATACACAATGTTGGATTCCAATACGCGCGTGTCGAATACGCACATGTTTTTAATCGAAAGCCCGAACAGACACATAAAAATGTCAATGTTTGTTTGTTCAAAATCTTAAATACCTGAAAGTTCTTCATCAATTGCTTTGAAATTTTGACACAACGATGGATTCGATTAAGCGCGTGTTGATATATACACAACGTTGGATTCGAACACACGCGTGTCCGATACGCACATGTTTTTAATCGAAAGGCCGAACAGACCCTATCGATTTGGTTGCTGCGCAACAACTACAAGAGACGCATAGAGACAATAGTCTACATATATTAGGATGGACTGTTAGTGTCAGGATGGCAGACCGGGAAGTGGGTGGAGGGAGAGGGGAGGAGTTGGTTCACTTTGCAACATTCGCACGTGTTTATATTTACACAACATTGGATTTGAATGCGCCTGTGTACAATACGCGTGTGTTTTTAATCGAAAGTCCGAATGGACCCTATCGATTTGCTTGCTGCGCAACAACTACAAGGGACGCCTAGAGACAATAGTCACAAAAACATATTGTGTACCCACAAGCATTGTGAAATTAAACATATTAGAACCAGACTGAGCCACAGCAACGTGTGACCGGGTACAGCTAGTTTTTCATAAAAATAATAATCCATTTAGACACTTATATACCCATTTATTCTTCCATCGACCTTGAGATATACATATATAAAACATTTTTAATTTTCCAAAAATCCTCCAAACAAGGACATAAGTTTAAACCTCGCTCTACTTTTGTCCCAATCATGCCAAGAGACAACATTGATGTATACCATGAGCAGATAATTAAAGAATTGAAACAGCTCAACTTTAGACGAACAAACAGAAAGGTAAAACAAAAAACAAAGAGGAACTTAAATACCATCAATTGATGAAGAAGCTTTCAAACAATAAGGAAATCATATTACGCAATGCCGACAAAGGGGGAAACCTTGTACTATGGAGCAGAACGGATTACATCGGGGAAGCACAAAAACAATTATCTGTCAAAGAATGCTACTGCCGATGTGACCAGTCCAAGCTAAAATTAATAAATGAAAGCTTTTACAGCAAATTGATGGCTTGGAAAACGTCGGGATTGTTCAGCAAGTATGAATTCTTGTTTTTGAAAAATACAACACTGACAATACCAATACTTTATTTTATACCAAAACTTCACAAGGATCCAATTCACCCCCCTGGGCGTCCCATCATTTCTGCAAAGAATAGCCTAACAGAACATGCATCGCAATATATTGACCATTATTTACAGGACTTTGTACCAACTTTACCCTCGTACCTTAGAGATACTAGTGACTTTTTGGCAAAATTACACACCTGTGAATGGCAGAGAGACTATCTACTAATTACTATGGATATAGCCGCATTATACACTAGTATAAACCATAAAGATGGTATGAGGGACAAAGACCAAGGATGTACAAACACCATATTAAAATGATCATGGATTTGATTGATTTTTGTTTGAATAATAATGTCTTTCTGTTTCAGCATGTTTTATATCAGCAATTGAGGGGTGTTGCTATGGGGGCCAGTTTCTCCCCCAGCTACGCCTGTCTTCATATGGGCTGGTGGGAGAAACTGGTCCTCCGTAGAGAACACACCATCACCCTCAATCAACGTGTAAAATGCTGGTGGCGATATATAGGTGACTTGTTTTTAATTTGTCATGGTACAAAGTCTGAGGCAACCGATTTTATTCAACAGCTTAACCAAAATGACTTGAACCTACATTTTACTTCTGACATCAGTGCTGAACGGGTCATCTTCTTGGATGTAGAAATCTATATAGAAGATGGTAAAATTGAGACAAAAATGCATAGGAAACCAGGTGCTCACACATGTGACAAAGTGCTCTTAGTCACTATGAGCACTTTGTCACATGTGTGAGCACCTGAAATATAAAATATCTAATTGTAAAACGATTAATAAAGTACTCCAATTATATGGTACCTTGCAAAAACCTTCTCCCAGGATTGATTTCATTACTAAAGCTATATTTTACTCTCGTTAGGACCTTCTGAGGCCACCCCAAACCATTGTTATTTTTATAAAAAGGATCTGCACCACCAAAAAAGAACTAATGATAGAACAACTGGAATGTAAAAACAGTTTTTTAGCCCGAGGGTACAGCATTCAATGTATTAATGCTGCAATTTTGAAAAGTGAAAAAAATAACAGAGATGAACTTTTAAAACTAGCAGGACCTGAGATACTAGTGTGAATCTGTAGGACAGACAGAAGAAAATGCAAATCAATTTGCAAAGGAATTCAGACTGATTGTAGGATACAGTAAACAACAGAAAGAAATCAATCACATGATACAAAGAAACTGGCCACTAGTTAAAAGTGATTCTGTCTTAGGTCCTACTTTACCTCCCAGACCATCTATCATGAATAGACGGGCCCCTAATATGAGAGACACATTGGTGGTCAATAACCCAACTGAACAACCCAAACCAAATTGGCTCAGTCAAAGGAAGGGCTTTTTCAGGTGTAAAACCTGCAAAGCCTGCCAGAATGGGGTTAATACTACCAGTGTTGCAAAAGCATTTGGGGCAGGAGACTACATCATTTCAAAATCTCTGACATGTAAAACAGAATATGTTGTATACATCCTCGAGTGCCCCTGTGGACTTAGGTATGTGATAAGTACCAAGCTGCAGGGGCACAAAAGGATTTTACAGCATATTAGAGCAATCAAAAATCGCGACCCTGCATACCCTGTTGCTCGCCATTTTAATGAAACTCACCAATCTGACCCTAAGTTCTTAAAATATTACATCATTGACAGTGCACCCTTCAATAAAAGAGGAGGAAATAGAGAAGGTACTCTGCGAAATCTGGAAACCAGATATATTTTAGAACTTGATTCAAAACATCCAAATGGCCTCAATGTTACAGATGATCTATATACATGTTTATAAACTGAAATATATCTTATTAAGTAACAACAATGTTGGAGGAAGATGTTGTCTCATGAAGAATAATGATCAGTTGTCCAGAAGTTATATAGGGATAACTAGGAAAACAAAATGTCAAATATAGACAGACAAGGGATGAACATTATATTAGAAAAATTGTTATCTGTAGGAGCTATAATCTAAAATTACTGATTCTTTAGGTGGGCTATTAAGTGTTGTTTTTCAAATATTTAAATGGATTATTTTTCACATTTAATCAACTATTTATATATTTTTCACACTTTGCACTTTATTGAGGATAGAGGCTTCGGTTCCTCAAAGAAATCAAAAAACAAATAAGAAAAACTCTATATGCATGAACGATGGACTATGAGCAAGGACAAAAAAGAATACCAGAAAAACATATATTTATAATCTGTGGAATGGTGTAAATAGATATATTTTTGAAAATAGTAATAATTTTTTAGAAATATATATTTATCTATTTATTAACTTATTTATTCAAATATGCACGTATTAAGATATTTATTTATTTATATAAATCTACATATCTATATCATATTGGCATCTATGTACATGTATTATAATTATAATACTTTGCACTTAGCACTTTATGAAACAGTTGCGTAGGATTGCACAAATTGAGATTATAGAAATATGACAACAAAAGTCAATACTGGTATTCAGACCATGATTTTTTGGAAACAAACCCATGTGTAATAAAAAGCAGATACAACTGTAAAAACAGATACAATGTTCATGCAATATCACGGTACTAACCACATGCACTGTCACTTTAAATGGTGTTGAAAGAAAGCACAAAATGTTGAAAAAAAGATTTTAAAAAAGTGTGGATATAAAAGCAGTCAGTTGACCAACATACGTGTCATGTGATCAAGGCACTTCAGTTCTGAAACGCGTTATGGCCGACTGAGGGCAATCCAATAAAGGATTCTTTGCACTAAAGATGGTCCGTGCTCCTATTTTGTTGGAAAAGTACAAAGGCCGGCTGGCAGAGGAGTTTTCAATATATATGTATATATATATTCACTGAAAAAACCATAGGTTTTACACACGTTATAGTTAGGAAGTAGCATTTAAAAAATCTATGAAATTCACTGAAAAAACCATAGGTTTTACACCAGTTATAGTTAGCTCTAAATTTTACACGCATAAAACCATTGAAATTCCCACGTTATAGTTAGTTGGACTCACTATAACTTGCGCGTGCAATGCACTGCTGATGACGTCATATATTACATCACTCATGACATGGTCAGTGACATCACTCATGACATCACTGATGACACCATCCAGTGAATGTGTGTCTTTCTGAAAAATAAATATTAGTGAGTAATGTTTAAATATTTAAATATATGTATTAATGTAACACTTTGTGTATAAGTGGCTGCATGGGTTGGTGTGTAGCTACTTGTGTAGGTATATGAGTTATTAGATGTTTTTCTTAGTATCAGTATAAGTGTTTGTATGGTTTGGTGGGGGTATTACTTAGCACATAGATGCATAAATGATTGACTTTCTGTTTGTATGTGTTTTGAATACTGCACATGTGCAGGACTGTATGGGTGGATGAGTGTGTATATGTGTGTGTTAGTGAGTGAATGACTGTCTCACTAGTGTCTTTATCAGTAACTACATATGATTTAATCTAGTATATGTGAATATTGATGTATATAAGTGAGTATATGTGAGAGTGAGGGATTTTAAGAGTTCCTATTTAAATTACTATGTGTTTCTATAAGTGATTGTTTAAGAGAGTAAGTATGTGTAAGTTTCCTTAGAAGTAAAGTGGTAGTGTGTATATAGCTATATATGCAAATGAATAGATGTTCAATAGTTTATTTGCATGTGTGAGTATGTGTGTGAGTAACTTTTAGGTGCCTGTCAGTGTGTAACAGGATGTATAGGTGTATCACTACATATGATGAGTGAGTATATGTATGAGTGACTATATAGAACTGTTGGTGAATGAGTGGATGTATATATAGATGGTGGAATTATTGAATTGGTTGTTGTAACTGGTACGGGTATCTCCATTTTGTTTGAAAATTTTAGTTTCTATTTTTGAATATGTGTTTCAAGGGTTACATTACAGTGAAAGGAGGTCTGTCACTCTGTCACAATGATGGTGTCATCAATGATGTCATGAGTGATGTCACTGACCATGTCATGAGTGATGTAATATATGACGTCATCAGCAGTGCACTGCACGCGCAAGTTATAGTGAGTCCAACTAACTGTAACGTGGGAACTTCAATGGTTTTATGCGTGTAAAATTTAGAGCTAACTATAACTGGTGTAAAACCTATGGTTTTTTCAGTGAATTTCATAGGTTTTTTAAATGCTACTTCCTAACTATAACGTGTGTAAAACCTATGGTTTTTTCAGCGAATTTCATAGGTTTTTTAATTGCTACTTCCTAACTATAACGTGTGTAAAACCTATGGTTTTCTCAGTGAATTTCATAGATTTTTTAAAGGCTACTTCCTAAGTATAAGCTGTTTATAACCTTTTTTGTTTCATTATATTTCATTGGTTTTTTTAATTGCGAAATATAAAATATTTTTTTAATGTGTTCTATAGTTTTATCATAGATTTTCGAGAATTTTTTTCATAGTATTACAAACTTTTCTTCACTGTCAGAATTGCTTGGGGACTCCTTGTAAGTCTCAAAATGTTTACAAAATCTTTACCTTACCTTCATTTTACCGTTTTCAGACGTGTCACTAAATGTTGAAAAACGTACTGAGGTGCGCGACCGAGTGCGCGCACCCCGGTATTTTGAAAGAATAAAAAAGGTTTGAAACTTTATCGGCATTGTTCTTGTGACCCCATATGAAGGTATTTAACATTTGAGAATGTATACCTTTCCTCCTTTTCACATTTTAAAACTTCATTAAATTAGACCGATACTTCTAATTGACATAGGTGTCCGGAATACGTCACCTCGTATACGTCCTAATACGCGCATGTCAAATCATGTGACTTGTAAAGAACACTTCCTATTGGTTCATAGTAGTTTCTATTCTGCAATTTCCCAGAAACCACCAACTTCCCTTACTATCTATTTGGCGCTGAAGAGAGAAACAACCTTTATCATCTTTCCTGAGACTTCGCTAAAATGGCTGCCGCACGCAATTCTTCTTCGGAATCTGAAGAAAATGTTCATCTTCCTTTAAAAAAAAAAGAAGGAATCTTTCATTTGGCAATTCTTTACCTTTCCTCCGGACCAAAAAAAAGTAAATGCTCCGAAAGTAACTTACACAATTTGTAGCTCAGTACTTTCAAGAGGAAATCCTTCCAAAAAATATTCCTTTTCAATTCATACCATGAAGAGACATATGAGCCAAGTCCACCCTGTGCAATATGCACAGGCAGCGACAAGAGCTCTGGCAACAGAACTACCACCAGCTGAGGCCAGTACTTCATCGACCAGACGACCTATATCTCCATCGATTGCAGACATGGAGTTGAAACCATTTTTAAAGAAAGTGCATATAAAATGCAACAAGTGTAAAGGATTGATTGTGTACGGGGAGCAGAGCCTCATTCTTGTTGAAAGAAGATATAATGACCATGTAAGATTCGAATGCAGCTAATTTTTCAACAACTTCCTATGTTCCTGTTTTACAGTTCAAAAATGTGGTTCCAGTTTTACAAATTATAAAGAATAAAAAACTTTTTGAAAAAAAAAAAAAAACAGTTCTTTTCAGAACTACCTCATTATACCAAAAAGAGCTCTATTCATAAGCTAAAGTATCGCCGCATTTTCAGAACAATAATTAAAGAATGCGGCAATACTCGGGGCATATTATGAAGAAGACGTGATAATTTATCGTCGCGTTTATCGGCAGAACGCAGTAACAAAAGCGCCGATAATCGCCTTCATAATATGAGCCATATTATCAAGGACGGACGATACAATATCGCCGCTTCTATCGGCAGGAAACTACCGATAAAACGGCGATAATGGACTTGATAATATGCTGTATGG
The DNA here is from genome assembly GCF_964261635.1 of Lissotriton helveticus. Taxonomy (NCBI): domain Eukaryota; kingdom Metazoa; phylum Chordata; class Amphibia; order Caudata; family Salamandridae; genus Lissotriton; species Lissotriton helveticus. Next base: position 1,035,315,274 of record NC_136067.1, on the reverse strand, counting down.
AATTCCTATCGAAGCCCATATTAGATGTTTTCACATGGGCTTCGATAAGATTTCCATACGGCATATTATCAAACCCATTATCGCCGCTTTATCGGCAATTTCCTGTCGATAAAAGCGGCGAAAATGTATCGACCGTCCTTGATAATATGCCCCTATGTTCTAAAAAATTCAAATTGAAGCGTATGTTATAAGGCTTTATATCTTACATAACGTTCGACTGCAATTTATAAAGCATATTATGGACGCTGTTTTCGCTCCTATATCGGGAACTTCCTGCCGTTCAAAGCAGCGATAAAGTCTTCCGTATCCTTGTAAATGTTCCTGAACACCTTTGTTAGAACGTCATAACACCGCCTGCGGTAAAAGCACTTTGCATGTGTGCAGCACAGACAGTTAATGACATGCATAGTAGGCGTATGTTAAACTTCAAGCAAAATCTCTTTGAAGGCGAAAATACTATCACGTACATGGCTATTGTTAGGAAAACAGTTTAAATAAACTTGTTTATCGTACGAGTTGCACGGGCTGCTTTGATAAAGCATTTGGCAGCGTTAACATGGAGGTGTGGAAAATAAAACTAAATCAACCCCCTCTCCTAATTACAAAGCACACATTAGTGCATAAAAACAACGCTTGTTTTCAAGCGGTAATGTTAACATGCACTATCATCACTAGAAGTAAAATCATAGTCATAGCCTATTTTTATTTAATGTCCCGTTTTTTGCGTTTAGAAATCTACTTACCGTAAACAACTAGCAATAATTATCACTATGTTGGCTTACTTCCAATAAGTTTTCGTCAACCAACGGCGATTTTTAACGCTTAGGAGTGTTAAAATTATCAAACTTTATTTCTAAAACTACTGATTCCCAAACTGTGCACTGCGGCTCCACAGTCCGCCGTAATAAGGTGCCAAGGGCACGGCGCACACTAGGGTGACCAACCGTCCTTAAATTCCACAGACGTCACTACCCTGTTATGTGTAACTATATCCATCTCAGAGAGCTGCGCGCTCCTCCCCTGTGATAAGGCTCACAGCCCATGCTAGAACGGCCTTGGATTTTACTGCACCAGAAGCACCCCTCCCGCACATTGGAATTCTCAAAGGAGCTTCCTGCCTCAACGAACAGAAGGCATTGCCTTAGATAAAAAAAAGTAAAACCACCAGCATGCCATATTAGGAAACACTAAGGCATATTACCAAACAAAAGCGATAATTATCGCTATTGCGTGGTTAGAGACAAAATTTTACTGCAGAGCTGCGGCGATTTTTATCGCAGATAAACATTGGTATTACCAAGGTTTATAGCAAATGCGATAAAAAACGGCCGCAATGCATGAATATCGCTGGAAAGTCAGCGATATTCATGCATTACCGAGCTAATGCTCTTAGCCATGTTATCCACCTCCCATTGGATAACATGGCTAAGAACTGCTCAGAGCAGGTGTTAGCTTTTGGAGATATTCGCGCTTAGCGCGAATATCTCCAAAAGTTGGTAAAAGGAGATAGCGATGTTAGCAACTGTTTCCAGTTGCTAACATCTTGGCACGCCCACTTTGCATTTCATTAGTGATAAATATCACTGACATGCAAAGTGGGGCCCAAGATGGTCGCTATCTCCTACTAGCTGTCGCTAACTGGTGTTAGCGACAGCTAGGTAATAGGGAGATAATTTTATCTCTGCTATCTTGGCTTTTAAATTCAAAATTGCAGAATAAAACCCCATTGATAATATGCTGTAAAGTTCTTTAACACATATCATTTACCTGTAATGTTTTTACACATCCGCATTTGTGAACTAACTCACTGAAATGTTATAGATTTCTTAAATTAATTTTTAAGAGGCTCCTTGTGACCGTGCAGCCAACCCTCCATTGAAGTGCTCACATAAAACACAACACTAGTATGACCAGGATACTCAAAGAAATGACACTGTGTTGAAAAAGTATTTTTATTATTTATACTTACCTAAGAAATAGTAATAAAGAAAAACTTAAAATCTTTAAAAACCATGGTATCTGTGGAAGGAAAGTACAAATATGGTTATAGTGCTATTTTATAAAACAAAACAAAGTAGAAGTAAATGAAACAGAAAGTGAAAGAAAAGAAGACAGAGGGACAAAAAAAGACCGAGACAGAATAATTTGAAAGAAATAATAGCACTCAAAGAATGACTGTCTAAAGGAAAGTAAAGTGAGAGACAAAATGAGAGTATGATCACTGATAATACTCGAAACAAACAGTCTGTGAACTACACAGACTAAGAGTACCTAAATGTCTCAAAGACATAGATAAAATAAAGAAACAACACTAACAGAAAAAGAGTGAAAAAGGTTGAGTAACAGAAGATGAATGGAATACAAACAGACATAGAGTGTAAGAGAGACAGATAAAGAGAAAAGAAGTAGGGTGAGAGAACTAAACTATATATTTTAGCTTGGAAATTGAGTATAATTAAAGAAAGCAGAGTAAGGGAACAAATTGTAAGGTACAGTAAGACAAAGAACTTAAGATTCAGGAAACAAAGGTGATAAAGGATCAATAAAGGTGACTCTCTTTAAAGCAACATAAGTAAGAAACTGAAGAGTAAGAAAGACTGAATAGAATACTAATAGAAAAGATGAAAGATAAAAAGCATGAGTTAAAGGGAATAACCAAATGTAAACACCACTAACAAAGGAAGAGGATGAAAAAAATAAGGATAAGAGAGAAGAGGTACACGAAACTCTCAGATATGATTAGTTGTTCTTACCTCAAAAATGTAATATCTGTGGAAGACAATAAAGAAATCTGTTATAATTAGGGCTCCCGGTTTTCCGTTTAAACGGATTTTTACATATAAATACAGACGGAAAACAATGTTTCCTTTGTCTGTATTTATATGTAAAAACGGCAAAATACTAGTGGATTTTGCTGGGCTGCCCTTCTTCATCCCCGAGTTGAATTCAGCATCTGTTAAGTGTCTTTCTGGGGCCTCAGGGGACAGATTAATGGTGCGTAATGCCATAAGGCTCAGTGTCAGTCCCCTTCCTCTCCCCCCCCTCCCCCTCGTGTGTGTCAGCCCAGCTGAGAGAGTTTCCCCGGACACACACACAGCGCACCCGAGTACTCCAGTACTCCACAGGTCTTTAAAAGACCATTTATTTTCTAAAAAGGTTTTGTTGTATTTTCTCAACACTTCGTCCCTGCATCTCCGATCTGCATATTGCCAGGAGAATCAGCTCCCCCAGTAGCCCCCACCCCGAAATTTGACTCCAGTTGAACCTCTGTGTCAAGTAGTATGTGTCCGCGCTGCTTAGATTTGAAAGCGTTATCAGAAGCTTGGCACTGTTTGGCGGTAATAGTCATCGTTTAGAAAGGTGTTACAGATAAGTGAATAGAACTTAGGCTATAGACATTAGACATTAGCATATGCACGGTACACAGAAGGTCAGGAAAACACGCAACTCTTTAAACTAGCAAGGCGAGATTATATAATAGTAAATAATCGAAGGCTCATTCAAAATCGAAAAGTTGGAGAAACGTATAGAACATTTAATGAATGATAAAGAAACCGATTAATTGAATTATAAAATGCATTTTACACATTTTAAATGCAATACAACATTAGTAAAAATTTAACCGTAGTCTACCAAAACATGTACAATAGCTTTAACCACTTGGCTGCTAAGGGGTGTGCGAGGGGTTCCATTGACTTTCCATTGAAATCAATGGAAAGTCCATGACGAGTTACCCTTGTCATTAGCGCTGAAGGGGTTAAGATAGCATCCTAATGTACACATTTCATTTTTCTCTCGACTATAAAGACTCACGTATTCAGCTGCCCTCTCCCTCAGATGAAAGTAGTAGGAGCTCTTGCATAGGCATGCTCCTAGGCAATGCATCAGGCGCGCACACTAACAAATTCAGTCCGCAGGCACCCACAGCCTCCACACCCTAAGGCACCCTGTACCCCCTCATTACCATTGGAGTAGTGGTAACAGAGAAGATTTCACCACTTGGAGGCATCCTGCTCAGTGGACCCATCCTGCCAAAATGGGACAGCTGTAGGACCCATGGCCACCCACCCTGCCTGACGTCCAGCGGCCACGCTGCTCGTAATTGCAGAGATGGAGGTGGCAGCGGAGACTTGGCTGAGACCTTCCCTCCAAGACCATCTTATCCTTTTCCTTTGTTGTTTTGTTATGTATGTTCTCATTTGATTTAGCTCTCATGCCTGTTTGTCGTCTGTTAATGTTTTGCCATTTTGACTGTTTCTGTCTTCTATCTGTATGTAAAAGAAGCTGTAGGGCTCTCTTCAATGTCTGCACTCCTTCACCCTCAAGTCCCCACATTATTTTGGGAAGTAGTTGTAGAGGTAATACCGTTAATGAGACATTCTCCATGTGTGTCTCGGTATGGGGCTGTGTACTGTGGCAAAGGGCTAAGTGTACCATGGGTCTTGCGTTGCTGGCCTTCTGAAGAATCCCTTCTAAATATAAAAATGGCTGTCTACTTGCAGCTCTCATTTAAGATGTGTGTGTGTGTGTGCAGTTGATTATACCCATGTGCCTGGCTGTGGGGAGAGATGTATTTCACTTACCACATCAGCTATTAAAATCAGAACTGGGGACATTTTAGCCGCCCTGCCAGCACACTGCTGCTCCTCCTCTTTCCTCACTGTTATCATGGGGTAGGGTAGCCTTGATGGATAGCGCAAGCATGCAAGGATCCCTGGAGCAGGTAGACCAGATTAGTTGTGGACGAGCGGTTTCAGTTACATTTCTCCGCAGGAATCTTGGAATGCATTTCTTTTGAAATTGAAATAGTGTTAGTTGCATAGTTATTCAAACTATTATAAATATATTCAAATATTGATTTTCCTCTAATGCATACTGCTCCTATTCTAGATGTCCTGGGCAGTTTGTAACACTCAAATTGCACTGCAAGCCAGTAAAAAGCGATTTGTGAGTTTAATTTGCCCATCTTGATTCAGATTGTGGTTGGTGGAACTTTCCCAAAGAGGGCACATATGTATACAGAAAAGGTGCTGCTTAGAGGAAATGGCTGTACTTGTCAGTTTTTGTGTGGGAGGGAGATTGAGTACAGTTGCAACTGCATATACATATTTAGCTCCCAACCCATTCAGGAACAAAGAACCAGAGTAGGCAGACAGCAGGCACACCATACCTTTAAATAACAAAGTAAAGTATGCCAAGGCCCCACCCACCCTTCTCTACCCAAATAACTGAATAACATAACAACTACTCAAACTACTTAATATTTTACTATACTAATTTTTAACACTAATCCTTTATGGGTTCCAGAGTGGCGTGCTACTCGCCAGAACAGCGCTTCAACATCCATCAGGGGAACACGTGCTATATGAATGCAAACCTTTCTTTCCCCTTTTATCCCTCCGCTATCCTTCTCTCTCCAAATAACTGACTCATATCCACCACTGAAATTACTTTAATATTTCACCATATTAATTCACCTCTAATCCTTTATGGGCTTCTGCGGCCTGCTGGCTTGTGGTGTCCCTTTTGCATTGTGATCAGTGTGTGTTGAGTTCGTTGCCATTTAGTTTGTTGTTTCCTCGGCTCTTGTGTCTGTGTACAAGCAGTTGCACATGTGTTTTTGGGGACTGAAATAAATGTGGAAAAATACTAGTTGTAGCGTCATCTTTTGCGTGTGGCAAAAATAAATGCGGATAAATACAGAAAAAAAGCCCAAAAAATAAATATGGATAAATACAGACGGAAATGCCAAAAAAATAAATACCATAAAACCGGGAGCCCTAGTTATAATACATATTTCTAAATCCTATGTAACAAAATAACTTAGACAACATATTTACTGGTTTATTTTTGCTGTCCTCAGATAAATTGATTTTCACTATAAACAGTGATTTCAATAGTAATCATCATGTGACAGCGGGGAAAAAAAACCACAATCAAAATGATTGTATTTAAAAAAACCCGTACAAGATCTCTATACATACCATAAATACCTAGAAAAAAACATGTCTTAAATGTTTTTCTCTAAATTGCAATTTCTTGAGTAAGCACAGCACATACTCCACAATTACAAACTAATTAAAGTATACCAGTTACTTTTAAATAGCTCTCCACAAATAACCGTGCAACTATGTTCTTAAAACATTTATCTCAAGTCAACATTTTGATATCTCATTTTTTTCCGCATGGCCAAATACTATGAGTAAAGTCGTTATTTTTTGAGTACCTCTCAACAAACTTGCGAGTAAGTATGTTCTAGAAACATTTATCTCAAATCCAGATTTAGATATCTCATACTTTTCCGCATGGCCAAATAGTATGAGCTAATTCGTTTCTTTTGAGTACCTCTCAACAAGCTTCCAAGTAAGTATACTCTAAAAACATTTATCTTAAGTCCACATTTTCATATCTCATTGTTTTCCGCGTGGCCAAAGTTAATTCCAACATGTCCTGTACCATCAACATTAAGGAAACCTTACCTTATGCTATCTCTTTGGCACATAAAAGTTTCATTTCTATATTTGAACACCCTTAAACACATGATATTTCTAAACAACACATTTTCATATCTTTACAGTATTACTCTGACCAGACCAAGTAATTTCACTGAAATTTTGGTTGCAAAAATATCAGATAAGAATTTCTTAACTCAGAAGGCAAACGATTCTTAAAACTTAATTGACTATCATTGCAGAGCGTCCAACCAGTTGGACACTTCAAATAAGCTATGTAATGTCCTGATGATATTGATGGCCCTTCATGAAAAATAATTGCTACAGTTACAAATGTTCTTCTAGAAATAGATATTTGAGAAGCCACATAGTTTTTAATTAAAGTTGACAATTTACTTCCATCAGCTCTGCATCGTTGAAGCATTAAAATTACATACTGTCCATATCTATGGATAAATAAGGTTGATAACATTTCTGAATTACATTGAGAACAAACCATGTTCTGATACGCATCTTTAACTAGTTTATTAAAGGACACTGTTTTACAATCAGGTAATGTTAAATATATAAATCTTTCTGTGTGTATGTCAGTACTACTTGTAAATGAGCAATTATCGCAAATATGTTCCCATTTATAAGAAAGGCCAAAAAGACTATCAATACCTACACCGTCTTCTTCCAAAACTGTAAGCATATACATAATAAATTCCTGACAATCTTGCTGAATATTCTGAGAAAATTGATTTAGTCCTGCACATATGTCTAAAACATTCCTTACTTCTGAAACACTTCCTACTTCACTATTACCATTGGTACATTTTTCAAACACAGAATTTAAAGAACAACAAAATGTTTGCTCCTGATTTTCTCTAATCTGTTGCTGTAAACTTTTTAGAAAACAAAACACATTAACCACTACATTTGCATAGCAGTTGACACCAGACCTATTTTCAAATTTAAATCCAACAATCTCTGTAGTACTAACCTTTTTCTTACTCCTACCAATGACAGTCTCATCTTTTTTTCTTCGTTTCTCTACTACTTCAGTACATTGTTCCTCATTTCTCCTTTTCTGACCAACTATACTCTTTTTAATTAAAGGATATTGAGGTAAACTTGGAGCATATTCTCTTCTTAACCTATTATACTCCTTCACACATTTTAAATCTGCACTGATCTTTGTCTCATCAAAATCAATTAGATAAAGGCCAGATAAAGTTCTAACTCGTGATAAAGCAACATATCCCATACCCTCTTTGAATACACTATTTCCAATATTGACCAAAGCACAATCTACACTTAAACCTTGTGATTTGTGAATAGTCACTGCATATGCCAAACAAATTGGAAATTGTTTCCGACGGACATACAAGTCTTTCACAAGTAAAAAACGACTTGAGCAGCGACTGATTGGTTGAACTTCCTCAATTCCATCAAATTTTATTCGTAAAAATTCAATCTCATCTCTATTTGGGTAATTTACAAAACCAACAAGATTACCCATTGCTCCATTCACCAGACCTCTTTCTACAAGTAAATTTCTACGTAAAATAATCCGACAATTTAAACTTACATACAGATTCTTCTCTAAACCAGCAGTTTTAGATATAGATTTCTGTAGACTATCCAATTTTAACTTTAATTTATCAGACAAAACAATAGTACTTCCTTCATACTCTATTTTATCTTTTGCTTCCAGTTTCTTAATTTCTTCATTTTCCAACTTCAACATTTTCTCATTAAAAACTGAGCATTCTTTTAGAGTTGGCATCAAGCATATGACTGACTTATCTTTTACCTCTTTAGTATATATTTTCTCAGGTACATTATCTTCATTGGGAAACAACTTACAAAGTAATCGAGTTTGTAGAGTTTCTTTTGCATCTTCAGTTAGTCTTCCAATCCTTATATCTTGAAGAATATTTCCATATTTAGTATCCTTTGCCTGTCGCATATTTTGTATCAGTTCAGTATATTTGAAATGTGACTATATATTAACATTTCCAATACTGCCAAGGCACTTTCTGGCGTCTTCATGTGTAACTGTTTCAAATACAGATTGTCCTTTCACAGGAGTTAGTTGCAGTAGATCTCCAAAAACTATGACATGTTTCCCTCCAAATAAAACTTCATAGTCAGTTTTAAGTATCTGCTGCATTCTTAAATGTACAAAAGCAAGCATTAAATTGGATACCATGCTTACTTCATCAATAATAAGAAGTTTCATTTCTTTAAGAACTCTAGAAACTTCATAACAAGCGTCTCCAGATAGCTTGTGATATTGTAATTTATTTTCATGTTCAACTGGCAGCATCAGTAAACGATGTAAAGTAATACCTTTAATATTATGTGCTGCCAATCCAGTTGGTGCTGTTACAACACAAGACAATGGTGACTGAGTTCTTTGCTGTAGATATGTACTAATTCCTTTTATAAGAAAACTTTTCCCTGTTCCAGCTTCTCCACTTACATATAGTCGAATAGGTTCAAATGACATACATGCGCATTCTTTTTTGTCATGACGAAAACCATGCTCAATATGCTCTGTCACTTCGTCATATATCTGTCTTTGCTCAAGATTAAATTCCTTCTCCAATTCTTCTAAATTTATTATATCCTCTTGAGCTTGCTGCATTGCTCTTTCCACCTCATCCATGGCAGTGGCTGCTTCATTTCGGATAATTGGTTCTCCCAGTGGATCCTGACTCAACGATGCTGAACTTTGAGTGTCTTGTGAACTTTCTCTAGCAATCTCTGCTGCAATTTTTGCTTCTTGCTCTACTTCGTCGTTCAACATTTTAAGATAATTACTAAAAACAGGACATTCTATACTACTTTTAGATGCGTTAAAGGAATCTTCATAACTAACAAAGTCTCCAAGTAGTTCCTCTTCAGTACGCCATGGTTTAAAGAGTTGCAAAAGAGCTGAATAGTAAAATTCTCTTTTGTCTGGATTTTCGCAACTCAGTTTTCGGTGATTAATCAAATGTCCTTTTGTTTGTTTCACCAGACATCCTTCCTGTCCAATTACAGCGTATATACCTTTTTCAACATTCTCTCTAATATTCCTTTTAAAAGTGTATTTTTCAAGTACTTCATACAGACAAATATTTTCAAGCAGAGTACTTCTATTTGGATAGTATGTATCCAACATATTTGTTTTCAGAATGTCTGTACTATCTGGTTCTTTCTGTGCTAAATATTCAATTTCTTGCACAGTTTTCAAAACACGGTTTCGTGTTCCTGCTAGACCTAAACTCACCCACAGGATACTTCGAGATTTCGCATAAAGACTTGTTGATGATAATCGATCACAACATTCATATGCTCCAATTTCTCGATGTGATAACATCTTCAAACTGTATGTATACAATTTCATGCTTAGGCTCTTTTCATGAGAAATATCTTCCCACATCTCCTTCAGTTCCGTCTTTTCAGATTTCGTGATGTAAGACGTTACATATCGAGCCACAGCAATAGAGTTGTCCGCAACATATAGTATATCCATGGTAGCATTCCACATGGTCAAAATGACAGGGTTGTAGTCATTTATATATTTGGACTCTTCTCCTCTTCTTAAATTGTATGTATTTTTGCGTGATCTTCTTGTGATATTATGTCGCAAAGATGACATCAAATTGTTGACTCTTCCTTTTGAAAGCACCGGTCGTGCAAATCCAAAACGACATTTTGTATAGAACTTATCCTTTGATTTGAATTTTCGCAGACAATATTTTCCACAACGATGTCTTTGAAACCGTAACACTTTTCCTCTTAAGTCTTTATCAGTTGTACTGTTAGGTATGTCACAAGTGGCATATTGTTCAATAAAAGACAGTACAGTGTCATCGGAGTCTTTTCCAAGTTTGGGAGCATCCTTGATCCATAGTAACATATGAATATGAGGAGCACCTCTTGCTTGGTACTCTTTTCTCCAGAAGAAATCCAAAACTTCACCAAGCGGTGGATTCTTCTTGTTTGTAATAAACGACATAATTGCTTCAAATCTATGATTAAAATATCTGCAAACATTAACCGGATCCAACGAACACAATTCTCCTGGTGTCTTGTAGTTTATATTTTCAATATTTACATTCGCCTCTCGAAGATATTCAAGTAAATCTTCCCAGGCATACTCTGCACAGCTTAGAGTTAAAAACCATGTTGGTGCTCCCAAGTTTATTAGCATGCATTTTAAATCTCCATGACGACGGTACCAATATTCATTAGTACCACGCTGACATGCCATTAAATTAATTAGGTGAGAATCCAAAACACTATCTTTCTGTTGCACTTTATCCATAAAATCCTTTGCTGAAACATTTTGCAGATGCACTCCACTTTTTAAGATATGGTTTACTGCATAAGAAAGACCAGATAAGTCACTCTCAAACAGAAGTGGAAACAAATATGGAATACATTGACATAATCTGGGATCTTCTGCATATAATCTTGTAGTCCGGTACTCAGATGCAGGAATCTGCATAGGTCGATCATCATATCGCACACCTTCACCTGGTGGGAATAACTGTGGGAAACAACGACCTTCCAAACTTTCTTCCCACACACTAATAGGACTTCCTTCTGCTTTTTTCATCTGAAATAATTCAATAGCATTCCCCATTGCTTCTTTGGAATGCAGTGGATGAACACTGTAATGTTCATAAATTTCTTCAGTTCTGGACATATCGACTTTTTCAATTTGTCCAATAGACAAATCATTATCCTCTTCATCACTTACATCTTCTTCTTCTACATACACATTTTTATAGTATTTATTATTTTTGACTAAATACAACGTTGCCTTTTTCACTTTCCTAACATCCACTAAATCTTGCCAGATTTTCTTACTCTTTGTAGGTACACCATTAACTAGAATAACAAGAGGTTCCTCTTCTACATTTTCAATACCAATTGTCTCCATATTTTTTTTTTAAATCAAGTGGCAAATATACAACTCTACCCTTTAATCCTCTTTGTAAATCTGTAGGATTTAATTTCCCAGTCTTAGGCTCCATACGAACAATAGCCTGAAAAGGATGTACACATTGAATCAAAATAGTCTCATAAGTATTTAAATCCTTCAGTTCCGATGGAATATTTATCAACTCAAGATTATTATGAACAGCTCTAGCAGGCATTTTATTTTCATTTAATTTATTATAACAATATTTACAAATACGTTGCTCAAAACCCAAATCAAAATACTTTTCTACCAGCAAATAAGTTGCAAACTCTCTCCACTGAGTATTATCTTCATCTTCACTTTTTAAATAATAAATCAACTAACCTAGTTTGACTTTTGTAATGAATGCGTCGACAACACACACAAGTTAAATTTGGTTTTTCACCTGCAATCACCTTAAATTTTGTTATTTCCTGTTCAAATTCTTCAGTATTAAAATGTCCAACATTTTCAACACATTTCCTTCTATAACTATATCAGTTTCTATATTCTCTTCATTTCGACCAAAATAACTTACCTCAATTTCTGCACAAATATTCTTCACATCTAATGCACATCCATGCAAAAGAGCACTATTTAACTCTTTAAGTTTAAGTGCTGGACTTTTTGCATAATACATATTTCTGACTAATTTTCTCATTTTGGTATGATGCACTGCTAACATCCTAAAGTGATGAAAAACACTCTGGCATATTTTTTTTGACAGACAAGCCAGAGAATGGCCTTGCAAACCAGTTTTTTCTCTAAGTCTGCAACGATCTAATTCTTGCAACATTACAATTTTTTTTTTAGACTTTCCTTACTGTACTTACGTAAGAAATTGTGAAAGAAATCAATTGAATCCTGTCGTACACTGCAAATACTGCTACAATTCCAACTATAAACAGGAGCATGAACACGTCCCTGTAAAACTTCTCCACCTATTTCCTCTTCTGTATTTCTCACCTCAATTTTCTCTTTCTCAATAGGACAGCCATCCTTCACTTCATACGCTCGACCACTGGTGTCAACTGCATGCAACAAATCGTTACTTTGAAAGTAACTCTCTTCATTAAAAAATGGCTCAGAATTTGAAGTATGCATCCATTTACCAGAATTGTTTTTACAAAAATTAGTTCTATTTATGTGTCTCTTCCATTTACTCTTAGCTTTTAAAACTCTGATTGCCTTATTTAGTGTATTTATTCTTTTAAGCACTAAAATAAACAATTTTTTTTTGTCTCGAACGCATCATCCACAACTTCCTCTATATATTTATTTTTCTTATAAAAAGCAGATTTCCTTTTAGAAACTTTTTCCTTTTGTAATAAATTTATAACAACTCTCTTATGAAACATACTTTTCCTTATTTCCGCAAACTGATTCGTACGTCTTTTACTGTACATACTTTCCTCACCACTGTTTTCAGACACCGTTTTCTTTTTTCTTCCATTTCTCCTTGTAGATACTGAAAACTGTTTTTCCTTTTCAACATTATCCAATTGACTTTTCCTTTGACACAATTTTTTTTAAAAATCCTTGCTGCTCTTACCAGGAGCACTCTTGTTTTTCTTCGTCCTTTGTTGATTAGGTAAATCTTGTGCCTCTTTTCTCTTCAAATGGTATGTCTTTTTATACAGCTTTCTTTTTTCATTTCTCGTTGGCATAGTGATTGATGTTTGTGATATAAATGACAATCTGTTTGGAAAAAAGTAAAAAAATATTATAGACCCCTACTACCATATAACATACAAATTATGTATTGCTTGATTTTATAACTTGAATAAAGACAAAGAAACAGTCTCTGGTCAGAGTAGAAGATCCTATAGTGAATATTGTTTCTAAATGTATGACACTCCATATCTGTGATATCATTACACATGTATTAAATGAATGTAATTTTTCAGGCATATAAGTACTATTCTAACTTTCAAGCATTGTAGTTGTTCCTAATGCTTTTTATTTCTATAACTTTAATCTTTTATGCACCTCATCACAACTTTTACTGTCATTCTCAAAAAAGGAAATACTGATTAATAGTACAACAATAATGTCTTGAAGGTTTTTTTTTAAACAAAATTAATGTTATTGATTTAATAATTCATATTCCAGAAGCACATGTAGCATCATTTCATCAGATACTTCATTATTGTTTTCCTCTTCCAAATTCTCTTCTTCTTCCACCATTCCTAAATATGCACTATCAAAAGTGCAGTCCAAAAACTCCTCATTTTCTGTTGCATTTTCCTCTTCAAATACTCTTTCTATTAATTCTTCAATCAGTTCAGTTGCCATTTCAAAATGGACATTCATATTTTCTGAGTAATCTTCCATTTTATTTTTTATTTTCTATCTTCTGTGTCCTTTTAAAAAAATATAAAGACTAAATTATATATTTTTTATGATTAGTTAACCAAAAATTACCGTAACTAATCTTTGAACTACATACATTTTCATACTTTTTAAGACATTAACTACATTGATTAATATAGGACCTACCTCTTTATTTTAGAAAGAAACTGATACTATGATCCTACACATTAACACTATCCCTTTTAATTTCTTTAATTGAAATTATGCTGTAAAAACACATTTCAAAGTGAAATTTGTTTTCTGCATTTCTGTGCTGTAGAACTATGTATACACTTTCTAATTTAATTGTAGAGATCTATTTTCTAACTTCATCACTACAAACTGTGATTCAAACTATATGCAAACTGAAGAAGTGACTCACAATATACCAATTAAACATTCACTGAACAGATTGCTACTTCCCACAGAGGCAGTTGCTTTTACCTTTAACAGCATACTCAACATGTAAATTTCATTTAATGGAAAACATTTCATCATAACCATATGAAACCATATTCAGCCGCAACTCGTGGAAGGAATTATGGTGGGGCAGGCAGACAAGGAGGGGGAGGTCTACGGTGGAGGGACCTAAAAACCAGGATATAGATAATTTGTAGTAAGTACATAATTTAATTATTTAAATGAATTTTGCAGTGTGCACTGCATTCCAAAATGTGATGCTGTGTACACTAAAAAATGTATTCTATTAATTGAATTGTATACTTTCCTGAATTTATCTATAGGCCACATTTTAGATCTCTCCACCCTACACCTCCCCCTCCCTCCCTCCCTACCCCACCGTAAGTCCCTCCATGGCGTCCGACTGACCTCATCATAATACACCTGTGCAAATGCATATAATAGAGTGCAAATAGATAGTACAGTCACAAAAATGCATCCGAAATGCCCATCACGCCAACAGCCATGTCATAATACACCTCTATAATTTCAGAAAAATGACTGTACACAAATGATACAGCATAAGTTAGACACATAATGATGACTTAGCAAGAATAAATCCACGTAAACAGCAAACTCTTACAGTCAAAGAATAGATGAACCAAAAGTGCATAGAAAATAACACATGGACCCCACCCATAAAAAGGTTGTAGCAATAAACAATGGAACCGTATTTCAAAATACATATCTACTACAAGAACGTACAGACATGTTTATAATAGAAATTAAAATCCTCCTGCAAAAGAGAAGCAGTGTAAATTTTCTTAAAAAACATGCATATTATGGTAATCTGCTCAAAAATTAAATTATCATTTAAAAATTATCAACTCACCTGTAAAAAAGGATTTTCTGTTTGTATACTCTCATGTTCACCTCAGGTTGTTGCTTTTCAGCACCAAACACTCTTTAAAAAAAATAAACAACTGAATTTTACTTAACATAATACAGACATATGTATTAGACAACATACACCCATTCTACCAAATATCATGCCTAACAGATACATTCCCTAATTTTCTATCCAATATATATCGTAAAGCCTAAGTTTCAGATTACCGAACAAACGGTGAGAACATGGAAAGAGAAAAAGGTACACATTATTTAACCGAGTACGTTTTCTCAGGGGGTGCAGTATAGACCCTGAACGCGAAAACAACATTTTTTTTTCTGAAAAAGTTACGGGATGCGCGCACTCGGTCGCGCATCCCTATTTCCAAGACTCTGATTCACGTGGTTTAAAAATAAAATTTAATGGTGCAAAGGCAGACGACACTTGAAGATAGTTTCAGAACTTTAAGTTTAGTTATTTTGCCTATTGTTTAAAATAGCAAAAATATACAGTTTACAGAATTCTGATTTGCTGTTTAACGTCTGTCAACATTAGAATCGGAGGAAATCAGAAAGTGTTGCCCGCCATTTTGTAACTGCGAGTGAATGTATTCTACTGAACAAAGGGTTAGAACATTGAAAGGAGAGAAGGTACAGATTATCTAACCGAGTAGGTTTTCTCAGGGGGTCCAGTATAGACCCTGATCGGGAAAGAAACATGTTTTTTCGCCGTAAAAAGTTACGGGTGCGCGCACTGGGTCGCGCACCCCTATTTACAAGATTGTAGACTATTGCCTTTTCTCACAGATTATTAGCTGCACATGTTAAATAAACCTTAATTTACTTATCTCACTAATGTTTATCAAACTTCAACTTACAGTTCCGCTGACACTATAGCAATATTCTCATACCTAAGTTTGTTAAAAAATAAAAATTATTCCATACTAAATGTAACTCTCTTTAAAGGTTTTCCGTTCCGTAACCACACTACATTCACCTAACATCATTTCATTGCGCCACTTCTCCACTACTCATAAGTACACAGTGTCAAAAATATCAATGCTGCACATAATCGTTCACACCCAGGCACTACCAATTGCATAACTTAATTAACAGGAAGCGCTGTAATGTTGCATGTGTTTTCAAAGGTACACCGGTATCTCCTATAATGCCGAATTTTACCTTAACACTCAGCAGTAATTATTTATTTTCAAACAATATCAATCACTATGACTTTTTAAACGACAAGCTTTAGTCTGTAATAGTCACTCTGCATATGCCTCTCTGTAAAAATAAACTTCATCCACCCACGCATGGGAACCTTGATGTTTCCATCTGGCCGTAAAATATGGCCTTGAACTCAAAGTTCCATCCCAAGACTTGAACAACAGCCTTATTGTCCCTAAATGAAGCTACCCAAGCATCTGTTCACAAACATATCTCATTCACTTAGCTAACACTCGCAGAAAACTGCATACCTTATTAAATAGTGAAATCCTTTGCAATTTTCTGAGGTGACTCTCATAATCTTTAACGCTCCTCCACTTCCCAGCTGCACTATTTTTTTTGCAACTACTAACCAATGGTTTGGTGATTTTTTTGCACCAAATCATTTAAAGGCATTCTGCTACTCTCACTCCATACTCTCAGATCTATGTTTCTGAACTTCCTCATCTACTACCAGCAGCTGCAACTTTTGTATTCCTATTTTCGTTATTACAAAATGGATGTCCGTCCTGCCTTCGCAAACGAGCTGGAACACTTAGAACTATTTCGCCACAGGATGCTTGATCAGTATGGCATTCTGCCACTCGCGACTTTGAGTGCATCATATGGATTATCGTTTCGATTTTCCTATTTCACCTGTGTGCAGACTGTATTTCATTGCCTGAGCTGTGATTTCATGTGGGCCCTGGACTTATGTCTCTGCAACTCCGTACCTCCTGAAGTGAATTACAATCATCTCATGAATCCGTTACTTGATCATGAACAGCTTTGTTCCGACCGAGGGATTATGGCCTTTGCAGCGATACATGGAATTCTGGGTCATTGGAATATTTTCGCAGCGGCGCAAGATTTCTTGGCACACAGCTACATTGAAAATTCACCGAGTTCTCCTCTGATGCTACTGGAGGCTCCGGTAATTAATGACCATGTATGTTCATTTCCTCTTTTCAATTGGATGGCTGACTTGTTTTCGGATGATAACAATGACTTTCTTTTAGAAGCGGTTGCCACTTACTTTGCCTATTCAATGGAAGGATAACTGTTATGCAAGCCATTGATATCTTGACTGTTTTTTCCCTTCCTAATTTTTCTTATTATTTTTTTATTTTTATATTTTATATAAACATACCTATTGGCTTTACTGACATTGGACATTGCAATTTCCTGCTGGTGAGATTTTTTTATTTTTTGTGGAGTTAATTTTTTTTTCCACACCTACTCGATTTTCTTCAAAACATTTCATGATGCTCTAATTTCAACAAATCACTACCTTATGTTATCTTATCTGATTTGAAATATTCTCGAAGCAAGGCTGCGTAAAATATGGTTAAATGTGCCCTGATAAATGTGTATAGTTACATTGACTTTTTAGATCGTTTATCACCATTTTCCCTTTCTACTCCAATTTTCACCTTACACACATATGTGCTGTTTTTGTTTTATGCCTATTGAAAGATTTTTGATTCATAACTGAAAAGTATATGATTACACTGATGTTACCCATGCTTATCAACCTGTATGTTACATCGAGTACTGAAACCTTTCAAAAAATTATCTCAATACAGTAGTTGTTCTGAGTACTAATTTTCAAACGTACCGGCAGATAACATACATGCACCTCCAGCCAAGTTCTCGCTTTTGGCGTGTTTTTCATTTCCTTTCACAATACCATACAACAAGCTTGTTACTGCTTCGTATGCAGAAAACTAATTGTTAATGAGGTGATGTTTAACCACTAGCATTTTCATATATGATTACTGAACTTAAAATCAAAAGACACCTTCTTGCATGCAATATAATTTAATATATTTGATTGCGGGGCTGTACAATATGTTTTTTAAACGTTATTCATTTTGCTTCATACTACATTTCCATAATTTGTGTTGTATGGACTAGTAACTATGCCCACTACTTTCTTTATAATATGTTTACTTGTATTACATCAAAAACTTCGCTTCAAAGCACTGCATCAGTGAATAAAAATTTGAAATATATACGTTCCCTCTTTTATCCAATATTCACAACTGAAATAATGTATACTAAACTGTATTCATGTGTTTTTTACGTAATCTCAGCTGTACTCAATTCATGTTTTCTTTTGTCAACCTGAATTATTCATAGTTCAACCCGCTGGCCTGCGACGGTCACTCAAGCCTTTCTTTGCGGGTTGTGAACCATAGCATCAATCGTACCTCTGGCAAAAAAATAATTTATTACTGTAACCAAGCACCGCCGCAGTTGTGGTTCACTCAGACTGTTAATCACTGCTCCCCCGCTTCCACAGAGCACACGCTATCTCGTATTTCAGTACTTATCACCCTTTCATCTCCACTATAACAAACACTTCTTTGCCAGCCATCAGACAACAAAGTGCGAAACCAAACGGACTAAGAAGAGAAACACAACAAACCCTCAGCTCTGTGGAGCCCACCGAGCGGTAATTCTGAAACTCGACATACACTGACTAACGCTTCCAAAAGCCATCTCAATTAAATAAATAATATTTTCAAAACCTGCCAAGTACTTTGATGTGACTATCTGTGTCTGCCTGCAGAACAAACTTCCTCAGCCCAGACTGAACGCACACACACACACACACACACACACATACACACACTAAGATAACACAAAGCAACTGATACGGAAAGCAGGAGTGAGATGAAAATCCAGTCACACGGCGAACACAGAAACCTCTATATATATTTGGTCTTCTACATCAATTTATGAAGGCATATACTCCACGAACCTGTGTACAACCTCATGGTCACAAAAATGTGTTTGCTTAGACACTGTAAGTCAAATAATCTAATATAGTGATCAAACCACATTTAACGGTACATCATAAAACAAACATTTATACACTCACCTTTACCAATGCTTTATCAGATGTAGAACAATGATAGTAGCAAAACGATAGCCATTTGACGGAGCTCTCAATAATACTTCTATCACTGCAATCAAAGAATAATGGCATAGATTTCCTGTCAATACACACTCATATATGTCTCTCCAACCAATCATATTTGTTCCCGCACAATTTCATAATCAAATTAACATTTCATTTGGTTATCCTTTCAATATTTTCAAAGTCACATAACGGTCACCCTTCACCCTCTGCCTTTTCTGCCTGTTACCATGGTAACAGCTCATTCTGCACCTGGCTGAAGGCACAGGTCAAAAGTTCATATCGCAACGTTCTAAATCAAAGCAAAAAGGCGCAATTCCCTGCAAACACACCTGCCTATCCACTGTTTTTTTACATTTCTTTTTTTCCACAACCAATAGAACATTTCGTTTTAAAAAAACAGTAACATACAACGTAGTCTTAAATCTTGAGGTATAACAATCAACCAATCATTTTCAGTTTTTCATCAACACGACACCTCATACACTTTTTTATCGTGACTTTCACCATCTACTTGCCATTCCACTTCCAGAACCCATCGGAGTACTACGGCATCTGCCTTGAAAATGAAGGTTTGGCTTGTAGGACACAGTTATATTCACTGGAGTGAAAAATATGCTGCAAACAGACAAATTTCTAACCTTGACTTACCAAATGTGCAAATTACGTGGATTGGCCAAAGAGGATTAAGATGTCACCAATTGATACCATT
The DNA here is from genome assembly GCF_964261635.1 of Lissotriton helveticus. NCBI lineage: Eukaryota > Metazoa > Chordata > Amphibia > Caudata > Salamandridae > Lissotriton > Lissotriton helveticus. Next base: position 1,035,295,394 of record NC_136067.1, on the reverse strand, counting down.
GGTGAAAACTTTTATGCATCTCCCTGAACCTAATCTGATAATTGTGCACTGTGGTGGGAATGATCTAGGCACATTAACAGGGGTAGGTCTGGAAATGCTTCTAAAAGACACCTTTCGTCAATTAATGTCACTTTTTCCTCGAACTGTCTTGGTGTTTTCAAATATATGCCAAAGACAAAAATGGAATTGGTCCAATCAACGTTGTCCACAAATTGAGAAAGCAAGGAAACAAGTAAATAAATCTGTTTCTGCTTTCCTCACAGAATATAACATGGGTTTTATATACAACAACAACCTGCGTTTCAACATGGAAGGCATCTATCGGCGAGATGGTGTTCATTTCACGGATGAGGGAAATAGAATTTTCCTCTGTAACATGAGACTCTGCATCGGAACTTACTTATAAGTGCAGAAAAAACTCAATTAACACAAGGGCTCTTTTAAGAGCCACCTTAGATCTAAACACTCAAACTTGTAATTTATCTCCATCTTTATTTATGTTTTTTGATTGCCGTGCGCGACCGGGTGCGCGCACCACGTAACTTATTTGGAAAAAATGCTACTTTTAGACTTTTGTCATCCTTAATAAACCCCTCAAGAAACCTACGAAATCAAACACTCTCCACCCTGCTCCCTTTCCATTCTCACCACTATAGTATTTCACAGTCTTGTAAATAGGGGTGCGCGAGCGAGTGCGTGCACCCCGCAACTTTTTTCTCCCAAAAGAAAATGGTCTTTTCGCGTTCAGGGTCCATACTGCACCCCCTTAGAAAACCTACCCAGCCAGACAATCTCTACCTTCTCCCCTTTCCATATACTAACCCTTTGTTCTGTACAATATATTCACTCGCACTAACAAAATGGAGGACAACACTTCCTGATTTCCTCAGAATCGAATGTTGACGGACGTTAAACAGCAAATCACAATGCCGCTCGCGCACACCCGCATAGGTGCGCGCACCCGTGCGCGCTTACAGATATATAACTGATTTCAACTTCAATTTTCTCAGCAACTACTGAACGGATTTACACTATTTAAACAAAAGCGTGATCTGCGACCCACACTCTACCTTTCTACCAAATTTCTTATAAATCCATTCAGCCGTTCGAGCTGTAGCCGTGTCTAAACGTCCTATGGAAACTAACATGGGAAAAACACGTTTTGGGACCCCCCTTTTATCTCAGCCCCCACTTCACCAATCCCCCAAAACTTTCACAGAATGAGCGCAGCGGATCGAGCCATCTTCTTTGAGAAATTCGCAAACATTCGTCCACCAGGGCCAAAGTTATTTCCAATAGAATGTTACGGATTTCCTATGGAAACTAGGTCCTAACTATAACTACCTACTGGCGACCGCCAGTAGGTAATATATATATTTTCACTGAAAAAACCATAGGTTTCAAACATGTTATAGTGAGTTGGACATTTTACTCGTACAAAACCATAGAAATTCCCCTGTTATAGTTAGTTCAGCTAACTATAACTCGCTCCCCCGCAATGCACTGCTGATGACGTTACATATTACATCATTCATGACATGGTCATTGACATCACTGATGACATCATTGATGACATCTCAAATGACATCACTGATGACATCATCCAGTGAATGTGTTTTCCTATAAACTTTAAATATGTTTTACATATATACCAAGCTGTATCGAAGAATGACTAATTGTATAAGTGTCTGGATAAAGGATTTAGTAGGTGTGTGACTGACTGTATAAGTGAGTGATTAAATGTGTCTTAGTTAATGCATGGGTTAGTGACAAAACTGTGTGAATGTCTCTATCAGTCAGTCTGTTGTTGTGTAAGCTGCTGCATGGGTTGGTCAGTAGATACATGAGTGTCTATATGGGTTATTGATTGGTTGCCTAAGTACTTGTATGGAAGACTGAGTCTGTTTGGGTGGGTGGGAGGTGTGTGACTCTGTGCATAGATATGTGAGTGGTTGTTTCACTGGGTGTATGAGTTTAAGAGTGCATGTGGAAACAGCTGTATGGGCGGGTGAGTTTGCGTATGCATGTGTTGGTGAAAGGTTGGCTGTCTCAGTGGTACATGGCCAAGTAACCACTTATGTAAAAGGCACTGTATTATGTGAGACTTGAAGTATATAAATGACTATATGTAAGAGTCAATGATTGTGAGAGTGGCTGTATGGATGAGTGTATACTTGTATTGGTGATTATATAAGAAAGTAAGTATGCGTTAGTATCTGTATGAATAAATGAGGTGGGGTGTATATAACTGTGTAGGTGAGGAAATGGAACTATGATTCATTATTTCCATGTCTGACTACGATGTGTGCATGAGTGAGTAGGATGAATAGTGGTGTGTTAGTGTCTGTATAGCTGTATGAGTGTATATGATAGTGCTGTATTGATTAATGATTACATGTATGAATGGTTGTATGGGTGAATGAGTGCATGTGTCTGTAGACCTAGGAATTAGTGCATGCATTTGTAGTAACTGGTTTTGGTGTCTTGATGGTTTTGAAAATGGAACTCTGTATTTTATAGGGGGTGTATCAAAGGTTATATTAGGGTGTGAGTTGGTGCATCAGATTGTCACGTGGATGACATAATCAGTCATGTCATCAGTAATGTAATTTGGGATGTCATCAGTGATGTCACTGACCATGTCATGAATGATGTAATATGTGATGTCATCAGCAGTGCATTGCAGGGGCGTGAGTTATAGTTAGCTGAACTAACTGTAACAGGAGAATTTCAATGGTTTTGTATGAGTGAAATGTCCAACTAACTATAAGATGTCTGAAACCTACGGTTTTTTCAGTGTGTATATATATATATATATATATATATATATATATATATATATATATATATCCAAATACCAGCGTTTCAACTCCATGTACCAGGAATCCTCCACGCCACAGATTTACGCAGACACGGACCAGTTAAGGTGCTAATCTTTTTTATTCAATGCAAGTTAGCCGCATGACGTTTCGGCTCCGAGGAGCCTTGTTCACATGACAGTGTTCACAATCATGAAACGTTCTTTTAAAGTGCCAGTGATTGGTGTAAATTAGGTCACATGTGGGGCTAAGTGTAGATATGGTAAAAATACTAAGGTTTCCACATAGCTCATATCACCGTTTTAGTTACAATGCTAGTTTAGTTTTTTTACTTTGTAACATTTCATTAAGTATCCACTTAAGTTCTCATATTAAAAGCTGAATTTCAACACATTGAATCACGGTTAAATACCTGTTGTATGCAGATATCAAAGTATATATTTATCAATAAATATACAATGGTCAATCTCATGTCAGTTTTATGATGTGATATAATTAATAAATATAATGAATAAATATATATCTAAAAAACATTTCATAATATATACATCTAAAGTGCAAGTGCCAAAGTGTTTAGTGTCAAGTTCAACGTGCAAACAATGCATTTGTGCAAATTGCAGTTCTCTAGGGTATATTCTTCCTAATATATTATTTGTGCAAAAAACGCATACATGTAAACATATCATTATGAAATATCACATCTCACATTATCAGACATTTAATTCTCTTAAATATTAACAATTTAATCCTATCATAGTTATTTTTCTATGTATGTGTTTAATTCAGCTAAATTCTATCCTAGTTTGGTGATGACCTAGATCTTCTAATGATTTATTCGGAAAACCCTCGATTTACCAGACGTGAAGTAATCTAGTGAATATGAATGATAATGAATATTATAATTCATGTCCTGAAAATCAACCGTTTGGGTATTAGGACCCATTAGGTTTAATCAGGTACTGTGTGCCCTTGTAATATATAGATATGGTTGTCTAATCAGACAGCAGGAGTCATAACACAACAACAACCTATATATATATTTTTTTACTACATCTCACTTTTTGTCATGATATAACCCAGCCGGGTATAATATCAGGTATGGAGGCTAATTTACAGTGAGGTGATATATGAAAATCAACCGGCTTAAGGCAGACATGTATACATGTCTTCTGTAACATTCAATTCTGCAGGAGCCTTAGTATCAAGTAAGAGGATATACCTGGTTTCTAATCTCCTTAGTTTAGCTTCTCTGTCACCCCCTCGTCTACTCGCATTAATTGTGTCAATCACATAATATTTAAGCGAGTTATTATTGCTTTGGTGGTGATCACAAAAATGCCTGGCTACAGGGTAAGTATTATCCCCGTTGGTGATGGCTCTCAAGTGTTGGAGTATACGTTGGTGCACCGGGAGTTTTGTGCTCCCAACGTATTTCAGGGGGCATGGACACTGCAGAACATAAAAGGCGTATTCAGTTTTGCAGGTTAATACCTGTGATATTTGATGTTGTGCCTCACTAAAGCCGTCCATGTATGTTTTAGTGTTAACTCCATGACTGCAAGCTTTGCTAGTCTTGCATTCGAAGAATCCTTTGTTGGTCTGCCACCAGGTGCTTTTCATGACAGGCTCGGGATTAGTATCTACAATTTGGTCCCTTAGGGATATTGCCCTGCTGTACGTTAAAGATACTCTCTTTGGTAACCCTACACCAATAATGATGTCACTTCTGAAAAGGGGCCAGTGTTTGTTGATAATTCTATAGATATCCCGATGCTGTCTACTGAAGCCGGTGATGATTCTGAAATTGGCTGATTTTTCGATGTCATCTTTTCCCGCCTTAGTCCTGTTGGAGCCCCCCTCCAGCAATTCATCCCTAGTTATTGCATGGATTTGGTTTTGGCTTTTTCAATTGTCTGATCAGAGTAGCCTCTTTCAAGGAAATGCTCCTTACTCTCTTGTTGGGCTTTTTTTAGTTCTGCAGGATTGCTACATATATGACTCATCTTAAGCATCTCTCCATAGGGAATACTAGATATAAGGTACTTAGGGTGTGCGCTAGCCGCATGTAGACTGCTGTTCCCAGCTGTAGATTTGCGGAAAATCTTAGATTCCAGTCGGTTATTTTCTATGTACACCTCCGTGTCCAAAAAAGTGACTGAATCCTGACTAAGTGTGGCAGTAAACTTAAGATTTAATTCATTGTGATTGATGCTATCAATGAAAGTCAAAGCTGATTCTTTACTGCCCCTCCAAATAATCAACAAATCATCTATAAAACGATACCAGGCAATCACATTGTTATCGATGACCTGTTGATATGTAGTCCTGAGAACCAGCTCCTCCCAAGCTCCCATGTGCAAACATGCGAAGCTCGGGGAGAAGCTGGCTCCCATCGCCACTCCCTGCAGTTGCCGGTACAACAAATTACTGTATATGAAAATTTTGCTTTTTAAACAAAATTCCAACATGTCCAACAACATCAAATTATGTGCATCAAATTCTGCCGATCATCTGGACAGGTAATATTTACCAGCTGTCAATACATGTATTTGTGTTATACTGGTGTATAGCGAGGTGACATCTAACGCTATCAACCAATCCCCTGATACCCACTCAATGGTTCTTGTGTTCATTAGAAAATCGCTGGTATCTCGCACATAAGAATCCAATTTCTGCACATAGCCCTGTAAGAAATAATCTATATAAATAGAAGTTCGCTCAAGTAGGCTGCCTCTGGCCGAAATAATTGGTCTGCCAGGAGGGTTCAATGGGTCTTTGTGCACCTTGGGGATAAAGTACATAATTGGTGTTCTAGGATTGTCCACTTTGAGATATTTGTATTCTGCTTCGCTGATCAATTTAGTTGTTTTCCAGCAAGCCAATTTTTGATGATATTCCATTTTTATGGAAGCCACAGATTGCGCTTTGATACGTTCATAGCATTCTCTGTTGTTCAATTGAGAGAACGCCTCTCTGTCATAGTTTGTTTTAGTCATTAAAACTATGTTTCCGCCTTTGTCACTTCCTCTGACAATAATTTCTCTCTCCTTAGCTAGACGGGTCGTGAGTGCCTTGTATCCTTGCGATAATCTGTTAAATTTCCATTTACTTTTGGACACATTGCATTTCAGTTCTTTTAACTGTCCCACCACATTCTCGTGAAAGATGTCAATGGCATCTCTCGGGAGTACCGGGGTGAAAGTTGATGGGGGTCTGAATGGTGTGGTGATTGATGACCGATTGCCAAAGTCATCCACATCACATGAATTTTCTGTCCTTTGTGTGTTTCCTTCATAACCGGCCCCCTCTGTCTCCCATAGTTCAGTAATGGTTAGAATACCTTGAGATAGATTCAAATTCCCAACATTTTCACTTGAGGGTAATTTATCATTATGTTTGGCTTTCAAAGCATATAATTTCCGCAGTTTGAGTTTTCTTACTGCTTTATATATATCACATCTTGTGGCAGGATAGTTGAAATTACACTGCGGAGCAAAAGACAACCCCAGTTTTAATATTTCTTCCTCTTTAGCTGTTAATGTGAAGGGGGTTAAATTAACAATCGTTTGATTCTTACCTCTGATTAATTCGACTGGACTGCAGATCCCTGCCCCCGAACTCTCTTTCGTCTTTGAAATCCTCCTCTTGTGCGCCCTGTACCTCTGGCGCCTCCTGAAGTTTGCCCGCTGTTTACGTGTTTTTGTTGCGTGCTTGATCTCAGGGTCTACAGTCTTTCCTGGCATAAAAAAACAATTTCTTGTCCCGGTGAAAGTTTAGGAATGCCTGCTGCTTGTGCCAGATTTCGGCGTTCTGTTTCAGATTCAGAGTCAATATCCGAACTAAAAGTAGAGTTGCTCGTGTCAGTTCGTTCTTTCATTTGTCTATTTACTTTGGGCTTGGGTTTAGGTTTAATTGTTCCACTTCACAAAGATTCATATTTTCTTGAAAACGTAAATATTTGTCCTAGATCATAATCGTTGCGATCACGTTGAAATTTGTACGTCTTCCTTTCAATGATTTTTGCTTCTTCTTTCTTTAGGCGTGCATTCATCGCCTTTGCAAGTTGTTCTTTTTCCTCGGTTTCACCCAAACTCTCTATTTGTTCATTAATGGCTTCAATCTCAGTTAACAACTTGGCCCGGTCGATGTCCGCATATTTAATAAGGATTTGAACTTGGCGCCGAGACGCTTCCAAGTTGCATTCCGCCCATTCCTTCATTAAATCGGGATTAGGGTAATCATATGTGGGTGCTGTTAAAATACATAAACCGCGTGGGATGCGGTTTACATCCACATACCTTTGTAATGATTTGGGCTCTCACCACTTTGATTGTTCACTGCGGGATTTTTTCTCCAGTGTTTTAAATAGGTCTCGTAGTGTAGTGCTGCTGCTGCTGGCAGTATTGTCTGATTTCTTCCGGATGTTACTTGGGAGAGGGGAACTATCGGAAAACATTGTCAATGCCAATGCCTCCCGGTCTCGAACACTGTCAGCCGACATGCTTGCAATATTGTTGGTTTGTTACTCGGCGTCTTAATTGCCCCAATTAGAATGGTTGGATAGCAACACGCCAGTGCACTCTACTCTTTTCCCAACACATAAAACCGCTACATTTGCTTACTGGTGTGTCGAGTCGAAAATTGCCGGTTGCTCGTAATTCAGACTCTCCAGCTCGTGGGCTCGTATACTCCAGGCAGTTCCAAGATTGTTTTCGCGGTCGTTGGGGGTCAGTAACGGGAAGGTAATCCATCAAGAAGGCAACATAAATGCAGCAGCTGTTTTCACTCGGACTGCATCACCCCACTTGGATTTCATTATTGCGCATGAACTGGTGCACTTCAGACGGACTCACTTGAGGTGTATTGAAACGAAAAACTTCAAATACCAGGAGGCCACAGGCAAGGCCACACCCACATGGGAGGTGTTTGTGTTAATAAGTTGTTCGTATCCGATCTGATAGTACACTTTCAGCTGCCACTGACGAAGGGTCGAAAAGACTTGAAACGCGTTTGGCTAAACAGAGATGCTGCTGGTTTGACGCTGTTTGCATACCTGCGTGATTGAAGGCTGGAACATTACTTACCTTGTTGTGGCTCTTTTTACTTGGTGGTACCTTGTTGGTTGGATTTTAAGCGGTCTACCCCGGCCGCGGAAAGAGCCACGCTGCTGAAGCGGTGTTCCCGAGGCAAGAGCAGGTAGTTGCTCACTTCAAAAGGGAAGGTAATCCATCACGAAGGCAACATAAATGCAGCAGCTGTTTTCACTCGGACTACATCACCCCACTTGGATTTCAATATTGCGCATGAACTGGTGCACTTCAGACGGACTCACTTGAGGTGTGTTGAAACGAAAAACTTCAAATACCAGGAGGCCACAGGCGAGGCCACACCCACATGGGAGGTGTTTGTGTTAATAAGTTGTTCGTATCCGATCTAATAGTACACTTTCAGCTGCCACTAACGAAGGGTCGAAAAGACTTGAAACGCGTTTGGCTAAACAGAGATGCCACTGTTTTGACGCTGTTTGCATACCTGCGTGATTAAAGGCTGGAACATTACTTACCTTGTTGTGGCTCTTTCTACATGGTGGTACCTTGTTTATTGGATTTTAAGCGGTCTACCCCGGCCGCGGAAAGAGCCCCACTGCTGAAGCGGCGTTCCCGAGGCAAGAGCAGGTAGTTGCTCACTTCAAAAGGGAAGGTAACCCATCACGAAGGCAACATAAATACAGCAGCTGTTTTCACACGGACTGCATCACCCCACTTGGATTTCATTATTGCGCATGAACTGGTGCACTTCAGACGCACTCACTTGAGGTGTATTGAAACGAAAAACTTCAAATACCAGGAGGCCACAGGCGAGGCCACACCCACATGGGAGGTGTTTGTGTTAATAAGTTGTTCGTATCCGATCTGATAGTACACTTTCAGCTGCCACTGACGAAGGGTTGAAACGCGTTTGGCTAAACAGAGATGCCGCTGGTTTGACGCTGTTTGCATACCTGCGTGATTAAAGGCTGGAACATTACTTACCTTGTTGTGGCTCTTTCTACATGGTGGTACCTTGTTTGTTGGATATATATATATATAAATATAAATATATATATATATATATACCTCCAAATGCGCTGCCTCCTGGATAGAAAAACAGCACGCCGTGGACACAATCGTTTGATGAGCGGTGATTTATTCAAGTTGATTTGTCAAGACCCAATGCGTTTCGGAGACCAACCCCTTTTTCACTATATATATATATATATATATATATATATATGCTCAAACCGAATCCGCTCCTTAACGCTGCCGGCCGGTTGCGAAAGGGAAACAGGATACGGACACCAATATTTTCGTGGAAAATCAGGTCTTGTTTATTTCCAGCAGTTATGACGCATTTTGGTTACCTCTGTAACCTTGCTCACATACATAAACACCATCCATAAGTTATTTAAATACCCACTGTGCATAGTGAATAGTGCATAGTGAAAAAAGTGTTCAAACTCTATGGCAGTTTCTTAGTCACATGGTATCAGTAGACATAGAAAACATACTGTTACAATTGCGCTTTGCTTAACCTTTGTTCACACATTCGTTTGTTGATCAGTTTGAAATGTCATATTTCCTTATTTGCACTGGTTTATATATTTCATGTATTTATACAGTGAAGGTTTAAAAATGTTAGACATCTCAGTATTGATATAGTGGATTATTGACCGCATAAATGCAAGGCTGATATCAACGAGGTTTCTAACATCAGTGTGGCAAATTGTTAAGGGTGTATTTTTTCAATGGTTTAAAAAAATACTCAGGACAAAATAAATAGCAATAAATTATCATTCACTATTAAATATGTAATGCTAAAACAATAAATACATTCTAATAATTTAAAAACCGTTCACTGGTAAATGCATGTGCAAAATAAGCAAAACAGTCCCCCTCTCGCCATCTTTAGGTTATTTCTGAATAAATTCATACCTTATTCTGTATACAATAACATGTAAATCTTATAAATATGTGCAAATTAAGCTATATATAGATCATATAAACAATGAAATAGCATCCTATCACTGGAGGCTATGGTGTGCAATGCGCTGGCTTTAGAGTGTGCAAATGTGAAAATGACAATGATTTAACCCCTAACCTATGAATATTAAAGATTTTTTTAAGAAGAACGGGTAGGATAGATTGCAGCCTGGGAAGGAAGTTTAAAAAATAAACTAATTGAACAGTGCCCATTGGATATTTTGGCTATATTACAAGATGTTACAGAAAATTGTGGAGATCTTCAGTATTATTGAGATCCCTTGGCTGTTTATTATCTAGTTCTAAGATAATTTTTGATTCAAGTTGTCTCAGAGTCCGTTCCCGATTTCCTCCATGGGGGAGACTGAATGGGAACGGCTGCAACAAAAAAATAACTGAGGCACTTGAGATCGTTGCCATGCACAGCTTTGAAGTGCCTGGCTACCGGGTATGCCGTGTCATTGTTAACAATTGCCCTAAGGTGTTGTAAGATCCTGACATGCACCTGTAGCTTGGTGCTGCCCACATATCTTAAGCCACAGGTGCATGTCAGGACCTACATGGCATACTCGGTTTTACAATTGTAGCTGCCTTTGATCTTATATTCATTGGGGCTGAAGGGAGTCTTGTACTTGGTAGTGTCGATACCAAATCTGCAGGCTCTGCATGAGGAGCACTTGTGGAAGCCTTGTCTAGGTTGTAATCAGGTGTTTTTTTTACAATGGTTTCTGGGCTCTTTTTTACTAACTGCATCCTCATTGATTTACCTTTTCTAAAGGTAATGGTGGGGCAGCATGGTAGATCTGGTGTTAAGACTGCATCTGTTAGAGTAATGGGCCAATTACGTTTTATGATTGTTCTGATATGGCGCTCTTCTCACCTCCTCAGAAACGCAGGGACACAATGGCGGTGTTCTATTGTCACTCACTGTGCATCCAAGCACTTGTGCACTCCTTCCATAAGAAAGCACCAGTCCAAATTGCTTGAAAGAATTTATTTAGAATGCATCAAGCCAAAAAGTCAACCCAACGCGTTTCGGCGAAACCGCCTTTCTCACAGGTGTATTCGTTCTTTGCATCCGACATTTAAACAAACATTATGACATTACGTATAGCGTGAATAGTAACTAACATAAAAAGTGGACTTGTGCTAAAAAAGGCTGTCGATCATCTTATAATGGTGTTTTGAATACTCATGATGTAAAACAAACATATACTGATATGCATTAATGGTGAGATGATCGTCAATAAGTCATAACTTCACATTGATAATCCAATCACGTTCCTTTGTGTATTCACAGAAGGTAAATTCATTTTAAACAATCGTATTTTCAGTTCGCATTATCATCTCCGTACATCCCACCACAATAGTATTACATATTGTGAAACTATCTACATTTCTAGATCGAAACGTGTCCCTTAAATTATTATTTCATAATTGTTTATTATGGAAAGCAGAATTGCCCGTTTAGGGCGAAAAATAAATATATTAATTTCATAGCGATATCCTCAACCGCGGTAGTCCTCCATGTGGTCAAACAAAATTAATAAATTAAATTAATGTAGAACCAGTGCCACAGCCACACACTAGTTACATTGTGCTGAAGCTGAAACCTGATTGCCATAAGTGATACCTTCCGACATTACAGATGTAAGTCATACTTTTATGATCTGCTTACACAAGTGGGCTCTTGTCTCCCATACTTCAATTTCCAACATTTGTCTTTCAATATTGTAATATTACTGTTAATCAATACCATCAAATTCCCAAGTGGGTTAATACTCTTATCAATATAATGATTAACATATGTAAATAATACTAATAAGGCATTCATAAGGCATTAATAATATAATGCCCCAGTGGGCATAAACATCTTACTTCCATGTTAATATTCTAATCGCTATAAATAAAGTTCATTCTGATACTTCTGCATCCAAGTTGTTACACCACCAAAGGAAAAGGGACACATATATAATTCAAGGCTCCAACCATACCTGCTTACATATGGCCATCAATAGTGAACGTGAATTGAAAAAACTTGAATTAAAAAACGTTAAGAATATTACAGATACATCAGACAGGAGGCATACATGAGCAAAGTCATCATCGCAGTATTTCTTGCATTATATTGTTCAAAGACATATCATATGAAGGATAAAGAAACAATCAATCTAAGAACAAAGCTAGGTATTTTACTCTCCCAAAAACCAGGACAATTCTTCCTCAGAGTTCAGGCCTCCAGGAATTCTCGTATCCAGTTCCAAGATATACTTGGACTTTAATTGACGCAATCTACGAATCCTATCACCACTTCTGTTAGAGGGGGAGACCCAATCAATGACAAAGAATCTTAGCAGATTGAGATTGCTTTTGTGCAATTCCTCAAAATGTCTTGCTACTACAGACAACTTGTCCCTATTTTGAATAGCTCTCATATGTTCTAGGATACTTTTTTTGCAGCAAACATGGTACTGCCCACATAGTTTTTTGCACATGGACAGACTAGAACATATACGCAATAATCCAAAAGGCATGTCAGATGTTTCTCAGTGATCCTCTCTGAGTCAATGATTGGATAATACACATTTCTTACATTAGAGCTATATTTACACGCTTTGCAAGACATGCATGTGAAAAAACCCTGGATGTCTGAGTTGGTAATTAAGGCTTGTGACACATCATTCTTATCTTATCTTAGATGACATTTATAAAGCGCGCTGACACCATAAGTTTCCTGGCGCTGGACATCATTAATACATAGTCTATCTTTCAGGAAGTTAGCCTTTCTGTAAGTAACACACATCTAAAGTGATTAGTAAAAAGCCTTCCTGCCAAACCACATCCTTGATTTTATTTAAAAAATATTTGCTGTCTCTCAGGTATGACAGCAGGGTCTCTACATATGGCCGCAAAAAATAGTCAATGTACTTGGATGTTTTCTCCAATAGAGAACCCATCGAGGATACGATGGGTCTCCCCGTGGTTTTACAGAGTATTTGTGTAATTTGGGTAATACGTAAAGGATTGTAACCTTCGGATTGTGGTTCAACAGAAAAGAGTACTCATCCCACTCCAGGATACCTTGTGAATGCCACTCTTTTAACATACTTTGATACGTGGAAATAGACCCTGGCTTTAGATACCTTCTCATAGCAGTCTGGACAATCTAACTGGCGTATGCCTTCCCGTATGTAGGCTTCCACATTGAGTATGACAACATTTCCCCCTTTGTCAACTATGCTGCGATCTGATTGCAGAGATTTAACCGCCAGTCTTTGCTTTTTGGTTAGGTTGTCATGATACCACTTTTTTTTCTTGGCCAGATTTTTAAGGTCATTAATCACCAATGTTTCAAAAATATCTATACCACAAGGAGGTAATGCAGGATTAAAAATTTATTTATATTTAAAATCATTAGGACAGCTCAAATTCACCGTATAACCCAATGATTGTGCATTGATAGGTAATGAGTCCACATTATCACACTCCAGTTCTTTTAGAGCAATCAGAGTGATTGATGGATTCTACAGCAGGAATGACTGATGTAGCGACCCTAGAGTGTGTGGCACTTTTGACCTTCAATTTGTGCCATTTACGCAAACATAGCTTCCTTGTAAAATGGTACAGATCAATTTTTTCTTGAGGATAAGAGAATGCAGTGTTCGGGCAAAAGGAGAGACCAAACTGTAACACATCATGTTCAACAATACTTAAAGAACGAATAGAAAGATTTACCACATTTCTGCAGTCCTTCATTTTCCTCGTTTCTTTTGACCCCTTGATTCCACTCCCACTGGGGTTATTGTTGTTCTTCCACCATCCACCCCTCCTGACTTGCTTGTGGATGGTGCTGATTCTCCCATGAATTTTCCTCTTCCTCTCCCTCGTCCGATGTAACCCCTTCCTCTTCCTCTGCCTCTGTCTATTTCCCAGTTCTGGTGATTCGATGTTGGGTTTATTAGTCGAAATTACTCCCAAAACTTTTACGGCATTGTTGAAGTTTTTACGATTTGCGGGGTCCCATCTTCTGAGACATCACTCTCACTCACATCACTCTCCTCCCCACCTGTAGCTTGTGTTGTATCCAGGCTTCCTCTTGCTCCTTTGTGACTCACATTGTCATACTTGCGGCTGAAAGTAAATACTCTACCCGATTGGTAGTCAATTTTATCCCTCAAAAATTTCCTTTCCTTTTTTGCAATAATTTCTTCCTCAAGTTTGTCTATCTTTTTACGGATGTCCTCCATCTTTGTTGTAAATACTTCTTTATTTTCTTCTTTTTGGATTTCATCCTTAAGCTCAGCAATCATTTGAAGTAACAAAGTTTGCTCTTTCCAAGCAAACTTTATTAATATAGACAGCATATGATTTGAACACTCCATCAGATTCTCAGCCCATTCATTGGCTAACTCTGGATCAGGATCCTCATAAGAAGGAGCCATGAGGATTCTGAGCCCACGTGGGACTCTCTTTTCTTCTTGATATTTCTCCAATGTTATTGCTTCCCACCACTTTGAGATTTCTTTCCTCATTAGTTTTCCTAATTTTTGATACTTCTGGTGTAAAGATGTAGGTGCTGCAGCTCTTTCACCAGCCTGTAATTGCTCCGCTGTCTTGGCAAACATTGTTTTTGCTCTAAGCCTCCTGCATGATTCCGTATCTTGTTCCATGTTTGGCTTCAAATAGATGCTAAATTCATTAACAATATTCCATCATTCAATTATTCTTTCGATTTTAGTTTGTTTTTCATGTGAAATCCAGCCGGAAATCACTACGGTGTTTATGGAAGCCCAATAAAACCGCCAAGCCAAGTAAGGCGGGGTTCCAAGGGAACACTGCGATATTAGACGTTTTTTGTTGGATATTAGTGTCCATTCAGGTCACACGCATCTGCACAGTATAACAGAATACTGAATTAGCAGTATGTTCTGCAGGGGGTACTCACGTCCGTCGATAGAAATAACACGACATTCAGAGACCTCCGTCGGATTCAGGACACCCACGCCGACTCGGTAAATCCGAAAACCCCACTTGCATTATACGGCCGTCATCCAGAATACTCCCACAGTGCGTTTAGATTACTTCACGTCTTTAAAATCGCGGTTCCATATTACTCCAACTTCTCACCTCCTCAGAAATGCCGGGACACAACGGCAGTGGTGCACCTCAGGGTCCGAGGTTGCCCTGTTTTCTATTGTCACTCACTGTGCATCCAAGCACACGTGCACCCCTTCCATAAGAAAGCACCAGTCCAAATAGCTTGAAAGAATTTATTTAGAATGCATCAAGCCAAAAAGCAAACCTAATGCATTTTGGGGAAACCGCCTTGCTGCTTGGATGCACAGTGAGTGAAAAAAAAGTAAGAATATATATACATATATATATATATATATCTCCGCGAACCTGCTTCAAAGCTGCTCCACAAAGTCGTCTCTCAACAAGCAGACACGGACCCGTTTTTGGTGCTTGACTCACAAGTTTATTCGTCGGCCATTACGCGTTTCGCCACCCCAGGTGGCTTGATCACATGACAACGCTGAAACGGTATCAGACCTATTATGAAGCTGCACCTATGCACGTGATTGCTTACGTAAAGTGAAAGTGGAAGAAACATTCAATTTCTGCGGCCATTTAACAAGCAAGCAAATAGATGATAAAAGGTACGATATTTACACAGCCCTGATAAAAAAAATTTGTGGCAGTATGTACATGTAGGCAAACTGTTTAAATACCATCATAATATTCAACGATCTTAATTACGAGTTAAATATATTATATAAACATATTAAAATACAATATGAAAATACTAAAATATATATCAATGCCTAAAATCCTTAAAACCTATGATGATTTGAAAAAGGTTATTGTTAAGTCCCTGCAATTCATTTCTGAATAAGTAGAACCTCATGAACATGTGAAAATAATTTCTCAGACTCGTGTAATCATATCAATTCATCATCAATTCAAATCAAAGACTGCTCACATTTAAAATAAATGCATAAATGCAGATTATACTTTTACAATGTTGAAGGCAACCGTGGGCCTAATGGCAATTGCTGGGTGCCGAAAAAATGTTTCAAAAAGAATATCCTAAATATCTAAAAGACACATATGTGTAGTGTGAAAAAAAAGGTGCATAAGGTGAAAAATGAATAAAAAACCAAAATGATCATTGGTTAAGAGAAGGTTCAGCAGCTGTAGTACTTTGCAAGAACTTCAAGTGTATTTATAAAGTTAAGAATGAGGTAAGTATCCATTAATTAAACTATGAAGGCTATATTGGAGAAGGATTTGCGGGGCTTGGAAAGATGGCGATGAACACATGGGGACTACAATAAATAAGTTACAGGCATGTGTGCAGATCCTCTGTGTTGTTTAAACCCCCCGGAGTTTTGCTATTGAGATTGAGGATATAGTGGGTTTCCAGTTTTCGCATCATATGTTCCCTATCGCCACCCTTTTTGGTCTAGGGGATGGCATCTATGACATAATACGAGAGATCTTGGAGGTTATTGTTGTGTACCTCTCGAAGTGTCTCGCAACTGGGTACGTCGGGTCATTGTTATTAATTGCCCGAATATGTTGCAAAATCCTTTTGCTTGCCGGTAATTTAGTGCTGCTAACGTACTTTAAAGGGCATGTGCATTCTAAAATATAGATTGCATATTCCGTCTTGCAGTGGAGAGGCTTGTTGATTTTGATCTCCTTGTCACTAAAGGCTGTGCAATAGCTTTTTTTGTTTATGCATTGTTGGCACGCTTTGCAGGATCTGCACTTGGTAAACCCATTTGTTGCCATTAGCCAATTAGGGGATGGTGATGTTTCAGGACTACTGGAAACTAATTCGCTATGCATGGAGGGGGCTCTTTTAAAGGTAATGCTGGGTCTGGTGGGCATCCCCGTGCCTATTACTGGGTCACTTTTGATCAGAGCCCAGTTCTTGTTTACAATCTTAGTAATAGCTTTTTCTTGGGCGCTGTAAGGAATTATTAACCTTACTGATTCAGAGCTGGCCACCTCCGTTGCAGTCGCCTCTCTAGTTTTCCTGGGAATGAGGCCTTTTTCTCTGTCCAACCCCAAGGTTTTGTTAATTGCAATTTGTATGGTTTTAAGAGGATATCCTCTAGCAAGAAATCTGTCCTTGCATTGGTGTTGAGCCTCAATTAAATCTGCAGTATCGCTGCAGATTCTTTTGATGCATAGCATCTTCCCGTAGGCGATGCTGTGCACCAAATGCCTAGGGTGAAAACTCAAAAGTGTAAAGTAGAGTTACCTGCAGTCTCCTTTCTGTAAAGTTTAGTTTCCAGCTTGTTTTCGGCCACAAAAACCTCTACATCTAAAAAATTAATTTTGATGCTACTAATGGTGGACGTAAAATGCAAGTTGACATTATTTGCATTGATGGACTCAACAAAATTCATGGCTTGTTCAATTGTCCCATCCCACACCAAAAACAGGTCATCAAAGTATCTGTAGTATAATTTTACATGGTCATCATACAGTTTTTTATCAGTGCTCTTGAGGACCAGCTCCTCCCACCAGACCATAAATAAACAGGCATAGCTGGGGGAGAAGCTGGCCCCCATAGCCACCCCCCGCATTTGCTGGTAAAACATTTGGTTAAATAAAAACATGTTGTTGAGACAAAAACTAATCATGTCTAACTACATACTGTCATGTTGGGGGCAAATCGTTTTTTTCTTATTAAGAAAGTATTCCAGGGCACGTAGACCATCCTTGTGATCAATACAAGTGTACAATGAGGACACGTCTAAGGTCAGAAGATGGAAGTTTTCTTCCCATTCAAAGTCTTTAATTTTGCTTAGAAAATCACTCGTGTCCCTTAGATTCGATGGTAATCCCATGACCCATTCTTGCAGAAAGAAATCAATGTATCTTGAAGCATTTTCCAGTAAACTTGATTTGGCCGATATAATGGGTCTTCCCGGAGGTTTGATGGCGTTTTTGTTTACTTTCGGTATAAAGTAAATATTAGGCATGACCGGATGGTCATTCCTCATGAATTGGTATTCATCCATTGTTATTATCCCAGTACTTTTCCAGGCAACCAATTTAATGTAGAATACATTGGCAGTCTCTTTGATGGCCGCTGCACTGCTATGTCTATAACAGGACCGGTCATTGAGTTGGGATAATGCTTCACATATATATTCTTTTTTGGACCATAACACCACATTTCCTCCTTTATCAGAGTTCCTTACAATTACTTCATCATTTTTTTGCAACTTATTGATCAGTTGGTAATATTGCCTGTTTTTACTTGAAATTTTCTTTTTTGATTCACAGGTTCTGTAGTTGAGCTTTTTGATTTCATCTATTACATGCTCATTAAAGATATCAATACCATCCCGTAACGATATAGGATTACATTTAGATTTTTTCTTGAAAGGAGTAGTCTTAATTTCAATATTGGTGTTGGTCAATGGTTGGCTAAAACACGCAGGGGACAAGAGATCAGTTTCCACATAATTATTTTCATTATGTAGTTCTGTCAGAACAGTTAGTAGAGCCTGCTCTGTACCAGATACCGGGATGGATTTGGGTATCTGTGTGTCTTGTGTGATGGGAACTGCTTCATCAGTTGTTTTATTTGACTTATTTAAGGCATGAAATTTGCGCAGTTTTAACTTCCTCACAAATTGATATATGTCTATGCGAGTGTTTGGATAATCAAAATTAGATTCATTGCAGAAGGATAGGCCCAGGGCTAGTATTTGGGTTTCCGCTTTAGTAAGGACAGCTTCAGACAGGTTTATGACAGTTTTTTCATTGTTTTCGTATGCACTTACCGACGGTTTCACCAGCCCCTCCCGCGTTTCTTGTTGTTGCTCCGCGGGGTTGCGTAGTTTTTGGGCTTTGCGCCTTTGTCTGCGCTTATAGTTTCTCCTCTGCCTGCCGGATTTTGCCGTATTCTCGGCCGTAGAGTTGCCATTCGTTCTTCCACCAAAAAATTAATCATTCCGGCGGGGGAGGGGGCAATGCGGGCGTAGCTGATGGGGCTCTGTTGACATCTCCCTCAGCTTCACTTTCAATGGCTGAGCTGGCGTCCGAATATAAAGAATCCGTCAGCTGCCTAGTGTTTGAAGTACCTGCTATTGATACGTTTGCCCCTGTGTATTTGGAAGACTTTATGGCATCATACTGTCATGGATTGCCTCGCCCATGCCATCCATGAGACACAACGCGATCGGCACCACCACGATCAGCGCCGCCACAGGTGCGGGACTACAACTCCCAGAATGCCGAGCGGGAGGATCGCGGACCGGAAACGCCTACAAAAGCGTACTCAGCGAGGACGCTGCACTGGATATTTTGTATCCCTTGCCGACATTGCCTACAGCCATAGGACCCGGTGCTTTTGCAATCCGTCATTTCGCGGAAGACCAGACGATTCGGAAACGGAGGTAAGAGCGAATGGCTGCCCTCTGCCCCGCATCGTGATACAGAGGTTGTCTAGCTGAGACGCACACCACAGAGGTGTTTGCCGCGTCTCAGCTGAGAAGCCACTTGAGTGTTTTACAGTCGACTGGATACCTAGGTGAGATAGAGCGGCTGCTCTCCACCTAACTTGTTAAACCTCGGGCATATCACAGAAGGAAGGGAGACTCTTGACAGCATACAAACCAAAGCGGAGGAAACGGAGGTACGATCGAGCGGCTGCTCTCTGCCCCCGCTCCTTCCCTTTATCAGAGTCCTCAGTACTACCAACAGAGATGCACACCACGGAGGTGTTTGCAGCGTCTATGTAACAACACGAGAGTTAGAGCGCTGGTTCCTTACAGGTCTCCTGGGGTTAGCTCTTTACACAGCGAGGTGGAGCGGCTGTTCCCTTACGCTGTCACGAACTGTAAGGTCGAGTACCCGGCTGGGCACTCCCTAGTTCGTTACACAACTGAGGAGCACCTAAACAGGATTAGGAGCTTTCACACAGACATTATTCCCGTAGCAGCTCTCGAACTGCATTTTCGGCCGTTTCTTAGCACTGTGCCCTCCGTTGGTGAACACCGGGACCGGTGTTCTTGCGGAGGACGGTAAGAATCCAGGTGCTGCTAATGGGTATCGCTGACTTTACTTTCTTTACATGTACTGAATGCTTTTCATTTCAGCTATTTCTGTTCTGTATTCTTCTCCATTAAATACAGCCATAGCCAAGTCTAGCTGCCTCTCTTATTTGAACCGGGCCTTCCCCGATCCTGGGAACATCAGGTTGTTACACATACTTCCGTGAAAAAGTAAAAATGCACGCGCATTCGTAATCCTCCAGGTCCTGGTGGAATTTAAAGGCTTTTCGCTCTTTAATGTTATCTTCCTCTTTGCTCAAGCGGGCGGTCATTTCTGCTCTTAATTTATTTATTTCTTCCACAGAGCCCAAAAGCGATATCTCGTCAGTAAGCGCTACAATTCGCCTTTACAGTTCAACTCTGTCTATTTCGGCGTATTTCACCAATATTTCAACTAAACGTCTTGAAGAGTCCAAATTACTTTGAGCCCACTCCTTCATCATTTCGGGGTTCGGCTGCTCATAACTCGGAGCTAGCAAAATACGGAATCCTCTGGGGATTCTCCCCGCATCCAGGTAACGTTGTAGTGACTTGTTTTCCCACCACTTAGCCTGTTCCCCGCGCATCAACTTCTCCAATGCCTTCATTTTACTTTTTAGATCCTCATTAGTTCTCGCAATTTGTGCCCTGGGTTGTATTAACTGATTGCTTGCTGGGGCTACATAATCAAATAGTTCCAAAGCTGCCGCTTCTCGGTCTTTCAGCGCGTCGGCCGACATGATGTTTAACTGGTAATAGGTTGGGGATATTCACCGGGCAGAAGTATTCAGTAATCTTCCGTCTTCCGTATTCCCCGCACTCCAATCACCCCTCGATAGCATAGTGGTTGGATGCACAGTGAGTGAAAAAAAAGAAAGAATATATATATATATATATATATATATATATATATTCCCTAGGAAAAGCAAGGGGGGTCCCATAAAGCATTTTCCCAATGTTAATTTTTGAAACAGGTTACAGCCCGAACTGCTGAACAGAATTACACAAAATTTGGCAAAAAGGTAGGTCTTGGTCCAGAAAGTGACATTTTTTTCAAATGGTGTAAATCCGTTCAGTATTTCCTGATGAATGAAAAATAGAAAAATATCTATATCTGAGCACAGAGGAGGATTTGCGACTGCTCCCGAGCACGAGATGACTTCTGATTGGCTGCCAACACTCCAAACCAGGAAGTGTTGGCAGCCATCTTGTGACTCGGTAACCGAGTCACAAGAAAACAGTGAAAAAAAGGTTGAAAAACAAGAATAGGGGGCAGAGTAGAAACACCCTGACCCCCTAGGCCTGCTCACCCAAAAAAGCTTTTTTTTTTTAAAAAGAATTGGCAGAATTCGCTTGGGTGCATGAATCCTGCTGTGAAAAAAAACTGATAGCCCCCGGGTGGGCAAGGACCTCGGGGCAATATTTATAATAAATGCAGCGGCACGCGGGGCCCCCGCAACCCCGGGGTCCGCCGCCTCCTGGGGCTTTCTTTAATTGTATGCGGGGGACGGAGCCCCCCACAGCCCTGAAGCAAAGCGGGATTGCTTTTGAGCAAGGGGAGCTGCATGTCAACAGGTCCCCCTGCTCAAAAGCAATGCCGGCTCCCGCAGGAGGCGGGGAGCCGGCGGGACCATGTGGGCATTGGGGCTCCCCCCATGGTCCCAAAGGCAAAGGGCCGGGGGACGGACCCGGGGGATGGGGTCTCGGGGCCAGGAGTGGCCCGGGAGGGGGCCAGTCGGCCCCCCTCCCATTTAATTAAACAAAAAAGGCAGGCCCCCTTCCTGTTTATTTTAAATAAAAAAGGGATATGGGCATTTTTGTAGCCCTGTGGACCCCATTCCCCAGGGCCACAAAAATGCCCAAAGAAGGGGGGGCACACAGCCCCTTTTCTAAAAAAACAAAAATGCTGGCATCTCGCCGGAGGCCCCGCCCCCTCCCTGCACCATAGTGCAAATACGCCCCTAGCATGTTGTAAGTTGGGGAATTAATTCCCCTTGAATACTGATGGTCCCTGGGGGCCAACTAGCCCACCAAGTACCTTCAGTAAGCGCCACACAGCTGGATTGCTGAGAGGTGGTCCGAGTTTGCACTCCTTTTTACACCACTCTGCAAACGTGCCTCTTGGCGCACAGCTGGTGGGACTTCAACCCCCGAGCAGCAGTACACCACGAGTGCAGAGTCGTGTAAAAAGGGGGCATGGCCTTTGAGCACGCTCAGCAATCTAGCTTATGGGGCTTAAATGAGGTAACAAGTGGGACTAGTTGGCCCCAGGGACCCTCAATATTCAAGGGGGCTTAACCCCCTAACTTAGAACGTGCCAGCAGGGGTGTTTGCAAAGTGGTGGAGAAAGGGGACATGGCCTGTGTCCAGCTTGCAGCAATACCACTATTTGTGACATACTTGAGGTATCAGGTAGGCTAAGTGGCCTCAGGGTACCCCCAGCAGCGAACAGGACTTCAATCCCTATCCAAGTGCGTATCAGGAAGTGCATTTGCAGAGTGGTGGGGAAAGGGGGCGTGGCCTGCTATGACAACTTAGCAATCCTGCTGTGTGGGACTTACTGGAGGTAATAGGAGGAGTAGTTGGCCCCCAATGATGTCCCTGGGGGCCAACTACCCCTCTTGTTACCTCTAGTAAGTCCCACACAGTGGGATTGCGAAGACGTCTTTGGAGGCCATGTCCCCCTTTCTCCACCACTCTGCGAATGCACATCGTGGCAGAATACGGTATGGGGGAAGAAGTCCAATTTACTCCTGAGGGGCTTTTGGGGCCAAGAAGCCCTCCTGGTACCTCATGAAAGTCCTACAAAGCGGAATTCCTGAGCGCTGGTCGGAGGCCCAGCACCCTTACTCCACCACTCTGCCAACGCGACTACTAGTTAAAGAAGTGTTCGCAATGTTATAGGTTTCACATTTGCGAGAGTTAGACCTACTGGCAATGTAAATGTAAAAGTGTTTTAATGTTTTTCAGAGTGGAGTGGATGTACGTTGTGTGTAGTAGAATTATGTGGTACATTTTGCAGTGATATTATGTGGATAGAAAGTATGTGGTATTTATTTTATAGGAATTATGTAGAGTGGGATTAGGTGTTACGGAGAGTAATTATGTGGTATGGTAGTCTATGTTGTGGAGTGGTAATGTCAGGTTTAGTCTTCCTCATTTTCCATAGAAGCTCAACTATGAACTCAATGAGACAAAAAAAAAAGGAATCACTGAGGAGCACTTCTGGACCTAGTCAGAGGTATGAGCAGGACCACTGGAATTATGCGACTGTTTGGCTGCACTGTTTTTCGCACAAATATAAATGTTCTGTATTAGCCACATAATTCATCATCTGCTCCCTAATCTGCATATTTGAACGAAAAAAGCCTTGTTTCTAGCTCAAATGGCTCAAACTTTACGAAAAATGCAGCAATAAGTGTTACAGCGTGTTGGAAGGCCCTTTGCAAACCTAGAATGGTCACCTGTTGCTTATTGTCAAATGTGGGTGTTAAATTGGTACTAATGGTGTACAAGCCACTCTTGCTTCCTTCTGCAACTCTTTCAGCACCTCTCTTATCTCTTTCTGCATTTCTGTTGCTTCTTTCTTTTGTGTACTTCTCTTGCCTCTTTCTGCAAATCTCTTCTACTTTCTGTATGTCTCTTGCCTCTTTCTGAATGTCTGTTGCCTCTTTCTGCACCTCATTTGCTTCTTTCTATACCCTCTTGCCTCTTTCTGCACCTTTTTTGCCTGCCTTTTTCTGTACCCCTCTTATGTCTTTCTGTACCTTTTATGCTTCTTTCTGCACCTCTGTTTCTTCTTTCTGTACTTCTTTTGTTTCTTTCTGCACCTGTCTTGCTTCTTTCTGTATCCCTCTTACCTCTCTCTCTCCACCAATCTTCCCTCTTTCTGCACTGTTGCTTCTTTCCGCACATCTGTTGCTTCTTTCTGCACTTATCTTGCTTCTTTCTGCACCTCACTTGCCTCTTTCTGTACCTCTATTGCCTCTTTCTGCAGTTCTCTTGTCTCCTTCTGCACTTCACTTGCCTCTTTCTGTAACTCGCTTGCCTCTGTGCACCTCTATTGCCTCTTTCTGTACCTCACTTGCTTCTTTCTGCACTCCTTTTGCCTGTTTCTGCAACCCTCTTCCCTATTTGTGCAATTCTCTTGCCTATTTCTACACCTCTCTTCCTTCTTTCTGCACCACTCTTGCCTCCTTCTGTACCTCCGTTCCTTCTTTCTTCACCTGTCTTGTCTCTTTCTGCACCCTTTGTGCCTCTTTCAGCTCCTCTGTTGCGTCTTTCTACAGTTCTCTTCCTCTCTGCACCTCTCCTGCCTCTTTCTGTACCTCTCTTGCCTCTTTTCCCACCACTGTTGGTTCTTTCACTTGCCTCTTTCTGTACCTATCTTGCCATTTTCTGCACCTCTGTTGATTCTTTTTGCACTGCTCTGGCTTCCTTCTGCACCTCTGTTCCACATTTCTGCATCCCTCTTGCCTTTTCCTGCACCCTTCTTCCCTCTTTCTACACCTCTCTTGTCTCAGTCTGCCAACCTGTTTCCTTTTTACCTGTTTCTGCAACTCTCTTGCATCTTTCTGCAGTTCTCTTGCCTCCTTCTGCACCTCACTCACCTTTTGCACCTCTGTTGGTTTTTTTGCAGTGCTCTTGCTTCTTTTTGTACCTCTCTTGCAAATTTCTGCACCCCTCTTGCAAATTTCTGCATCTTTCTTGCATGGGTGAAGGAGGGTGCACCATCTGTCTGCACCTCTGTTCCCTCTTTCTGTACCTCTTTTGCCTATTACCGCAACTCTCTTGCCTCTTTCTGCAGTTCTCTTGCGTCTCTCTGCACCTCTGTTGCTTCTTTCTGTACTTCTCTTGTCTCTTTCTGCAACCCTATTGCTTCATTCTGCACTTACCATGCTTCTTTCTACACCTGTCTTGCTTTTTTCTGTCCCCTGTTGCCTCTTTCTGCATTCATCTTCCCTCTTTCTGTACCTGTCTTGCCTGTTTCTGCATCTCACTTGCCTCTTTCTGTACTTCTCTTGCTTCTTTCTACACCTCTGTTGCTTCTTTCAGCAATTCTCTTGCCACCTTCTGCACTTTTCTTGCTTGTTTCCGCACCTCTCTTACCTCTTTCTACACCTCTCTGCCCTCTTTCTGAACCACTCTTGCCTCTTTCTGTACCTCTGTTGCTTCTTTCTACACTTCTCTCTCCTCTTTCTGCACCCCTCTTGCCTCTTTCTACACCTCTGTTGCTTCTTTCTGTACTTCTATTGCCTCTTTCTGTACCTCTCTTGTTTCTTTCTGCACCTCACTTCCCTGTTTCAGCATCTCTGTTGCTTTTTTCTGCAGATCTCTTACCTCTTTCTGCCCCTTGCTTGCGTCTTTCAGCACATCTGTTGCTTTTTTCTAAAGATCTCTTGCCCCTTTCTGTACCCCTCTTTTCTCTTTCAGTACCTCTCTTGCCTCTATCTGCACCCCTATCTCCTGTTTCTACACCATTCCCACCTGTTTCTGCACATCTCTTGCCTCTTTCTGTACCCCTGTTGCCTCTTTCTGTACTTCTCTTAGTCTTTCTGTACCCTTTGCACCTCTTTCAACATCTCTGTTGGTTCTTTCTGCACTGCTCTTGCTTTTTTCTGTATCTCACTTGCCTCTTAATGTATTTCTCTTGCTTCTTTCTACATCTCTGTGGCTTCTTTTAGCAATTCTCCTACATCTTTCTGGACTTCTCTTCCTTCTTTCTGCACCCCTCCGGCCTCTTTCTGTACCTCTCTTGCCTCTTTGTACACCCCTCCTACCTTTTTCTTCACCCATCTTGCCTCTTATTGCACCTCTGATGGTTCTTTCTGCACTGCTCTTGCTTCTTTCTGCACCTCACCTGTCTCTTTCTGCTCTTTTCTTCTTTCATTCTACACCTCTGTTGCTTCTTTCAGTAGTTCTCTTGCCTTTTTCTGTACTTCTCTTGCTTCTTTATACACCTCTATTGCCTCTTTCAGCAATCCTCTTGCCTCTTTCTGCACCTTTCTTCCTTCTTTCTGCACCCTTCCAGCCTCTTTCTGTATCTCTCTTGCCTCTTTGTGCACCCCTGATACCTTTTTCTGTACCCCTTGCCTCTTTTGCACCTCGGTTGGTTCTTTCTGCACTGCACCTGCTTCTTCCTGCACCCCTGTTGTTTCATTCTGTACTTCCCATGCTTCTTTCTACACCTGACTTGCTTTTTTCTGTCCCCTGTTGCCTCTTTCTGCATTTGTCTTCCCTCTTTCTGTACTTTCTTGCCTGTTTCTGCACCTCACTTGCCCCTTTCTTCACTTCTCTTGCTTCTTTCTATGCCTCTGTTGCTTGTTTCAGCAATTCTCTTGCCTCTTTCTGCACTTCTCTTCCTTCTTTTTGCACCCCCTTGCCTCTTTTTGCACCTCTGTTTGTTCATTATACACTGCTCTTGCTTTTCTCTGCACCTCACTTGCCTCTTTCTGTACTTCTCTTGCTTCTTTCTACACCTCTGTTGCTTCTTTCAGCAATTATCTTGCCTCTTTCTGCACTTTTCTTGCTGGTCGCTGCACCTTTTTTTAAAAATACATTTCTGTTTCCCTCTTGCCTCTTTCTGCACCCTCTTCCATATTTCTCCACCTCTTTTGCTTCTTTCTGCACTTCCCTTGCTTCTTTCTGCACTGCTCTTGCTTCTTTCTGTATCTCTGTTGCACATTTCTGTATCCATTCTACCTCTTTCTGCACCCCTGTTCCCTCTTTCTGCCTGCACCTTTCTTGCCTGTTTCTACACCTCTCTTGCCTCTTTCAGAATCTCTGTTGCTTCTTTCTGCACCTCTCTTGCCTCTTTCTGCACCTCTGATTTAGAGGTAGTTTTAACCTCCCTGCCCTATTATGTACTAGGGCCTTACAGGGGAGGTCAAGCCTGTCAAAGGGGTACCCCAACCCATAGTGTACCCTAGTGTATGTTGGTATTTTCACTGTATTCTGAGTGTCTTTCAGGAGAGCACTGGCTCTGGGACTGGTTAGTCAGAGTCAGTTACCTCCAGTACCAGTCGGCAATAAGTTGGGGGCACAGGATGACTTTGCAACAAGGCCTCTTTCTGCACCTCTGTTGATTATTTGTGCAAACTGCTTGCTTCTTTCTGTATCTTTCTTCATCTTTCTGGACTTCTGTTGCTTCTTTGTGCATTTCTCCTGCTTCTTTCTGCGTGTTTCTTCCTCTTCCTACACATGTCCTACCTCTGTAGGAATAGTTAGAAATTAGCTCAAAAAAAACTTTGAAATTCACTGAAAGAACCATAGGTTTCAGGGACGTTATAGTTAGAAATTATCATTTAAAAACCTTTGAAATTCACTGAAAAAAAACACAGGTTTCAGGGACATTATAGTTAGAAATTAGCATTTAAAAAACCATAGAAACTCACTGGAAAAAACCCATAGGTTTCAGGGACGTTATAGTTAGTAGGACATTTCACTCGTACAAAACCAGAGAAATTCAGCTGTTAAAGTTAGTTGAGCAAACTATAACTAGTGCCCCCGCAATGCACTGCTGATGATGTCACATATTACATCATTCATGACATGGTTAAAAAGTTGTGCTCATTGAGTGAGTTGGGTGAATAAAATAAAAAAAACTATGTAATCTGATTGGCTTGCTTCAACATGAAGAAAAATTAGCAGTTGCCATTTTCTGGCTCGGGGGCTCAGTCCCTATGACTAATAAAAATAAGAAATAAAGGGGCAGTGTAGGGATAAACTGACCCCACTGGACCTTGTAACAGAAGGGGAAATTCCAGAGGGACAAATTAGAAACAACCTTTTTTGCTGTACTGTAGTAGAAATCCAGTCCTTAGCACAACCTTGTTAGAACTGGCTATTTCTGGTAGGCTAAGGCTGACGCCAAAGCCAGGCAGAAACCACCATTCTAGTCAGGGCAAGGGAGTCACACGCCAAGATAACCCCTGCTCACCCCCTTGGTAGCTTGGCACGAGCAGTAAGGCTAAACTCGGAGGCAATGTGTAAAGCATTTGCGCAAGCACACAACAGCAACAACATCCTAGGCACACCACAAAAGGAACTCCACACAAGGTTATATAAAAATAACTTCTGTATTGCCAAAACACATCAGATAGAAATCACACATGTACATTGTGCCAACTGGCACGGGCAATATTCACAAGGGATTATGTACAGGACAGGGCCACATGGGCCACTGTCAGAAATCAGCACTTAGCAGAAATAGAAATACTGTCAGAAATAGCACTTTGTAGATCATAGAATATAGGATAGAAAATCACTGTAGCACAAATTAGCAAGTATAGCACACAACCAGTAATTACTGGGAACAGGTAAGTACCACCTACGCAACCCTAAACACCTTAGGAGAATGTCACGCAAGGAACCAGGACCTCACTAGGACCACCTGTACTAGAAAGAACAACCACCTAAGTATCACAATACCATTAGTGGTATTAAGCAAGAACACATTACACATGATGCATCACAACATTCAGAGGTGTAGGGAAAGAAAACACATGATGCATAAAACATACATTCAGCGGTGTAAGAACAAGGAACATGATGCATCAAAAACACATTCAGAGGTGCAGGGAAGGAAAAACACATGATGCATAAACCAACACATTCAAAGGTGTAAAATCAAGGAAGACACATGATGCATAAAAACATTCAGAGGTGCCAGAACATAACTCAATAGCGCAAAAACACGTGAAGCCCAAAAACATTCAGAGGTGTAAGATCAAGGTGCGTAATCATATTAAATGCATTACATTTCCTAGCACCACATCACATTGCGCAAAACTCACATAAGCCACTACCTGTGGCAGTCCCTAGGCCACTGGCCTTGTTGGGGCTAGGACGCCCTGTGTCTCAATGTCAGGGGCCTAAACGTAGCAGTTGCCCACAAAGTGCTGGGCAACTGGTGCACACAATGGGGCCACACGTTGGAGCCTCGTGGGCTCAAGAACCAAACAGAATGCCACCTGAGCCTCTGTGGCTCGTAGAAATGAATAGCGCCTTGAGCCTCCCTCATGGCTCTACACACAGCAAGGTCGCCTGAGCCTCTCAGGGCTCATAAATCAAAGAAATGCCCCAGGTCGGAGCCTCGCTGGGCTCTTAATCGCAAAATGCCCCCGGGGAGCCTTTGCGGCTTTAACAAAGAAGTGCCGTCTGGATGGAGCCTCTCCGGGCTCAAGAACACTGTAAGGCCCTCAGAGCCACTCGTGGGCTCTTTAACACAATGTGGCGGTAGGCGGAGTCCCTCTCGGGGGACTCTGCATCAAGGGAGGCCCCACGGGCCTCTCTGCACCCAGGCACTCGCGCTGGAGGGGAGGGGCGGGCACCGGCAATGTGCCCCGATGCCCCTCCTCTCCTTCCATGCACTCACCGGGTCTGGCAGGCTCGGTGGCGGGGACGGAGTGCTCCCGCTCCTCGGGATTCTCGTGGCAGTGTCTCCTCTCTGGGTGCGGGGCTCCCCCTCGATCACGGGAGCCACACAGCGGTCGCCGCCATCTCCTTCTCCGGTCTCCTCAGTGCTGGCCAATCACAGCGCGGCCTTCCAGGGCGAGCCTCCCGCGGCCCGCCAACCACAGCGTGGCCTTCCAGGGCGAGCCTCCCGCGGCCCGCCAATCACAGCGCGGCATCTCCAGCGGCCATTATCTCAAACGGCTCGGGCCGCGGCGGTGAAACGAAGGGGCAGAATGAGGGGTGGGCACCCTCGCCAGATAAGATAAATAAATAAACGGGGTGGCATCCGTAAATTAAGAAAATAAACGGGGAATAAAAGCGCTACCAAGCGCTACAGGGCCAACAAGGTCCCAGTAGAAATAAAGCGCTCCCCAGCGCTAGAGACAGCAACAAACGAGCTTCCAGGCGCTAGAAGCAGAGTAGAGTGCTATTAAGCGCTGGGGGTCAAATAAAGCGCTCCCAGGCGCTAGAAGAACCAAAAGAAGGTCTCTGTCTCAAATAAAGCACTCCCCCAGTGCTACAAGCAAGGTCCAGCAGCAAAGGGAAGCAAAGGGGACCCAGCAAAAGGTATCCAAAGTCCAAGATATGTCCATCAGGTATCCAGGGCCAATCAAAGTCCCCCTATCAGCCCAGGCAAGGCAGAGGGGTCTCCCAGAAGTCCTCCAGGCATCCAGGGGCTGGGCAGGGCCCAGGGAGGCAAGCCTTTCCCCTGAGCCCAAGCAGCAGCACGCCCCTGGCAGGATTCAAGTCAGAAACAAGAACATTTTGGAAGGGGACACAGACCCTTTTTATACAAAGAAATCCTTTGTCTAGCAGGGTGCAGGCAGTGTGAGAACCAGCTAGAACTGGTTATAGGGAATTCCTTTCACTGGCCAGGCTAGGGACATCAGACACACCCAAGGGGGTGGAGCCAGCATTGTGTGGGGAAAACCCAGCCTCACTCAGGACCCTCAAACCAGACAGTCAATCCACAAGCAGGCCCAGGCTCACTCCTCCCCTCACACCAGCATGCTAAACACTCCATTCACCACCGGAACAGACACTCCCAGACTCTTGGAGCCAGGCTCACCAGCCAGCCTCAGCCAATCACACGCCAGACACAAATTACACAAATATGGCAACTTCTAAAAGTGGCACTTCTACACTAGACACAATAATACCGCATATACCATTGCGCAGCATTCAATCTCACGAGTTCGCACATACCAAACTCGACCCTGCACTCCCCACACATCAGGAACTACCATGGGCATACATATTCCCCATTCATTCCTATGGGAGGGCAGGTCACTCTCACCACACATACAAAGAGAGCTCACGCACTTTACACTGTACCACAGTGAAAAAGTGCGCAAAGGCCTAAAATCACCAACACCAGGTCACAGAAACAGGCTAGGAAAAAGCAAAAAGTTTCGGGGTGAACCTGCCAAAAAGGGCCAGGTCCAACAAACCTCAATATACATTTGCAGTAATACTGAAACAAAAGTAGTAGAGGAGAGCCTTGGGGTGCTGCAAGACCAAGCTGGTCATTATAGTAACAAAACAAAAACAGTTACTACATAAATAGTAGGCCTTGTGAAATTTGCTTGTTGTGTGAAGTGCCGAATGTTTGCTACTATTCTATGTTGCATAATTATGCACAGTTTGTGGCAAACAGTAGCTGCTGTTTTAGGCACTTGTGCTTTTTTTGCTCAAACCTTTCTGCGCCTGAGTGGTGGCTAAATTATGAAAAGATTTTGTGAGGGATTATACTTATTTATGTGTGTGTTTGTCATGCACTTTGTCTTGTAATTTACAAACCCAAGCTCAGGAGGTTATAGCTTATTTTGTAGCTATGGCCATCCTGTACTTTTTTGTCTAGACAAGTCACCACAAAACCTTTCTCCCCACAGAGCTTACTCTTAGGGCACATTTAGAAGTATGAAAAGGGAGCACTAGAAGTCCATCCAACAAGTATTAACTTGAGCATGCTTCTTACTCGTCAATCGAAAAATGAATGGCTTTTATTTACAGATATTTAACAGTGGAGTTTTGTGGAGAACACCTATATGGCGAAAAATTCTAAATCAGTGTAGAAATTACTGACATGATCTAGTGGTTGCATAACTCTCAAAGAAAACATCCCAAAGACAATACAGATTATTTATCTATTTACAATTTGTACATTTCCATTGAGCAATACAATGCATATTAAGTCACCCATCTAAAAATTGATTACGAAATCTAAAACAAAACATTTATTGTATTACTTGCATACATAGACTGATTACAGCAGTTGTAGATTGACAAATAATGCTTTTAATGACTTCCTGTAATTGTAAAGATCAGGGCAAATAAATACATGTTTTACATCTTGAAAAGTGCACTGACATTGAGAATAACTTCTGTAATGCAGCCTGCGATGGAGAACATGCAAAGTGCACATGATGGTTTGATCGGCCCCAGAGGTGCCGGCACAGCGTCCTGCGCACTTGGAGTGGGCAAACTACTCTTTAACTGTTGCAGCCCTGCCCCTACCCAGCTGAGCCCAGGGAAAAATAAAATGATAATAACAATGAGTCATTATCATTTTATTTTTCCTCTTTGACCTGCTCAGTGGGGCAACGCTTCTACGCCTTAGCGGAGGAGCCGCCACTGGATATCATAAGATTTTAATTTGTTCTAGAGTGTAACACAGTCGAGAATGTCAAAGACACTGGAGAACTAAGTGTGCTTCTTCAACCCCCTATACTTCTTGTTAACACACTGCTAATTAATAATAATAATCCTGTATTTGTAAAGCGCACAGCTACCCCTAGGTTTCCCGGCGCTGGGGGCCGTCGGGAAGATTAAGCAAGCTATTGCCCAGAGTCACATGGTGTTGGGCAGACCCCTGCCACCGGTGCCAGGGATCGAAACGTGATCCCCAGCGTCCGGCAACAGTCACCCTGGCTGCGGCGCCACACCTCTTCCATTGTGCTACAATAAGCACTGAACCTCCTTCTTATTGTTTACGGTATTTGCTGTTGCTGTACAACCTTGGCAAACAAGTTCACTGACACACTGGGGAGTGATTTTGGGCAATAATTTACAGGCTCTGTTCCAACACCATGTTTCTAATTTGGTGACATCAAGCTACCACAGCAAGAGTTAGGTAAATCTGCTTAATACTAACAGCAAGTTGAGAAAGATATAAATAAGCCGGCTTTCTGCATACGAAGACTTGGTGTGGCATATATAGGTCATGATTGTAGACTCCATGCTAAAAGGGGTATCATTTTCATATGAAGTGTGAAACAGTTTATCTGATTGACCAGAAGTTGTCTCAAATGCACATAGCCAATAAAACATCCTGAAATAGCTAATCAAGCCCTTTTCACCAATATGGGCCAGTTTCCTATTAAATTATTTCCTCCCACATCTTACCCACAATCATCCAAAACATCCTTATATTGCCAGTTCGCACATGTTTATAAATGACATACCAATTTCTGGCCTCTCTGTTTTATCTAGAAGCCGGCTTCTCAAAATGAGAGATG
Source organism: Lissotriton helveticus (assembly GCF_964261635.1). NCBI lineage: Eukaryota > Metazoa > Chordata > Amphibia > Caudata > Salamandridae > Lissotriton > Lissotriton helveticus. The sequence goes on along the minus strand of NC_136067.1, from coordinate 1,035,262,521 downwards.
CATAAAGGGTTTAGCTCTTAGGTATCCAGAAGCCCTTAATGTTGGCTCAATTGTTTAGTAAATATAACACCATCTCTTTAACCAAGGGATATCTTTGAATGCCATGGTAGGTTATCCTAGCATACTACATTTAGCTAACCAATGGTAGCTGTTAGCTAACTTTGTCTAAGTACTTTCATCCCAAACAAACCTGTGCTCCCAGTTTGATCTAATGTGAGAAAAGATAATGTAGGCACCATGATGTTGGGAAAACCAATGTGGAGTAGCTTTCAACAGAATAATGGTACAGAGTTGTGGGTTACATATCACATGGATGCTTTCTCAATGAAGTAGTTTACTGATAGATCCCTAGCACAGAAACCCAATTATCATGTGCATCTGCTATTGTGCTGGAAGTTGGATTCTAAGTAATATGGCAGCACTTCCCAATGTTGCTATAGTAAGCAGATTTGCAATAGTTTTATGCTCTTTGAATAGCAAGAAATATGCTAAAAGCCATCCAAAAGAGACTTTATTTGGAATTTAATTAATGTTTAAATGTATACTTATTTTTGTCATCACAACGTCTCCCCTAAAACGATTGTCCCTCATACATTGGCAAGTTGTAACACCAATTCGTGTTAAAGAAATGTTACAATAACATTTATAAGGTCATAAGAACTGTTAGAAATGGGATTTCTGTTTGGCTAGGGCTTGCGCCAAAGCCAGACAGAAACCACCACTCTAGTCAGGGCTAGGGAGTTACACGCTGAAAATAACCCCTGCTCACCCCCTTGGTAGCTTGGTACAAGCAGTTAGGCTTCTCCCAGAGGCAATGTGTAAAGCGTTTGTGCAACACACACACAGCTGCAACATACTAGGCACATCACAAAAGAAACTCCGAACAAGGTTATGTATAAAAATAGCCTTTGTATTATCTTAAACACATTATAATAGTAATCACACAATATACACTGTGCCAATTGGCACCAGGCAATATTTACGGGGGATTATATACACATGACAGGGCCAATTGGGCCACTGTCAGAACCATCACAAAGTGAAAAAAGTAAATGTAGGACCAATAATAAACATAGAACACAACCAGGAATTACTGGCAAAAATGGTACTCCGCATTGTACCCAGCAACACAAATCATATTATGCACAGTTTCACATCAGGTGTAAAATACATTATGCGCCAACCTCATAAGCCTAAACATGTTAGACCATCACTTCCTAATAATAAATCACATTACAGGCATAAATCACAGTAGAAAATAACCTCACAAGCATAACCACAGTATACAAAACATCATAATCATAAACTACATTAGAGGAATAAATCACAGAACATAAATCATATCTCATGCGCACCACATAAATCACATTAGAGCCTGGCGCCCTATCAACCTAACACAGTCCCCCTGGCCAACTGGCCTTCTCAAAGGGCTCAAATGCCCTATGTCTATAATGTCAGGGCTGGCTGCCAATGCAGCAGAATCCCAAAAGCACGCAATTGCGCTGGGGCAGAGTGTATCTCACTCATGTCTCACTCAAAATGCCCCCAAAGAACTAATATCCTAAACGTTGCAGCTGCCGCTACTTGCCGTGCAGCTGTGAGAGCCCGACTGAGACTCTGTAAAACAAATGTGCGCAAAACGTTGCAGCTGCCCACGCTGGTGCGGTGCAGCTGGGAAGAAGCAAATAGGCCCTGGCACAACTGGGTCTCTCTGAACATAACTGCCTCCATCGTTGAAGCTGCTCTCTCTCAGGTGGGGAAGCTGGGAAAGCCACACAGGCACTCACTGGGCCCTCAGAGTGGCCACAGAGGGTGGGCATCGACAATGTGCCCCGACGCATCCCCCACCAGGGACTTTAAGAAACAATTGCTCCCAATGTTGGAGCGGCCTGTAACAGTGGGTCCGCTCAGGCCAAACACCGGCAACGTGCCTCGAACGGCACTAACAGGGCATGCATGAAGCCCCCATCACAAACAAATATAGGCACCGGCACTACAAGTGCCTTGGGAGCCCAAGATCAGCTCCGGTTTACCCCACTCACCGGAGTTCTGTTGGATACTCCTCCGGTCCCGGGTGCCATGCTTGGGAGAGCCTGCACTCCTCAGAGACTCTCTCTCCTTCTCTTCAGTTCACCAGTGTGGGGTGGGCTCCTGCCTGGCTTCTGCTTCATGTGGGGCTCTCCCTTCGCCACTGGAGACTCGCTGGCCTGCGGCAGCACTTCTCCTCCTTTCCGGTGGCGCGCAACAGGTCCCGCCCACAACCAGGCAGCTTGCCTGGCTTCCCGGTCACGGCGATAGCGGCTCATAGAGGATTTCTTTGGCGGCTCGGGCGGCAACAGTGATTTCACCAAGATGCAGGTTGGACACCCACAAAAATAAAAGTATAAGCGCTGTGGGCACCTGCCATTCTCAAATAAAAGTATAAGTGGTGTGGGCACCTGCAATTCAAATATCAAATAAGCGGGGTGGGCACCCACGAAAATAAGGAAAGTCGCGGGGTGGGCACCCACCTCTTAGGCATCACGGGGGAATCCTTACGTCGGGATTCCCTCTAAATGGGGCTGCAGCTCAGCGCTGTGAAGCCCACGCGCTCCTCTTCCTGGGGCAAATCAAAATAAAGCGCTCACAGGGCGCAAGATGCAGCAGAAGTCCTGAAGGTCTTGGAATATGCAAAGAAAAACCAAAGGGTCCAGGCAAAAAAGTTCTTCCAGGTTCATGGGGCCTAGCTGGGCCCAGGGAGGCCAGCACACAGGGCCCTCCAGCAGGGAGGTAAGCCCCCATGGCGAGTCCTCCTGGGCCCCAGCAGCAGCGAGCCCCAGAAAGTCAGGAAAAGTAATAACACACCAGAAAACATGGGGTCACAGCCCGTATACTTATATTCCTTTCTCCTTTGTCTGCAGTGTAGGGTTTGGGGGAACCAGATAAAACTGGTTCAGGGGGGAAGTGGAGCACTTTGTTCACAAGACTCCTCTTCCCCTTTGTCAAGCTAGGCACAGACGTATTCAGGGTCAGGGGATTACTTCTCCCACTACTCCCAATGCAGATATCCGATTCAGCCTCATGCTGACTCACCCTGCCCCTCCTGGAGCCACACACACTTCGCAGCCCCTGTCACTCACAAGCCAGACATGCAATTCACGTCAGGCTGGCAGACACATAGCACACAGAAATGCCAACTTCTAAAAGTGCCATTTCTAAAATCGTTACTATAAATCTGCACACACCATTGCGCAGCATTTATTATAACGATTCCAAATAGGCTAAACTTGACCACGCTGCTCCTCCCATATCAGGAATTACCACTGACACACTGATCAGGAAATCCCCAATGCGTTCCTATGGGAGATCAGGCTAATCATACCAAATGTATTTATTTATTTTAAAGTTTTTATATAGCGCTGGCTAGACCCGGAGGTATCAGAGTGCTTTACATGAGCATCAGATCATAGTTACAGGTTACATTGTTACATTGTTACAAAGGTTACACAGTTATTAGAACATAGTTACTTGTATGGTCGGGATAAACAATAAGCACAGAAACACATACGTAAGGGGAAAAGCGGGCAGGAGGAAGGATTCAGGGGAGGGGGAAGGAGCTGGGGAAGTAGACAGGTAATGAAGGCGGGAAAGAGGAGGGGAGGGTGAAGAACACCGCATGGTAAGAGGAGGGGAAGGGCAACAGGGACACAAACCGGTAGACAGGTCAAAGCAACGTCCAAAGTCGAGTAAGCTGTGATCCCAGGGGAAGTGGTATCACTTCCCTATATCAGTTGCGGGAGGCTCCCTTTACGCAGTGGACTCTCTCAGAGGGTCTCTGAGACTCCAAGGCTTACATTCTGGATCCTTCCACAAAAAGGGGAGAGGGAGTGCTTTGGCAAGGGGTGCCGTACCAAACCTCAGCTGTGAGTGGCTCCCTTGGCGCAGTGGACTCTCTCATCGGGTTCGCTGAGGCTCCAGAGTATAAATATTGGATCTTTCCCCAAAAAGGGGAGAAGGAGTGCTTAATCAAAGGGCACAAAGGACAGGGTGCTAGGCAGACTAGCAAGCAAGATGAGAGATTCAGGGGAGAGGGGATAGGAGCTAGAAGCTAGGGAGGTAGACAAAGAGAGAAATAGTACTAAATGGGACCACATTTAATTAATGCGTTATTATATAGCGCTGGCTAGACCCAAAGGAATCAGAGCGCCTTACATTAGGAACAATAATGTTGCAATTTACATCAGTTAAAAGTTACATAAGTATCAAGAAAAGCATTTAAAGAACATAGGGGACAAGGTGAATGGAGCAAGGAAGGGTAAGGGGATAGGGTACAGGGGTAGGAGGAAGATAGGATGTAGAGACGAGGGGAAAATCTGCCCAAGGTCCGGCTGGGTAGGTGACGGCAGGGGGGGAGTCCACAACCCATCTCTTCTTTAGCTATATGGTAGCTCCACCGGGCATCAGCCAAATCGCTAGGTCTCCACAGTCTGGGGTAAGTTCGGCAGGTTCCAAGTCCTGATGTGTAGGCAGGTTAGGGGATAGGTTCAAGGTCTGGTCAATGTCCAATTGTTGTCCAAGGGAAGTAAAACAACAGGTAGGGGGCCACTATGGAAGCCATATTGGGGTCAGGCAGGGGACTGTACTGTACACTGATACACTGGTGGCCATCCTAAGGTCAGGCATCTGGCAGTTAAAGTCAATATCCAGCAAAGAAGCTGCCAGAGAATAACAAATCCAGCATGCACACACCATCACACACACAGACATGCACAAGCACACACAAATGTGAGCAAACACTCTCATATGCGCACTGACGCACACACACAAGCACATAGACAGAAACGATCAAAAACACAGGCACACATACAATCACATTCTCCAGAACAAAAATACCCAAGGATGTACACACAAATGCATGCACACACACACACCATCACACGCTCAGACATGCACAAGCACACACAAATGTGCGCACACACTCTCATACGCGAACAGTGGGCGCATACAAGTACGCATACAGAAACATCCACACGCACAAGCACACATACAATCCCATGCTCTGATACAAAGACACTCAAATACATGCACAGACATAAGCAAACATACAGAAACATCTGCTCGCACAAATACAAAAACAACAGTTGATGGACAGAATGCAGAACAATGTCATACATTCACCCCAGTACAGAGATCTGGGCCTAAATCCATCGTTTTTTTGCTCACCATGCCATTCCAGTTTGAACCCAGCCATATGCAAATCAGTCTTGACCCTGTGCCCCATGGGAACAGTCCAGCCCGAACTGCCAAGCCAGGTCCTCCCTGGACTGGAAACAAGTATCCAAGGACCGGTTTCGGGCTTTCAGCCCTCATCAGCCTGGATAACGGTAAGGGAGGACGGTGGCAGTGTCTCCCCTGACCCGCTTGGATACCTGTAAGCACTTTGAGATCACTGCATCATATGAAAGTGTTTAATTGATGCCTGAAATAACGTTTTAAAACTTGAAAACATTTTAAATTGTATCGCCGCTTATTATTTTAAAGGTACTCACTATCACTGTAATCCAGGTGCCAGCAAGGATATTTGGGGCGGATTTAATTTGAGGAAGTATGTGCTTGATTTGCAGCCTGCCTGCCTCGGTCCGACTCGGTAATTAGTACCCAGAGCGGAGGACGGACAGGCAGAGCCAGACACTTCTGCTTGTACGAGCGGTCAGCGCTCTAGTTGTTTTACAGGAAGGGCTATTTAGGCAGCGAGGAGCTGCGGGCCCAGCGCGGTAAGGGAGGACGGTGGCAGTGTCTCCCCTGACCCGCTTGGATACCTGTAAGCACTTTGAGATCACTGCATCATATGAAAGTGTTTAATTGATGCCTGAAATAACGTTTTAAAACTTGAAACATTTTAAATTGTATCGCTGTTTATTCTTTTAAAAGTACTCACTATCACTGTAATCCAGGTGCCAGCAAGGATATTTGGGTCGCATTTAATTTGAGGAAGTCTGTGCTTGATTTGCAGCCTGCCCGCCTCGGTCCGACTCGGTAATTAGTACCGTAGAGCGGAGGGCGGACAGGCAGAGCCAGACACTTCCGCTTGTATGAGCGGTCAGCGCTCTAGTTGTTTTACAGGAAGGGCTATTTAGGCAGCGGAGAGCTGCGGGCCCAGCGCGGTAAGGGAGGACGGTGGCAGTGTCTCCCCTGACCCGCTTGGATACCTGTAAGCACTTTGAGATCACTGCATCATATGAAAGTGTTTAATTGATGCCTGAAATAACGTTTTAAAACTTGAAAACATTTTAAATTGTATCGCCGCTTATTCTTTTAAAAGTACTCACTATCACTGTAATCCAGGTGCCAGCAAGGATATTTGGGGCGCATTTAATTTGAGGAAGTCTGTGCTTGATTTGCAGCCTGCCCGCCTCAGTCCGACTCAGTAATTAGTACCGTAGAGCGGAGGGCGGACAGGCAGAGCCAGACACTTCCGCTTGTACGAGCGGTCAGCTCTCTAGCTGTTTTACAGGAAGGGCTATTTAGCCCTCTCGTCGCTCTGAGCGCGCAGCGGTCGCGCGCAGGGGTGCACCTAAGGGCGCGCCTAAGACGAGCCAAAGAGGAGCCCGTCTGCGCCCGTCCACGACCGGACATGGCCAGGGGCTATGGCTCCTACATCAATACAGGTCCTTGATGATCATTCTTTGAAAAGGGTGAGTTACTCTGCGAAAGAACTGTTAGATATATATATAGCCCCACAGATTGGCTGTGTGAGAAACGAGGGCCTACCGCCGGAGGGACAGTTCTCATGCCGTTGTTGTAGGTTTCAAACCCAATATAGCTGTGACAGCATAGAGTTAAGTGTAGAAACGCCAAATAGAAAAATATATCAAAGGCAATTAGGGTGGAAAAACCTACTTTGTAATGTAAGATCATTATCTAAACATCATACGGAGGTTTGGGATCTTATCGCAACTCACAATTCTGACCTCTGCTTTCTTACGGAGACATGGCTTAAACCCCACTCTGTCCCTGTCATTACTCTGGGGATCCCGGGGGGATACAAGATAGCAAGATTAGACCACCCCATTAAGATAGGAGGCGGTGTAGCTATAGTTTATAGGAATGATATTACCCTCACTATTCTTGATCAATATTGTACCACAGATCTAGAGATGATGATTTTTAAGATTGGCACCTCTGAAAAGAACAGCTGGAAAGGGGCCTTAGTATATCGCCCCCCCTGGTCCCTGCTCCAAATTTTCTATCAGCTTAGTAGAAGCTTTGGCCCCACATGTCGACCCAGGTAAAGATTTCCTTTTGTTGGGGGACTTTAATATCCATAGCGAGTCTAAGGATAATGTGGAGACCCAATCTCTTTTAACAGATCTTTCGCTGTTAGGCCTCACACAACGTAATACTGGTCCCACCCATCAAGCGGGACATACTTTCCTGCTATCACATGCTATACACCAAAACAAGTTAGCTGGACAGATCATTTTATCTTAGACTTTACTATGCACAACTCCTTTAAACCCTCTAATAAACCTTCTCTATTACCAGAGAAGAGGAGACAGTGGCATAAGGTGACCTATGAGACCTTTAAGGAGGCTTTTATTGCACCAAATATAGCGCCCACTGAAAATATTGAGGCAGCCTTACACAAGCATGAGTCAGCTATTCATATAGCTGTGGAGCGTATTGCCCCTATGAAATCTTTTAAACCACGTTTAGCCCAAAAGCAAGAAGTTTGGTTTTCAGATCACTTACGAGCCCTCAAAAGATCAGCGAGGAAGCTGGAAAAGACCTGGAGATCATCACACCAGGAAACGGATAGAATGTGCTATTGGAAAGCACTAAGTTTCTATCATAAAGCGATCAGAGCAGCTCGCAAAAACTATATCGCCTCCCAACTTTTATCTGCTGGGAGCACTCCCAAAATATTATATCAGATTCTGGAGACTTTTGTTAAGCCAGTTGCCTGCGAAAGTGCGGATATGTCGTCGCAGCAGTTATGTGACGACATTTCATGTTTTTTCACTGAAAAAATAGATAAAATCTATGAAAAAATCATAGACTCCAACTTATCTAGGGCACCTGTCTGTCAGCCTGAAATACCAACTTCTGATACAGAAGGGGACAGATCTGATATACTCACAAAATTCCCAAACATCTCTCTGAAAGAGGTGGAGGATATGGTGAGTCAAATAAAAAGTTGAAGCCCTCTAGATCAGATTCCAGCCAGAATTATGCCTATGGTTGCTAGAGTGCTTGGCCCCGAGATTCAGGGCCTTATCAACCTCTCATTTGGTGCAGGCTGTGTTCCACAGGAGTGGAAAAAAGCAATGGTAAGACCAATTCGGAAAAACGCCTCCATTCCATGGACGGTCTAATCCAATCTGAGGCCTATATCTCTGCTCCCTTTTCTGAGTAAGATCATGGAGAAATATGTGAATAAACATCTTTCAAAATTTATCGAACAGACTGGAAGCCTGGATTTTTCACAATCCGGCTTTAGGCCAAAGTACAGTACTGAATCGGCCCTCCTGTCAGTAATGGACAATCTCCGCATGTACCAGGACAAGGGTTTTTCAGTGGTCCTGGTACTGCTGGATTTATCGGCAGCGTTCGATACGATATCACATAACATCTTGGTGGGACGTCTTGCAGAGATTAGGGTAAAGGATAGGGCACTGGCCTGGCTGAAGAGTTTTCTGTCTGAGCGCACTCAATGTATTAACATTGGTGACTTTCGATCGTCAGAGGTTAACATCACCAAGGGGGTACCACAGGGCTCGTGCTTGAGTCCAACTCTTTTTAATATCTATGTGGCCTCCTGGCAAGGATTATGAGAACCTTTGGCTTTATACCAGTGTCCTATGCAGATAATACCCAGCTCCTTTTTCCGTTTAAATCCCTCACATCAGAGGTGAAACAGTCTTTCTCTGATGGTATGAAGGCAGTCTCCCAATGGATGTCATCTAACTTTCTCCAGTGTAATGTGGGAAAAACGGAGTCATGTTGTTTGGATCTGACCCTGAAACAGCATGGGAATAGCCTAGTGGGATCATGTTTTCACGTGATACAACTCCTCCGTAAGGTATTTCCATTGCTTCCCGATTCCACTCGAAAGACTTTGGTGCAGGCCCTAGTACTAAGTCGTCTTGATTATTGCAACGGCCTGATTGTATCTGCAAATGAAGAAGTACTGGACAAACTTCAAGTAGTCCAAAATACTGCTGCCCGATTAGTCCTGAATGTCCCCCCCAGGACTCCTTCTAAACCGCTCTTGGAAAAGCTGCACTGGTTGTCAGTCTGCCAAAGAGTGAAATTTAAGATTGGTTGTATAGTCCATAAGAGTTTACATGGACTTGGGCCTTCTTATTTGGCAGAGAAATGTGTCCCGTATGTTCCTGTCCGCACTCTGAGGTCGAGTGATCAGCTTCTCCTGCAAGTTCCTAGAATAAGAAAGGTTAGGCAGGGCGGCAGGGCCTTATCAGTGGTGGGGCCAGCACTATGGAACACTCTCCCTCTTATGTTAAGACAATGTCCTGACCATTTGATGTTTAGGAAAAAGTTGAAAACTTTTTTGTTTAAGGGGTAATATGATTTTTATTCTGCGCTCCAATATTTCTTTCCTTATGATTTGCTATGCTCATATGTGTTTCTTTGTGTGTCCATGGCGCAGAGACACTCCTCCGGGAGTGGATTCAAGCGCGTTACAAACCCACAAATAAATAAATAAATAGCTTGATTCCAGTGGCATGGAGAGCACGGGACTCACGTCTGAGCATACCCGTCCCACTCGGTGTGACAAATGCAAAAACAACAGTTGAATGGCTGAACAATGTCATACATTCACCCCAGTACAGAGATCTGGGCCTAAATCCATCGTTTTTTTGCTCACCATGCCATTCCAGTTTGAACCCAGCCATATGCAAATCAGTCTTTACCCTGTGCCCCATGGGAACAGTCCAGCCCTAACTGCCAAGCCAGGTACTCCCTGGACTGGAAACAAGCATCCAAGGACCGGTTCGGGCTTTCAGCCCTCATCAGCCTGGATAGCTTGATTCCAGTGGCATGGAGAGCACGGGATTCACGTCTGAGCATACCCGTCCCACTCGGTGTGACAACTCAAAAACAACAGTTGATGGACAGAATGCAGAACAATGTCATACATTCAACCCAGTACAGAGATCTGGGCCTAAATCCATCGTTTTTTTGCTCACCATGCCATTCCAGTTTGAACCCAGCCATATGCAAATCAGTCTTGACCCTGTGCCCCCTTTTGTCGCACAAATACAAGCACACATAGAATCACATGCTCTAACACAAAAACACCCAAATACATGTCCACACCATAACACGCACAGACATGCACAAGCACACAGAAATGTGAACATAGTCTTTCATATACGCACAGGCGCACACACACACACACACACACGTGCGTCCGCACTCACCCCCTCATACACGCACAGGCACACACACAAAAGCACTCCCATGACACATTTCTCCAGGACTGCCGCAGCATTGATGGCAAACAATGGCAGGTTTGGACAGACTAATGAAAGAAGGCTAGTTGTACACACAGGAATCGGTCGAGGCCAACAAGATGGTGGGCCCTGAGTAAGAGTCACAGCAACCTCGGCATAAAATGGCGGCCCCCAGATCAGCACATCCTGTGTAGTCTATTATGTGCACCATCTTCACCACCACGTTCACGTGGCCCCTGGGAACAGCGTTGATGCCCTCTCCCCACCAGGCCGTACAAACAGCCATCACCGATGTGGGGGAGGCAGTCTTCAGCACCCACAGGCTCAGTCTGTTGCTCCACGTCACATAGCAGCCCATGCAGCAATCCCCCGGCAGCACATCCAGCGGGCCACAAGTACTGGTCTGTCCCTCCTCACCTTCCCAGCATCTCTAATATGGTCACCACACTCCACAACACACAGTAGGCGAAGGCCCCCAGTTAGTGCCAGCTCCTCGCAGAGTGCGACCACCTCAGCCCCAGCTCCTCTAGTGCCCACAGTGGTCACTATGCCCACAGCCAGGATCATACGCACAACTTCGGTCAGGGGGAATCGGGGGGCTCACCTCAGCTTTACACAGAGAGCGCCCGCATTCTACACTGGACGACAGTGCTAAAGTTCCCAGAGGCCTAAAACCACCAACATCATGTCAGAAATAAGGCGGGGAGATAGGCAAAAAGTTTAGGGATGACCCAGCAAAAAGGGCCAAGTCCAACAAGAACCATGCACATTTTTCACAACCCCTGCCCAGTAGACATCACTAGATTTGATTAATCCCAATAGCAATATTGATTGAAAGATTTTTATAAAATAAAAATGATTTATTGGTATGATCTCCTGTGTCTTGGGGAATAAATTCACAAGCAATAAATTCAACTGATCTGCCCAGCATTTTTCCCAAACATAAATATATATGTCAATTCCGCCATTGGTAGTATCTGTATGAAAGCTACACAATGTATGACATCAATGGTAGGATCTGTAAGGCAGCTTCACAATATGTGATAGTTTGACATACATGTGTACAATCCGTTGTGGCCGCAGATCAAAATTAAGTTAAATTTGGGGCTGTTGGGGTATATTCAACTGCCAATGGATTACACATTTCTCTTTTTATTGCAGCATCTTCCAGGCTAGTCGATTCTGTATCCTCCACAGTTGGAAATCCGACTTGCATATCTTTCTTCCTGGATACCCTGCTGGTTTTAGACCTCTTCGTCTGAAAATTACTATTGACTATTTTAGCCTGTTTTGTGGACATGGAATACTTAACATTAATACCCTTTTCCCTTTTTGTATTGAAGGTTTCAAAACAGATGTAGGGTCCTCTAAATCAATTAATACCTCACTCAGTACTTTTGCTATAGAGTTGCCCCCAAATGCTGGAATTGATTACAGCACCAGGTTTCATTACTTTCAATGCATTAACATTGTTATTATTTTTATAAAGTTTCTTCACAACCATGAGTGGACACTGTAACTTTATGGAAACACATTCACTTCATTAGTGTCCAGTTCTTGTTTATTTAAATTAACTGATTTACCCAAAGGCTATCGAAGTGCCACCAATGGTAGCAGTAGGTAGTCTCACTAAAACTTGTAATATTGTAGCTAAGGTTGGTAGAGTATGATCTGTACCCACAATGGCCTGTTAAGCAATTTCACTAAAGAAGTCTAAGGACCTTGAATGGACAATATGATTGCAGTGATTGGTGGTTCGACAATAAATGGGAGTAGGATATTCTTATTGTGAACTGGAGTTGATTCTAAACAGGAGCTTATAGGTTCTTGTAAGATTGTCAGAGGCAAACAGTGACAGTAATATAACTCAGCTTCTCACCAGTGTTGGCAAAAGAGCCCAGGATAGCTATATCTGGTAGAGTAAAATCAACTGCTGCATTGGGCAAAAAAGTTATATTTGCTTTGATTCTTACCCTGGGTAGATTAAGTATTTACTCACTATGCGCATAACGTCTAGGGGAATTAGGAAGTAAAGTGTGGATCAGAACTAGATCAACAGTATAATTCTCTAAAGCTGGTGCATTATGGTTAACTTATTCAGCATTTAGATCTGTTGTGGCAAATGGAGTAACATAATCCAAAATAGCAAAATTTTAAAATCAGGAAGAGCACTAGCATTCATGTTCTGCTGGGCGTTTCCTGTCCAGGTGTTTATATGAAACAGTGCAGTGCCTCCAGGGCCGGACTGGCCATAGCGGACACCGGGCAATCTCCCAGTGCGGGGCCGGTTTTGTTTTGTTACAGGGCATAGCTGTAAAAAAGTCCCTGTACCAAAATCAGCTGAAAACCGCCCCCGGCAAAGACCTCGGCAGCACCTCCAAAGACCCCCCCGCCCCCACCACCGAGTGGGGGGGGGGGGGGCGAGCACTCTGCCAGGGCCGGTTGTGGTTCCCAGTCCGGCCCTGAGTGCATCAGCACTCGAACATTTACTACAATGTTAGACATTTTTGTCTTGGTCAAAAGTATACAGAGTTTTATATAGCATGAACTTGACCCGAATTGGGTATCAGAGCGTTTTACATAGCACCAGTTGCATTACATGAGGACACATTCATTTTTGTTAGGCACGGAGAGATTAAGTGATTCACAGGATGTTCAGCGTCATTGCAGAGACTCGAAACCAGTTCCCCAGATTTGAGGTCGACCGCCCTATCCATTAGGCCAACTCCTCTCCCATAATAACAGATAATAACCTGAGGTGAACAGTCAGTATGGTGCCCAACACAATCTGTCATTTGCTACTGCAAAAAAAAACATTTATCCCTCAAGTAACAGATTTGGTTCATGAATAAAGTGCAAAATAAACCCACTGAATGATTAGTCCCCAATAAAGTGCACATGCATTTAATGAACAATGACCAATGAACTTAAAGATGAACAAGAAAATACCAAATAAAATGAGCACGGGTCACTTTCCAATGCTGCAATATTTGAATAACATTAATCAGTAGGAGGACTTCAAAATATGTTGGAACTACTTCAAGATGTGCCTAATATCTTTCTGGACAATGACGTCTCTCTACAAGGGCTTCAAGTTCCACCACAGTTCATTCAAGCTTCCTTGTGGAATCAATCACACTATTTGCTCACTGTGGTCAGCTCAGGTCCTCGCCACTCACCTCAGCTCACATACCTCCCAAAAGTTCACTCACCTTGGTGGGTATCTCCACCAGCGCAACCAATCTGCAACCAAGTTGCGGAGCTTGACCTTGGAGTGTGGTAAAAACCATGATAAGTGAAGATGTAGGCCCAGATTTGCTAACGCTTTAAGGCAGGTTCGCATCACCAATGTAATGTAAAGCTAGCGCAAAGAGTTGGGGAGGGATTTACTTACCAAAGCAGCCAAAATTTGCATTGGTAAGTTCCCCAATGTAACACAATGTTGTCCTATGCAGTACTTTGCATAACTTCTCATCAAGGGGCATTTCATAGGTGGCCCAAATGGGTACCCATCCAACCACCCCTGGGTTTTGACACAAATGCCTATTTATTAACATTCTTAGACAGGAATTTTCACTAAAGCTAACGCCTTCTGGAGGTAGGCATAATGAGGATTTTTTTTAATTTTGCCTTTTTTTCCAACTTTGAATGTGTGCTGCATTGTGCACCACACATTCAAAGTGGGAAAAGTCTTGAAGCACACACACAAAAACACATGGAGCATTTCCAGTGGACTCATATTACACTACATGATTGGTCGTCCAAGCTTTGAGGCAGAATATGCACAGTGGCAAAAGGTATCAGTTAGCCAAACCACCATGAGTTGACCATAAATTGACGCTTTAATACATCTATATATGAATTGAACTGAAAAGTACTTTGACTGACTATAAAGACACCTGTAAATTACAAAATGTGTTATTTATGCTTATATCTGTTCATAGTGTATGGGAGTTAGTGCATTTTCTAAACAGGTTGCAGTTATCTATATGTAATCTACGGTTGGTATAATGTATGTGCATATACTGAGGGGATTTTTGTGCCATCATATTTATCAAAAACTGGGTGGTAAAGCTTAGGAAAATTAGGATAACCTCGAAACTATTAAATGTTGACATGTATAAATTTAAAATATACAAACATGGTGCCAGGCCTACATTTGAATACTAAACGTACAATTATAAGCAACTACCAATTGTAAATGTATGTAGAATAATCCAAGCTTAATTAACATGGTTAAATAACTCATTTAAATTCAATCTTGTGAGTTCTTTAACATGATTATCACTTAGTAGTCAACATTTTTCACACTTTTTAGTAACTACCAGTTGGCATTTAGTAAAAATTAGTGTTCTTGCAAAAGTGGACACATCAAATATGAAAGCTGAGTCAATATATTAACCATGAGCCCCCATGAAAAACATTATGGATAAAGGGAGGGTATAGCTACTTCACTGCGTGCGATAAGGATTTGTTCAGCAGTAGTCTAGTAAGGCAGTGGTTCTTAACTTTTTGACTTCTGCCGGCCCCCAACTAACCATTACTGTAACCCAGGGACCCCCAATTAGGGCCTTATTACGAGTTTGGCAGTCCTGTGGATTGCTGTATCAGCGGTGGCAGTCCGAGCGCAATGAGCTCGGAGGTCCGACTGATGTATTACGAGTTGGGCGGATCTGCTTGCGAAGACCGCCGCTGGACTGCTGAGACTGCCAGCAGACTGCTGGGTTCAAGGTCGGGGAAAGGCAGCCACCATAGAGCGGTACAAGGGAGCTGCACCGCTGTCCGTATTACGAGTTGGCTGTTCAAGAGCAGACCATGGCGGTCCGACTGCCTGCTTCAAGGTGGTGGTGACAAAGGATTTGGGGTGCATACTCACCCCTTTCTTCTTCTCCCAGGCAGATTCTGACGAGAATCCCTTTCTCCAGGTCCCCCCTCACACCAGGATTTTCACGCCGAGTATTTAGATCCTGTTTGCGGCAATCTACAGGTAAGTCCTTTTTGAGCCAATTACCCATAGCTGGGACTGTTCACCAATGTGCTGAACCCTGGTAGTGGGTATATCGTATTTTTCCACATATATCATGCAAATAAGGCATCCAACACATCTGCAGTCGAAATGCACAACAGTCATTGATATATTTGTGAAAAGTACTCACCACTGATGCAAGATCCCCACCTCTACACCGCCGGCCCCGTGGTCAACTTGTAATACTGCGGTCTTAGGACCGCAAGCTCCGTGGGCTGCTGGCTGGGGCAGACGTGGTGCTACGACAGTCAGACCACCAAACTCGTAATAAGGTCCTTAGTCATTAATGGAAGCTGGGAACCAGGGGCTTTACCATTTTTTATGATTTAAATTGCAAATGAATACACAAAAAATACAGAAACAAACATTCATCAAACAAATGCATGAATTATGACATTTTTTATTTAATTCACAATCAAATATAAATAAATATAGATTTTAAGTTAAAGCTTCTCTAAATTCAATAAGCAGCCACATATCACTCATACTATATTCTGTTTGATGCACTTGCACTGCTGCAACAAATCAATCTAACGATATTAATTTAATTTTTAGCCTCCAGTTTCAGATTCCTTCGCATTTACAGAATGTTTCAGCATTTTTAGTTGTACAGTTTGCTTCTGCTTTTATATACACTTTATTCTTCTGTTAATATTATTATATTTTCTAAGCAGTCCTTGACTCCCTGAGTAGGCTTCACAGACTCCCAGGAGTCCACGGACACCAGGTTAAGAACCGCTGCAGTAAGGAATAACTTTGGGGCATAATGTTGGGAGGTGCCCAAAAATCTATTTATGTATACTTGTATCTTCATGTTTATTATCCCCCATCATTTACATTCAGTTCATATGTGAACTGGTGCATAGTCTCTCAATTCTGTAGCTTGACTACCTTAACAGGAAAAGAACATCTACACTTATTGAAAATTCAAGAATTGACGTTTGTAAATTGAAGATTTCCATATTCCAAACTAATCATTCTTTGAGTTAGCATCTTAAGTATTGTTTTTATTGGTTGAAGTCCAGTTTAAAAAAGATTAAAACCAGGATCTCCAGTTAAGTACAGAACCAAGTTTTAGTAGATATTAACAACATAAAAAAAATATAAATGAATTAGCATTACACACTCACCAGCATAAAACGTATTTTACCTGTAAAAGTATGTAAAACAAATATTCAAGCGCGCTCTGAATACAATTCCAAAATCATAATTGCTAATTACCTGCTGATTTCAGGGTGAGGATGTGGCCTATTTGCTAGAGCTACCCACCATGGAACCTCCAACGCAGCCATGGAGCTCAGCTCAATCTTGTGATTAGAGACAGATCACATAATCTCTCTGTGTCTAAATATGTTAAATGTATTTGTTTAATCCCCACTTGATCTTGCAGGTTTGTATGACAGAACCATGCATGGCTAAACCACTCGTGCCTTAACAAGGTAGTCAGAACAACAAATGCATCTTAACCACACATTCCTTTATCACGCAAGTCTTCACAACGACTTGCCTTAGGGAAATTGTTGGCCTTTGTAACTGTATAATGTACTACTCTAACTCCAGTCTAAGTAACAATAAGGAAAGCGTTGGACTTTAAAGTACAATCCCGATTTACCTAAGGCATTTAGTTGAAACGAAATGCATGGTAAAGGAATGCATGTTTTAGACAATGCGTGGTTCGGCCATTGTTATTGCTGTTTCCCATCCTGCAGACCGTATCTCCATCCCCCAATGTGATGTACAGTGTACTTTTGCTTCATAGCTAGGGTTGCACTATATAATTATCAATACATATAATACATCACATTACCAAATACATATGTAAGTAAATGATCTAAGACTCAGAAGTAGCATGATACAAAATCACTTCATTAAGCTACATTGGAATGTAACTCTTTATTAATGAAGAAATCACTTCAAATTCACTTGGACATCTCTAGGGTATTTCTGTACATGACTGGTATAAGTCTTTTTTCGCACTATCTACATTGTGTACTCTGGGTCCGATTCACAAAAAGCATTTATGAGTATGACATATAATACTACAGTAGTACTATTTTAGGTCCTCCGTGAAATGGATGTGAAACAATCAACTCCCTCCTAGTAAAAGTGCAAAGAAGGAACTTTTTAGTATATTAATTGCATAAACATATTCCCTCAATATTCTAAGGGCATTTTATGTGTTTTTGAGCCTGTTCACAAAGGCATGTAAGGCTACATACAAGAGCACTACAGCCATGATTTAGTTGTGTGTGATCATGTGCAGTAGGACCCTTGTGGTCCTAGGGGGACTCCTTAAAAAAGTTACATAATCAGTTGGGAGTTTTTTGAGTGTGTCTTGGTGTTTTCAATAAAGTCTATGATGCAGTGCGTTCAGTTAACAGTTGCATGCCGAAGAATAAAGGCGTTTATTACAGAGTTCTGTGTGTGATGTAGTCATTTACGTCCTCCAGAGCTGGGGTGGATGCTGCAACTTGCGACAAGGATTGGATACGTACCCCGGAGAAACAAGACTGCTCTCCCTGAGAGTTTGCCAAGGTCCTGCAAACTACTTGTGCGTGCCACGTGTGCCCCAAGAAGCAAGCTACGGTGTGTGTATGTGGAGTCAAAGAGTCACTCTTGCTCGTACAAGATCCTTGAAGATGGTGATGGCCCTACAAAGAAGCACCATTAGAAAGCCCACCAGAAGCCTACTGGTAAGGCCGAAAGAAGAGATGCTGCACCACATCGTAACACAGGGCTTTTGTCCATACATTGCATAAATGCTAAAGGAAGCAACAGCCAGGTGTAAGAAAGCGCTAGAGAGAGAGAGAGACAACCAGTCTTAAAGAAACGCAAACAGGTGTGAAAAAACACTAAAGGCAGTGACAATCTAGTACAAAAAGTACAAAGTATGTACCAGCACGAGTGAGGGAAGTGCCACACTCAAGCAGCTGATGCGTGCAAAATGACAAGTAGCATCCACTGAAAGGCTTTCGGAATGGTGATATTTTTCAATGGGTGACAAAAGGAGCGCCAAAAACGGTGCCGTCGCATTCCTGAAACCACCAACATTCCATACTGCCAAAAAGCACAATATTGGCACATGGATCAAAATTTTTGATGACTTCATAGAGGCTGTAGTAAAAATAGACGACAAAAAGATCATCAAATACTTAAAGAACCTTTTCGGTGATGATGTGATAAAGAAAATATCACAATCTGATAAAATATTGTATCATCAAATCAATGAAATGTTGGAAGCCAAGTTCAATCCAATGCTACATTTTCAACCTGTCATGACAGCAAGCTGGTAAAACGATGGGTTAGTTTGTCGAAAGACTTGATACTCTCATCAAGCACTGCAGATTCAGTGAATTCAATAATGAAGAAGCCATTCATCTTAGAGTCATTGATTTTTGCCTCTCCGATTCATTCAGACAAAGCATGCTGAGATAGATAGTCTAGAAAAGGTACACATGGCTGCAAGAGCTGAGGAACGTGCAGGTCGACTGGCTGCTGATATGGAAGCTGGATGAATGAATCCGCGTGAGTAAGCAGAAACACCAACTGGAGGCCCAAAAGGCAATGTCTCAGAAGAAAAGAAATTGTGTTTCTGATATGGATTCTGATTTCCAGATGAAGGTAACTGTCCCACCATTGGACATATATGCAAAGGCTGTGGGAGAGATAACTATATCATAACGGTCTGCAAAGCAAAAGAGAACTAAGTGCATCGCGGAGAGAAGAGAAAATGGGCACCAGAAAGTTCCAGAAGCAATCTAGCCACACCCACAATGTCAAACAGCAACATCAAGTAGAGACAAAATGAACTTAAATTCATCTTTCAAAGGCTCTTCAGCATCATAATTGAGCGAAAGTGAAAGTGAAGAAGATGGATGTGCAATGGTGACTGCAACCTCTGAAAAAACATGCTCATGTAGGATTGGCTGTTTGCAAAGAAGAACATAGGTCAAAGAGAGATCGCCACGTCAAGTGATTTAACTCATTTACCCAATGCCCCAAGATCACGCTAAAGATGAATGGCTGCCCTACAATTTTTATTATAGAGAGTGGTGCATCAATCCAAATACAGCAGACTATCTTCAGTACCACGTCTAATGCCATTGAAAACAAAGGTGTCCAAGTGGGCTGCTTATACGCAATTGCAAAGTCACAGGGCCGGTTGCAAAACCCATGAGACGTGAGAAAACGAAAGGACAAGTGCCAATTCAAGTTCTCCAAGATTCTTTGTCGAGTGCATGTCTACTCAGTTTCAGCACTGCTGCTTACATGGGACTGATATCTATCAACTACAACCTCAAAGTAAATTCTGAAATAGTAAATCAATTCTTGTTGTTATTTCATGGACTAGGGAAACTTAAGCCAATGAAGCTGCAACTTCTGTAGTAGGGGATCTCTGTGTATAGTCATAATCTAGTGAATAGTCCCGCCCATGTGCGTGGACCCCGGAGCAATCAAAAATAATCTCTTATAGTGTCAAAAAATGCAGAAAAGCATAGACACTTAAGAGAGAATTTAAAGACAGATAATGCAGCCTAAAAAGGCTACACTGTCCAGTACTTCAACTAGAAATTCCACCATAAAATCCACAAAAACAGCAAAAGCCTGTACAGATTTCCCTTGCTTTACCAGCAAAATCCCTCAGGAATGATAGAGAGAAGAACCTGGACAGACAAGCCCCATAGGCTGCCGTTATGTGGCTCAAAACAGGATACTGTGCCTTTAAGAGAATCTTCCAGAACCTTCTCCCAGTATCCCAGAATGCATAGCAGGTCCAACTTAGTTTCAGTTCTTTTTTCCGGCTCCTGCAAGCAGGACCCTGGAGCATTGAGCTCTCCCTTTTCAAGGGTTTTGTTGGTGTTTTCTCACTAAATTCGATTTTGTGTACTTTTAAAGTACTTTGGTGACTTTCTTCTTGGTTTTCTGCACTCTTTTGTTGTCCATAATGCCTGCATTATTTGACAAATGCCCGGAGTGCTCCAGGAAGAAGGCCAAGTCAGACCCCCATTAGGTGTGTATCCTCTGCCTTCCCTCTTCCCACATCCCAGAGGAGTGTGTGATCTGTAGAGGCTTCTCTGGCAGGACCCTGAAGGACAGGAGGAAGATCAGACTTCAGGGACTTGAAGTAAGAAGACTGAAGGCTCAAGGTGGGTCTGGAGGGGCTTCTACTGCCCATGCTGAGGCCTCTGGGGGGCTCCCCAGGGGCAGGAAGTCCAGCAAACGTCCAAGGTCTCCATCTGGGCCGGTTGCCATGACCACGACGTCGAGAGGACGGTCCACGGCCAGTTCCCGGTCTCCCCAGGGCTCTGGGTTGAGAAAACGTCGCCCGTCGACGTCGAGGGACTTACACAGGCCGCCGTCGAACCCGGTGTCGATTTCCTCGTCGTCGCCGTCGGCGTCGAGCGGACGGCATCGGAGGGCCCGGCGTCGGCGCTCGCCGTCGAGGCGACACCGCCGTTCGCCGTCGAGGGCGAGGACATCGTCGTCGTCGAGGCCGCCGTCGAGGCGGAAGAGGTCTCCGGCGCTGAAGAAGTCGACGTCGAGGCGATCGAAGAGGTCGATGTCGAGGCGTTCGAAGAGGTCGCCGTCGAGGCGATCGAAGAGGTCGTCGTCGAGGCGGTCGAGGTCACCGTCGAGGCACCAGCGACCGTCGTCGAGGTTTAGAGGTTCGTCCATCTGGTCGGGGTCGACGTCGAGGCATAGAAGCCGGTCGACGCCGAGGAGTGCGAAACGGTCGACGCCGAAGGGCCGCTCGAGGTCGAAGGAAACAAGGTCGACGTCTGAACACCGGTCTTCCGCGTCAGGGGGTCGTAAGGACAGGCCGAGGACTGTGGGGGGCTCCCCTCAGTCAGAACAGGATGGTGGCTCGCCGGGAACGGCGTATTCAGAGGTGTATACACCAAAGAAGACTGTTATACAGCCTCCTCCCCCTCCTTTGCCTAGGGGGCCTCCTCCGAGGGCTTCGACGCCTCCTCCATTGCCTCCTCTACCTGCTCTTCCGTCAGGACCGCGGGCCCCGGTGCCGGGTGCTCCTCCTCCGATGCCCAGACTTCCGACACCTCCGTAGAAGACTCCGAAGTCGAAGGTTCCTCCTAAGCCCAAGACGTCCGACCCGGGGAAGCCGGCGGAGCGTCCCATACCCAGGAGATCGAGGTCGCGCTCAGGGAGAAGGGACAGATCTAGGAGTGGACACGGATCCTCCTCAAGATCCAGACATCGCCATTGGAGGCATCGGTCGAGGTCCCATTCGGCCTCTGGGACCCGTTCATATTCGCCTACATTGTCGGATTCACCGGAGACGAGGGTGTCTCCGATAGATGACATTGGCACGTTCCAGGAGGTTCTCCTGAGAGGGGCGGCGAAGTTGGGGATCAAGGTGACGGCCACAACGCCCACAACTTCTGTGATCTTCGAGACTTTGCACACGAAGCACCTGTCTCGCCCCCTACTGCCTTTGGTGCCGGGACTGGTTGAGCCGGCTGAACAGCTCTTCCTTACGCCGGCGGTGGTGAAATCTGCTCCCTTCAGGCTTGTCAAGAAGTACAGGGCTCCAGAGTCGGACCCGGCCTTCTTGCGGAAAGACCCAGTGCCGGATTCGGTGATTGTGACGGCGGCTCGGAAACTACATGCTACCTCCCCGTCCTCCACTGTGCCCCCGGATAAGGAGAGCCGCTGGATTGACTCAGCTGGACGGAAGGCGTGTGGGACGTCTTCCACGACGATGAAGGCCTCCAGTGACTCGGCGTTGTTGGGAAGATACGACCGTGCACTGTGGGATTCCATGGAACAGTTTGCGGACCTTGTCCCGCACGACAGGAAAGAGGACTTCATGGAGATCGTCCAGGAAGGGATGCTGGTCTCGAACCAGGCCATCAGCGCCGCGGCGGATATCTCCCTGGTGGCCGCGCATGGATACTGCCACGGTATCAATCAGAGACGCCATGCTTGGCTCCGGCTGACGTCGCTCAAGCCTGAAGCGCAACAACGAGTGGCAAATCTGCAGTTTTCTGGCGACATCCTCTTCGGGAAACACGCAGATGACGAAATGGCCAGGATGAAGGCCGAGGCTGAAACCCTGACGGCTGTGGGCTTGGAGAAGCCCAAAGAAAAGAAACCCTACCGCCAGTTCCAACGGCGGTTCGGGTCGCAGGGTAGAGGAAGGGTACAGTCTTCTGGGCAACAACAGCAGCAGCAACAGCAGCAGCAGTACAGAAGACCCTTCCAGAAACGTCAGAGGGGTAGAGGTGGACAGCAGTCCTCTACCGCGAACAAGGGCCCGGCTGGGTCTCGCCCCTGAGCGGTTACTTCCCCTTCATCCGTTACCCGCTCCGGTGGGGGGAAGCGTTCAATTTTTTCTGGCAGAGTGGAGAAAAATTACTCAGGACAAGTGGGTGCTGAATATTGTTTGCAATGGATACAGTCTTCGGTTCATCAGCCCTCCTCCATCGATTCCTCCGGTCGGCTCGCAGTATCAACTGCGCGAGCTCCAGGCGGAGGCCGACATCCTTCTAAGGAAAAGGGTGATAGAAGATGTACCTCTGTCTCAAAGAGGAAGAGGTCTGTACTCCCGGTTCTTTCTGGTCCGCAAAAAGGACAAGAACGAGTTCAGGCCCATTCTGGACTTGCGACAGGCAAACAGATGGATTCGCAGAGAAAAGTTTCGCATGCTGTCGTTGCATCAGATTTATCCTCAGCTGCAACGGGGAGACTGGCTTTGCGCCATAGACCTGCAGGATGCGTACTTCCATGTGCCCATTGCACACAAACACCGGAGGTTCCTGCGATTTCAAGTCGGCACCAATCACTATCAGTACACGGTACTTCCGTTCGGGCTGAAGTCTGCGCCCCGGACGTTCTTGAAGTGCATGGCAGTGGTAGCGGCACACCTGCGGAAGAACAAGGTGTTTGTCTACCCATACCTGGACGATTGGTTGATCAAGGCCTCCTCCTTCTCGGAAGCTCAAGCACACTTCCAGAAGACGTGCGTTCTCTTGAACAAGCTGGGGTTGCACATCAACATGTCCAAGTCTGTCCCGACTCCGGTCCAGTGCATCCAGTACTTGGGAGCCTCCATCGATATGCTGTTGGCAAGCGTGTCTCCTTCGGAAGAGCGACGTTTATCACTCCTTCGGAAGGCTCAGGCTCTCCTGTCCGCTCCATCCACGACAGTGAGGACGGTGTCTTCGCTGCTGGGATCGATGGCTTCTTGCATCTTCCTGACGCCACATGCACGGCTGCATATGAGACAGCTGCAGGAGTGCTTGGAAGATCAGTGGGACCAGAGGAGAGGCTCTTGGGACGACAAATACGACTGTCTCTGCATGCTCTTCAGTCTCTGAAGTGGTGGTGTTCAGCGTAGAATCTCCTCAGAGGGGTTCCCTTCCACAAGGACATTCCCACTCAGACTATTGTGACGGATGCTTCTCTCCTGGGATGGGGAGCGCACTCTGGGGATCTGCAGATTCAAGGGACGTGTTCCCCGTCGGAGTCCACGTACCACATCAATTTCCTGGAACTCAGGGCTGTTCACTTGGCGCTGAAGGCTTTTCAACCGTCCTTCCGGACCAACTCTCTGCTTGTACAGACGGACAATACGACCACGATGTATTACCTCAACAAGCAGGTGGGCTCGAGATCACGCACTCTGTCTCAGGAGGCGCAGGCGATCTGGCATTGGCTTCTGGCTCGAGGACTCTCGATAACGGCCACTCATCTGCCAGGTGTGCAGAATGTTCAGGCAGACGAGCTGAGCAGACTGATTCAGGAAAATCACGAGTGGGTCATAAACGACGAAGTACTAGGAGAAGTCTTCGCAAGGTGGGGCACTCCAGACGTAGATCTGTTCGCCACCGCCGAAAACAGCAAATGCCGAGACTTCGCCTCCAGGTACTACCAGCCGGGGACGCTGGGGAACGCGTTATGGATCAACTGGTCGAACAGCTTTCTGTACGCTTTTCCACCCATTCCCCTGATTCCAGCGGTTCTCATCAAGCTCTCCCAGTCCAGGGCGAAGATGATTCTGATTGCCCCGGTATGGCCCAGACAGTGGTGGTTCACGGACCTGCTTCACCGGTCTCTCCTTCCTCACATGAAGCTCGGGGGCGGATGGTGCACCCCAACCTCTCGTCTTTGAGTTTGGCGGCATGGCTCCTGAAATAGTGCAATATGGCCATTTGAATCTCCCAGCGGATTGTATGAACATACTGAAGGAGGCTAAGCGACCTTCCACTCGGACTTCTTATGCTTACAAGTGGAAGAGGTTTTGCATCTGGTGCAAGTCTAAGAACTATGACCCTACGACATGCAATGAAGATGTCATCCTTCCATATCTGCTACATCTGGCGCAGTCTGGCCTTAATGTCCATTCCATTAAGGTTCATCTGGCTGCTTTGACTGCCTACAGGAAATGCCCTTCACTGACTTCCTTCTTTCAGATCCCTGTGATCAAAGATTTTTTGGAAGGCTTGAAGAAAGTGTTCACTCCTGTCAGGCTTCCTTCGCCTTCATGGGACTTGAATGTGGTGCTGTCCAGATTGATGAAGGAGCCTTTTGAACCTATTCATAAGGCTTTGTTGCAGCACCTGTCCTGGAAGGCGGCGTTCCTCGTAGCCATTACATCGGCCCGCAGGGTGAGTGAAATTCAGGCGTTGTGTTGCCAGGAACCTTATACTGTATTTCATGCTGCTAAGGTTGTTATGCGTACTCACCCTAAGTTTCTTCCCAAGGTTTTTTCTGATTTTCATATCAATCAGACTATATCTTTACCTACGTTCTTTCAGAATCCTTCATCTCCAGCGGAAAGGTCTTTGCATTCCCTGGATGTTAGGAGGGTGCTGAAATTTTATCTGGATAAAACCAGGGATATTCGTAGGTCAGACCAATTGTTCATCAATTATGGATCTGTCAGGACGGGTCTTGCGACCTCTAAGCAGTCTATCTCTAGGTGGATTGTGTCCTGCATACAGCTGTGTTACCAAAAAGCTAATAAGACCTTAGGAGGTAAGCCTAAGGCTCATTCCACCAGGGGCAAGGCTGCCACGACAGCATTGCTCCGTAATGTTCCGATTGCAGAAATCTGCAAGGCGGCCACTTGGAAGTCGGTTCATACCTTTGCTAAGCATTACTGCCTGGACACTGATGCCAGGGCAGACGCCCAGGTTGGGCAGGCTTCGCTGCGAAATCTGTTCGCACAGTAGTGGCGTTAATTCTCTTTTCTCCACCGCTGCTTTGGTGTGGGGATGGGCTTGCCATTCTATTCACTAGATTATGACTATACACAGAGATCCCCTACTACAGAAGGAGTAGTTTCTGTCCTGTAACTCCAGTTCTGTAGTAGGGGTATCTCTGTTATAGTCATAAGCGCCCTCCCTCCTCCCCGGTGGAGAGAGACATATTCCTTATGGAATGCTACAGGTCTGGCGTGTTACGCCTTCAAAAAGAACTGAAACTAAGTTGGACCTGCTATGCATTCTGGGATACTGGGAGAAGGTTCTGGAAGATTCTCTTAAAGGCACAGTATCCTGTTTTGAGCCACATAATGGCAGCCTATGGGGCTTGTCTGTCCAGGTTCTTCTCTCTATCATTCCTGAGGGATTTTGCTGGTAAAGCAAGGGAAATCTGTACAGGCTTTTGCTGTTTTTGTGGATTTTATGGTGGAATTTCTAGTTGAAGTACTGGACAGTGTAGCCTTTTTAGGCTGCATTATCTGTCTTTAAATTCTCTCTTAAGTGTCTATGCTTTTCTGCATTTTTTGACACTATAAGAGATTATTTTTGATTGCTCCGGGGTCCACGCACATGGGCGGGACTATTCACTAGATTATGACTATAACAGAGATACCCCTACTACAGAACTGGAGTTACAGGACAGAAACTACTCCTTCACATTAATGAGGACATTCGTCCTGTTGCTCAGTGACACTGATGGATTGCTATTCATTTACAGGAGGCTGTTGAGAAAGAACTAAAAACAATATTAAAGCATGGCATCATCAAGCGCTCTACTTGTTCAACACCATGGATTTCGGTTTTGTCAAAAAAGGACAATAGAGGTGCAATGTGCATTTGTATTGATACGCGCCAAGCCAACAAAAAAATCAGGATAGAAAGACATCCAGGTCAAGACATAGCAGATATGATTACCCAGCTGAATGATGCCAATGTCATCTCCCATCTTGATTTGAACAAAGGATACCATCAACTCGGGCTGAAAAAGAACTGTAGGTATATTACTACTTTTTAAGCCATGTTGGAAAAAGTGCAAACATTTTCATCCAACAAGATGTGACCATGCTGCAATATTTCTTAGGCATGGCAAGCTATCACTCCAGATACATTTGTGATTTTGCCACAGTGGGTGCCCCATTAGGAGAGCTGACAAGGAAGAATATTCCCTTCTAGTGGTCCTCTGAATGTGATCAAAGTTTCAAGACAATCAAACTCATAATTGAAAATGCAACTGAAATGGCTTACTTTGATCCAAAGTTACATACTGAGATTGTTTTAGATGCAAGCCTGGTGAAGTTGGGCATGATCCCTGCTCAGCACAATGGACATCCAAATGCTTAGAGACACACTGTGGCCTATGCCAGCCGAAGTCTATCTCAGACTGGACATGCCTTTTCGCAGCCAGGAAAAGAGAGCCTGCCTGTAGTGTAGGCTTGTTAACATGTTTTATGTTTCTGTACAGAAAACATTTAACCCTTGTCACTGACCACTAGGCAATGCTCATCATTTCTGGAAATCCAAAAGCCAAGATGCCCTCTTTCATCGAGAGGGGGGGGTTGCGATCGCAAGAGTAGGAATACATTGTTGTGCATAATCAAATCCCTGCAGAGTACTTCTCTGAGTGCCATTGCAGCGTCACAGTGCAACGTCTAAAGGAGCTGAAACATACATACATTTCATAGTAAAGTCCAGCACACTACCAGCTCTATCCATTGAGCAGATCCTTGCTGCTACCAATACAGACAGTGACTGAATCAGGATCAAAGGTATAATTGCAACGCAATCATGGAGAAATATACTCCAACTTTTACAAATGACATTGAATATCAAAAATATGCAGGAAGAACTTTCTGTCACTCATGAAGGTATCATACTAAGAGGTTTGATAATTGTCATATCTGAGAGCTTGAGACAACAAGTTATTGAAGTGGCACACAAAGGACATTCTGGCATTTTTAGCCACCAAGAGAGCTCTCAGAGACCAAGTGTGGTTTTTTCACCTTGACGAAGGAGTCAAAAAGGAGCTGAAAGCATGTCCCTGTGTAACTGCTTGTCTCCCAAGACAACACAACATCCACTAAATATGTCTGACCTTCCTAAACATGCATGGGAAGAAATTGCAGTTGATTTATTTGTGGGGTGTTCCCTCCATCCTCAAATCTGACAACGGCCCGGCTGTCAATAACAGAGAGTTTAGGGACTTTCCTAATCGTTTGAACTTCAATCATCAGAAAAGCATATTCTCTCTGGCCCAAGGCAAATGGCATTGTTGAACAATTTGTGGAATCCTGAAGAAAGTGGTTCAGCATGCTACGCTCAAAGGAATCGACCTCAAGTCAGCTTTGTGTCTAGTCCTTCATGCCTATCGGTTAACGCCCCATTCCACAACAGCTAAAAGCTCTTCCCCCTTGCTGTTTGGGAGACCACTGGGACAAAGCTAACACAATGGACCACAAGCCGAGTACTAGACACTGGTGAGATTTGTGTATTGAGCACTTCTCACAAAAGAAAGATGAAGGCCTATGCAGATAAGCACAGATGTGCTCGGGACGTGGTTACGAAGAAGTAGACTGAGTCCTCGTCAAACAATAACAGAAACGCAAGACTGACTCCGTTTGATGCTGATCCATTGAGAATCATGACATGTAAAGGACATATGGAGATCGATCAACGGCTCGAAAAGTCCACTACGAGAGGCTCATCCTATTTCAAACATCTTCCTCGATGTTCATCGGCTCCAGACCTCATGGAAGAAACAAGTCCATGTGAGTGCCCAAATCAAGCATTTGAGTCTACATCTACAATGCCTGATGACAATGATACTCCTTCACCTCGAATGACTTTGATGCGAGCACCTCAATGACTCATTGAGGAACTCTAGTGTACATATGTTGTCCATATTTTTTATTTAAAAAAGGGGCAATGTAGTGTTGTGTGGTCATATGCAGTAAGACCCATGTGACCCTCGGCGAACTCCTTACTAAAGTTACTTAATCTGCTGGGAGGTATTTGGGGGTCTGGGTGTGGTCAATAAAGTCTATATGATGCTTTCAGTTAATGCTTGCATGTTGTAGAATAAAGACGTATTTACAGAGCTTTGTGTGTTTTGTAGCCAATTACATGCTCCAGGGCTGGGGTGGATGCTACTCATACTACTTTATGTACACCTTTTGAATTTGCCACTCCTTGTTTTCACCACACTTCAATTAACCGCGGCGGATTGTAAGAGTGGCCGGGGCTGCATCGGCCAATGGACGAGCGCAGCACTACCGAGGTAGTGCTCGCAGCCAACGGGTTAACAAAGGTTAGGCAAACAGTGGAGTTTATATTGCACTTTTTTTAACCTATCTTAAACTGATTTAGGGCAAACATCTGACCTTACTAAACATATCCTGTGAGTTCTACACTGCTTGGTACACTTTGTCACAATTTTGCCGAACCCATACCTTGGCCTTTCTGATGTAAGCTAGTCATGGTGGAGAAGTGTGGCTCAATGGTTAGAGCGGCAGACCCTGATGCAGAGGTCTGGCCCGGGACCAGGGTTCAATTCCTGCCTTGGCTGGTCTTGGCGGATCTTGGGCTCATAATTCCTCGGACCTGATTTCTCGCCTCGGTGCCTACTCTAAGCATGGGTCCAACGCTGCAACTCTGGGCAATAGCTTGCTTAGTCTCCACAACGGCCCCCTACAGCGCTAGGGATGCCTGGTTGCACCCTGGGGATGCCCAGGAGTGGACATTTCACGGGGAAAAACCAGGAAGGGTTCCCTAGCGGTATGAGTACAGCGCCAGGACACTCAGGAGTATCAGTGCGCTTTACAAGGCTACATTTACATTTACATTTACATTCATGTAGGAAATTATTTAAACAATGATTGTGAATAACGGCTCTGTGGATGTTCACCTTGTTTGCATTGCATTTCCCTGACAACTCTGACACCAGTGGCGGCCGGTAAGTTTCGGAGGAAGGGGGGCGGACGGGACACACTCTCACACACATACACATAAAGCAATGTATTCACACACATGTACGCAGGCACAAAACACATTAATTCACAGCACTCTTCACCAAACATTCATACATACAGGCACGCACGCACATAAACATTCTTTCACAACACTCTTCACTAAACATTCATACATACACACACATACGTATACAAACACATCCATTCACAAAACTCTTCACCAAACATTCATACATACACGCACACAAGCACATCCATTCACAACACTCTTCATCAAACACGCACGCACCAAACAGTTTAAAACTAAAATCAACACTTACCTGCTGCCAGCTCTGACTCGGAGGTTCAAGGAGGCTTGAAACTGCTGCCTTCCCTCACTGGCTGACCAATGAGGGGAGGCAGCAGTCCCAACGTCATCACAGAGTGGGATGGGGTCAGTGAGACTGATAACCCCACTCTACTCTGTGATGAAGTGTCACTGATTGACACTCGACCCTGGGCGCTTCAGGGCTTAAAACGAAAGTGGCTGGGTGCGAGGCAATCAGTGACACTACCCCTCGTCACTGAGAGGATGGCCTCAGGGACCTTTGCTAAGCTGAGGACGTCATGCCCACAGGAGCTGTGACTTCCTTCACCCCAGCAAGTTCAGCTCAGGCAGCCAGGAGCCTGCGCATTAGCGCATGTCTGGCTCCTGGCTGCTTGAACCGAAAGTGAACAGTGTCTGTCAGGCTGACCTTTTTGCAGCCTGACAGATACTGTTCATGAGGGGCGAAACGTGTAGGGCCACAGTGGACCGGCCGCTCCTGTCTGACACTTCCCTGGAAATACACACTAGTCAAAACTAATTAAACAATTTCATGTGTGCTGTGCATTTATGAGAACACCTCCGTGTGATTGAATTACTCATGTTCCAGCATTCTTACAAACTTTTCCAGGGGTAGGTCACACTTAAGCCTGGAAAAAGCTATGCAAATTCACCGCTTTGCTTTTTTGTGTGAGGTATTCGCCTCCCATATGCACACACTACTTATCACGTAGACCTGTCCTTGGCAGGCCACAGATGAACCTACCTGCAGCCCTGGGGCTGCCTGAGTTCAGTCACATGAACATCATTGTGCCAGACAGCAACCCTACTTTACAGGTCCAAGCAGCATCCTTGAAGCCTATGGCATTCTAGCTCTTGCACATATCACAGCCATGTAATTGTTGCCTGGAGTAGATGTCCCGTAGAAGCTGCTTGTTCGAATAGGCTGGTAAAGACTAACAGAGGAAATACTGGCCATGCAGCTAGTGGTGCGTCCTTTGTACCTTCACTAATTTGGTTCACACACACCTCAGCCTGTACTGTGGGTGCTGTCACCTCAATAACCACCTTGTCTTTAAGCCCTCAAAATTAAAATGAGAAGAGAATCTTCTGTGTCCCAAGAATTGGCAACAGCAGGACCTTTAAACACTTGGTGGCATCCTGGTCTGTTGTCCTTGCACTTGTCACATTTACCTTAGTTGTCTAGAGATTTTTGTAGGATAGCAATTTACTTAGATCTTGCAGTGAATGATAGTAAACATCTATGTATATGTTATCAGGGTTACTGGTGAAGCCACCGATTAGTTGTTGTAGTATGTTAGGGCAGGCTTTTCTGAAAAACACAAGGTGTCTGTCGGTTGTCATATACTAGTATAGTTAGTAAAGAATAATACAGGCCGACATACCACAAATGTTCTGCCCCTGTGATGAATACTCCAAGCTGATCAGGGATGAAATCCTTCTGTAGCTACCACAGTGCATGGGCTGTAAGTAACGTGTAGGTGGGATTCTGGTTGTGGATCCAAATCTGAATGAGCATGTTTTTCAGAGTTCAGTTATTCAGATAGATCACTCACCCCCAGGTTGATATACTCTTAGGGGTAGATATATCAAGAAAGCTTTTTGCGAATCCTTATTTGCGATGTTTTGCGATTCGCAAAACGCGATGTATGTAGGTTTTAGCGAATAATCTGTGATTTCTTAAAAATCGCAGATTATTTTGCGAATTAATTGCGATTTCTTAAATTGCGAAATTCGCAAATTAAGAAATCGCAAAAAACGGGAATCAGCCAATGCATTAACAGGGTGATGACATCAATGTCAGGAAGTGTGGGTGATTACCTGCACCTGTTTGCCTGAGCCACACCCAGTGGCAGTTGAAAGATTGTTTGTGAGCTGTGCAGACCTGTTTTTCTTTGACATGGAGCCTGAAAATACGCAGGAAGGATTTTCTGGAGAGAAGAGGAAGAGAAAGCAGAGGTTTTCTGAAAAAGAACAGGAGACTTTAATTGAGGAAATGTCTTGCAACCATGAGTTGCTTTTTGGAAAACAAGCAGAAAGTAAATTCTGTTGGAGTAACAACACTTACCATCGAGGAGTTGCGCAAAAGATGGTATGATATGCGCCTCCGGACCAAGGAAAAACTAGCAGCAAGATTGAAGGAGTCCAGCAAGACAGGAGATGGAACATCAACTGCTGAGCAGCCACCTGCTCATGAGGAGCTTGTTGAGCCCACTCTCTTGCCTGAGACTGTGAGTGGTGTTGTGCAGATTGACAGCTCAGAGCCTTCACAAAGACCAGAAGGTAAGATGCATGTATGTATGTAAGTGTAGCTGTGGGTAATGCATGTCCATCAAGTTAGTGGAAGTACACAGTGGGATTTTATTAAAACCAGGTACACTGAGTCACAAACAGTGGGCAATGCATTATGGGAGTTGTAGTTTTATTTTAACATGGTATTTTTCACATAATTCAAAAACGGAATGACATAGATTTTCTCAAATGTAGATTGAAATACAGTACAAAATTTCTTTATTCAAAGTAGGAAAAGTTTATTAAGCTCATAAACTAATCCAGACAACAAACTCATATGTCTCTATCTACATCCACAGCACAGGCAGAATATTCCAGGGAGGAAAGTGATGACAATCATTCGCTTCTTCAAGTTGTTTGTGCTGTTGAAGAAAGTACAAGTGATGACATTGACACCACTCCAATTGTCTCGAAAAAACGTAGACATGTGGCCCCTCTGCCTCCTTTCCAAGATGATGATATGGAACCTGATGGTGCTAGTGAGAGTGTACAGGGAGCAGTTGTTCCTCCAGTACCTGTAGAGCAATCACAGGCACATAGAAGGTCACGCGCATACACTATTGAAAGGTCAAGGAGCAGCAGAGCTGTACAAGAGGACAATCCTAGTGTATTTGCAGGATTGGAACAGGACATGTTACATGTGCAGCGCCAACAGCACAAGGCCCTAGGATCTATAAACAGGCAGCAGTGCAAATTAAACAAGCATAATGCAGGCATGGGAGATGGGATAAGAGCAATGGCTTCATCAATGGATAGATTATGTTTGGCAATTGAACGCTCAGAGGAATCACGGAACAGGGCCGCACATTGTGCCCATGTAAGGATGCATGGCTACTCCAAAGCAATCAACAGATTGTGCACTGCTACTTCAAATTTTACTAGGCGTAGTATTACTATGCAGCGAGTGGTCAGTGAGTGCACAAAGAGTGTTGCAAAAGGTTTAGACAAAGTTACTTCTGCTGTTGAACTACTCCGGACAGCAAACTCAGGCGCAAGTGCACTGTTTGAAGCTGCTGACACTGAGGAGACCTCAAGTAGGAGCAGCAGTAATCCCACTCCTACATCAGATGTTACACAGCGCAGGAGTGGAAGGAATGCCGGCCATTCTAGATCCAATAGAAGCATGGAATCTGTGCAGCGCTCTACTCCAAACA
Organism: Lissotriton helveticus; assembly: GCF_964261635.1. NCBI lineage: Eukaryota > Metazoa > Chordata > Amphibia > Caudata > Salamandridae > Lissotriton > Lissotriton helveticus. The sequence continues at coordinate 1,035,229,076 of NC_136067.1, read as the reverse complement.
GGCAGCGCAGAAAATAACTTTTTTCAAACCTTTATTTCATTACTAGTCATTTAACCTTTTATTTTGAAAAGTAAATGTAGGTTTGCCTGTGCATTAACAGGTCATGTATCAATACATTACTGGGCTCAATGTTTGCAAATTAAAAACATTCAATTCTGAAACCACAAACATGTTTGGAATTAATTGTCTTACCTAAAAGTAATTGCGTGTTATCTCAATACATCTTTGCCGTCCGGCTGCAGCTCCTACTCCTGCTGCAGCTCTTCTAGGTGGAGGTATTTCATCATCATCAGATGTATCTGATTCACTCATTTCAATTTCAGTCCCTTTTCTCATGGCCATGTTATGTAGCATGGCACAGCTAGTTACAATTTTACAGCACGTTGCAGGATTGTATTGTAAAGCACCACCACTTTTGTGAATGCAACGAAAACGGCTTTTCAAAATTCCAAAAGTCCTTTCAATGACACCACGGGTTGAACGGTGTGCCTTATTATATCTCCTTTCATGTACATTTGATGGATTCAGATATGGGGTCAAAATAAAATCACGCACAGCATAGGCACTGTCACCTGCATGATGAGAAAGAAAGAATGAGTGTGAGTTTCACATCAAAGGGAAATTGTTGTAAGTATGAATGCAAAATGATTGTACATTTACCTAGTAGATAACCTTCTCCAAACTGGCCAGCACTCAAACGTCTATGAAGTCCACTATGCCGAAAGGTATAGGAATCATGAGTGCTCCCTGGGTATTGAGCCACAATATCAGTGATGATGTACTTTGCATTGCACACCATTTGAATGTTGATGGAATGATAACATTTTCTATTTCTGTACACATATTTTGTGGCAGCCGGTGGAGTGATGGCAATATGGGTGCCATCTATCCAACCAATCACATGTGGAAAACGTGCGATTTGATAAAAATCCACTTTGGTCTCTTGTATGTCTTGTTGGTTTTTGGAGAGGTAGATGTGATGTTGAAGCCTACTCATCATTGCATCCCGGAAAATTTTAAAGAAGCGTGACAGGGCACTCTGAGACACCCCTCCAACCTCTGAAATGACCCTTTGAAAAGAACCAGAAGCCAAAAGGTGCAGTGAGCACAATACCTGCACATGCGTAGGAATTGATTGTGTCCAGGCTGTTTCATGTTCCAGAAAGTCTTTCAATTCATCAATGAGGTCTAAAATGGTGTGTGGGTCAAGTCTGAATTTCTCAAAGATTTCCTCTTCTGCTTGCTGGAACAGCGTAACGCACAGTCTGAAGATTCTCTCCTGCCTCTGTCTCCTCTGTGCAAGGGCTTGGATACGCAGCCTCCTAGCTATCAGGTAAAGTCCAGCCATTATGACAGTTGAAATTGCATTGTGGGTTTGTTTTTATACTTTCAAATTGGTTACCACCTGCATGTACTTGGTGTGAATTGCGAATTCTTAATTTGCGAATTTCATGTTTTCGCAATTTGCGATTTTTTCTTACATCTCTTTGCGATTTCTTATTTTGCGATTTCTTGTTTGCGAAATTCGCAAATGTTAAACCACACAAAATAAGAAATCGCAATGACATTTGCCGATTTTGTACTTTCGCAAATTAAGTAATTGCAAAAATTGCGATTACTTATTTTGCAATGCGATTTCTTACATACATCTAGAACTCCTATTTTTTAGTCGCAAACACTGTTTTTTTGCGATTTGCAGCGTTTGCGACTAGAAAATAGCTTGATACATCTACCCCTTAGTCACACCATATGTCACTTACTGTCCAGTGTGTTTTCACATATTCAGTGACCAGCTGACTTTTCTAGTGATCTAACTTATGGGGCCTGATGCACAAAGTGATTTATTTGTTCCAAACCCTGAATTACAGTGTTTGCTACTTTCAGGTTCGTTTTTTGATGCACTAACCCCATTTTGCAATTCAGAAAACTTTTTCCAAGTCGCAAAATGGATTTAGAAACCCAGCCCTAATTGCAATTTGGAAGAAGTGTGTTAAGGGCTTTCATTCCAAATTGTGAGTCTTTGAGGTCTGTGTCAATGCTTTGCAACTGTAATCCAGGAGCAAACAACCACTGCATCTGTCATCGTCTCCGATTGCCGGGTGGTAACTGATTCACAAAGTCGAAGGGGTCGACTTTGGACTCCTTTCTTTTTGGGAATCAGTGTGACAGATTTGTGGCAAGTAGGTAGTGGTCCAAGGGACCTATGCTTGTGCTCAGTAAAGTTTTCCAAATTGAAAAACTTTTTTACTTTTTAAAGCAGCCTGATTTCGTATATAAAAAGAAGTATGCGGGCTGCTTTAAAAAGAAGTTGTACGATCTCAAAAACAATCACAGAGATGGTGGTCTACAGTTCCTTGCAGGCCACCATCACTTTGATTATAACCAGTCAAATGGGGTTGGAAATTGCAATCTGCATAATTGATGCTAATTAAGAAAGTCAACCTTCTACGCCTCAAACCCCTCCTATAGGTCTGTTCACAAAATACTGAATTACAGGCGGCATAATTCAGTATTTTGTGAACAGACCTATTTGTGCATAGGCTGGCTCACAAAATCAGATTGCACTCTCAAAAAGGCTGGGTGTAATTTACAACCACATTTTGCAAATGTACCCTACGTACATTGGGCCCTTAGTGAGTTATTGTTTGGTTCATCCATGCAGAGCTGTAAGACGTTTTCTACTTGACCTGGTAACGACGGCGAGGGTCGAGGCGGAGCACTAAACATCCACACAATGTTATTGTTAAAACCTGATATTCTTTCTCTTAGTTTAGATAGCTTGTTCTCAGAGCTAAATGTACTGGAACTTGACATGTGCCTTCCTAAGTCCATCACCATCTGTCATCCTCAATAACATTTCAAGCATGTCTTAAGTAGCTACTTAATTTTTAACACCCTTTTTTCCTCCCCCTGCCTTTCTGTTCTGTTGTTGCTGTATGTACAGCCCACTGCTGCCAAATTTCTCAGGTTCATTCGTGGTTAGCTACTCCAGTCGGGGTTTTCCTTGGATTCAGGGACTTATAGTCCTTTTTTAGAATGGAACATATATGACTGAAAGTCCCAGAATGCAAAGAAAAAACATTGATTGGAGCAGCTAGTCACTCACGGACTTGGGTAGGACATGCTTACTATTGACAAGTTTTGCGAAATATATAAACAACATAAGTACTTTTCATAAAGTGTATTTATTGGATACAGGGTCGCAGAAAGTCATGACATTCCTTGAGAAAGATTTGTAGCAGTTCAAACTTCCAAGTGGAACGAAAAATGTATTTTTAAGAATATACATAAAAAATGATGTCATCCAAAAATACACATTTTCGCATTGTTTGATTGTTACATGTAGAACAATATCCCCTACTATGAAAATTAACGAGAAGGTAAAACACCTCGTGTGTTTTTTTCTCAAAATAAAGGGTAATTGCACAAAAATAACGAATTTTAGCCAAACATCTGTACCATTTTTTTCCTGAGGGCCTTTTTTTTAAAAAAAACAGAAGAAACCCAAAATACTATATATCTGTCCTCTTTCATTTCCTCCTGAGGGAGGCAAAGCAATGGACAGCAATATAGTGTCTTACATCTCAAAACCAGGAAGAACCCTTTGTTTTCCAAAGGAATAATGCTCCACACGTTTCCTTCTGTAGGATTTCTATAAATGCTATTAATATCTCATATTGTTTAACTGTTTAAAGGGCAGTAATTTTTGAGATGTACTTGTTCTCTTCAACTTCGGTCTACTCCCAACTACATCTCCTCAGTCTTGGATTGGGAACCATGGATGGATAGAGACTTTGATCAAAATCATGAATTGTGTATTACTTGTATACCAGAGAATAAGTCCTCAAACAGTGGTTCTTAAATTGAGAAGAAGGAAGACATCTTGAAAGGATATACTGTAAAATAATAATCAGGTAAGTGGTTACCAGTACATAAGACTGAGAAAGATGCCAGCTTCAGTAAAACCAATGGATATTCTATAGCAGGCCAGGAAAGTGGGCAGTGCCGAACGCAGAAGTCCCGGAAAAGGAAATTAACTGGATAGCCATGTGGAAGATAGGAAAATATTTTAGGAGTGTGCAGAGCTGATCACAGAAAAGAAAGAATTTGACTTATAGAGACTGCAAGGTCTCCCAAAGCAACCCCAGAGCCAGGAGAGAGAGGTAATGAAGAAGGCAATCCACGGCGTCTTGAGCCGGGCACCTATAAATGAAGATACTAAATAGACTAGATCTGACCAAATGGCGTCAGAGGCAGAGTATACTCCACAGTGTAAATAGCACAGAATAGCTGTTGTGAAAACTACTGACAGTCTCTTAGTACAAGTGGATGTCTCCCTCGCTATATATGAAGGATGAGGGTATTTCATTATATAGTCTTCAAGGCATTTCATGGCATAGAGCCATTCTCCAGAAAAAAAAAAATGTACTAATTTCTTAAAGTGTGTCTACAAAAACAAACAGAAAGTAATAAAACCAGAATATTTCTCTCAAGTTCGGAGCTCTCGTTTTTACATCACTATTGACTGTCTCCAAGACCCTATTTAATGTGGTTTCTTGTCTCCACTTGCAGTTATCTAAGCCCATCGACCTGTTAGCCTTGGAAATCCCTGCCATAGGATGGAGACTGGCATCGATTTGATAACGATAACTGGGAATAAAAATTTGGTTTTATGTTGATGTGTTACTAGAGTTTAAGGGCTCTAGATGGACTACCTAAAATGATGCCTAATTAACAGACTTCGTTGATTAACTGTGTGCCCTTTAGAGATGTTTGGAGGCATTAACCAAGACCAGCTCATCCCTGAGACAGAGGCACAAAGAGAAAATAAAGTGGGTCAGTGCTACGATAATTGTGGCATGGTTATCTCCAGTCTGTATGAATCCCAGCAGCTATGTCGGACGAGCGCCGGCCCCCGTCAGTAGCCTCAAAAAGGTAAAAAATAAAATGATAATAACAAGTGTTTATTATGGTTTTATTTTTGCTTTTGGAACCAGCGGCTTGAGAGTGGAGCCATCGCGAGGGAGGCAGTCACAGGGGGAGTGGTGGGCACTGTTATCAATGCGCATCACGGTTTGGCTGGCCGTCTCGGCCCTCCCAAACCATCTTACGCACCAAAGCTGTCTCCAACCTGAACTGCGTTGCCGGGTCTGAGACAGAAGACTGAAAAAAGTGGAAAAAGGAGGAAAAATATATCTAACTATTTCCACAATAGGTGACTCTAAATTCTCCTATTGTTTGTGGCATTTAGATCTCTAACAAAATATCAACATCATCACTGACAGATCAGGACATGATTACACATTTTATTTATTGTAATCAAGCAGAATTATTCTCCGCTAATTTCTTTTATCAGCATTTTTTCACTATACACAAATATACATACATATGTACACACCTATATACAATAAATACAAACAGAAGACGTCATATACACTTCATACACAAATCAAAAAAATCATGAAACAATTTTCTTCTTCACCCAATCAAAAACAATATTACAGCAACAGCTGAGTGTCCTCCCATTCAGTCTAGGGGGTACACTAAGAGGTAGTCAGACAAAACTGGTTCAACTAATAACTTAACCGAACCAAAATCTTCAAGTGTGTCAAATGGCAATAATTTCCAAAATATTTCAAAACAATGACTCCTCCTTATGGAAAGTTTCGACGCCGTCGCGTTTCGGCCTTCCAGCAAATCTGCCCTCTTCAGGACAGGGCGATAAAGAACCTATAAATACATATAATACAATACCTACTTTTTAGAAAGACACTGTCATATACTCTGTGCCCCACTCCACCTGAATCCATTTCCGTCACCAAACCAGGACAAGTGTACATCAAGTGAACCAAATCAACAAGAAAAGTGCATTCAGGAAAGATCCACAGCACCAAAAGTCCCAACAAAGTGCTCATAGATGTATGCATCAAAAATTATTCAATCACCTAAACAAAACCAGGAGTTACCAGGGAAGTGTAAATAACTAAAAAGGGGCCAACGCTTACATTGAGGCATGCCCAGTTTTATCCCAAGTAGAGTCACTTACTCCAGGAACTCAATCCAACGGCAACAGGCAACGGGTTTCTCACAGTGTACACACCACTGTTAAAGAAAACAAAAACTTACATTTACAAGGCGTCAAGACCGCCAGCTCAACCCACTGTTGCCTTATACAGAACAACTCTACAGTAACACAGTTCCGAACCCATCACCCGGGTCTCGTACCTTCAGTACAGCAGGTCTGTTTGTGCTCTCACTGGCATCTGGCTCAGGGTAGTCAATATCCCGAAAGACAACTATAAGTGAATCAAAGAGGGAAAAAATAATATAAATTGCTGCCGAGACCTAGCCACGACGGCTCCTTAACTACAAAACCCTAATGCCCTGGTAGGTAAATCGGACCTCTTACCTTATTTCGACGTGGGTCACTTGTTCAAAAATACCACGGGCCGCCATCATGGTCAATACACCACCGACATCAAGACGCGGTCACTTCCTCTATAACAATCTGACCGGTCACGTCTCACGTGATTGAGACGTTCAGACGTCTGTCAAGGGCATCAAAAGAGGACTACGCTCACCCCAGCATGTATCCCAAAAGGGAACGAGTGTAAGCGGCAAGTCACTTCTAAAAGGACGGACAACTCTAAACTAGGATCCCAGAGTGCATCAAGGGTAATCTAAGTCCCGTGTTCAACAATAAAAAATAAAAAATTTAAAAATTAAAAGTGATATGGGAACACACGCTACATACACTAAATCAAAATAAAAGAAAAGTCCTAGCTAAACCACAATACTAAGGGAAAAAATGAAAATATAAAAGACCATTCAAAATAATATTAAATAAATGTATAAACTACGGAAAACTATAATCAATATACCAAAAGAGTCCTCCTACAGCAACAAGTCGCCTCTTATATTGGAAAACAAACCTTTCTAGTACACTGATGGTGACACAGAAATGGATCCGGGGCAACGAAGGAGGCACACAGACAGACAAACAATCTCAAAGTTATTCAAATCGTTTACATACACATAAATTATACAAAACGAAACACATTACATATCTATAGATACACCAACTATCAATGCACAAAATAAATATGCATGCACAATCCAATGTATATAAAACATGTTCACAAAAACATACAAAATCATATATGGGAGATATATTGCAGGTTCAGCATAAGCAGTCAATTCAAGTCAAGTGCCCCTCATATTAAGATCTAATCAATGCCCAAACTTCATCACCATCATTCAAACCTCCTCTTGCAGTCTCATATTTCTCAATCATCCGGGCTTCTAACCTGTTTAAAGTCACTTGTACAGTCATTTTACTTTGGGCCCTTACTACAATTAAGACCGACCATCTGATATCACTCTCATTGTGGTCGAACTCAATGTAGTGCTGTACCAAGGGTGCTCCAGAAATTTTGCATCTAATTCTTGATTGGTGCTGGACAATTCGCATTTTCACACTTTGAGTTGTTTGCCCTATATACATTTTATCTCAAGGGCACGTAATACAGTACACCACATTTTTGGTGTTGCAATTTGAAAAGCCTAGTTGGGTGTGTTTCCGGTTATTTATTGTCACATGTTTGGTATTAGTGGTAAGCGGACAAACTACACATCCATTACACTTAAAATGTCCTACTACCGGAGGAAGGTTCAGCATACTTCTTAAATTCCCTTTCTCCGGGAGGGTTCTAATTGCAGTTGCTTTGACCAGATGTTGTCGAATATTTTTAGCTTTACGAAATCAAATAACGGTTTTGGGATGTCAAACTGTTGTATTAGTCGCCAGTTTCTTAGGATGATCTGTTTAGTTTTGTTGGCCTTAGGATTATATGTTAAGACACAAGTCATCCTGTCAGTGTTTTGTTTTTCTTTAGGGGGCAAAAGAGTCTCACACTGTGTAAACCATGCCCTTTTGAGTGCTGTTCTGACCAACTTCTTCGGGTATCCCCTGTTCAATAGTTTGGCCTATAATTTGTCTGCATGTTCGAAATAGTCACATTTATTGGTGCAATTGCGCTGGATCCTTAAGAACTGCCCATAGGGCAAGTTCTCTTTAGGCGTCCTAGGCTGTCCGCTATTAAAATGAAGAAGAGTATTACGTTCTGTGGACTTAGCATAAAGACACACCTCTAGTTTCCCATCTTTGTGTACCACATTAAGATCCCCAAAATGAATTTTGGAATTGCTATAAGCCGGGTTTGAGACAGCATGCCCATGCTCCCAGTCTCCATGGGAGAGCAAATCGAGGGCACTCAAGCCAATTCGGATGCTGCTTCAATGACATAAAAGCAGCGTCAGGATTGGCTGCAGTGGAGTCTATGAGCCTGTGCTGCCTGCAGTGGAGCCTGAAGATCGGAAGAACAGCAATGTGCAGGTAAGTTCTTAGTTGTATTTATTATTTTTTTTACTTTTGTTGTTCCGTTGTCCATTGTCCGCCCTTCCCCTGCCCTACCTCTCTACCCTGACACCAGCCACCACTGATGAATTCCCAATAGTTAAAATGAAATAAAAACCACCAGACCCACATGAGAAAAAACCTGTAAACGAACAGTTAATTTAGAAAAGTGATCTGAAAGGACGTCAAAATAAGATACAGATTTGCCCGTTAAGTTGCAACCCCCTAAAGCTAGGACCAACTATTTCGTTTAGGAAGATTACCCCATGCATTTTTCATCTCTCTAATTTATACCCATTACACCTTTACTTGATTCACATTTTACTGGCTATTTTTAGCTGTTTGAAAGTGACTCCCTATTCTTCCCCTAACCTACTAACTTCTTGCTATATTACCATAGAGGCACATATCTGGAATTTCATAAGAAGTTCCAAATCAATTATCCATTTATGGGAGGGGGGTGGGCGCACACTGCCTCACACTCCAGCACTCAGTTTGCCCCGATGCATCATAATAAATGCAGTGCATGATAACACTTTCTTCGGTGTCAGGCTTTAGTTTTTCACCCTTGTTGGTGCAGCCAGTGCTGTGTATCTCTAGACACGTGTTTCAGGATAATTGTCCTTCTTCAGTAGAAAGCAACACTTTTTTGGGTGTGCTGGAGATGCTGCTCAAAGTCTTCTCAGGTCTCAGTACCACACGCTGGGCGCAGGTACATCAACCAGAGCTCGTCAGCTCGTTAGCTCAAGGGAGCCTTTTCAAATAGGATAGGGGCTGGGCGCACACTGCCTCACACTCCAGCACTCAGTTTGCCCCGATGCATCATAATAAATGCAGTGCATGATAACATTTTCTTCGTTGTCAGGCTTTAGTGTTTCACCCTTGTTGGTGCAGCAAGTGCTGTGTATCTCTAGACACGTGTTTCAGGATAATTGTCCTTCTTCAGTAGAGAGCAACACTTTTTTGGGGGTGCTGGAGATGCTTCCCAAAGTCTTCTCAGGTCTCAGTACCACTCGCTGGGCGCAGGTGCATCAACCAGAGCTCGTCAGCTCCTTAGCTCAAGGGAGCCTTTTCAAATAGGAGGGGGGTGGGCGCACACTCTGCCTCACACTCCAGCACTCAGTTTGCCCCGATGCATCATAATAAATGCAGTGCATGATAACACTTTCTTCGGTGTCAGGCTTTAGTTTTTCACCCTTGTTGGTACAGCCAGTGCTGTGTATCTTTAGACACGTGTTTCAGGATAATTATCCATTTATATTTCATTTTTTTGTAGCCACAGAGCTCTAAATTCAACTAAGGTGTAAATGATAGGTCAGTATGTGATCAGATCAATGGGTCTGGTGAACTGATGCTTCAAGGGGCTCCATGACAAAAAAATACAAAATAGGCGAAAGAGGACATCTGTTCTTTTCTGAATGGGAAACAAAGCACTTTGCTTACCATTACTGATAATTGAAGCAACTTGGAGTATAATATGAATCCTAAACAGGGGTGTAGCTTTGGAGGGAGGAGGATTTGGAATGTGACCCCCTCCCCTCGAAATAAATGCATTCTCGACTTGACAGTTGGGTTTTGGGGCCCTTAGTCAGATCTGCTAACTCTGTGTCTGTTTCTCTTGCCAGGAGCCAAGAATGAAAACCAAACTGTGTCCTTTGAAGTAAGAGAGAGAGAGAGAGAGAGAGAGAGTGGGAGAGAGGGAGTGAGGTAGAGAGAGAGAGAGAGAGACCCATCAGCTGGCTTCATTTCAAACGTGAAACCAGATAATCTGGAATCAACAGCTGCTTTCTTGCTTGTCAAACTGTGTGATCCTAGACAAATATTTTATTTCACAGAGCCTCCACTTTCTCTATTATCACATATGAGTGCACATTTAAATACTTGAGTTCAGGATGTGTGGTGTTCAAGGCGCTCTTATATTTGATTTAATAGACCGTAACGTTGCTCCATCTATAATAGAAATCTAGGCCTCTTTTAGGGTTCACATTACTACTGAATTTCCTCCTAGTTCACTAATGGCACTGTCATTAGAAGCCGGGCTATGAATGTTTCAAAAAGCCATTACTTTTAATAAATATCTGTCTATGCAGTGATATAATCTGATGTACTAAGGTGAAACACTTCTGGGTGTTAAAGAAATGCACATTTTTCAATTTTGAAGAGATTGTATCATATGTTTACATTATGTTTGCTGCACAATATACATGCCAAATGTTTTCATTGCTTGGGTCATGCACAAACTGTTAGAGACAAGTCAGGCCTTGACTCTGACATTGCTTGCCCATCAATTTTGCCTGCATGCACTCCTCTATTTGCAACTTTTTCTTAGAATATGGGGCCATCAGTCACTTGATAAAATGATATGTAAAAGGCGAGGACTAGAAACATGGAGTCCTGAACGCATGCACCGATTCGACAACTCTTGTAAGAGAGATGAAGAAGAGTGCATGCAGTGAAATAGTTTTAAAATAAGGGATCCCGGGGCAGGGACTCCAGGCCGTTGTGTTGTACATGACCATAATTATGAGTTTCCAGGGAGAACAACCAAGCTCAGGAGCGACATGGGGTAGATTTAGCAATGGTGTTTGGGGTGTGACACACCTCTAATGTATTCTTGGTTTCCTAGTTGGGTATGTTGGACTTGAGTCTGGTCTTCTATGTCTGAGTCGTTTTTTTTATCATTCACATTTCACTAAAAGGTTTTAACTTGTTATTTTATTTGGATTGGGATCCTAAATATATATATATATATATAGTGACCAACATACAAAAAAAGAAGTAAATCTGCACCTTTAGAAGTTCTCTTTGAATGGACGGAAATGTACTACTTTTTAGAATTCACAAACATTAGTAGTGGGCTTGGAAAGCAGTGCCAGTCTTAAGTTTCCAGGCATTCTACTTGCAATCAAGCACCCAAAAGGTGATGGGATGAATGCTTGCAAATAGTCTAACAAGTGGCAATCACTCAGGGTAGCATTTCAACCCATTGTTTTGCACCCACTGTGCAACTCCAGATAGAGGCCACCTAATGCAAATCAGTACTGACCATGTTCCTCGTGGAAATAGTCCATCCATTACCTTGGTTATCCCAACCCTCTACACTGCAGCCCACTGCTTCTATAGTTGGAAATTTCGAGATTAATTCCCCCTCAATCTAATTGACTAAACTATGCTTCTGATCCTAGATCTCTAACTGAAGGAATTAGGGAACTGGAAAAGATGGCGCGTATCCCACAGATTTGTATAACTTGAATTTTTGACCTGCCCGTTCCATGTAGATTCTCAGTCATAATCATATGAATGAGAATCTACTTCGGCGAGGCAGGAGGAAGAGGGAAAGAAAATAGGATATAGAAGAGAAAAGTATGCTATATCATAAATCACGATAGCCCATGTAAAAATATATATCAAGATGTTTTGAATTGCATGTGATAACTACGCCATTGTAGCAAGATTCTAAGGATATTGAATGCTGAAATCCTTGTGTTGTTGTTCACAATTATTTTTTTTTAAGTAGTAATAGAGAGGGTGATCCCTCTACACCTCCGGTGTCAGTAAGATTTGACAGGCACACCTTGAAAGTGTTGGGACATTTCATTACTACCCCATCACACCCAGGGCTGGACTGGGAACTGAAACCGCCCTTGCAAAGTGCTCGGCCGGCCCCGGGAGGGGGTTTGGGTGTCGCTTTTCGCTTTTGTTGCAGGGGGGCGATATTGCAGTTACTCTGCAAAACCAGCCCAGGTTCAAAAACAGACCCATTGGGTCTAAAACTGGCCCCCTCCCTGGCAGCCTACCAGGGAATGTCCGGTGCCCGCTGCGGCCAGTCCGGATCCGATCACAAGTTCTGGATATTTAGCCAATTTAAGTGGACATTGTGCCACAAAATACAACATTCCTCCCAGCTTTTCCTTCAGATTTTCGACAGGAGTTACTCCCTTCTTTGCCAAATTCTGTCTAGAGAGAGAACGGATCTACCGCTCAATACATGGTAGAGCAGGTATTTATTTTCACACCACCGGTTCCAAACTTTACCAACCTCCACTGGACTGTAGAGTCAATAGTCCAATAACACCAAAACCTTAAAGCCTGAAATGAGCCCATGTGAGTGAGCATATAACCTCTTCAGTACCAAGTATCAGTGATTTGCGTCATGAAATAAAGCTAATCCATCGGCACAAATGAAAAAGCGTGCATTAATGGCGCTTAATAACTGCCTATTAACTATTTCTGACTTGTCCTTATGCTAAAGGCCTCTCTTCTCAGAACACTAAATCTATAAGTGTGGCAGATGAAGAAACAGCTCCGATTTCACTGCCAGCTAAGGCTTGGATTTTTTTTTTGATGCCTGAAGTATTTCTGGTTTGTTTTACGAGTGCATGGACTAGCACCCGGGGATGAAACGAGGGGGGCTCTAAAAGACGGGTTGTACATTTATTTTTCACAGCAGCAATAGCTGTTCAATAAAAACAAATAAAGTCTATTTTAGAAATTCACCGGAACAAAGCAGTGAGTATCACATAACAGAGAAAAACGCACCTTAGTCATTTCTACAAAGTTATCAAGTTTTAGGTGATGAAGATTACCGGTCAGTAATAGGGAACTTCACCTTATTGCAGTTTTTTTTTTTTTAGAGATGCTTTATTGAATACAGTTGTGAAATAATGCAGAGTAAAATGATATACATCTGCTCAAGCATTATGTAAGCATATAATATATAAAACAGTGGAACATTATACCTAAAAGGATTAACAATTAAGAATAGAGAGGAAACATAATGCCTAGAGTTGAAAAAACAATACTAATATAAAACTGTAGCAATTTCGGAAAAAAAAATTAAGAATGGAGATGAAAGAAGAAAAAGGTGAGAAGAAGAAAAGGAGAATGCGAAAAAGAAGAACATTACACTCTTGCTGTCTTAATATCACCTTGCATTGTGGATTGGCACAAACCATTCACTGTGAAGTTGGGTGCTAAAAACACCTGCTATTTGAAGCGCCTAGAAATGGCAGACATGCAGTTCAGAGTGATTTAAAAAGTGTTATTATTAGACTTACTTCACCACCAAACGTCATGGTTGTGAATTCAAGCTCTTACGTTCGTTTAGTGCACTGTCGACAGACAGGGATCGCTTTAATGCACTCACTGCAAAGGGGCTGGATAATAAAATAATACATGAATACTGACTAGTCATTCCGGTGGATTTTTTTTTTCAAAATTCGCAACAAAATTTACCACAGAAGACTAAGAGAATGCTGTTGCTGTCGGCGAGGTCGATTTTAGAAGTAATAAAAACGCAGTATCTGGCAAACAGTGCACATTTTTGGCGTTTAATTTCGTTGCGTACTCGCTCGCAGTTGCGTTATGAAAACAACACCTCGGTCTTTAGAGTTTTCAATCATCTTAAGCCCACAGGCACATTCACTCGCCAGGGCTGCTGATGTGTATACTTAAATGACATTAGCGGCGGCCCCGTAGCTTTGCAGTCTTATGCAGCGGGCCTGAATGAGTTCCCTCTACCCTGGCTATCCGGTTTCACGTATGAAGGGAAAGTGACCCACCCTCTCCAGTAATGCGATGTATAGGGCTTGGCCCTGGGTTCAGTGTCGGGTTAAGGTAGTCACTGCTAACGCGCAGTGCCAACTGTGCCATTAAATATAGCGCGCGCCAACTCTCTTCAGCCCCAGCAATTGACAGGCGAAGCTTTGCAGGCTTGTAAACTGATTATTCAACCGCACACGACAATTCGAAAATAGGTACGCTTATTTCTAATGCTGCGAATAAAGTCTATTTAAACCGTGTCATGGTCATAATCGTTTTTAATTTCCTTTTTTAAACGATATCACGCCCTCGTCAAGGAAGCACTGAATCCCGCCAAACGGAGATTACATTTACTAATATAGAACTCAAATAAAACATATGCCTAAATTGATGCAAACTATTTGTTTATGTCAGTTCGTGTTTATCAATGTGTTTTAGCCGATATATTATACTCGTGAGATTTCAGAGCACCAGTAATTCGAAGTCTTGGAGGACCAACATGGCAATTGGCATAATACCTCAAACAATTGAAATATAATATCAAGATATAATGAGAGGTTTCTGTACTTATTTTTTTTTTTAATGCAGTAGTCCTAAGAATTTCTTAGCAGCTACAAAAGGTTGCCTTGTCTTTGTTCCACTTCATGTCTCTTTCTTCCTCAAACCGACCTCCACCTTCAGTCTCTTAATCTCATACTTGAAGGTTCTTTTTCACTTTTGCTATCTCCCTTTCACATCCGTTTTCTTATTTTTCGCTCCCTTTCTGCCTTTCTCTTTCTTGCTCAGGTTCACAATCTGATGAAAACAGTTCCCAAAAGTTAATGATGGGTCTCACCACCTGCAAGCACAAGCATAAATTAAGCACTGGGCATACAGTGATTATCATCAAAACACGAAGAAATGGAATACATGGGTTGTGTAGGGAACATTGTCCGCTCTGAAACGTAGACAGGTTGCCTGAGTATTGGCCCCATGGCAAGGACCTCTTGTTATTGTAGTTCTGCTGACAGGTTGAAGTGTGTGGGTCATGTGAGCTGCAGAGCAGCTCAGTGTCAGGATGGACATGGATCCCTTTTAATGCTCTGTTGAGCTGCTATGAAGATCAGGACTCAGGCTCCTCCCCGACGTGTTATCAGACATTTGATGACCCTAATTTGCTAAAGGCCATCTTTCCAGTGCAACTCTTGATCTCTCTCTTTACTTATATGACCCTTGTATGCGAGCAAACCTGTGTCCCATTTACCCACCCAATGCTCGCCAACGGCTAAAACCAGGAGCAGAGTAGTCCCTAATGGACTTTAGTGAGCCTCCATGGGGCCATCTCTACCTAATTAAATCTCATATATTAAAATGAAGCTGTAAACATTATCAATAATAATGACAGACAAGGACTAAAGTTTATAAGTTTATTCAGAGTATTATTACAGGAATACATATGCTGGATCATCAATGGAGAATAAGCATTTTTACTACAAAATACATTTGAGAATTTTCTCACAATTCTACTACTTTAGACTCAGGCAGTCCCAAAGCCTATTTGTGTCACACAACTTGTTACATAGTATGTTACTCAGTCTGAGACAGTTAGATTGTCCTTGTGTAGGTACATCGGATTCAGTATGATTGGGAAAGTCTTATCGTCTATTGCAAAGTCTACAATTCTTTATTACAGTGAAAATAACAACAACAACGGTAATCACATGATAACTTACTATGCCACATCCAAAAGGGAAGAAAAGCATAGAGCTCTCTTAAGTTAGTGTAAGCTTGGTCTCTCAAATGTTAGCCACTACAATTTAGGAAAATAGATCCCACAACCCCGATGATTTCTAAAGCATCACATTCATGTACCTATTACAGAATAGTTGTCACCATTCTAGCTTTCTTCTGCTTGAATCCTTTCAATCGCTTCATTGTAACATAAAGTTTGCTCAGCATCGCTTCGAACTTTACATCAACTCTCTTTCTTCTGCTAGTTGCTGTTTGAATATGTTTATTGCATTTTTCATCACATCACAGTGTTACAGAAAGGAAGAAATGAAAATGAGTAGTTATGCCTTCATATAAATAACAGATCAGTAGCTACTGCAGACAGTCACATACGTTAATCAGTATGAATGTGAGGGCCAGTATATAATCAGAATCGCAAAGCAGCGTGTCAATCTCGTGGACAACTGGCATACAAACAGTAGGTAGGAAGTTACATGGGTGGTGGTAAAGCAAGCGTTACTTCCCGGAATCCCCTCAGATTCTTGTTCAATCCGGAACATAGGGTGTGCTTTGATAATAGTCCAAAGTAGGTTGGGCACATCTATAATGCAATATACATTCAAAGCTTTATTGCTAAACAGTCAAATATAAAGAACAATCTGAAAAGATAGATAATAGAACCAGAGACTGGGTGGTGTTTAACAGTGAGTGTATGTATCTGCGTGGAGTGTGTAGGCCAGGCGGGCGGAGACAGGCATGCGCCCCGCAATAGCAGCAGAGAAGATCGAGATCTAAGTTCCGCCAAGTGCTCAGCAGGGGGGCGAGGGGCGGAGGGGAGGGGGGGAACAGAGCCGGACAGGAAAGGGGAGGGGGGAGAAATTATTAATCAGAGTTACGCAGGGGTAGGCAGCAGTGCTTAAACAATGCCACTTCGCAGGCACGCTTGTTTCTTCTGCTTGTTGCTGACAGCTTTCCTTTACCACAGAAAACACCATAGATTTAATGTCAGTCTTGATCTTTCACGTTTGCTTCTTTAGGTGCGGTTATTTGGGTTTCGCATTCTTGTCCTCTCTCCCCTCTCGCTTGAACTCGACCATAATTCTATTTATTTAATTTTTTCATTCTCTCGTCCCATATCTACTCCTCTTCATCTTCTCTTGTAGGATGTTTAGATGCTGTGCTTCAGTCATGTATATAAGTTTATGAACATTTGTGAATATATGGATGTTATGTGTTATGTCTTGGTGAGTTATTGTACATGTGGTTTTATAATGTATGATAATCTATGCATACAGTAGTCCTGTCGCATTGTAATGAGTACTGTGTTTATTCCTGTCTTGCATTGTTTTTTAATGTACATTCATATTGTATTTTATGCATATATGTGTATATTTGTTTGCTAATCTACAGCCCTGAAGAAGTCCATTTGTTTGGACGAAATGCGTCGGCTGTTCATTCCAACTTGATTGTTTTTAATGTTTTAAATAAATGAAGAACTTGAATAAACATCCCTGGACACGGTTTGGATATTTTTGATGAGTGTTTACTTGCCTTTTAGTGGTGCACCTTTGCTCTTGTTATACTTTCCTTTACTACAGTTTAACCCATCATTTGATGAAATTCCTTTGTAAAGTTGTAGGAAGAAAAGCACGTATGCAATGCCAATTAGTAAGACCAAAAGAGGGGTCACATTTGTTTTGTATTTTTGGTACTATACCTTCCCTATAACCTGTTTCTTCTAATTCAGTTAGTTGATTAGTAATATTAATACATTTGACAACGTACCTATTAAGCTGGCTATCTTTTTTGGGTGTGTAATTGCAGCATTCCTTACATTAATTACCTTTCAAACTCTGCCTTCATTGACAAGAAGCATGTTCCCTAAGTCAACCGACCGAGGAGTTTGAATGTCTTGACCACCAATGTAAAATGGAGCCAGAAGAAGGGTGAGACCTTCTCAGTACTATGGATACACCAGGCTCCTTTGACACTGAGTTATGGTCGGTGGACAAAGTTAAAAAAGTTCTACTTAAAATTAGATCAAATGGAGCACCTGGCCCTAATGGAATCCCCAATGCTATTTTTAAAGTTAAAATTAGGTATTGGCCAGAGGTATTAACGATTCTTTTTAATGACATCCTTAAGTCCGGCTGTATTCCGGAGTCATGGAAGGGAAGTATAATACAGCCAATCTACAAAAGTGGTCCCCAGGACAATCCAGCAAATTATCAATTAATAACCCTAACAGACGTTGATGTGACAATATTTGCAAGTTGTCTGTTAGAGGAGTTGGAGACTTTTGGGCGGAAAGAGAAGAATTGATCCCTATTTTTCAAACAGGTTTCAGGAAGGGGGAATCGACTCTTACTAATTTGATTTTATTATCATTATTAGGAGAAAGAGCAATATGTAGGAAACAAAAACTATACATCTGTTATCGACTTAAAAGCTGCTTTTGATTCTGTACCCAGAAATATCCTTTGGACTAAGTTAATGAAGTGGGGTATATCAGAAACTCTTTTAAAGATGATTACATTATTGTACTCCAAAACCTGGGTTCAGGTCAAAATTGGCGATGGTAGACATACTACCCGCCGCTTTGAAACAAATGTCGGCTTAAAACAAGGATGTGTGCTCGCCCCTTGCCTTTTTTATTTATTTATGTCTGATCTCCCATTCCATTTTAATGATGTAAACTCGCATTTCCCTGCTGTAATGGGTAAAGAAATTAAATACTTACAGTATGCTGATGATACCATTTTAATTAGCCAAACTATGATAGGCCTAAAAAGATTTATAAACTCATTTAATGCATATGTAACTCAAAATGGCTTAACTATTAACACAAACAAAACTAAAATAATGTTAATAGGGAAAGGCAAACTAGGGGTAAAGGATTTGAATATTATTGGTTTGTCTATTGACTGTGTAAAAGCTTATAAATATTTGGGAATTACATTTGATGATGGACTGACATTTAGACAGCATTTTGATAATATTGAGGCAAAAGGAGCTTCACTTGCCTTCGCTTTTCGAAAATTGAGAGATAAGTTAATATGTCCCAATTATGACCACCTGCTTAAAGTCATGAAAGCAAAACTTATTCCCTCCCTGGACTATGGGTCCATAATTTTTAAGGGTAGAGATGCGAAAGTGCTGGAGGACATAGTGGCAAGAACATATAAATCAGTTTTTAGGATACCTAGGCAGATTCCATGTGCCAATTTAACTGCTTCAGCGCTACCGCGTTTACCTGCTGTGCGCTGAAAAAGTAGTAAATGGCTTGTTTGTGACAAAGCCAGCTCGTCATGAGCGCAGGGCAGGTAACGCCCATGACGAGCTGGCTTTGTCATTAGCGTCGAAGTGGTTAAGATTGTAATATGGTTTAAGGAATCAGCTCTTGGTGCGTCAAGGTTCATTTTTAAAAACATTATTGGTCTTGTCTCGAGCCGTGGAGGGCTCGCTGGCCAAAATGTGCTGGCGTGAGATTTCAAAGGGTGAATATTGCAGAAGCTGGCAGGACTATTTAGCTGAATGTCTCCTAAAATTCGAATGCCCAAATTTTGAGGATGAAACAAGGAGTAAAATGTTTTAAAAATTTTTTTTTAATTCAACCGTTGCTCTGTTGTCAGAAGTTTTGGATAAAGATGAGCTAAGGAAAAAAAATTAACTTTTGGTCTATTGCCAATTCTTTTGATAAAATGATTGCCCAACCTTACTTACTCTTTCATCAAAAACCCCTAATCAAAAAGAAATTTATGTTATTAAGGTTTGGAATATATCCAACCAAAGGTGGAACCCCTAAATGGGAGTGTAAATGGGCTTCCAATATTTGTAGGCTTTGTGGGCAGCATGATGAAACCTTGCTGCATATGGTAACATTATGCCCGAAAATGTTGCAGGAACGGAATATAATTCTAAAACCTATTTTTAAAGAAAAGGGAGTTAGAACCTGTAGATCGGCATTACTATTATGCTTAAGCGATGTGAACGTCTATATTATACAGCAGTTTGTTCAATTCATTCTTAGAGTGAAAAAGAAATTATGTAAGGCTGACACCCAAAGCATATGTTAAACTTGTTATGGCTGTGAAATGATGATGTAGCTGTTTTTAGTGAGTAGATAGATTATTTTTATGGCACTTTTTAACCGTGTTATATTTGCTTGTTTTTAGAGTACTTTTTTAATAATGTCCTTTACTTTTTTTATTGATTTGCGTATGTGCACTTTATCCCCGAAAGTTGCAATTCATTACAGACTGTGTTAAAAAATTAAATAACTATTCTTTGCTTTTAGCACAAGGCACTTTAGCTGTGACAGTGAAAGATTTATTGTATCTTTCACGTTTTAGCTGACAGCACAAGCCACCTTAGTATTGACTCTGTTCTACTAGTGTATTTTAGTCGGTTAGTATTGATTCTGTTCCCCTATTGTATTTTAGCTGGTTTTAGTTTTAGACATTTGTGATACTGTTCTTTTGCTCCGTTGCTTAGTGCCATTAAATATTTGCTGCTAGCGTATTGCACTTAATGCACTGTTCACTTTCTGCTATTGAATATTTGCTGCTAACCTATTGCACTTAATGCACAGTTCACTTTTTGACGATAGCATAAGTCACTTTAGCATTGATTTTGCAATACGACAGTTACAGACAATTTGTAAAAAGGTTCTTTTATGTTTTTGCTTTTTTCTACTGTTAACTGTTATTGATTTTTCGCTGCTAGCACATTGCACTTTAGCTTCGACCTCGTAAGCACATTGCATTTTTTTGGACCTTGTATATCCGTTACTAAACTTGTGAAAATATTGGTAGCACTATAATCCCTAACTGGAAAATGTTAATCAATTATGGAAAAATTTTGTGCACTGTATCCGGAAATGTTCAATTAGTTATTGTGTCTGTTTTGTTTCTGTTTTCTCCTTTTATTGTAATTGTTTTAATTAATCAACAAATAAAAAAAATATTTCATATTTGCATGTCTAAAGTGAGGCGATTTTGGATTACCAAAGCTCTAATGGCATGCAATTCTTTGTTAATAACTGTTAGAGCACTTGCTGTGCTATTTGCAAGCCTTTCCACTAGGGTTAACAATTTTCTAATCTTAACATCATTCAAGGCTACCCACACTGAGAGAATTAGTGCCCCAAAAATATTGCTACGTATCCGCGTGAAGCTGCGCCTGCTATGTTTCACATAATGATGGAGTTGATGATCTATATCATTAATGTTATAGATTCTTTAAAAAACCAAAGCTGCATAGCAACTATGTATCCAATTGTGTGGCAACTTAGAGTAAGTTGATTTACCGCACACCCTTAATACTCACCTCTAATTCGGAAAAAAATAACTATGCTCAATACCCACTACCTCGACAGTCTCATTCCCTTCTTGTTTTCTTAGACTTAAAAAGTTCCCTCCTTGGCGATATCAACAATCAACCTTGGAGGTGGATCCTCTGGAATCTCCTTCCCTTTAAATTCTTCCACTTTCAATCCATCACTCCCCTTCTCTTCATCTTGCCTTATTCTTTCATTTAGTTCACCTACGAAAATTCTATCATCTTTGCTAATTTTTCAAGTTAGATCAGCATGTGAGAGCCTTCTTTCATACATCTTCTTACTAGCAATAGGTCTGTCAGTTTGATTATACTAACATGTGGAAACGTTCCCTTCAGCAGATGAGCATCTACCATCCACAGCTACTCTGTCATCACTACCTTATCTTAAAATCTATAATAATTTTTATTCTGCGTCCACTGGATGCCTAAGACTCTGCAGTCCTCTGGCCATTACCCTAACTATCTTTCCATTCTTTTCAACTTTGTCAATGGTTTTCATAGATTGAGCTTTTAGTTTGTCTTTGACTCATGGAGGTTCATCAGGTCAGTCAAACAATCATCAGATTTACAAAGTCAATCCTGGGGAAGTATGTCCAATCGCGACCTGAATATCTGCGATTTGTTTTTCTCTCCCTTCTGGATCTTTTGGAGACTGTCAAGTCTAGACACTCTTCACCAAAATATTGTCTTTACGTATGTTCTTGTTCTTCTAATCTTGCTAACTTCTCTTATTGTCTTTGTTCTCCTAGTGGTTTTCAATAGTCTTTTTCATCTGGGCCTGGTTTTTGGCCAGCCTTCTTCTATTTTTTCCCAATTCCTCGAGGTACTTGTGGCTTCATGCTCAGTTGAAGCTGATTCGCGTTCAGAGGCAGAACTTTCTGTGCAACAGCACTCTCTGGTGCATTTGTTCTGAACATATTTGATTCCATTCTTCATGAGTTCCCACTGTTTCTGTGAATGCGTAGTTTCATTCTATAATCTGGAGTGTTGATCGCAACTGGGAGAGTGGTACTGTTGTTCTGCTATTGAAGGCTGAGAATTTTTAGGCTGGCCTTCCCCTTCTGATGCTTCAGAAACTTCAAACCTAGGTGGACTCAAGGACTTAGTAGGTGTAGGCTCCACTTTTTACTCTGCTCATCTCCCCTCTTGGTATGGGAGGCATATATCCAGTTTGGCAGTCTGGCGCCCTTCACAGCAGTGTTGGTAACCAAGACCACCTGGTAGGGGCCTCTTCACAGTTCCTCCAAGCACGACATGCGAACATGCCTTTTGATGTGAACCCAGTCACTAGGGCTCAGATCATGACATTGAGCTTCTCACCCAGATGGAGTTGCTGCATCAACATAGTAAAAGATAGAATGTACCACATCAGCCAATCCCTTGCAGTATGTAAGAACCAGATTGTCTGTGATGATCACAAGACTAGCAGCTGGAACAGAGAGAATTCTCATAGCACTTCCCATCAACACCTCATGGGGGGATAGTCATGCTCTCTTGTACAGCATGCTATGAATGCTCATTAGTACTATGGGATGTAGACACACAGGGTTTGTCCAGTTTCACTTTAATAGTCCCAATTACTCTCAACACTATGCCTGAATATTCTTGTCTGCAGCTACAAAGGAATCTTTGGTCAATCCCTGACGTCATACATAGCAACTGCATTACTTCGTTCTTAAAGTACCTTCCTTGATCTTACTCAAGTTGAACTGGCATTTTGAACCATGGGATCAACTCCAGCCAAAGTAGTTTGACAGCTGTCATGCTGCATCACACCTTCTGGTGGGATATGCTTCGATCCAGCAAGAGAATAGGCATACAATGACTAAGATATGTGTAGGAAGGTGGATACCTGACTATGGTTACCCCAGATTTTTTTGCCTTGTGTTTAGCTGGTTTTCGACTTAGTTGGCCTGGGATCCTGCTAATCAGGGTCCCAGGCTATCTGCTCTCTCTGTAAATGGACTCCATGTACTATAGTTACATAACCAATTTGGTACTGGACACCTTGTCAGCCCCTATACATATCTGCGATTTGTTTTTCTCTCCCTTCTGGATCTTTTGGAGACTGTCAAGTCTAGACACTCTTCACCAAAATCTTGTCTTTACGGATGTTCTTGTTCTTCTAATCTTGCTAACTTCTCTTATTGTCTTTGTTCTCCTAGTGGTTTTCAAAAGTCTTTTTCATCTGGGCCTGGTTTTTGGCCAGCCTTCTTCCATTTTTTCCCAATTCCTCGAGGTACTTGTGGCTTCATGCTCAGTTGAAGCTGATTCGCGTTCAGAGGCAGAACTTTCTGTGCAACAGCACTCTCTGGTGCATTTGTTCTGAACATATTTGATTCCATTCTTCATGAGTTCCCACTGTTTCTGTGAATGCGTAGTTTCATTCTGTAATCTGGAGTGTTGATCGCAACTGGGAGAGTGGTACTGTTGTTCTGCTATTGAAGGCTGAGAATTTTTAGGCTGGCCTTCCCCTTCTGATGCTTCAGAAACTTCAAACCTAGGTGGACTCAAGGACTTAGTAGGTGTAGGCTCCACTTTTTACTCTGCTCATCTCCCCTCTTGGTATGGGAGGCATATATCCAGTTTGGCAGTCTGGCGCCCTTCACAGCAGTGTTGGTAACCAAGACCACCTGGTAGGGACCTCTTCACAGTTCCTCCAAGCACGACATGCGAACATGCCTTTTGATGTGAACCCAGTCACTAGGGCTCAGATCATGACATTGAGCTTCTCACCCAGATGGAGTTGCTGCATCAACATAGTAAAAGATAGAATGTACCACATCAGCCAATCCCTTGCAGTATGTAAGAACCAGATTGTCTGTGATGATCACAAGACTAGCAGCTGGAACAGAGAGAATTCTCATAGCACTTCCCATCAACACCTCATGGGGGGATTAGTCATGCTCTCTTGTACAGCATGCTATGAATGCTCATTAGTTCTATGGGATGTAGACACACAGGTTTTGGCCAGTTTCACTTTAATAGTCCCAATTACTCTCTACACTATGCCTGAATATTCTTGTCTGCAGCTACAAAGGAATCTTTGGTCAATCCCTGACGTCATACATAGCAACTGCATTACTTCGTTCTTAAAGTACCTTCCTTGATCTTACTCAAGTTGAACTGGCATTTCGAACCATGGGATCAACTCCCGCCAAAGTAGTTTGACAGCTGTCATGCTGCATCACACCTTCTGGTGGGATATGCTTCGATCCAGCAAGAAAATAGGCATACAATGACTAAGATATGTGTAGGGAGGTGGATACCTGACTATGGTTACCCCAGAAATTTTTGCCTTGTGTTTAGCTGGTTTTCGACTTAGTTGGCCTGGGATCCTGCTAATCAGGGTCCCAGGCTATCTGCTCTCTCTGTAAATGGACTCCATGTACTATAGTTACATAACCAATTTGGTACTGGACACCTTGTCAGCCCCTATACAGTGCACTATAGGTGCCAAGGGCATAGGTGCATCCAAGGCCTACCAGGGGCTGCAGCATATCTTTTGCCACCCCTGGCTGGTACTTAAATCGACACAACTGGCTGTTCACACAGCTGGGGCAAGGTGGTGTAATCACCCCTTGCTTAGATATAGTATACCTATGTCTAAACCTATATCTGGACACATATATACCTATAAGTCACTCCTATGGCAGGCCTTAACAATCCTGGAGGCAGAGTGCTTGGTTTTATGTGAGATGGTGCTCTAGCATGAGCTGAGCTTGTCTGCAGTGTTCGGAACCATTTCCTTACTGCTGTTCCAGTGATACTGCCATACCATATACTCTTAAGTGCATTATAATCCTCGCGGTTAATGCTAACTTTGGTTTGGCTTTATCAAAACATGTCGTGTTTGGTGTCATACATTTTGGAATACTACCCCCTCGCCAATTCTGGCGATGGGGGTAGCATTCCACCCTTCTAGAGGGAGAAGACATGTTACTTACTGCAAATGCGGTTAATCCTAACCAGAGCCCCAGCATCATAAAATGGATGCTGCTGCCACAGACACTAGTCTGGCCTCCTGCTGCTGACCGAAACTCGACAGAGGAGGCTTGATCAAAGGATCTCCTGTCACAGGGAGGTGTTACACCACCCCAGACAGGAGATAGTGGATTGTAGCAGGGAGGGTTGAAAGAAACTAGACACTGCCTGGGGCACACAAGGTGTCACTGGGCAGATTCCAGTCAAACCGGTTCTGGGGCACTCCAGCCCCAGACTTGGCGGCAAACTGGACAAAGGAAAGGGGTGTAACCACCCCCTTCCTGGGTCCCACCCATAGGAGGGACCTAGCAGGTAATCCAGCCCCCAGATTTGGAATATAGGTGGGAGCAGTGCCAATGCACATCAGATTATCCTGACTGAAACATATGAAACGAAACTCTGGACCCTTCGACATCCCACTCGACGTGGAAGACTGAGGAATCTCCCTTGTGGTCAAGGAGTGCCCACCCTGTGCAAACAGGCACCATCCAGCACCTCGACGTTTGCTTTGTTGCAGTTCCAGCCGGAACTCAAGCAACAGAGATCAACAAGAGCCAGCTTTCCTGCCTTCCAACAGCCCGATCCACAGTCTATGGAGAGCTGAGACCCGTGGAGGCGACCTGAAGCGTGGGAGCGGCCATCTTGTATAAACCACGAAGCGCTGACCGTGCAGCAACCGAGGCTCCCTCAAAGCGGTGCATTGGAGTTTGAGAAGCTCTAGCCCCGAGCAACTTTTGCACCGAAGCCCACCCCTCCACACTCGACGAGTGCTGCGTGGGGCCCTTTTGCATTTTCCTGCTTGACGCATTGGTCCGGTTGCTTGCCCCTTGGCTAGTGGCCCCAGAACCGACGAACCTACAAATTTATACAGCTAGTCTGGTTGCTCCAGACTGGCCCTCGCTCCCCTGAAAAGGAGCAACCGCTCTGACCTTGCTGGTCCGAGTGTTAAGCCTTCTTCGAATCCTGCGTGGGTTGCTTTTGCCAAGGCTTGTTGACTCTGATCCGGAAGACGATACCGCCGAAAGCGAGAGCCTTTGTGGGACAGCTGGTGATCCACTCCAGGACATCCTCGGTGCCCCAGAGTCCACGTGGCAGCGGTGACAAGGCACCTGACATCAACCTTATTGCGCCCGACATCACCTGGTTCCTTCCTGGTCACTGGTTAGTGACCCAGACTCTGTCCCCTCTGCTTTCAGGTACCCATCAACTTCGATCCACCCTTGGATCGCACCGGACACTTCTCTTCTGGACGCCTGCAGCATCTTCATCTTCAGGTACCATCGAACTGCGTGACGAAACCCGACACACTTTGGCACCTATGCACCCGCTTCCTGTGGGTGAGGTAACTTACTAGCGCCGGTGTTCCCACACTGGTACACACCTCTAGTGCCTAAGTCTAAAGTTTGGTAGTCCTAGTCCAGTCGGAAGACTCCTTTTGCAATAACTTTGTAACTTTTACGCACCATTGACTTTACATTGGTGCAAGCCGTGCTTCCCGCACTGCACCCGAATCCCGCGGGCTACTCCCGTCCTAACTGCTGTTAGTCCAGTGTAGTCCCAGTGATTCACAAGGCCCTAGGCCTTATCCCCGATCGATTAGTGATTGTTATACCACTTTTTTTATATATGGTTTGAGTGGCCACCGGCCTCATCCAAAAACATGCAACTTGTCTATGTTATACTGTGCTTTTATTTAAACGCTTGTGCTTCATTGCTCATAAAGAGTAGTGGGGATTATTCTAAGAATAAATACATATATTTTGATAATATATAACTTGTGTGGTGTCCTTTCATTCGATATTACAGGATTGTATATGGTAAAACAGCTGGCTTCACATGTCCTTTGGAGTTAAGCCTTTAAGGCTGCTTAGTCCATGCTACCCCTAGGATAGCTTGTCGATAAGGTTGACTTACAACCACCACCATAAGGGATTGTTTGGACTGATACAGGGTGCCCACAGAACTGTGGACATCATATACCAGGCCAACTTCTCACAATATGCCTCAACTGATTACATCAGGGCATCTCCACAAAATCAAATCGGAGATGGTTGAAGGGATCATCAGACTTATCTTTGTGACTAATGGTCACTACAATGTTCTTTCCCACATTTAGCTTTTGGCAAATTGCACAGCGCTGACACAGGTTCTTTGCAATTGCAGGAAAGTGTGGATTATGCCAATGTTGCTTGAATCTTATCACCATCTCCTCTCAGCCTACATGTGTTGGCCCATGCATGTGTCTCCCCATACCCAATACCATAGAGTTGGGTAATACATGCTTTCCATCACATGATGCCGAGATGCCACTAGCATACGCCGTACACCTTTCTCTTTTCTATTCAACCTTTTCAACCTCTGGAGTTGTAAGCTGCAATTCCCTCAACTCATTAATGATTTGTACTGTATTTATTAACGTGTTTGAAACAGTTTCTCCCTCAGTGCTTCATGCCTCATCCATATGAAAGATACAGGACTCAGGAGCTCAATATCAAGTAATCTCATCTGCATAGCGGTTGCCTCTTGTGACAAAGTCATCATCACTCTTGTGTGCAGCACACTTTACCAAAGCAATTTCTTTGGCGAACTGAAGGGCGTCCACTAAATTCAAGTCATGCAACCCATTTTTGATTGTGACTGAAGTAGTGCACAATGCCAAATCTGTACTGGCTGTTGGGCTAGATGGTAACTCTTGAGGCTTCTGAAGTGCAACAGGCTCTGGAAAGGGCAGTCAGTTCAGCTACTTGTACAGAGGTAACATGGCACAGATAGAATGCTTCCACAACCCCACTCAGGGTGCAAACAGCATATGCAGCTCTCAAAATACTATGTCTGTCTGTCAAACAAGAGCCATCAACAAAGATGGTGTGGTCAGATTCAATAAGGGGGACATTCAGCATATCTATCTCGGCTTTATGCATAACTTGGTGACACTTATACAAACGTGGTCGAACTCACTTTTATCACCTTCATCTGGAGTGGGCAATAAAGAAGCAGGATTAAGGGTATTACACCTTTTTAAGGAAACATTGTCAGCAGCCGAAATAGTGATCTCATAGCAGTTTAAGTGGCTGTTGGTCCAATGCAGGGTACGAGTCATGAGAATTTCAATAGAATGGGGCACCATAACAATGAGCGGGTGACCTATCACAATTCCTTCTGTTTGCTAAATGCTTAAACTGACCACTGTGACCGCTTTGAGACAACAAGGCAATGCTGCAGTTGCTGGATCATGGGTGGCCCAAAAATAGGCGGCTGAGTGTTCCTTCACGGGTGATAAGCTGTACTATACAAATCTACAAACTTAAACTTTTAGCCTCTCCATGGGTCTGTGTCTACACAGATAAAGTACACCTATGTGGTCATGGCAAAAGAGTATGAACTCTTTGGTGTAGTCTGGCATTCTAAGAGTGGGTGCACTGTAAAGTCACATTTTTACCTCCTGGAAGGCTTCCATGACCTCATCATATCTTGGTACCAGGTCATTGACATCAGTGTGTGTCAGCCTCAGTAAGGGCTTCACCACGAGGGAAAAATTTGGAATCCATTGTCGGCAGTGGCCAACCATTCCTGAAAACCTTTGAACTTCTCTCTGTGTGGTTGGAAATGTAATTATAAGTGCAGTCTTGATGCCCTCATGGGACACTCTTCTGACTCCCTTCTCAATGTGATTCCACAGGAACTTAACTACTTTTAGACAATACTGCAACTTTTTGGGGGAACCTTAGGCCCGATGTCAGCATGATGGTTGAGCATGGTGATGGTGTCGAGCCTACAAGCTTCTTTTATCATTGATACAACAAATAGGTAATCAATGTACTGGACTAGAGTTGAACTGCATGGTAATTGTGGGGTTTCTAAAATCTTCTTTGAGTATCTGATTGAAATATGAGAGGCACTCTGTATACCCCATTGGTGCACAACACGAGTTTTCTCTTGGAATTTAAAAGCAAGGAGATATTGGCTCTCTTTGTGAAAGTAACAGAAAAGAATGCCTGACATAAGTGTCAATGACCGTAAACCATTCCGCTTCTTGGAGAATTTGCAATATGATTATGCGAGGCTTCAGTAGCCTGGGATAGCATGGAATGACTATTTGGTTTATTTTTTTTAATCTTGGCCTATCTTCCACTTTTTATTTACTTTTTGCAAGGCCATAATCGGAAAATTGTATAGACTCTTAATGATCTCTTTCAAAATCCCCCGTTCAAGCATACTTTCAATGACAGACTTTATTCCTGCAATGACTTCTGGGGTCAATTTGTAAGGACGTGTTTAGGGAACACTGCATTAAATCTAAGGGTTATCTTTACGGCTTTAGCATCTGTAATCAGCTCAATCTCGTTTATTGTGAAATTCCATACATCTTCTCTGGCTGATTCCTTTAGATATGAATGTAAGTCTACTACTAGGCTATAATCTGACTACAGATTCTGGTGTCTGCAAATTAAACACGGCATCTGCTGCTTGAGTTTTTAACCCCACTCCGTCTGGTATACAGTATGACACAATTAAGCTTCCAGCAAATTTACCGGACAGGAATCACATATAATAAACTTATGATGCTCTTTGATGGCCTCAATTTTCACTGGTACCGGGGCTGTAATCTGGTTTGTACGTTGCTGATTTGTAATGTCAACAACTTGGACTTCTTTCCTGAGAGGGATAGGCTTGGGTATTTCAACCATTATAACAGTTGAGCGAGTGGCTCCTGTGTCTATCAGAAAGGATACATGATGTCCATTTACCTCTCCGTCCACAAATGGGCTGCTCTGAAGTAGTACGCGTACTGTGCCAATCATGCACTCCTCCTTCACCCTTAGCCACCGTTATTGGGCGTGTTCAAATTCAGGGACACTACCATACATTATGAGAATCAGGGAAGTCTGAGATGTAAATGGGCTGTGCTGAGCTAGGTTGGAAATGTCAATGTCCATCTAGCATCCATTTGAGCACAAGGGGATTTTTACTGTAAAAATTGTTAATGGGTTTGTCATAAGGGGTCTTTGTATAAGGGGAAGTTCCTCTTGCATAGAGAGATGTGATGCTTGAGCATAAAACATTGCTCAGTCAGGATTGTAACGGCATTACCATATCCAGTGTCTGACTTTTTTGCAAATATGACAGGGGTAACCTTCTTCAAAGCGCTTGTACTGCTCCCAGACATACCTCCCCATCCCATTCTCATTCCTTGGACATTTCCTCCATAAGACATAGAGACTCCCTGCATTTTTAGTCCTATGCTGGTGTCGCAGTCAAGCTCTGGACTAGGTATTTTTTTTTCTAACAACAAACTTTATTTAATTTTCAGCGTACCAGATGGGTGTAGTCCAACAGGGAAAATACAAAGGAAGTGCATAAGATACAATCTCTAGGTACATTGTAGAAATCCCGAGGAGTCTGCAGAACACTAGACCAAGGAAAGAAGACCCCCCCCCAAGATGCACCAAACATACTTAAAAAATTCTACTGGCACATACTTGTTACATTTCCAGCCACGTGTCATCAATGACAGTGCACTAAACAGGTGAATTGCTCACAACCTATCGTTCAATGGGATCTAAAGTGACGGACTGCGACAATGGGGGCAAATCCATACCTCTGTAAGCGGCCCACCGAGACCAGACTTTCTTGTGCTTCTGTGGGCTCCCTCTCGCCTGAAAAACCACAATTTCAGCAAACATGCATCTGTCTAATGCCTTTTTCCAGTTGCCGATGCTGGGTGGCGATGGATCCTTCCAGTGCTGCGCTATGTCTCGCTTAGCTTACATTAGGCCCGAGAATAACAGGTGTCTCTTATAACGGTTCCCCCCAATGTCTTCTGTGCTATATAGAAGCACCAATCTGGGGTCTAGCGGAATATCCCACACCAGGACGCGGCCTAGACAAGACAACACACTGGACCAGAATGACTGAAGTGCTGCGCAGCTCCACACCATGTGTAGAAACGACCCATCATCTGCGCTGCAGCAGAGACACATAGGAGACTGGAATGCACCAATTTTCTATAGCCTATGACAAGTGTAATGCCCCCTGTGAAGGCATTTAAACTGGATAAGTCTGTAGCTAGTAGACACAGCTGCATACCGAGGGCTAGCCAAGGCCTCGGCCCAATCATCATTTGTGAGGGCCAGCAGGTCAGCAGCCCACGCCTCTCTGGTTTTGTGGATAGTGGTCGTAGTGTGTGTATTGAGTGTCTAGTAGATTTGCCTAATTTTGTGATCACTAATGTCTCCCACCAGTAAACGGCCCTCTAGCGGATGAAACTGTGGCAGGGACTCCAGCTGCCGAATCTGTGGGGCTAAGGCACATCGAAGCTGCAAATAGCGATGGAACTGTGATCTGTGTAGGTCATAATACGATTGCAACTTTTGAAAGGATTTAATAGTGGTCCCCTGCATAATGTCTCCTAACGGAACCCACAAAGCACCAAAACCAGCCGTAAATAGGTACCCTGCCAAAAAGGGGAGTGGAGCCTGTCAGCCTACCCCACCAACCTATGGACCGAACCACCCGCCTCCATGTCTGTATGACTGTCTGGCATTCCGGAGGAATATGCATTGCTGTATAGGAATTGGAGCAAGGGGGTGCTGGCCATGGCGATCCGCTCAACTGCATAGGCCGACTCTGTCTGGGACCCATACCACCATTCATTGATCACTAGGAGGTGCGAAGCAGAGTAAGACCCGTGAACATCTGCTGCCACAATACCCCCACAATACATGGATTGTGTACATGTAGAAAGCGTCACCCGAATCGCGCCCCCTTGGCAGATGACTCCATTCAAAAGTGCATTGATCTGAGTGAATCACGACAGAGGGTTAGCGTATGGATAGTTCTGGAGCCAATAGAGTAGGCGTGGTAAGGACACCATATTGAAAATCGCGGACCTTCCGTAGAGATAGGGTTAATTGGGGCCAGATCATCGTCTCATTTCTAACAGCCGGGAGCAGTGGAGCTGTATTGTGTGTCCAGGGGACCTTGGGACACCGCGAAATATAGACCCCCAGGTATTTGAATCCCGTTTCAGCAATGACTAACTCCAAAGCCCAGGCCTGACTCCGCTTGTCTCCGTGAATGGAAAAAAGTGTGGATTTGGACAGGTTGGCATAGAGACCCATGGTCTTGCCAAAGATGCGAAGGTTTTGGAGGACACGGGCCCCCGAGAACCATGGGTCTGACATAAAGAAAAGAAAATGGCATCGTCTGCGTAAAGCGCACTTCTATTGGAATGTTCCTATGACTAGTCCATCCCTCTGATTAGGGGTCATGGCGCACCAACGTCACGAAGGTCTATCGCTAAGGTGAGTAGAAGTGGGGATAAGGGATATCCCTGTTGCGTGCCCCTGCGGATGGGAAAGGGAGCTGAGCAGCATCCTGCCACATGAACTGAGTTGGTAAGGTCTGTGTACAGCAGCCGCGTATAAGCTATGAACCGGGGACCCAGACTTACAGCCTCTAGAAGTTTAAAGAGGTAGGTCCAGCTGAAGGAGTCGAACACCTTGTCTATATCTCATAGTTACGTAAGAAATTTGTCTTTGAAAAAAATATTTAAGATTGTTATTGAGATTGTTGTTTTTTTTTAGATAATCTTCTTGATTGTCTTTTTTTGCCCGCTGTTATGTGATGAGTACTATTGAACTCACTGTTTCTAGTGAATTTCAATATATTCTGAGAACAGCAAAAAAGGCATCTGAAATACTTTACAAATGATTTTGTGTTGTAAAAGATACATTGTAATTCTATTTTTTTTGTCTTCTACAGATGCTAAATTTATAATAATTTTTTTTAACTTATTATTTTGAAGGTAAGTATAACTAAGTGTTAAAAATAATCGATGGGATATACTTCTACAGACATGAAGTAAGAGAACGTCCATGGTATACATAACTTTGTAAAGACGGTTTGTATCTTTTAAACATTTTTCAAGAAATTAGGAAACATATATACAGAGTGTACCTGTATTCTTTGCATTTAACTGCAAACATGGTGTGTGGGGTTGCCTAATATTGTGTCTGGTGAAGTGCTGTGGCATAAAGCCTGACTGGTCTGGGTGTACAAGGTCTTGAATACAGGAATGAAGGCGGTTGGCCAGAACTTTCCCCAGAAGCTTGGGTTAAAAATTCAGCAGGGAGATAGGGCGGTAGGAGGCTGGGTCCTCAGGGGGATGGCCGGGTTT
The DNA here is from genome assembly GCF_964261635.1 of Lissotriton helveticus. Classification (NCBI taxonomy): domain Eukaryota; kingdom Metazoa; phylum Chordata; class Amphibia; order Caudata; family Salamandridae; genus Lissotriton; species Lissotriton helveticus. The sequence goes on along the minus strand of NC_136067.1, from coordinate 1,035,195,906 downwards.
AAGGGAAACTACAATTTCAGCGTGCCGCCAATCCATTGGCAGGACGGGCTGTTCCAAGGCTTCATGCAGTGCCTCGAGTAAGTGGGAACCTAAGGTCGCCATATGTGGATGTAAAAAGTCACTGGGAAAGCCATTTGGGCACGGAGCCCTACGTGGGTGAATGTTAGCCAGCGCCACCTGTAGGTTGTCTGTCGTGATGGGGCTATCCAGCAAATCAAGCACAGTCGGCGCGGGGAATGTCCGAGAGGAATTCGTCAATAAGGGGCTCTGCTATTAGAAGGAAGCAAAAGCTTCTCGACGGTGAACGGTTGCACCTACTTTATACATCAGGAGTCGGACCTCGAACCTTACGGAGGTCGGGGCAAGACAGATAAGCACCCCAGGAGCCCCTGACGTTGGCCCTTAACCGTTTACTAAAACGGGGTTCGTTACACTCACTTGACCTAGCCAAGAATCACCGTAGATCTTGCGCACACGGACTGATACAGATTTTCAAAAGATGTCCGTGTGATCTTGCATGAGAAAAGGGCGCTTTTGTTGGCATTTTCAGCTCACTGATATTTCTTGGAGGTCTTTGCACATACGGACCCGCACACACATCCAAGTACTACTGGGAAACGTCGATCGAGAACCTAATTCTGTTTGGTTGGACCATATGACATACAGATACAACTTTTAAACCTTGAGAAAGTCGTCTATCGACAAAACACGTGTCGGTTGTCCATGCACTACAACTACGTGTCAACATTGCTGGAAATAATTCTATACTTTTTCATGTTCTTGTCATATGGTCTCATTTTATTCATGATGTACTTTTGCAATTAAAATACATTACTGACTCTTGCTGGTCAGTTGTTACTTTTGGTGCTGTGCTCTGTTTTCGTATTTGTATAATTGACATGTATTGAGGATGTTTTCCTCACTGCACTGGGTGACACTGTGGATGGCACAGTGTTTACATTAAGCACGCCAGAATACGTATTGGTATACACGTGTGCAAACTACAACAGAGGTGCTGACTGTTCTTTTGGTAACCATTGTCATCATCTATATATATTACAAGTTTCAAAACCCCCAGGGAAGGGCCGGCAACACCAGCACGGAGCCAAGAGCCCAGCAGAATCGGCCTTAATCAGCGGTTTTGGACTGATCATGAGCTCGCCAGTTAGACTTGGATCTGTGCCTTCTTTGTGATATGCCTCCACCCTGCCAGCCTCTCCTGTGGGACCCCTCCAAGGAGTCGGAGTCCAGCGGTGGCGGCGAGTGCGGTTTGCGGTTCTGCCTCTGGTCAGCCGAAGCGAATACCTCCTCAGGAGAGTCAAAGAAGTGGGCCATGGTATTGGAAATCACTTTCATTCTGGAGGAGAACAATAACACATAGGATAAATTCAGTTCCCGGAGCCTATGTTTAGCTGCTACAAAGGATTGGCAATGCTGCTGCACCAACCTGGCATAGTCGGGGAAGACCATGATTGTGTGGGAGTTGTAAATCATCTTGTTCTTGTGAATCTGGGGGAATCGGAGGATGGCATCGTGGTCAGCATAGTTGAGGAGCCGAGCGATCACGGGCCTCAGGCTCTCCCTGGGAGGCGGCCTCTTAGTCAAGGCACAGTGGGCCCTCTCAATCACAAAACAAGAGGACATAGCTTCGGGTGGCAGCAGCGATTTGAGACAGCCAGAGAGGATATTGACCATAGATGTGCCCTCGCATCCTTCTGGAAAGCCCACCAGGCGGATGTTGTTGCGTGCGCCCTGCCCTCGTGTCCTTTACCCACGAGACCAACTCCCTTGTGACCACAGTGAGTTTATCAACCTTCTTCTTGAGGGTGGTCACTGTGTCCTCCACCGTGGAGACCCTGGTTTCCGCTTCTGTAATCCGATCAACAGCTTTACGAAGATCTTGGTGGAGGACGGACACCTCGGATCCGACCGCCCTGATCTGGGCTTCGAGCGCAGTCTGTGATTGATTGATAGCTGCAAGCAGAGTTGCATTGTCTGGGGACAGGCCCTCAGCACTCTCCTTCTCAAAAGTTGTGGTGGTACAGTGATCTATCGTATTTTGTTTTGGGGCAGCTGTACCATGTTTGTATTTGACCATTGTGAGGAGAGAAGGCAGGCGGAGATGCAAGACAAGGACTGACGTCAAGGGCAGGTAGGTCCGGCAGGATGGAACATTCCTCTGCAGCGCCGTCTGCGCATGTTAGACGGAAGGGCTCCTCTGGGCGGGGTCCACCACGCTATAGGCAACGTCTCAGACCAAACCAGGGCTAGACTCCAGACCGTGCCTCACGAAATCTGACCCCCCTTACAGCAAGCAGCATCAGGCCTAGCCTAGTCGCTTCCGCCGCTCGGGAAGGACAGCCAAGTAGACCCCCTACAGGGACCAGACTTACCGGACCCCTGACCCAGACGTCCACCTCGGTCCAATATTACCAGGATCACCCAATAGCAGACCCTGCTACAATCATACCGCACTTCAGGTTGTCTTCAGTTTTTCTTGGGCGCCAGCATAATGCGGGAGCCGGAAGCCTCAGAACAATGTCAGCGCCACCACTGCACACCTCACTAGAACCCCACCTCCATGGGATGCCTCTATAGGTGCAGCAGCTCCGAGGCTTGTGGTGAGGAGGGAGGCATCGGTATGTGAAGGTGGCCCATGGTGCACGAGCCTCCGGGGCAACGGAGGTATTACCCAAATCAATAACACTGCTCTCGCCCTTACTGAGATGGCTGGTCCCGCCTGTCAGAGCCGACACCTTCACACAGAGGCTGGCCAATCTGACTCCACAGGATCCAACGTTATGGCCGCCTGGAATTTTCCCTTGCTCTCCGCCCCGGGGCCCAGGCAGGCAAATACATCACCTCGCAGGAGCGCACTACCGACCCAGGGCGCTGCAGGCGCTCAGCTGCCAATGCAATCTGGCAATGTGGTACACAGGGGGGATGGGGGCTACCCGCTGGTCCCAGAGCCCCCGCCAGGGCTGAGAACTCCCACAGCTTGCCACTGCTCCAGAAGGGTGCCGGGCCACATAGGGTTCTCCCAAAAATCGGGGGTGGCTGGGGCCGCTGTATCCCTCGGCGAGTCAAGGGAAGAGAGAGAGGGCCCGTTCTCGGGGCGCCCCGGGTGAGGCAAGGTCCAGGGATCCAAGCCGCCCACCGGCAGACCCCGACTGGCCCCAAGACCTTATCGGTATCAGGAGCCGCAAGCCGGGAGGGTCAATGGCAGTCACTCCAGGGGGTTCCACCGCCCGGGATTCGCTGACCGCAGCCCCCGCACAGCCCCACATGCAGCGCTGCCATCAGCAAATGCCGCCTCCGATCCACCCCGTCTCAGGCAAGCAGGGCCGCGGCCCGCCTCGCGCTCGGCCACCACCTCCTCCATGCCACAGTCATGTCGGCGCCAGGCACGTGCCAAGTCTGTTCGCCGCTGCCAGATTTGAACTTCAATAGGGGTGCTGGTAACCGCCCCAAGCATCCCACAGTCCTGGCGACCACTGGGGTCAGGATAAGCGGCAGATAATGGCAAAAATGGGTTCAGGCTGTCAGAGCTCTACCGAGGCATGTCCGACATGCTTGGCTCCCAAGCCACGCCCCGATCTGGACTAGGAACTTTTTAATCATTTGATGGTTCTGTTCTGTGCTGAGTCTGCACTACCATGAACTTTTCCTTCAGCCGTCTTCTCTTGGAATTTGGTATGTTGCATTTTGCATACTACAGTATAGTTTCTACAGGCTTACTTTGCCAGTAGAGAATGCCCTGTATGATCTTATCACTGATTTCTGATCACAACCCCTGTGCAAAGGAGGCAAGACACCATCCAATGTTCTTTGTGAAGGGGTCATGTAGACAATTATGCTCTTTGTACACCTGCATTAACTATGCTCTTTGTGCATCTGCATTAATCTCGAAAATTACGCATCTGTGGATTCTTTGGGCTCTTGTTTTTTGGGAAAATCTCGGGCCAATTAATTTCCGCTGAGCAACTTTTTTTTTTTAACTTAAAAAAAAAACAACTTTATTTGTGTAAATTTTGTGCAGTTGAACAGGTTACAACATTACATCATACGCACTTGACTCAGTACGGTTTCACTACATCATCCACATAGAAAGCATGAGGCATAATCCATAAAACAGTCACGCGGCTACGCAGGCATAAGTCAAGTCATTAACAACATTGACATGCTAGTCCATCCCATGAGGGGCCATCGCAGTTTCCCAGAGTAGTGGCCACCAAGAGAGGAGGGACCCCAATGAGGCGATCCATCATAGTGCATTTTACAGATGTAACATAGTCCACAGCAGTACACAAAGACAATGTGGCACATTGAGAGGGGGCGGTGAGCAATGCTTCCTTTATACTAGTCCCTGGATACACCAACATTGCTATACCCAGAATCCACAGCAAAGAGATCACACACCCACACTCCCGGTTCCAGGGTTATCATTCTCTGCATCTCCCCCAGAGTTTCCCACCTCGTTTCCCAGCAAGTATCTCTGCAGTGGTCCCCGCACATCCTTCGGTCTAGAGGACATCTGCAACAGCTCCAAATATACAGTGAACTGCTCTTGACAACAAATAAGATCATGCAGCCATTCTTTGAATTTTGGGGCTCTCCCCTTCCCCATCTACAAGCAATCCTACGCTTTGCCAGCAGAAGGGCAATGTCAAAAAGCTTCCGCATCTGTGTAGGGATATTCCTGGTATACCCCAATACCATCACCAAAGGGTCCAATTCAAAGTAATCCCTTCCATGCGTTCAAGCGCCCCATGTACCTGCGACCAATACATATTGATAGCTGGGCAATCCCAGGCCAAATGTAGAAATCCCGCCCCAGGTGTCTGACAACTTAAGCATCTATCATTATCTGATAAGTGAAAACGATATTTCCTGGCAGGAGTATAATATATACGTTGCAAGAATTTATAATGGATGACCTTGAATCTACAGCTAGCTGATATACTCTCCGTAGTAGTGCAGCAGTACCTCCACTGCTCGTCCGATATGTCCTGCCCCAGGTCTTCCGCCCATTGGGTACGAGCGGAACCAGTAAGTTCTTTCCTATCTGCCCGTATCGTTCTGTATAATTTCGACACTAAGTGCTTCCCGTCGGGCGAAGTAAGGCTAAGGTGCAAGGGGGCAAAAGTCTCTAGGTCAGAGGGAAACTCCGGGAGCAACTTCCTCATTCCCTGTCGTAAACGGATATATAAAAATACCTCCAGCGGCGTGGGCTGAATCCCCTGGAACAAATGCTCTCTTGTCCTAAACTGTCCACCGGTAAACAAATCACCCCACGTGACAATCCGCAGTCGTGCGCACATGGCTCGAAACCCTGCTTCCTGCAATATAACCATGCTCGGGTGATAGGTGAGGGGCATACGCGGCGAGTAAAGTAACTGCGTCCCCAGGATGTGTGCCACGCACCTCCACGCATCCAGCGTACAGGTGACCGCTGTGAGGGGAGTCCCCACTACGCTAGGTGGACCATGTATAACCCCACTAAGTGGTAGCGGGCGAGCCAACCAATCCTCCACTGCTAGCTGGGGCATGAACGGCGTAGGGGCCATCCAGTGATACGCATAGTGAGCTTGTGCACTCAAATAATAAATCTCAAAGTCTGGGACATCGAACCCTCCCTTATCGTATTATTGCGTAATAATATCCCATTTAAGACGAGACTGTCTACCACCCCAAACCAGTCGCAGCAGTTCAGTCCGTAGTCTCTTAAAGAAATAGGCACCAGGATAGTACGGGACATTGAGGAAGAGGTACAATAATTGGGGAAGCACTACCATCTTCACCAGGGACGCTCTACCCTCTAGCGAAAGCGGCAGTGCGTTCCATCGAGTAATCTTAGCCTCCAATTTAGTTATTGCTGTGCCATAGTTTAATCTAAGCGTCTCCTCGCGATCTCGGGAGACCTGTATCCCCAGGTATCTAAGGTCGCCATCACACCACTACAACGGGAAGTCTAGGGGGAACCTAGTCACGACCGGCGTCAGGGGGAAGAACTGTGACTTACTCCAGTTTATGTTAATCCCTGAGAGTCTACCAAAAACCAGGAACTCTCTAAGTAGGGGGTTCAGGTTGTGTTCACGGTCCCTCACATAGAGTGTAAAGTCGTTGGCATAAAGCGACACCAACACCTGCCGTTGTTGACATTGGAACGCTCTATCATTATGGATCTGCCGTAGTCTGGCCTCTAATGGCTCGACCGCTATTGCGAAAAGTAACGGTGAGAGCGGGCAGCCCTGACGAGTGCCCCTTGTGATCCCCATCGCCGAAGATAAATGACCATTGATCACTATCTTAGCCGTTGGTTTAAAATACAGAAATTTGACCCATTCCACACAGATGGACGGGAAGCCCATCCTCTGCAATACTTTAACCCCTTGCGTGCTGATGATGGCCCCCGTCCGTCATGCATCACAGTGCTCGTGTGCTGATGACGGCTGGGGGCCGTCATGAACCCGCCCACTCTTCGAAACGGCCGCACAGGCGCAGAATCGCAGCCGCGCCCAAGGGGTTAAACAAATAAATGCCTTTGACGCATCCAAGAAAATAGCCTCTACCGGGAAGTCAGAGGCTATCGTCTGTATTAGGGAGAAGAGAGTTCGTAAATTGTGTGCTGTGGCTCGCCCTGGTATGAATCCCGATTGGTCGGGAAGGACAATCTTGTCAATTATTAACGTTAACCGGGTAGCCAAGACCTAAGCTAGGATTTTGGTGGCACAATTGATCAGTGAAAGCGGTCGATAGGAGTCGTTTGTCTGTTTTTTTTTCAGGTTTTAATAGCAAGGTGATAACCACTTCTCTCATCGAGGCAGGCAATATCCCGTCTGCCAGGGATTCCTCAAATATTTCACACAGCACCGGTGCCATAATATCCACATAGCATTTATAGAATTCAGCTGGGATACCGTCCAACCCTGACGCCTTCCCATTTTGTAAGGACATTATCGCCTCCCTTACCTCATCAGTCTCCAAGGGGGCGCCTAAAAACTGCCTCTGTGTATCACTCAACCAACAGATTGCCACATCCCCCAGGAATTCCTCCAGATCCACATCGCCATCCTGTTGTGTAGTGTACAATGCTTCATAGTGCGCTTTGAAGGCATCCAATATGCCCAACGTATCACATCTTGAGGTCCCCTCTTGTGTTTCAATTACCAGCACCTCATTACTGAATCTGGGACATCTAGTAATAGCAGCTAAAGCCCTCCCTGGGCGCTCTCCCTCACCTTATCTGTGTGCCACCCAATGCCGTCCTCTGAAATTTGCTTCCCTAAGGGCTTCCTCCTCGTATGCAGTCAGCATTTTCCTAAATTCAGCCTGCAATGTCATCCCTCCCCCTCGCACCATTCGATCCTCTATGTTCTTCAAGTCACGTTCTAGTCTATTCAACGTACACCGGATGTCCCGCAAAACCCCAAAGCTTTTAGCGATGCAGTAACCACGGATAGTGACTTTAAAGGTTTCCCATATGATTTCAATGCTGTCCACAGAGTCCTTATTTCGCGCAAAGAAATCCTTAATCTTGTCGCAGGGATTCCGTTCTCCTACAGAACTGTGCATAGAGACTTGGAACCTCAGTAAGTTAGGGTGTGCCAAAACTCACCTTAGTACGCAAAATCCCCTACCTCAGGTAACGTGGAACACATGAACACTCTTTCGTTATACAATCATTTTAATCCAGAACAAGGAGTAAATGAGGACACGTGCACATTTGAAATGTTTATTTTCTAATGCAGTGTTCTCAAACGCAGTATCTTAGCTAATACAAGCAAACATATTATAAGGAACAAAGTAATCAGCATAGTTACTAGTCCATAGAATACAAAAGGTGAAAGCATGGTAAAATGCTAAAGCAAAGAAGGTTAAACAACACCTAATTCTCACCCTCCCTAGCTAGTATATTATATTATATCTAAGAAGGTCTCTTTGGGTTTTAGCAGGTCGGGCCCATACCTCAGATCCTAGTGGTAAGGGATCACATCATCTTCCACCTGCTCTCTGCATGCGAAGCACCATCAAGTGTGTGTGTATGCTCTATGCAAAGTAATATAAAACGAGCCTAAAGCCAGAATTTGGCCGCTGCTGCATGTATGTTATGTCTAGGAACGTGCAAAGATCAGACCTCATAACAACTACTGTGTTGTGATATCCTTGAAGGTTTCAGCACTCACTGTACAGACACAGCTCACCAAGCAAAGCTGCTATCAGAGCAATAACATATTATTCTCGTGTGAATCAAAACATTATACAGGGCTCAAAGCTAACGTAACAATTATATGTTGTGTGCAGAAGCAGCAGAAAGGTAAATGGCGTTTAAACTCCTAATAAGCTCATGCTAACTTAACACAGTGTGAAGGCAAAGCACATCTATATGACAATCTCTTCCCCTAGTTCCGTTCGGAACACCAAATCCAACAGCGCCTTGGGCTGTAGCCGCCACATAGGCCACGGTCTTTCAAGGCCAGGCAAATTAAGTGTGATTACCACCGGGCAATGATCAGAATACGTGCGCGGCAGGTGTGTCGCTTGCTCCAGCCCCACAACCAGCCCCCGCGACAGAAAACAATAATCCAGTCTCGCCCACGATCCTGTGTGTGCTGTGTAGTGCGTGCCCTCTCTCACACTGGGATGCAATCGCCTCCAGCCATCAGTTAAGTCTTCCTCTGCCAATAAATCTAGCAGTACCTCTCGGGACCTATTATGGTATTGCACAGTACCCTCCAGCCTATCAACTGTAGGGACCAGACTGACATTAAAGTCGCCTCCCCAAATCACATGTGTGGACCCCGCCATCACTATCTGTCCCCATAGCATGGTAAAGAACTCCGGCGTGTCCACATTGGGAGCATAGCAATTGGCAAATGTGACGGTATCGCTACCTAGCCGCCTCCATACAACAACATATCTACCTTGCGGGTCCGACAGGGAGCCCACCAGCGTGAAAGGGACACCCTGTTTAATCAAGAGGGCAGTTCCTCTAGCATAGGAGGAGTAAGAAGAGAATATAAGGGTAGAAGCCCATCTAGCTGCAAAGGTATTTTGGGACTGTGGGTGTAGGTGGGTCTCCTGTAGCATCGCCACCTGTATCCCCTGTTTGCTCAAATACGCCACAACCTGTCTACATTTACGTGCATTGTATAACCCCCTCACATTCCAGGATAAAACATGTATGTTATGATCCTTAACCTGCCCCACCATAGTCTCCATCAACAATACAATTACGTAGTTGCCTCTTTCTTTGATGAATCCAATACTGAGTCCATACGACCAGCGAATCATAGTACACCCGCACATCATCTCCGGCATCCATTGATACGTGCATTCGCCAATCAATCTCGCACACATCCCCAAACTCCCAACTCCCCACACCATCCCCCCTCTCCCCCCCCAGAAACTTTCCAGCCACCCGAAATGCTAATAGTAAGCATCCATACGACACAGTAACATCCCAACCCCCTGTTCTCTGACCCCCCCACCACCCACTGAAGCAACCCAAACTTGCCAGAATGCTCTACCCCCCACCCCACTCCCCAACATCAACAGCACCAACACCACCCAGGCTATCAACTCCAGCATAGGGGAACACCCGTTGGGGTTCAACTCTAGACAGCCACACAGCCACTCCCCTCCCCACAAGCCCCACGCACTGTGCTACCTCTGGGCTTCGTCAGGGATGGGGAGGTGGTGCCTGGAATATCTTACCACCGGAACAACCGGTACCGTCTTTAGTGTCTCTTCATATAAGTGTCCACAGTCCCAGCATCGCAGAAGATCCGCCATGTGTCTCACTCCGAAGATCAGTGTCTATTCTGCAAGATTTTCCTTTCATTGTTCCTCATCTGCCTCCTGATCATCAGCGCGTTGTGCAGAACCTCGACCCCGCTCATCATTGTTTTTTCTGTGTATCATTCTCCCTTAATCTTGGGAGAGCAGTCAAGGAAAGGAAAAGGTCTCTGCCTTTGTCTCATCCCTATATTTCTTTTTATCAATGGGCTGTTCCTTCTCAGTGTCATCATCCTCTGCCATCCGGTAAAGTCCTATCATCTCAATCACCTTCTCCGATCACCTCTATCTCTCTTTGTCTTGTGCATTTGTCCACAAATATTCATTTTCACTGATTTTTTTGTGCAAACTTCTTTCTCTTCTTTTCATTTGCAACCTGCTCCCAGAGATTTAGGGCCTCAAATTGTGTGGGTCCATGCTGGGGTCTTAGGTCTTACATTTTCCTTCTCAGGGTTTCGTTCTCTCTATGAGGAACGTGCCACTCAGGGAACCATAAATCACCATCTTTCGCTTTGTATTCCACCATTGGGTGAGCCACATGCATGTGTGTAACCCTCTGTTTGCTGCCATTTCCTCAGCTTGTGTGCCTTGGGTGGAAATGTTTCTTCCTTGTTTGAATCTTTCTGCTTTTTCTAAAAGGAGTTTCCCTTTTTGTCAATGTTCACACTCGCTCCTCATTCTAATCTCACACACACTCCCATCTGCTGAGTTCACAATCCGTCCGAAGATGCCAGGGCATCTCAGTCAAAGGTCAACCAAATGGATGTATGACGTTACAACGCAGGCTATTACAACGCCTGCCTTTACAACGCGGTTTTTACATCGCATACCATTACAACGTATAGCGCTTTTGGGTGTTGGATAGTGAATAGTTTAATTTACTATTCCAACTCCAGTCCCCGTGGACACTAGGGAAGGTTATTGGATAGTAAATTAACCTATTCCCTATCCTAGAGCGCCCCCCAGCGCAATGCGTTGTAATAGTTTGCGTTGTAACGACCGCATTGTAATGGTAGTGCGTTGTAAAAGTTTTGTTGTAAGTGATGTTTACCCAACCAAATACACCATGGCTTCAGCCTTTGCCACCCCATCCATGTACTCAGCACCCTATGAACACCTGTATGCTGCCAGTTCCTCTTGCACGCTTCACTGTCAAACTGCCATTCAAGCCAGCTTTACTTCACGTACTACAGATTCTACGGTCTCCTTGACTGGCAGGCCAGCTAACACCCCCATTAATATTCTGTCAACTTTTGAGCCTATTGAGCTAGCCGGCTCGCTCAAAACTCTCAAATCTCTGAAGTCGGGCTCTCCGACTGATCCCTGCGCCGCTAGACTTCTGGCCGCGGTTGCAGATACTATTAACCCCGAAGCCAATAAAATTGTTAATATGTCTCTGCGGGAGGGTCGTGTTCCAGCTTCTTGGAAGCAGGCACAAATTCTCCCCCTCCTGAAGAAGCCATCCCTTGACCCTATCATACCAGAAAATTATCATCCTATATCATTGCTTCCAAGCTTGGCCAAGGTTTGTGAAAAGGTCGTGACCAAGCAACTGACCAACTTTGTAGAGGTATCAGGTCTATTACATCCGGCTCAATTGGGATTTCGTGCCTCGTTCAGTACAGAGTCTGCCTTGCTGGAGGTGACAGAGGCAATTCGCGGGTGTTTGGATGCCGGCGGAAGAGCGGCATTGGTCATGCTCGACTTGTCGGCGGCATTCGACACTGTACCGCACTCTTTGCTTCTGGATCGCCTTTCGGAGATTGGGATCTCCGGCTCTGTCTGGCGTTGGGTCAAATCTTTCCTAGAAGACCGCTCTCAGCAGATTTGGCTTCCCCCTTGTGTCTCGGCTCCTCAGCAGGTAGCTACTGGGGTGCCGCAGGGGTCATCCATTAGCCCCCTTTTTTTTAATATCTATGTTACTCCACTGATTTATTTAGCGGAGTCACTTGGGGCTAAAGTGATGGCCTATGCTGATGATACCCAGCTCCTGTTTTCCTGGGGAAGGGCTGAGGACTCAGCTCTTGCTGCACAACACTGTCTTTCCTCGGTCTTAGGCTGGCTCTCTCAGGCACAGTTAAAATGCAATGAAGAGAAATCAGAGTTTCTTTTTCATGGCGTTTTTCCAGCTAATTTCAGTGAGAAGCTATTGCCTCCTGGTTTCCCTATGCCTAATGCCATGGGCATTGCGGCAAAATTCTGGGGGTCTGGTTTAATGACAATCTGACCTTTTCTACCCAGGTTAAAAAGCTGGCAGGGACCTGCTTTGGTACACTAAAAGCCTTGAGGAAGTTCTTCCCTCTTCTTCCTAGACCTGCCAAAAAAACAGTTGTCCGTGCTTTGATTTTGTCTCAGTTGGATTATGCCACTGCGCTCTATGCGGGCATCTCTGGCTACCTTCTGAACAAACTGCAGGTCATACAGAACTCGGCTGCTAGACTCTTGCTGGGTATATCTCGCAGATGTAGTGTGCGTGGCCACTTACGTTCTCTGCATTGGCTACCAGTGGAGGTGCGTATAAAATTCAAAACCCTGGGTATTGCCCAGAGGGCCTTGTATGGCCGAGGTTTGTTTTCTACAATCCTATGAGAAAGTTGGGGTAATCCTCTCAGCTCCTGATGCAGACCTCGAGATTCAAACGCCAGAGGCTAGGTGGGAGTTCTTTTGTGCGCAAAGCTGCTTTGGCTTGGGATGCTCTCCCCATGACCTTAAGCAGTATTCAAGACTCAGTGATCTTCAAAAAAAGCTAAAAACCTTCCTCTTTGAATAGTGCCTTGGTTAGTGGTTCCTTTTCTTGAGAGTGCGCCGGGACACTCTTCGGAGTATCTGAACCGCCATATATAAATGGATTTAACATAACTCTTTTTGCTTTTCTAAACTGAAATTACTCATAGAAGAAGAATACTACCCACTTCATACAGAAGTAAATGCTCAAGCTGTAGGAGTCTATCATATACTGTTCCCTCACTCCTGTGTACAGAGGAATGAATAACCAGTGAGCTCCTTTAGTACACTCATACAACAGAGATGGTATGTCCCTATCCTGGTGTAAGTGATTGGGCCTCACGGTACACCTCACCTTAGCAGACAACTTCGATACTTCAACAAATGTTTAGGTTACAACTAATTGACTGACGTACCTCTCTACAATTTCATACTACAAATGTATTTTAAGATGAAACAAATTATAAACTTCTGTCTTAAAAAGTAAAATAAACATAGCCAAAAACATAATAATTGCTGTCCCCACAAGTCTAAGGACAAATATCACATAATAATTGAATTAAAAATCCATCCACTGCATTTCACCACCACAACTCAAAGTTCAAATCCCATTATGCACTGCTTTGCCTTACTTCTCATCCAACTTGCACACACACATAAATCTCTACTGATACTTCATTATTTTTGGGTTACTGAGACAGCCACCTCATCTCCTCGCGATCTTCGGGAGTCTATATCGGGTTGAGGCTGGGTCAATTTTAATCTTGGGGTAAAACCTCCTGAATCATGAAAGTACAAAAGGCCAATTCTACCGTCAAATTACCTCATCCAACTAAATCCAATCAGTACTGGATGGATCCATTCGAAACCATCAGCTCTGCTACAGATCTGTCAGCACACAAACCTGTGTCTCATTTACTTGCCCAATGCACGCAACAGTTTAGACTGAGAGCACGCGTAGTCCCTATTGAAGGTTGGACCAGCCTCTGTGGAGGTTAATGCACCAAATTCACTTTGAAGATGCCCATTAACAAGGACAGACAAGGACTGAAGTTCAAACGTTTACTCTCAGAATATCTCTACAGAAATGCATAAGCCAGACCATCCATCAATTCATATATAAGCAAATACATTTTAAAGCACAAGAATGACTCAGTAATATTCTACTGGGAATCCAGCATATATTTCCCTTCTAAGGAAGGAAAAAGGGTGAGCCCCAAACATAGAGAAACCACATCCTTTTATAGGACTTTTGGCAAAGGGCATCATACATTTACTGCACAAAATACATGTTTCATAGGGAATGCAGCATTGGGGAACAAGCAAGAATAAACATTTTACTACAGAATCCATTCTATGATTCTCTCACCACTCTACTACATTAGATGTGAACATTCCCAGAGTCTATTCAAGTGCCATGACCTGTCACATAGTATGTTATTCGATCTGAGACAGTTAGGTTGTCCTTGAATAGGTACATCTTGTTCAGTGGGGCTGAGAAATTAGTAGTCTTCAATTACAAAGAATACAATCCTTTAATACAGCGAAAACAACAACAGTGACAGTAATCACTTGATATGCTAGGATGACACATCCAAGATTAAAGAAAAGACAAAGTTAACCCAAGTTAACGTAAACTTGGTTTCTCATGTGTTAAACACTACGATTTGAGAAAAACAGATTCCACAGTAAATAGATAAATACAAAACACATTATTCTGCTGAGTCGCATGCCATCTTGCTTGTTACTGACCACATCCTATACTTCCCTACATTAATACCTATACACTGGCTGTGGTTGAGGGCATCTCGCTTAATCAGGGTTGTAAAATACGAAGTCCTTCATTACTAGCTGGGTGGTATTGTGTCACTGATTTCTGAAAGCCTGATACTGTCTCATTCATTATTGATTGCCACTATGTCCCTCAAATCTGGTTATGTACCACTGCCTCACTCAGTTCTGTGCATATGTGATCACACTGACAGTGTGATGCCATCTGACTTTTTAGTGGGTGAGATACTGACCCACTTACCATGACAGTGCACGACCATATTTTGTATGACTGGCGTTGTGCAAACATGATATTGTTGGCACCGATGGAGCTTGGGGTAAAGCGAGGTCGCACATGTACCCTCCCCAGGGACATCAGAAACTGCTGCCAGGGCCTTTCAGGAAGTGTTAATAGGCATTCAGCTTTCAGCAGCTTCTTTGAAACAGCATGTTTTAAAAGTGATTAGATAAGCTCAACAACATGATTGTAAACGTATTTTCATGTATAGCAGGAAGTGATTCCGGATGCACAGCGTTCATTAGACGTGTCAATTGAGAGCCAGGCAATGAGATGAGAGGGAGATTTCTGATCGTTGTAACTCATGTCTCTATAAGTATCTTATGGGAAAATGTGTAACAATGTACGTATACATTGACAAATGGCTGCCCCTCCCCCAAAAAAGTACCTCCATATTGTTTAAAATGCTTAACAGACATTTGTCTGTTTCTGGACCAAAACTTCATGAACACGCATAAGCCTAAACCTCACTAGGCAGTAAATGTAAAAACAGAGCTGGTGATGAAAGTAGTTTCCCTCTGTGCGTATAATTTACATTTCTTCCAAACTCTACTTCCTTACATTTCTTGGCACGGAGCAACGCGTTAGTTATTGCCGCGGTCGTGGAACAATCTGGAACAAAACGGTCGGTTCGCAGGGATAATGAGGCTTACTGCTGCAATCACCTCATTCAGGGTATGGCTGAAGTGACACTTTTGAAATCTATTGACGTGTGCTTTTGATGGGTTGACAGGGTTTCCTCTACAAAACAAAGAGGAGGTAAAAGTCTGTACCTCCACGTTTTGGGTCCTTCTTACAGTAACGAGCAGACCATCGCTGCTGAACATGAAATGCTAGACGTTTGTACTGAGGGAAGTGGGCGCAAGTTATTTCTGTTTTGGGATCTGTTTTTATTTGAATACCCGCTGCTTTAATTGGGCAGGTGCTCAAATTGAGATTCCTTAAATGCAATTATTCGCAATTTAGCGATTTCTAGAATTGCGATTTTTGCATTTGGGATCATGATCCCAAATGCAAAAATAGCGCTTGCAAAGGGCCAGATTCTCAGAATCTGGCCCTTTGCGAGCAGATTTTGGCTTGATGAATCTGGCTGTAAGTGTTGAATGTGGGTGGGAGACATTTGAGGTAATTCTTGTAATTTGTATTATCTTTTGCCTTTGGGGCCATAGGTACCAGATGTCACATCAAGCTCTCCAATGGCTAGACCTTTTTAGGCATCGGTTCTCAGGCAATAATTGCAATAATGAAGCAGGACATTCATGGCTTACTCCTGCAGGGGCAGGGCGATGGATGGTAGTGCCCCCAGCGCTCACACACAGTACTAGAATGGCTCATAATAGATACAGTGTTCAGGAAGTGTCATAACTTTGAAGAAATATACATCTTCTATTCACAGATAAAGACTCAATCACATGGTACAAAGATTTCACTTAACTCCACAGTGAGGTACCTGCATTACGCTTGAAAACAAACTCACTCTACCAGGTATGCTAGGTGGCAGTATATGCAATAAGCTGCTTGAGGGCATCAAGGCAGGCTTATCACAGAAGGTGATGCAGAGGCGTGTCTGGAGAGGGAGAGAGTCAGAGGATCCCGGGCAGGAGGTACAAACATCTTACTGTTCGTAAGGTTGGGTGACCATCTGCTTGTTGATGTGGCAGCAGCCGCAGGACATAGATGCATGCAATCGAAGGTTGTTGCTGGGGGTCACTTCGAGCTGTGTGTCTGGTGAGGATGCAACAGGTGTAAGTGTTCTATCTCCTGGGCGCTTATTGGCAGCCGGGTTACATCAAAAGGGATGTATGTCACAAAATCGAGTGACAAAATATCATCCTTCCTTAATGTAATGTCCAGAGGATCATAACCACAGTACCTTGAAGGAATGGATATACAGATTTGATGGGGTGATTCGCAAATGCATCGCTGATGATTGAAATTTGTATAACAAGAGTACTCTTTTCAATATTTGTACAACCCTTTATGAATCGGCCCGAATCATCTAACTCCCTAATAATAAAAGTGCAACGAGGTCACAGATGTGATGTTTGGGAGCCAATCCACTGAGTCATATAAGTGTGTGTAAAAGAGCACTAGATGAGTACTACTTTATATACTTCAAAATACCTTTTTGAATATGACCCACTATTCTGAATCCCACAATTGCTTCCCATGACATAATTTTTATCATCAATTAATGCAGATGTGGAGTAGAGTGTTGTCTATACATATATATATATATATATATATATATATATATATGTATATATATATATATTCACTGAAAAAACCATAGGTTATAGACCATATATAGTTAGGAATTAGCATTTAGAAAACCTTATTTTACTCACACAAAACCATTGAAATTCCATATATAGTTAGTTGCACTAACTATATATCGCGCACCCGCAATCCACTGCTGATGATGTCACATATTACATCATTCATGACATGGTCAGTGACATCACTGATGACATCACTGATGACATCTCAAATGACATCACTGATGACATCACTGATGACATCTCAAATGACATCACTGATGACATCACTGATGACAACATCCAGTGACTGTATGTTTCTGTAAAGTTAAAATATGTCTTACACATTGAAGAATGAGTGGATGTATAAGTGTCTGGACGAAGGATTTAGTAGGTGCATGACTGAATGTATGAGTGAGTGATTAAATGTGTCTCACTGAGTGCATGGGTTAGTGACTAAACTGTCTTAATTTGTGCATCATTATGTCTGTTGTTCTGTAAACTGCTACATGTGTTGATCAGTAGCTATATGAGTAACTATATGGGTTATTGATTGATTGCCCAAGTATTTGCATGGGAGACTGAGTGTGTGTGTGGCTGGCTGGGAGGTGTGTGACTCTGTGCAGATCAATGTGTACTTGTATCAATGATTGTATAAGGGAGTAAGTATGTGTTAGTATATGGTTGAAAACGTAAGGTGCTCTATGTTTAACTGTATAGATTAGAAAATGGAAGTGTGATTGATTCTTTACAGGACTGACTAGGTGTGTGAGTAACTCCATGGATGAGTGGCAGAGGGTGAGTGTCTGTATAGGTGTATGAGTGCATATGATAGTGTTGTAAAGATGAGTGATTGTATATATGAATGATTGTATGGGTGAATGAGTGAATGTGTGTGTAGACGTACGAATCAGTGAGTGCGTATGTAGTAACTAGTATTGGTATGTCAATGGTTTCAAAAATTATACTCTGTATTTAACACTGGGTGAAACAGAGGTTATATTAAAATGTGAGGAGATGCATTGTATTGTCACATGAATGATATCATCAGTGATGTGGTCATTGATGTCAAATGAGATGTCATCAGTGATGTCATTTGAGATGTCATCAGTGATGTCATCAGTGATGTCACTGACCATGTCATGAATGATGTAATATGTGACATCATCAGCAGTGGATTGCGGGTGCGCGATATATAGTTAGTGCAACTAACTATATATGGAATTTCAATGGTTTTGTGTGAGTAAAATAAGGTTTTCTAAATGCTAATTCCTAACTATATATGGTCTATAACCTATGGTTTTTTCAGTGAATTTTCAAGGTTTTGTAAATGCTAATTCCTAACTATATATGGTCTATAACCTATGGTTTTTTCAGTGAATTTCATTGGTTTTTTAACAGCTAATATCTGTAGCTGTAAAATGTATTCTTCTTTAAATCCCAAAATATATTTTATATGTTTATTAATAATTTTTTTTTTTAATATTTTTTTTTCTTCGTTCCCGCTTCGCGAATCGGGAAACTTCCCGTTAGCTGACCTTGATGCCGCGAAATAGACCGCGAGCCGGTAAACGTTTCTTTACCGCAACTGCCGCGTTAGAAAACAACATCGTGACGCCTCCCGTCCGCATGACGTTTCGCGTTGTCGCGTGATACGTCATATGACGTGCTACGTTAGCGAACTGGTACGCTTACCGAGTCGCAAAGCACAGGTTTCTGGAAGCAAACCGGGAGGCCCTGCAAAGCGCTTAACGTAAACACAGCAGGTCATGTGACTTGGTAATAACACTTTTCATTGGTTCATTTCACTTTTGGTTTCCTAATGATGTAAGACTAGGTCATATAATCTAAAATGAACACTTTTCATTGGTTGAGAACTATTGTTTTTCCCAAATGATGAAAATCCCTCCTTCTTTCCTCACTCTGACTTTCATCATTGTGAGAGAAAGACCCTTTGTTACCAGTGAGCAATGGCTTCTTTAGTAGCTTCAGCTGGTGCTTCCCCACCACCTCCACCACATCCAAGGAAGAGTGGACCACCTGCTGAAGTTATAATTCAGCAAGAAGAGGAAGAAGAGGAACAGGACGACGAGCACGAAGAGAGGCACTTTTTGCCTGAGGAGCCCAGGACGTCTCACCGGAAAGAAAACTTCATTTGGCAATTTTTTAAAATTCCCAAAGGTCAGAAAAAAGTAAATGCAAGATACGTAACTTGCCTTATATGTCAAGATAGACTGTCCAGAGGGACCGACAAAAAATACAGTTTCGGAAACTACACAATGCATCGCCATATGACTAGGTGGCATCCTAACAACTACAGTGCTGCACAGTTTCGTAACGACCTAGATAATCTCCCTATTATGGCCAGAAGATCTGTTGTACCGGAAGTAACGGGACCAGAGGGCAGGGAGATGGTGCCAAATATACAAACGAGATTTCATGAAGTAAAACAAGTCTGCGTATATTGCAGTGGATTCATTTGCTACGGAGAAAGAAGCATCACTCTGATCAACAGAGCTATTGACTATCATATGCAAGTTTGTACGAAACGCCCCAAATAATAAATTCTTTTTTTTTGTTTTGTTGCTCCTGTTGAGCCCTTTACAATGAATCGTTTTCATTGCCCCCTCCAAGAAAAACCAAAAAAAAATATAAAACTGTTCAGAAAAATTCAAAAAAAGTAAAAAAATGTTCAGAAAAATAATAAAAAAAATATAAAACAACAAAAACAATAAAAAAAAAGTTCTTTTCAGAACTACCTCCCCGTTATTAAAAAATTGGTACAATATTTGGAACTGTGCCAACCTCTATTTCTCGTAGTTCGCTTCCCAGTTCGCTCGCCGGTACGCGAACCGGAAGTGAACCAACATTTAAAAAAAAAAAAAGAACAGTAAGTATAAGGGAAGGAAACAGACACTTATGTTAAAAGAAAGACAGCTATAGGGGAGTAAACTAGAGATACTATTACCCGTAATCCACTGCTGATGATGTCACATATTACATCATTCATGACATGCTCAGTGACATCATCAGCAGAGGATTGCGGGTTTTTTGGCAACGTGCCTTATCCACGGTTTAATAACGCTGCCTTTTGCTTTATATAAGTTTTCAAATTGTATGAAATATATACCAATAGGTCGTTATGAACCTTTAGGTAGTGCTTTTCTTCATGAGGTCTGGTCGCTTCCATACACATACAGATGTTTCAAAGATGATCAAGAAGTTTATCTGAATGGAGAGGAATGCACTGAGACGCCAGATCATTCACTAATGTGTAGGCACATACAGTTACACGGTTCATGCAACAAACACCGACCAAATATGGCTTGCGTGTTGCAAGGCACGCCAGTTCCTGCTATCATCCCCACGTTCAAGTTGTTGGAAAATGGTAGTTATTTGATGCTCAATAATGAAGATTGTTCTGGGTTAATTAAAAGTATTCCTTTTATCGTAACAGTAAGTGAACGGGTTATTTGCTGCAGAAATGTTCTATTTCCTCCCACACATGAACATAGGGAGTTTTCAATCTGGCCACAAATACCAACCTTGGGAGCAGATTTCAACGGCATGGCAAGAATAAGAGCTCTTTTGTCTCAGAGAGAGGTGGCCTTGAGTTCGGCCCGTGAAACTTTCGTGCTTCACATAGCGAACACCCGTACAGAGGTGCAGACCCTTTTCAATACTGATTCGCCTTTCCATTTCAGCAAGATGGTTAGGACTATCTTTAACGCGTCCTCCACAAAGGCCCTGGCGCACTTTTTTAAAGTTGTTACCAGTGGTCTCGTGACTTCATTTGAGAAAATCTTTGGAGTCATCCCTGCTTTCTTTCATTCTATTTTTTCCACTGTGCTTCGTGGATTCCCATTTTTACTTGCATTACCAGCGGACGCTCTTGTTCTTTTTTACATTTTTAAATATGGATGTCCCTCCTGTGCAAGCTCCCGCCCTGCAGCTGCTGACGCTGTTCCGCAATCGCATGCTTGAATATTATGGCACAATGCCGTTGGCGATATTAAGCACGGCATATGGATTATCTTTTCGATTCTCCTACTTCACCTGTGTCCAGCCTGTATTTCACTGCCTGACCTGTGATTTCGATTGGGCCATTGATTTGTGTCTCTGCGGACCGGTTTCTCCTGACGTCGACTTTAATCAGCTGATGACTCCTATCATTACTCACGAGTTGGTTTGTCCTGGTGAAAGGATTATGGCTGTGGCATTGATGCATGGACTAATTGGTCCCTGGAATTTACTGGCGGCAACACAGTCTTTCTTGGAACAGAGCTTTCTTGAAAACCCACCGAGCTGTCCTCTGATGGTGATAGAGGATCCGGTGCTGGGAGAGCACGTATGTTCTTTTCCGCTTTTAAATTGGATGGCTGAACTCTTTTCGGATGAAGACGGTGACTTCCTATTGGAGGCTGTTGCAGCTTATTTTGCATACACAGTTACGTCATAGACCTTTTTCATGTTTGATATGCTGAGTACTAGCATTTCATTGACAATTCATTGACTTATTTGTCAAGTTTTTATTATTTAGCTTGCCTATTGGCTTAAGACTCGATAAAGTACTTGGCTGTTTTATTTTTCTTTAGCATTAAATTTTCCTAGTTTTTAATGTTTTACCTTGCGGACCGTCCACATATAAAGTTGCAATCTGCTCTCATGAGATGGCACTTCTATTATCTTATTCAGTTTGTTTCCGGATCATGGGGAGGTGTCATCTAGGTCCTGGATATCTTTACACCGTGTTAAGTTAGCATGGGCTCATTACCGGTTTAAACGCCATTTTTCCTTTTTTGCAACTTCTGCACACGACACTTAGTTGTTGCTTTAGCTTTCAACCTAGTAGTTCATCATGGTTTACATGACAATAATATGTTATTGCTCTACTATCTGCTTTGCTTCTTAAACTATATCTGTACAGCGAATGCTGAAGTTTCAAGAACAACACGATACAGAATTGTTATGAGGTCTGATCTCCACGACTTCATACTCATAACATAAGTGCAGCTTCTGCCAATTCTGGGCATGAGGCGGGTTTTATATTGCTTTGCCGAACACACATACACAACAGTTGATGCGGTTCACATGAAGAGAGAGCTGGTGTATGCTGATGTGATTCCTTCAAATCTAAGACACTAAAGTATGGGCACGCCCTAAACCAACACAAACAGACCTTCTTAGCAAATAATATAATATGTGTATTAGGGAGGGTGAGATATAAGCAGCCGCGGGCCGTGGAGGGAGTTACGGTGGGGCAGGGAGGCGGGGAGGGGGAGGGGCAGGGTGGAGAGGGCTCCACCCTGCCCCTCCCCCTCCCCGCCTCCCTGCCCCACCGTAACTCCCTCCACGGCCCGCGGCTGCTTATAAGTGTTGCTAACTCTTATTCATTTACAGCATGTTAACATACTGTCACCATTCGCTTTTTATGTACTAGTAACTATGCTGGTAATTTTGCTACTGATAATATGTGTACTTGTATTATCTAAGATACTACGCCTGAGAAGACGGCATTAGTAAATAAACATTTCAAATACACATGTGTTCTTCTTAACTCCATGTTCTGGTTTCTAAGAAATATATAACGACCGACTGTTCATGAGTTCCACGTATCCTGAGGTACTATAAGTTCATATTCTGGATTGTCTAAACATTGAGAGTTTGTTATATCCAATGTGACACTGTACCTAGCTTGCTAAGGGGTTTTTGATTACTAAGGTGAGTTTTGGGGCACCCTAATTCGCCGAGGTTCCAATCCTCTGTCCACAGTTCTGTGTGAGAACAGAAACCCTGCGACAGGGGCACCCCCGACCCTTGCTGGACTCTCATCACACTTGCGATACAACTCCAGCAATGCGCCACCTTTACGGCACAGATACATCACGCATCTGTGCTGTTTTTGCCCCATGATGCGCCGCATTGTAAATGCAGCACACCATAGGTGACGGAACAGCGGCACAGAATGACTAACACATCCCTGGTGATGCGCCAGTCATCATAAATCTATCCCTATGCTTCTTATCTTGTTAGAGATGAACCGCCATATGTATCATCAAAGTTTTTTGCATTTCCTAAATAGCGAACTTTAAGGAATAAATAGCGATTCTTTACCATTCCTAGTTTGCGATGAGCTATTTGCTAATTACAAATTACCCATTCATTTCCTTCATTTCCATAGGGCGGTTGGACTCACTTTTAGCTCGAACGGCTGAATGGATTTCCACGAAACTTGGCAAAGTTGTAGGGACTGGTAGCCCGATGTGCCTTTGCTATGTCTCAAGATATATGCTCCAGTGGTTTTTACGAAAATTAACTTTGAAAAATATATATTGGGCTACATTGGCCTATATATATGTTGGAGCCCAAATGTAGCCCAATGTAGCCCAATGAAGCCCAATGAAGCCCAATGTAGCCCAATGTAGCCCAAAGATGGCCGCCAGAGACAAAAAAAACAAATGTAGCCCAAATATCAGCCAGATGTAGCCCAACTATAGCCCAGTGACAGAATGACCAATCAGCTTCGCAAACCTCCGTTACGCGAAGCGGAGCGCTGTTACAGATATATATCTTTTTTTGAATGTTAATTTCTCAAAATCCACTGGAGCACATATATTGAGACCTAGCAAAGGCACATCGGGCTACCAGTCCCTAATATTTTACCAAGTTTCGTGCAAATCCATTCAGCCGTTCGATTATTATTATTATTATTTTTTTTGCCCCGCGGGGCCCTTTTAAAACCTCCACATCAAACCTAGGGGGTCAGCGAGGATCTACTATGCCCCCTTATGGTCATTTGCCCCTTCGCTTTGGCCTCCTCTTGTCTCTCGATCCTACCGAGAGACAAGATGGCGGCCGCTACGGACTGTTTGGAATGTTTACAGACGCCGGAGAACCAATCAGCTTCGCTTCACAAAGCTCCGTTGCGCGAAAAGTACGCGTACTGGAGCGCTGCCCGGTCCGCTGTTACAGATATATATCTTTTTTTAAACGTTAATTTCTCAAAATCCACTGTAGCACATATATTGAGACCTACAAAAGGCACATCGGGCTACCAGTCCCTACAATTTTGCCAAGTTTCGTGCAAATCCATTCAGCCGTTCGGGCTAAAAGTGAGGCCAACCGCCCTATGGAAAACTCAATGTTAAAAACACGTTTTGGGACCCCCCTTTTTTCTCGACCCCCCCTGGACGAACCCCCCCCCCCAATTTTCAGGGGCTGCTCAGAAACAAAATGTGCCATTTTCCTGAAAATTTCAGCCAATTCCGTCCACAAACGCCAAAGTTATTTGACATAGAATTTACAAAAATCCCATAGGAAAAAAATCCTAACTATATATACCTACTGGCGACCGCCAGTAGGTAATATATATATATATATTACCTACTGGCGGTCGCCAGTAGGTATATATAGTTAGGATTTTTTCTCTATGGGATTTTGAAAATTCTATGTCTAATAACTTTGGCGTTTGTGGACGGAATTGGCTGACATTTTCAGGAAAATGGAACATTTTGTTTCTGAGCAGCCACTGAAAATTTGGGGGGGTTCGTCAAGGGGGGGCCGAGAAAAAAGGGGGGTCCCAAAACGCGTTTTTCCCATGTTAATTTCCATAGGGCGGTTGGCCTCACTTTTAGCTCGAACGGCTGAATGGATTTCCACGAAACTTGGCAAAATTGTAGGGACTGGTAGCCCGATGTGCCTTTGCTAGGTCTCAATATATGTGCTCCAGTGGATTTTGAGAAATTAACGTTAAAAAAAAAATATATATCTGTAAGCGCGCTCCGG
This sequence comes from Lissotriton helveticus, assembly GCF_964261635.1. Classification (NCBI taxonomy): domain Eukaryota; kingdom Metazoa; phylum Chordata; class Amphibia; order Caudata; family Salamandridae; genus Lissotriton; species Lissotriton helveticus. The sequence continues at coordinate 1,035,171,273 of NC_136067.1, read as the reverse complement.
GCAGCACCCCGGTTCGCGTACCTGACGCGTAACGGAACTTCGCGAAGCGAAGCTGATTGGCTCTCCGGTGTCTGTCAACATTCTAAACAGTCCGGAGCGGCCGCCATCTTGTCTCTCGGTAGGATCGAGAGACAAGAGGAGGCCAAAACAAAGGGGGAAATGACCATAAGGGGGCATAGAAGATCCTCCCTGACCCTCTAGGTTTGATGTGGAGGCTTTAAAAGGGCCCCGCGGGGCAAAAAAAGAAAAACATTTTTTTTTTTTTTGGGGGGAGCGCTCGGTACGCGCACCGGGAAGCGGTCTGGGGAGCGTACTATAAGGAAAAAAGAATGATAGACTATGATATTTTGAAATATTGTATGTTTATTGATTGTTCTTTTTGTTGTGTTTTTTTGTTTTTTTTATTTATTTATTTATTTTGGTTGTACTTCATGAATTAGATATAAAAATGAATATTGTCTCAAATTTTTTAAATTATTAAATAAAAATTTATTGGTTAGAATTTTCATAGTTCAATAAAACTTCCAGCATTACATCATCTGGAATCTCCTCAAACATGCATGTTTCTATGTCTTGTAAGCATTCAATAAATTGTTCATCTAAAGACTGATCCATAAAATTTTCATCTAAAAATTCTTCATTTAAAATCTCCTCAGATGTAATGTCGAAGGTAACATTGATATTTTCTTGCTCCCCTTCCATTTTTTTGCTGTAAATTGCATAAAAAATAACTATATCAGAAGAGTTAGGGCACTGTTGGGTTTAAGTTCAGACAGGTAGTTTGGATTTTTTAACACTGAATTTATCTTTGGGTAGTGTATGGTATCAGACTGGAAGTAGAAATATAAAAAAGTGTATGTGATGAAGCCTAAGTAAATTCATAATTATACAAGAGAAGCCTAAATCCATCCATAACTATAACAGAGAAGTCTATCTAAATCTATAACTAGTACAGAGTGATAGTATAAAACTATCAGAATTTGTTTTCCAAATTAACTTTAAGTGCACAATATACTTCAGTTTTCAAAATAACAACTTACCTTTCAAAAAGCAGTTTAAGTTCTCAGTGAAAATTTTCTTGAAATCTACTTCAGGAGGTGGTAGTCAAAATGGCTGTGTTTCTCTCTCTTTCTTTATATATATTCAGGTACATAACCAATCAAATGTCAGGTAAAAAAAGTAGAAAATGAAAGTAACATTTTAATTGGTTGTCAATTCCAACACTTCAGATGTGTTTTGTGAAGTAATTTACCTCAGGGTATTTAGAGAGGTGTACAGGCTAAATGGCTAAATGGAATTCCAATCAAATTTGTGAAAATGGTAGGGATTGGTATGTAGTATGAGCTAATCTATATTTGGTGAAAGTGTCTCCAGTGGTTTTTCTGTGAATTACTTTCCCACCTTTTTTTGAGCGAGCGCTTCCCGGTGCGCGCCCCGGTACGCGAACCGGCAGCGTTACGGGAGTCCTCCATTTTGTGTTTCGGTAGAATTGAGATACAAGATGGAGGGCAAATAGTGTTCAGAATGGGTAGAAGGGGGCACGGTAGACGTATCCTGACCCCCTAGGTTTTCTGAGGTTGGCTGAGGAGGACCATATGTGCGAAAAAACCCCATTTTTTTCCAAATTTTCGCGCAGCTAGCGTCCGGTGCGCGTACCGGGTAGCGCTCCGGGGAGCGTACTTTGGTGAAAATTAGTGAAAAAAGTTAGAGTAAAATAATAATTATGAGTCATAAGATGTAGGGTAGGTCTGAAAAGAGCTTTTGGGTCCTGTGGCTGATGTAGGTATCTACAAGTAGGTACCAATGCACAGTCTTAAATTGAGGATGAAAATTCTGTTCCCCTCATCTGAGAAGTGAACTCCATCTGCTCTGTAGATATCTTGCATGTAGTAACGCAAGTTATTGTTGTAGATGGAGCCCATTCCATGGTCTCTCATGTAAGCTGAAACAGACTTATTTACATGCTTCCTCGATTTCTCAATTTGTGGACAAAATTGGTTGGACCACTTCCATTTCTGTCTTTGGCATATATTTGAATATACCAAGGCAGTTTGAGGAAATAGTGCCATGAATTGCTCAAAGGTGTCCTTTAAAAGCATTTCCAGACCTACCCCAGTCAAAGTGCCCAAGTCATTTCCTCCACAGTGCACAATTAACAGGTCAGGTTTTGGCAAATGCAAAAAGGTTTTCACCAATGGTATCAATTGGTGACATTTTAATCCTCTGTGGCCAATCCACTTGATTTCCACATTTTGTAAATTGAGGTTGTGTAAATTTCTGTTATCAGCAAACCTTTGAGCCCAGTGGATATAACTATGTCCAACAATCCAGACAGAAAACATGGTGAGAGAAGTTCTGATGCAGTCAGATGAAGTGTGGCAATGAAATGGCAGTTGAAAAAATAAGAGTGTATAATGAAAAAAACTGTGGAGTTTCTGTGGTAATTAATCAGTAGCAGTGATTGGTGGATTTTGATTGCTGAAAACAGAAAGTTAGGGTGCATGGATGAGTTCTTTGAAAGATGTAATTTGAATGGTCAAGAAAAAATCATTTTATGAAAGATTGCACTGGATACGCAGGTGTACTGAGAGTTCAGAGTTCAATTGAAAGATTGTTGTGTGAACTTGCAAACATGAGAGGTCTTTCAGGAGGTGGTTGCTATGCAAAAAAGGCAGAAAGGGCAGAGGGGGGAAGGGTGTTGATTTGAAAAAAGTGAGGGAAGAGTTTTGATTGGGTGACATGAGAGATATGTGTGATGAATTACAGCATTTCTGTGGCATTGTTGCTGGCAGACTCTGGAGTGCATACCTTTTGCTCTGCTAAAGACAAATTGGTGTGTGTCTGAGACTGTTTTGAAACTCATAAAGTATTTGCTAAGGTGAGAAAAGATTCATTTAATTTAAATAGAGAATAGTATGCTTTAAGGAGAAAATTATGAAGAAAGTTGTGTATTTAAAATGTTGCTTTGTGTCAAGTGTTTTAGAAATAGATTTTGTTTCTTTGAGTTACATAGCCATGTTAAAAGTGACGCAAAAATAGTGCAAGGGTCTTACAAAAATGCTTTCATGTGTCTTAGGGCATTTTAACTCACTTCCCCATGAATGTAGGAATATAATTGCTTTACAAGATGTGTTTAAAAACGTTTTTTGAAATCAATTAGGTTTCTTGATATGTACTGGTAGAGTTTCATAGGTTAATTGGGGCATATTTACAAGGCTTTTGAGTTCATTTGATGTAATTTTTCCCATTTTATTTTAAGACATTTCCTTGTGGTGCAAGGTCCTTGTAAATACGCCCCCATGTGTGCTTGGCAAATTTAGATTTTGATTCTTTGAGTCACATAGCCATGTTAAAAGTGACCCAAAAATGGTGCAAGGGCCTTAAAAAAACGCTTTCATGTGTCTTAGGGCATTTTAAGTCATTTCCCCTTGAATGTAGGTATATAATTGATTTAGATGATGTGTTTAAAAACGATTTTTGAAATCAATTAGGTTTCTTGATATGTAGTGCTAGAGTTTCATAGGTTGCTTGGGACATATTTATAAGGCCTTTGAGTCTCTCTGATGTTATTTTTCCCATTTTAATTTAAGACCTTTCCCTGTGGTGCAAGGTCCTTGTATATACGCCCCCATCTGTGCTTGGCAAATTTAGATCTTGATTATTTGACTTACATAGCCATGTTAAAAGTGATCCAAAAATGGAGCAAGGGCTTTAAAAAAACGCTTTCATGTGTCTTAGGGCATTTTAAGTCACTTCCCGATGAATGTAGGTATATAATTGATTTAGATGATGTGTTTTAAAACGTTTTTTGACATCAATTAGGTTTCTGGATATGTAGTGCTAGAGTTTCATAGGTTGCTTGGGGCATATTTATAAGGCATTTGAGTCTCTCTGATGTTATTTTTCCCATTTTAATTTAAGACCTTTCCCCGTGGTGCAAGGTCCTTGTAAATATGCCCCCATCTGTGCTTGGCAAATTTAGATTTTAATTCTTTGACTAACATAGGCATGTTAAAAGCGACCCAAAAATGGTGCAAGGGCCTTAAAAAAACGCTTTCATGTGTCTTAGGCCATTTTAAGTCATTTCCCCTTGAATGTAGGTATATAATTGATTTAGATGATGTGTTTAAAAACGATTTTTGAAATCAATTAGGTTTCTTGATATGTAGTGCTAGAGTTTCATAGGTTGCTTGGGGTATATTTAAAAGGCATTTGAGTCCCTTTGATGTTATTTTTCCCATTTTAATTAAAGACATTTCCCCGTGGTGGAAGGTCCTTGTAAATACACCCCCATGTGTGCTTGGCAAATTTAGATTTTGATTATTTGACTTACATAGCCATGTTCCATACAGTTCTCACCTTCTGTGTAGTCTTTGATATGCTACACTCCATCTGCACAATGAGATACGTAAGCAAAGGAAACACAGGTGATGTGATTGTGAACTGAGGAAAAGAAATTCCACATTTTTCAATTACATCACCTGTGTTTCCTAAGTTTACGAATGACATTGTGCAGATGAGGTTTAGGCCTGTCCACGGACACAGAAGAGGTCTGGCCTTTGTTCAAGAGTGAAGTGGACATGACTTACTTCATTGGTAGGCCTTCACATGTATTATCTCCTCTGTACTCTTCAACAAGCGTAAATTTCATCTGCAACCCTGAGTAGGCCTCACCTTAAACAAACCTCTGGATAGGCCACACCTTATCGTCTTCCTGAATCAATAATTTAAAATGTTAGGGACAGATTTATGATAGGTGTATGCCTCTTTTGCGTCACTGTGCGTCACTTTTGTGACGCAGCGGCGGTGCAAAAGATTTGCTATGTGGCGACATATTTACAACTTGATGCATCTAGGAAGATGTGTCATGCTGTGAAGTCCCGTGCCACATGAAACCGATGCAGCAGTGATGCAAAAGATGCACCATGTTGCAAGACAGGCCTCACTTCATCTCCAACCAGATAAGAAGCTGAATCTTCTGTAAATGTCAAAATTGTTGTATACACTGCTGAACTTCTGTGTACTCTTTGATATGCTAGACTCCATCTGCACTATGAGGTACCTAAGCAAAGGAAACACAGGTGATGTGATTGTGAAATGAGGAAAAGAAACTCCACATTTTTCAATTACATCACCTGTGTTTTCTAACTTTACGAATGACATTGTGCAGATGAGGTTTAGGCCAGTCCACGGACACAGAAGAGGTCTGGCCTTTGTTCAAGAGTGAAGTGGACATGACTCACTTCATTGGTAGGCCTGCACATGTATTATCTCCTCTGTACTCTTCAACAAGCGTAAATTTCATCTGCAACCCTGAGTAGGCCTCACCTCAAACAAACCTCTGGATAGGGCACACCTTATCGTCATCCTGAATAAATCATTTAAAATGTTAGGGACAGATTTATGATAGGTGTATGCCTCTTTTGCGCCACTGTGCGTCACTTTTGTGACGAAGCGGCGGTGCAAAAGATTTGCTATGTGGCGACATATTTACAACTTGATGCATCTAGGAAGATGTGTCATGCTGTAAAGTCCCGTGCCACATGAAACCGATGCAGCAGTGATGCAAATGATGCACCATGTTGCAAGACAGGCCTCACTTCATCTCCAACAAGATAAGAAGCTGAATCTTCTGTAAATGTCAAAATTGTTGTATACAGTGCTCAACTTCTGTGTACTCTTTGATATGCTAGACTCCATCTACACTATGAGATACCTAAGCAAAGGAAAGACAGGTGATGTGATTGTGAAATGAGGAAAAGAAATTCCACATTTTTCAATTACATCACCTGTGTTTCGTAACTTTACGAATGACATTGTGCAGATGAGGTTTAGGCCTGTCCACGGACACAGAAGAGGTCTGGCCTTTGTTCAAGAGTGAAGTGGACATGACTCACTTCATTGGTAGGCCTGCACATGTATTATCTCCTCTGTACTCTTCAACAAGCGTAAATTTCATCTGCAACCCTGAGTAGGCCTCACCTCAAACAAACCTCTGGATAGGGCACACCTTCTCGTCATCCTGAATCAATCATTTAAAATGTTAGGGACAGATTTATGATAGGTGTGTGCCTCTTTTGCGCCACTGTGCGTCACTTTTGTGACGCAGCGGTGGTGCAAAAGATTTGCTATGTGGCAACATATTTACAACTTGATGCATCTAGGCAGATGTGTCATGCTGTAAAGTCCCGTGCCACATGAAACTGATGCAGCAGTGATGCAAAAGATGCACCATGTTGCAAGACAGGACTCACTTCATCTCCAACAAGATAAGAAGCTGAATCTTCTGTAAATGTCAAAATTGTTGTATACAGTGCTCAACTTCTGTGTACTCTTTGATATGCTAGACTCCATCTGCACTATGAGATACCTAAGCAAAGGAAACACAGGTGATGTGATTGTGAAATGAGGAAAAGAAATTCCACATTTTTCAATTACATCACCTGTGTTTCCTAACTTTACGAATGACATTGTGCAGATGAGGTTTAGGCCTGTCCACGGACACAGAAGAGGTCTGGCCTTTGTTCAAGAGTGAAGTGGACATGACTCACTTCATTGGTAGGCCTGCACATGTATTATCTACTCTGTACTCTTCAACAAGCGTAAATTTCATCTGCAACCCTGAGTAGGCCTCACCTCAAACAAACCTCTGGATAGGGCACACCTTATCGTCATCCTAAATCAATCATTTAAAATGTTAGGGACAGATTTATGAAAAGTGTGTGCCTCTTTTGCGCCGCTGTGCGTCACTTTTGTGACGCAGCGGCGGTGCAAAAGATTTGCTATGTTGTGACATATTTACAACTTGATGCATCTAGGCAGATGTGTCATGCTGTAAAGTCCTGTGCCACATGAAACCAATGCAGCAGTGATGCAAAAGATGCACCATGTTGCAAGACAGGCCTCACTTCATCTCCAACAACATACCGTCCGTTTAAACTGTAAACATTTAGGAATGTGTAGGGGGCATGGAGAAGCTGAATCTTCTGTAAATGTCAAAATTGTTGTATACAGTGCTCAACTTCTGTGTACTCTTTGATATGCTAGACTCCATCTGCACAATGAGATACCTAAGCAAAGGAAACACAGGTGATGTGATTGTGAAATGAGGAAAAGAAATTCCAAATTTTTCAATTACATCACCTGTGTTTCCTAACTTTACGAATCACATTGTGCAGATGAGGTTTAGGACTGTTCACGGACACAGAAGAGGTCTGATCTTTGTTCAAGAGTGAAGTGGACATGACTCACTTCATTGGTAGGCCTGCACATGTATTATCTCCTCTGTACTCTTCAACAAGCGTAAATTTCATCTGCAACCCTGAGTAGGCCTCACCTCAAACAAACCTCTGGATAGGGCACACCTTATCGTCATCCTGAATAAATCATTTAAAATGTTAGGGACAGATTTATGATAGGTGTATGCCTCTTTTGCGCCACTGTGCGTCACTTTTGTGACGAAGCGGCGGTGCAAAAGATTTGCTATGTGGCGACATATTTACAACTTGATGCATCTAGGAAGATGTGTCATGCTGTAAAGTCCCGTGCCACATGAAACCGATGCAGCAGTGATGCAAATGATGCACCATGTTGCAAGACAGGCCTCACTTCATCTCCAACAAGATAAGAAGCTGAATCTTCTGTAAATGTCAAAATTGTTGTATACAGTGCTCAACTTCTGTGTACTCTTTGATATGCTAGACTCCATCTACACTATGAGATACCTAAGCAAAGGAAAGACAGGTGATGTGATTGTGAAATGAGGAAAAGAAATTCCACATTTTTCAATTACATCACCTGTGTTTCGTAACTTTACGAATGACATTGTGCAGATGAGGTTTAGGCCTGTCCACGGACACAGAAGAGGTCTGGCCTTTGTTCAAGAGTGAAGTGGACATGACTCACTTCATTGGTAGGCCTGCACATGTATTATCTCCTCTGTACTCTTCAACAAGCGTAAATTTCATCTGCAACCCTGAGTAGGCCTCACCTCAAACAAACCTCTGGATAGGGCACACCTTCTCGTCATCCTGAATCAATCATTTAAAATGTTAGGGACAGATTTATGATAGGTGTGTGCCTCTTTTGCGCCACTGTGCGTCACTTTTGTGACGCAGCGGTGGTGCAAAAGATTTGCTATGTGGCAACATATTTACAACTTGATGCATCTAGGCAGATGTGTCATGCTGTAAAGTCCCGTGCCACATGAAACTGATGCAGCAGTGATGCAAAAGATGCACCATGTTGCAAGACAGGACTCACTTCATCTCCAACAAGATAAGAAGCTGAATCTTCTGTAAATGTCAAAATTGTTGTATACAGTGCTCAACTTCTGTGTACTCTTTGATATGCTAGACTCCATCTGCACTATGAGATACCTAAGCAAAGGAAACACAGGTGATGTGATTGTGAAATGAGGAAAAGAAATTCCACATTTTTCAATTACATCACCTGTGTTTCCTAACTTTACGAATGACATTGTGCAGATGAGGTTTAGGCCTGTCCACGGACACAGAAGAGGTCTGGCCTTTGTTCAAGAGTGAAGTGGACATGACTCACTTCATTGGTAGGCCTGCACATGTATTATCTACTCTGTACTCTTCAACAAGCGTAAATTTCATCTGCAACCCTGAGTAGGCCTCACCTCAAACAAACCTCTGGATAGGGCACACCTTATCGTCATCCTAAATCAATCATTTAAAATGTTAGGGACAGATTTATGAAAAGTGTGTGCCTCTTTTGCGCCGCTGTGCGTCACTTTTGTGACGCAGCGGCGGTGCAAAAGATTTGCTATGTTGTGACATATTTACAACTTGATGCATCTAGGCAGATGTGTCATGCTGTAAAGTCCTGTGCCACATGAAACCAATGCAGCAGTGATGCAAAAGATGCACCATGTTGCAAGACAGGCCTCACTTCATCTCCAACAACATACCGTCCGTTTAAACTGTAAACATTTAGGAATGTGTAGGGGGCATGGAGAAGCTGAATCTTCTGTAAATGTCAAAATTGTTGTATACAGTGCTCAACTTCTGTGTACTCTTTGATATGCTAGACTCCATCTGCACAATGAGATACCTAAGCAAAGGAAACACAGGTGATGTGATTGTGAAATGAGGAAAAGAAATTCCAAATTTTTCAATTACATCACCTGTGTTTCCTAACTTTACGAATCACATTGTGCAGATGAGGTTTAGGACTGTTCACGGACACAGAAGAGGTCTGATCTTTGTTCAAGAGTGCAGTGGACATGACTCACTTCATTGGTAGGTCTGCACATGTATTATCTCCTCTGTATTCTTCAACAAGCCTAAATTTCATCTGCAACCTTGAGTAGGCCTCACCTCAAACAAACCTCTGGATAGGCCACACCTTATCGGCATCCTGAATCAATCATTTAAAATGTTAGGGACAGATTTATGATAGCTGTGTGCCTCTTTTGCGCCGCTGTGCGTTACTTTTGTGACGTAGCGGCGGCGCAAAAGATGCGCTATGTTGCGACATATTTACAACTTGATGCATCTAGGCAGATGTGTCATGCTGTAAAGTCCTGTGCCACATGAAACCTGCGTCAGGTTTCATATAGGCGTTTTGTTGCAGGGTGGGCATTCATTTGCATGAAAGCCCTGTAAAACTAACACAGTGAAATTTAGAAGATTTCACTGAGTAAGCTTTATAGCATTGCTGAATCAAATCCTTACGCCTGTTTGAAACAGGTATAAGGAGTGATGCACCATGCAATGTGTGGCTTGCTCCTGTGCATTGCAGTAGACATGTCGCGTTTATGATGTGATTCCTGCAATGTGCTGCTTTTGCGGCACAGATGCGTGACGCATCTGTGCTGTTTTTGCTCAATGGTGCTCCACATTGTAAATGCGGCACATCATGGGTGGCAGAGCAGCGGTGCACGTTAACTGGTGCATCCCTGGGGATGCGCCAGTTAACATAAATCTGCCCCTTTACATTTAAGTATGAGCAGGGTACACAGAGTCGGTGAGGATTATCCAAGGTTAAGAAAAGATGAGTCCTGTTCACTGAAAACTTGGACATAGGCCTCACCTCCTCAGCATCGCTGGACATGGCTAAATAATAATTGCAAAATGTTACTTTTGTTAAACAATTTTAATATTATAGTCTCTGAGATTTGTCTCTTACTCTGCAACATCTCATTGTTGTTCTCTTTCTTTAAAGATAACGACAACATCAACCATGAGTGATAATGAGCAATCAGTTGATCTCGATCTTATCATTGAACTTGTCATTGAAACGTCAGTGGAAGTAGATCCCTTGGATGATTTAAAACCTGAGGATGATGAAGAACATGATGAGGATGCCGATTTGTCAGAATTGTATGACATAGGGTGGGAAGCTGACCTGCTTGAGCCTATGGAACTATAAACATTTATTTTTAAAAGTTACTGGAAATGAAAAGTAAAAATGTAAACCGTTTCATTTAAAATTAAACAAAAGTTCAAAAACAGGTTGTGTGTAGTGTCTTTAATAAAATAGTCAAATATGCTCATAAAATTAGTTCAGATTCACATATAAAACAGCACAGGTCAAATGTAGAAGCATTCCATTTCTTTGCTACTATTTGTGAATACTAAATTTGCCAATGCACTAAAAATTATTCTATGTAAAAATGACAAGTAGTGTGTTAAATTGTTGACGACTGTTATTGATTTACTGTTTGCTAATAGTGGTTAATAACATTTTTAATTATATTTTTACCACAGATTCAACTGCAGATCATTTCAAAAGGAGAGAATGCCATCTAAACAACGAAACCGAAAGGCTACAAAACGTCAAAGACAGCAGCTTAATAAATTCTTGCAGCAGTCCTCTACAATAAAAACTTGTCAAGTCACCAAGAAAGCTCCGGGTAAGACAACAAAATCATTCATAAGAAACATTTGGAGAAAAAAAAGTAGTACTACAGAAAATGTTTTAGTCCTGAAAAAGTGAAGCAATTTAAACGGAAAGGGAAGGCCAATCAAAAATGTTACTGCTAGAGCAGGAGATAACTCTGTGCATGGTAGTAGAAGGAAAAATCAGTTTAGGGACATTCGCAGACGAATGTTCCGCAACAGGATAATTGGCAATTTGTTAAAAAATATTAAGAAAGGTCAGCAGAAAGTGGTTTTTTATAAGAGAAAAAAAAAATTGAGAAAGTTATTGATCAGGCATTTGAAATTAAGCGAAAGTTATTTATTTTGATAATCAATAGAATTAGGAAGCTAAACAAGGCAATTTATGATTTCAAAAGAAATAGTAGATGAAAGAGAACAGTTAATCGTAGTAATTTTTGTGAAGTTTTTTCAGGAGAATGGATGCATAGTTCAAGTTGTGAGGCATTTTTTAATGAGGAGAGTTATTTCCAGGATAATGATTTGGTGCATGCAGTTCACACCAGTGGTCGAGCTTATGAGGTAAAAGATGGTTGTCCAGTTGAAAAAGAAAAAATTGTGACAACAGAGGCAGAAGAGGTGTTAGGTAATGAGGTTTTAGGAAGACGTCCTAAGGGACCTGTGTACACCTGGAAGTGTAGTAGTATTTGCAGTGTGCGACAGGATTCCATCAATTTGCTTTGTGATTTTGTACGGACATTTAATAAGAAAAGTTTGAAGCAGAAAATGATGTTGTTGCAAGAATTAGATCCTTGCAGAGTGAGAGAAGTGATAGGTTTGCATGGTCATTCAATGGCTTGTCTTTCCAGGAGAGTATGCCAGAGTGTTTTTCATCATTTCAGGATGCTAGCAGTGCATCATAATAAAGTGAGGAAATTAGTTAGAATGTTGTATTATGCTAAGAGTCCAGCAGTTATGCTTAAACAATTATGCACTGCTCTTTTGCATGGTTCTGAAATAGATGTGAAGAATATTTGTGAAGAAATTGAGTTTTGTTACTTTGGAAGTAAAGAGGAGAATGTTGAAATTGACCCAGAAGAAGAGGGTAATGTGGAAGATAGTGTACAGGTTACTAGTACAGATAATTTTCAGAAGGAAATTGCCACGTTTCAGGTGAAATCAAGTGAGAGGCCTAATTTCACTTGTGTGTGTTGTCGACGTACTTATTATAAGAATCAGACTAAGTTAGTGAATTTATATGCGAAAAGTGAAAGGGAAAATAATACTGAATGGAAGGATTTCGCAACATACTTGATGATAGAAAATTGTTTTGATTTGGGATTGGATCAACGTGTGTGTACTTATTGTTGTAACAAATTAAATCAAAACCGGATGCCTGCTAGAGCGGTTCATAATGATCTGGAATTGGTTGAGATTCCTTCTGAATAGAAGGATTTAAATACTTATGAATCTATTTTGATTCAAAGTATCCATCCCTTTCAGGCTATTGTAAGAATGGAGCCAAAGACAGGGAAATTGCCTCCATCAGATTTACAGAGAGGATTAAAGGGAAGAGTTGTTTATTTGCCTCTAGATTTGAAGAAAAACATTAATACAATTGGAGTAGAAAAAGTGGACGAGGAACCTCTGGTTATCTTAGTTAATGGGGTTCCGACAAAGAGTAAGAAAATATGGCAAGATTTAGTGGATGTTGGGAAAGTCAAAAAGGCAACATTGTATTTGAAAAAAAGCAATAAGTACTATAAGAATGTATATGTTGCAGAAGAGGAAGTAAGTGAAGAAGAGGATAGTGATTTGTGTGGTGGTCAAATTGAGACAGTAGAACCCTCTAAAAGTGAAGAAATATATGAACATTATAGTGTTCATCCTTTGCATTCCAAGGAAGTCCTGGGGAATGCTATTGAGTTGTTTCAAATGAAACAAGCCAAAGGGAGTCCCATTAGTGTTTGGGAGGAAAGTTTGGAAGCTCGGTGTTTCCCACAGCTATTTCCAACAGGTCAAGGAGGAAGATATGATGAGCTGTAGTGTAGTTCCTATCATCCCAATAGGCTCTGCGCATTGGAATAATATCTTCAATAGTATAGACGTAGGACAGAGGTTAACTAGGTCTTCTACTGACGATATTAGACTTAAAGTTTAATGTTTGTGCCAGCTAGCTCAGAGTTCACTAGAAACTTTCTCGAATAGACAAGGAGGAGTTTAACTTCCCTGGATAGACAAGAAGGGATTTAGTTTCTGACAACCATAGAACATGACAACTTTGCTCTCCCCTAATCAAGAGTGTATCTCTAGAGTCGTGTGAAAACAAAAGACAACTTATTTTACTCAGTCAGTTCAGTGCATTCTTAGTTTCACCAGATTGTAGAGAAAAGGAAGAGACGGCGTGTTCAATAAAAAGATGTTATTTATTGATCAGTCTCTTTTCTCATACAAGAGAAATGAATCGCTATTATTGTAATACTTAGAGTTAAGTAAAGTGCATACAGTAATAACAGAATTATAAAATAATACTGTAAAAGCATTGATATGGTTTCTTAGCCATATGATACTTAAAATGGATAAAATAGATACATACATATATACATTGACTAATCGTACTCAACTGGTGCTTCTAACTACGCCTACCCCAATGTACCTGACCTAAGCCTAATACGTGGCTGGAGTAGATAAGTAGCAGTTTAAGTTAAGTTTGCTTTGCCAAGGGTCTGCTTCAAGAATTCTCTACAAAGGATGATTCAGTTCAGTACCTGGGAGTTTAGAAGGCTGGAATCTCTATCTCAGGTCTTGATATTCCAGCTGCCTGCGAGGGCTGCTTGGAAGCGCCAGAGCTGGATTTCTCGGCAGGAGAAAAGGCAGCGTCTCTCTCTCTCAGCGCATCAGAAAGGAGGGGCAGCGTCTGTGGGCTTCGCTGTCAGCTGGGCTCCTCGGCAAGTCTCGCTGCTCCAATCTTGTCACCACCTCGTGTGTTTGCTTAAGGCAATGTCGGTATTATTTATACCTGAAAGGTGCCGGGATTGACGTAAGGATGGACATAAATACGTCAATAAGGATGTCATACGAACTGATCGTTCGCACATTCTTTACTGAAGTTCTCGGCTAAATCAAAACAATGGCTGTGGGGATTTCCCAGGTCGTGGTAGGTTTGATTTGTTTTGAGAACACCGTATGCCTATTAGGGGGCTGGAGGAATAGTGCTTGCCTAATGAGATGGCATGCGCTATGACCTAATCAGATAACGGGCTTCTGTGCCGTTGTGTGGCTAATCAGATAACGGGTTTCTGTGCAGTTGAATGGCTGCTAGTTAATTATTAACCAGACAAGGGTCAGAAATAGGGGGATCGATACAGTACCCATAGTAAATACACCACACCCACTCCACGTAATCTATGTCCATATTTACAAGTCTAGGCATAGTAAACATACTAGTAGTGCATGTGTATACCGAACCACCCCAAAATACAATCAAATGCATTTTGAAATTGCAAAATGGGAAATACACGAAAAGATGAGTATAGTCACTATATGCACTTCAAGCAGCATAATAAATCTAAATCTAAACGCATATTTTGAAATCAGCATAAATGAAATGCGGAAATTACACATGAAATGGCTCTTAATACAGAAGAAAAAAGTCGAGACCATCTCATCACAAAATTCATAATACTCGTGAACATGCTAGAGGGTCGCTAATGTGTCTTGAGTAGCTAAAGATAGAAATTTTGTTCTCTAAGAATAGTTTTACTTTAAGCAGAAGATAAGTGTCCCAAAAAAATCGTAAATATTTTGGAATGGAAGGGAAAAAAATGTCTCGCTCTCTGTAAAAGCTGATGAGAAAATTTCTTTTGCTGTATTTTCAAAGTTGAAGGCCAAATACAGGGTGTAGGGAACGCCGTGTGCTAGTTTGTTCAAAGTCATTCTTTCTGCTCTGGTGAAAACATCATATTGTTGAGACTTTCGAAAAAACTGTCAACTGCTTCTTGTGAAAGTTCCACTAGCTCGGATAAATTTTGTAACATGCATTCATGAGCATGATTGCCTTCATAGATGTTTTGTTCAGCATAGCTGACAGAAGGTTGTACCTGATCGATGCTGCTTTCATCTTGTACTTCACAACTCTTCAATCGTAGTGGTGAAGTCTCCACGAATGCCGTCATCAGGATTGATAGCCGCTGGGGACAGCACAATGCATGAGCCGTTACCGGACCCAACAAAGTCTCTGCGTCCATTGGCACATCCGATTGTAGTGTCAGACAGGTGTCCAACACGCATTCTTCGCCGCATAGCAAGCACCTTAATACAGGCATAACACAACTTTGCCACATCGGTCTGAATGAAAGAAACCAAGTCATGTTTAAATCTCGTAGCCTTGCTAGTCCAAGGACTTTAGTTATGCGGTCCCGGTAGCCAATAGCTCGGATTGTTTCTTCCATTGTCACTGGTGTCTTGTCTGTGACGTGGTTTGCCATAGCGAAGTAACAGGATCAAAAATAGGATGCCTGCCACTAGTCCCAAAAGGAGAGGAAGTCCGCCAAAGATGGAATGGACAAAATCAGGAAAAATACCCAGGATGGCTTTGAATGGGGTTAAAGCTCCCGAAAACACTGTCTTAAATACACTCGCGATTCCGCTTGTATCAGAAATATTTAAGATTTCGCTCAGTATTTCTGCGAAATGTATGGGGGAATTGGTTGATAACAGTGAATGGATCTCAGCCGTTGTCCTTGCAACTTGGAGATCATATGTTTCTTTTGATGACGATAACATAGTTGGCGTCTGTAGGAGCACTATCTTCATTCTGCTTAAAGTATCAATTCGAATAGAAGAAATTTTCAAACTGGGCCACAACCTTGCCTCCCTGTCTCGGGCATCGTTCGGGAACAATACTCGTTCACAGCACATGACCTTCGTAGTCACGGTTATGAGATAAGGTTTTCCGGGCAGCAGACTGCAACATCTGCGATCTACAATTAGAATGTAACTCCCGTTCGAGAGTCTCTTAAAGAATGGTTCTATTTGTGTTGCAGGTGTGCCTAGCTGGTGACATGAAAGGTTATTTGAGTTCCCTTCACAAGCTCCATGCAAACTAATACCCTGACACAGAAGTGTACCGCTTAGTGACCTTTCACAATTATTGCCACTAAGGAACACACTTTGTCCTTTATTACTAACACATGCGTGTGTATAGGGCAAGTTCCATGTTGACTTAATGTATCCTTTACCCAACCTTTCATACTGGCCTGCCTGTATATATTTTTGGCAGTATTGAAACTGGAAAGTTGTTATCGGAATATTTATTATCCCGTGTATTATCCATTCAATGACAGGTCGTTCTGACATTGTCAATGGTAATCTCTCAAGTTTTTCAATGCTCAGAATTGTATAGTCAGCGCCCTTCTGTGCCAAACTGATTTGTTTATCAGTAAGGTTAAAGATATTAAATAGTGACGTTGTGTTGATTAAACGCCAAGGCACATAGCCTGAACGCAGATTTTGTAACGTCCAGCCAAGTTGTACAATAGAACGCAATTGGGACTGACCGTGTTGTAACATCAGTAAGTCTTGCGATATTATATCGATTGCTGAAGATACAATACTGTCCAGTGAATATATTCTGGAGGACAGAGTCATTAACCCATTGTCCACAACAGAAAGTGATTTTTCCAAATTAATACGGTCAATTTCCCGTATTTTTTCTGCTGTCTCAATTTGAGTTACTTTCCAAACTTCATTGTAAGCTGCATATATAGAGGCCGCTATGAAACGTTTTTGACGCTGTTTGCGTGGTCCCATAATGAAATCACGCAAGTCAGCACCTTCTTGAAGTAAAGTTAGGTGTTGCTTAATTTCTGCCAGTGTGGATGTTTGTAGCCATTGAAGGCAGAGCTTGCCCACACTGTAAGTAGTTACTATCCCTGGATGTTGTCTTTGGGAATATCTAGGGTCTGGCCTGGTCAATTTGAACCCCTGTATTTTGTTCAGGAATCTGTCTTGACAGTTATTTGTGTCTGTGGGCCAGATCAACCATTGTTTCCAATCAGGATGTGTTCTGTTTTGGTTTAAAATATGGTTTACGTCTATCTCAACCTCTATAGAGTTATTACTATTCGTTGTTGGCTTTGGAATAGACGGTTTGTTTAAGTCTTTGATTTTGGCTAAGCCTAGACAGGTAGTTTGTTGAATAGTGTCATTCAAAAATATAATTTGTTCTCGGATCATGCAGGCTCTGAACAATGATTCTATACCTTGTACTTGCCAATCTTTTGTACCCCAAACAGTTTTTGTTTCAATGTTACTGTTCCAGAAATCATAACCAAATGTATTCATTTTCTCAAAAAATGAATCTGAATATATCAATTTTGTGTTTGTAAGCATGGTCTTCATACCTGTCTTATTTGACAATTTGAAATAAAATGTTTCTGCATTACTTGTATTAAACCCTGAAAAGTATGAATATTTATCAAAAAATGTTTTGGAACTACCCTTTGGTGGAGTAGCACAATGTTCCCATTGGTTATAATTTAAAACATTCCTAGGTTGTGCAGATTTATGGAGATAATGGTTACCATAGTGGTTATAGCAGAACATTTGATCACAATTAGACGAACCCTGCAAATAATCATGTTCTGTAAACTTAGCAGACATTACTAGGTCAGACATCATATCATTAATACTTTCAAAGTCCCAATCATCAGCAAATGTGCTTGGTTTTACAAAGTCACTTAACGAGATCTTAAATTGGTGTGGATACTTCAGGATTTCAACCGGGCCATAGATTTCATAATCAGTATTGTCCCATGCTACACCGCCTGGTATAGGATTGGCTGTGAAGTTCACTGAAGAAAGTTCTCTTTTCTTGACATGTGAAGATGTGTGTGGTTTAAGGACCAAGTTGATTTTCTGGCTTGCTGTGTCCATTTTAGCATTCCCTAAATGAAATGTCCCAAGCTTAGTACCATGATGAGCCAAAGTATGAGGAAAAATGCACCTAATGTCACCCAAATTTCAATCCATGGAGAAGTCAGATAGGTTCTCTTTAGTTGCTGAAAAAGTTCCTTTGCTTTGTCTTTAAAAGTTTTTGTTGATGGCTGTACTTCTGGTTCGCTTTGTTCTTCTGAAGAATCATCGAAGTTGATGAAGTAGCCGGATGCTGTTCTGTCAATTGTTCCAATTGCTTCTGGATTACTTCTTGTTTTTGGCTTTTGCTTTGTTTCATTAGAAGAATCTGTAGTTACATCATCGTAGGTTGTTGTTTCTTGATGAAAAGCTTTGATTTGGGTTTTAAGAGGTTCAAGTTCCATTGCTTTGTTGCATAGTCCTTGTTGTTTCACTGTAGATTTTCCAAATGTGATCAGTCTTTCAGATTGAACCTCTGTGGATGTAGCAAACTTTGGTGTTCTGCTACTTCTTGGGAGTCCACTTGGCCTACTATTTGTTATCGGCCACATGATTGTGGTTTAACCAGGTCGATGGATATGACTCGGTTCTCCTTTTTACCAGCAAGGGGCGGTAGTACTACTGATCTTGTCCCGTTGATAGACAAGACAGGAACTGCTTTTCTGTAAGAAGGCCCAAATTCCTTCTTTACCGCGATCTTTTCTCTGACTAGATCCCCGACTTTTGGAATCCAGACAGGCCTTGCTGGGACAGGTGGTTTTTCTTCAGTGGTTGCTGGCTGCTGTTTCAACTTTATGTTGCTCAGGTCTTTTCTTGTTTCATTTAAGTCCTGTAAAATAGCCAAGCGATCTTTGATATCAAAGCATTTTTCTTTAACCACTGAAGTCTGACTATCTAAGTCCTGGATTAACATTCTAGTCCCAAACAATAGTTCGTACGGACTGAGTCCTTTCAGAGAATTTATTGGCAGGTTATTTTGACTACGTTGGACACTTATTAAATGTTTGACCCACCCAGCTCCCGAACCTAATACCTTTGCTGTTATAGATTGCTTTATGCCATGGTTTTTTCTTTACACCATCCCGTTTCCCTCAGGAAGGAAGTGAGAAGAGTCCCGCAATGCAATGTTAATTCTGGCCAGGCACCCCCATAAGCTGTTCTAGAACTAAAGGAAAGATTTTGGTCAGAACGTAACATGCTTCTAGCGTATATGCCATTATAGACTCGCAAATCTTTGTATAACAGTTCCGACGTCAGCCGAAAGTTGGGGCCTACATTATAAGTGAAAATAGACTCTTCATGTTAATACGACGCATTATTCATACTGGGTTTTATTTTTTTGTTGATTTGATACATTCTGGAGTGAAACGCCATGATATTAAACCGTTTCTCTCGCCACTGCGATCTCTATTGCAGTCTGGGCAGTTTTTTACAAAAATGTGATGATGCAGGCTCATGCCTGGCCACCAGTACACTGATTGTAATTCTTCCAGAGAATCTTTTAGCTTAAGGTGTCTGAGACCCTCACCCATATGTGCGTCTGCTATTAACAAGCCTCTCCTGTCCATGTTTGGAATTACTCTATCCCCCACTCCAGGGATTCGAGCAAAAGGGACTGAGTTTGCATCGATTATGTATGTATAATTGAGTGGGTAATTGATCGGTAGCGCTGAGCAGTCGCCTTTTGATGACGTTTTTACTGCCAGCACCGTTTCACCGTCAATGTATTTTACTGCACGCTTTTTTGTAGCTACGGAAGCCGATTTAGTTGCTACCGCTGTGGCTGTCTCAGCCAATCAATTCCCTGCAACGTGAACGCCATCACGCTGATGATTCAGTGAGTGTATCACGTGAGTTTTTGGTAGTTCTTTCTGTAAAAGAACTACTTGTTCCCAAAGCACTTTTTGCTTTATTGTTGCACCTGTGTCATCTTTGTAACCGTTTTGAATCCATTTCTGTAAATCGTTATTGTATGATTTGACGCAGTAATACGAATCGCACACTATAAGTGTCGGGAATTCGCGATCGGCATTATCTAGCGCCATTTTTAACGCTAATATTTCAGTTTGTTGTTCTGAATTATTTTCTACTGAGTGTGTTTTTGTAAGTAGAGGTCTTAATTTACCTCCGCGCCACACTTCTTTTACAATTTCGCATGTGGCGTTGTAAGCCAGCTCTCCCCAAACTGAGGGTTGAGCATGTCCGTCTGTATATATTACACAGGCGTACTGTCGTAAAGGCAGAATGTCGATTGGCAGAGGGTATTCTCTCTCATATTCTAGATATTTTAATTCTTTCATTTCCGGGTCAAAATAGTATTTTACTTTGTCTGTAGCAACAGAATTTACCCATTGTATCCATTCTGGATTCAGTGCAGTTGTCGGTAAATTACATGGTGTTGTTAATGCCTCAAATGCTGATTCTGCTGTTCTGACTGTAATCTGTCTACCGTCGGCTTGGTATTTTTCCTTTGCTACAGCTGTTTGAACCGCATGAACAATGTTTTCCTTAATGCTGAACCTTTTTTCAGCTTCTGTGTACAAATGTGATTTGTATGCTATTGGTACCTTCTCTCCCTCATTAGAGGTCAGGTATGTGAATCCGCATCTTCCTGGGATGACTCGAATCACAAGGTTGCGTGTGTTGTCACGTGTTTGTAATTTTGTTTTGACTAACATATCTGTTTGTAAAGATCTCAAAATTTCTGTGTGTTTTTGAGTCCAATTGATTCTTTTAAAATCTGGTTTTATAAGGTCATAGAGAGGTTTAACTCTCTCTGCATAATTTATAATGTAAGTTCTTCCGAAATTTAGGAAGCCTAGAATTGATTGTAAGTTTTTTAGTGTTCTAGGTGCTTGGATTACCGCACATTTCTCTAGGAAATTGTCAGCCAGGCTTTTGCCTTCACTTGATAGTTCATATCTTAAAAACAGGACAGTTAGATGGGCAATTCTTGACTTTTTAAAGTTGAATTTGTAACCCTCTGCTGCGAACCCAAGTATTATGGTGTTCACTCTCTTCAAGTGAGTATCCAAGTCATCATCTATTAGATAGATGTCATCGACATAAGATAATGCCTCATCATCATATATTTGTAGTAACTCTGTTACTCTTGCTGAGAATAATCCTGGGCTGTTCTTGAACCCCTGGGGCAAACGACAGAAATTTTTTTTGCGCGCCATTTATTGAGAACGCGGTCAAATATCTGCTTTCTGGTGCTATATTTTGACAGAAGAATCCATTAGAGATGTCTAATGTTGTTTTGTATTTTTTGCGCACTATGTTATTCATTAGTGCAGCACTATGCGAGTTTTGTACTGCAAAAGTTTTGCAACATGAGTTAAGGTGTCTGTAGTCCAAAACAAGACAATATGAATTGTCTGGTTTGGAGACAGGAAACAAAGGATTATTCATTTGTGAGGTGCAAGTTTCAATCACCCCCTGGTATTCAAGTTGATCTAGGATCTCTTTTACCCGTTTTTTAGCTTCTTGCTTAATTGGATACTGCCTCTGAGCAGTAGGTTGTGATTTTAACTGGATTTTGTGAGGAGGAGAGTCCTCATCCCATCCCACATGGTTTTTATATAATGCAGGAGCTTGGGCTACTGCCCACTTTCTTGCAAGTGTATATTTTTATGAATTGGAATATGAT
This sequence comes from Lissotriton helveticus, assembly GCF_964261635.1. NCBI lineage: Eukaryota > Metazoa > Chordata > Amphibia > Caudata > Salamandridae > Lissotriton > Lissotriton helveticus. The sequence goes on along the minus strand of NC_136067.1, from coordinate 1,035,149,859 downwards.
TTGAGAAGGCAGGCATAATTATTTCTTCGCCATGAGGGCACTCCCTGACAAACTCTGGTGGCCAGTCTCTTTCAGCTAGAAGGATATCATAGCCTTTGGAGAGATTATCCCAAAAGAGACCCCTTATTTTCCTAGTCTTATCCCCCTCTATACGCAATGTTATTTCATATATTTTATGAGGTTTGCTAACTCTGGTATCTGCAGATTCCACCTGAATGTATTCATTCGTGTCCACTGTCTCCAGATGATTCATAAGGATCTTGCGAGCTATGCTCACTTCTGCTGCGCTGTCTAGCATTGTCTGAGCCCATTCTCCGCTTTTTAGCTGTGTCCTCAGTATTCTCGGCATGGTTGATTACTTTAATACTGGCTACCTTCTTTTTTGGAAACTGTAATTTTTTATTTTGATGAGCAGGTTCCTTGTCTTTGGACTTGACGTGCTCTTCCCTGTGTTCTGACCGTCCTCTTCTTTCTGATTTCTGCGAGGAAGTCTGAAAAGATTGAGAGGGACGTGTATCAATATCTTGATATCTATCAGGTTTCTTCAGATTATCCCTATTTCTAAGGTTGTATTTTTTCTCAGAGGGCTCCCTTTGGTGTCCTTGGTCCGGAGATCTTTCTCTCCGCCGAGGAGACCTTCCTCTGGACTGGAATCTTTTTTCTTTAGGAGTGGATTGTTTATTTCCATCCCAGCTCTTTTTTTGAGTGTTTAGATTATTTTTAATAAATATTTTTTCAGGTTTTTCAATGAGTTGGGGTTTCACCGGTTTCCCACCCAAACTATCTCTTCCTAGTTCCTCATAGGATTTTTCTATGATTCTGGCAATTTCAAATGGTTGGTCTGCTATATCTGTCTCTTTTAACCTCTGGCGGATCGCCACATTTGCTGCTTCTCCCTTTATATTGGCTAGTAATATTGCCGAGACCTGCTTGAAGTCTTTTAGTAATTTCATACCAAGAGTTAAAGCAGGTTCTGGACCGTATTCATCTTGAATTTGTTTTAGCACATCTGGTATTACTGACATGGATGGAACACCATGTGTTTTTGTGTAAATGGTAGCAAAGACTGTACCCCAAGTGTCACAGTCCTCCACATGTGGTGCGATTCCCATAGGAAGACAGATAGTCAGAATCCTGTGTTTCTCAACCGGGGTGGTATCTGGAAATACCGCCTCTATTTGAGTGATTTTTTGTGCTAACCAGAATGGAATTTGTTCCCGTTTTGCAGGTACTTTACCTAGACAGGACTGTATGTTCTGTGGTGTAATTTTATTTGTGTTCCCCTGGTGAGGGATCAGCTGTGGAATTTTAATAGCTGGTAGGACTGTTGAAGTCCGCATTACATATTGGACTAATTGTCTGTGTATTTTAATTAGTTGTTTTAGCTGTGCTAAAAGATCTGGTGCAGACATTTCTTCAATGTCTGGATGTGGTGTGTATCCGGATAGGACCGGCCACTTTGCTCCTGGTCTACCTAGTGGACCGAGCCTGGTGATGTGATTATTATGTTTTAGGACGCCATTAAACCAGAGCAGGTGCTCTTGGTATTTGAGTGGTATTTCCACCTCCTCGAAAGCAGTTTACTCATTAGGATGTTCCTCTATTTTGTAATAGTGGAAGTCCTTTGTTACAGCGTTTGCTGCTGGAAAGTTTATCCATGAGTAGAATACCTCTGTCTGCCGATATTCGTGTGACTCGATTACGAATATGACTGTACCACCTCTCGGGGTCAGCCCATTTTCTATAAGTTTTAAAGTTATAGATTTCCTTATGTTGACCGGGATGAGTATTGCCTCCGGGTCAGTTTGCAGCAGAGTATTGTCAGCTGCTATGAGTTCAGCTGCTATTCTAGCTGTCTCCCTTTCTTCTTCAGTTTCTGACATTCTAATGTCAAGAAATTTATTTTATTTGCAGATCAGGTTTCTATGGAAACAAAGATTAGATGCACAATATTTTGGAACAGTGTATCCTTCAACGTTGAATAAACCAAGAACCATACATAGGAGTCTCCTCCTACTAAGTTTGGCGGATTTAACCTTTCACCCACTCCAGACGTCTTTGGAGTATTATGGGGAAAAGGGGTCTGTGTGAAAAAGCACGACTGAGTTACTCTAATGTCTTACGTTAGATTTATCGCCCATCCAAACACGTTGGACGCCATGTAGTGTAGTTCCTATCATCCCAATAGGCTCTGCGCATTGGAATAATATCTTCAATAGTATAGACGTAGGACAGAGGTTAACTAGGTCTTCTACTGACGATATTAGACTTAAAGTTTAATGTTTGTGCCAGCTAGCTCAGAGTTCACTAGAAACTTTCTCGAATAGACAAGGAGGAGTTTAACTTCCCTGGATAGACAAGAAGGGATTTAGTTTCTGACAACCATAGAACATGACAACTTTGCTCTCCCCTAATCAAGAGTGTATCTCTAGAGTCGTGTGAAAACAAAAGACAACTTATTTTACTCAGTCAGTTCAGTGCATTCTTAGTTTCACCAGATTGTAGAGAAAAGGAAGAGACGGGCGTGTTCAATAAAAAGATGTTATTTATTGATCAGTCTCTTTTCTCATACAAGAGAAATGAATCGCTCTTATTGTAATACTTAGAGTTAAGTAAAGTGCATACAGTAATAACAGAATTATAAAATAATACTGTAAAAGCATTGATATGGTTTCTTAGCCATATGATACTTAAAATGGATAAAATAGATACATACATATATACATTGACTAATCGTACTCAACTGGTGCTTCTAACTACGCCTACCCCAATGTACCTGACCTAAGCCTAATACGTGGCGGGAGTAGATAAGTAGCAGTTTAAGTTAAGTTTGCTTTGCCAAGGGTCTGCTTCAAGAATTCTCTACAAAGGATGATTCAGTTCAGTACCTGGGAGTTTAGAAGGCTGGAGGGCTGGTATCTCTATCTCAGGTCTTGATATTCCAGCTGCCTGCGAGGGCTGCTTGGAAGCGCCGGAGCTGGATTTCTCGGCAGGAGAAAAGGCAGCGTCTCTCTCTCTCTCTCAGCGCGTCAGAAAGGAGGGGCAGCGTCTGTGGGCTTTGCTCTCAGCTGGGCTCCTCGGCAAGTCTCGCTGCTCCAATCTTGTCACCACCTCGTGTGTTTGCTTAAGGCAATGTCGGTATTATTTATACTTGAAAGGTGCCGGGATTGACGTAAGGATGGACATAAATACGTCAATAAGGATGTCATACGAACTGATTGTTCGCACATTCTTTACTGAAGTTCTCGGCTAAATCAAAACAATGGCTGTGGGGATTTCCCAGGTCGTGGTAGGTTTGATTTGTTTTGAGAACACCGTATGCCTATTAGGGGGCTGGAGGAATAGTGCTTGCCTAATGAGATGGCATGCGATATGACCTAATCAGATAACGGGCTTCTGTGCCGTTGTGTGGCTAATCAGATAACGGGTTTCTGTGCAGTTGAATGGCTGCTAGTTAATTATTAACCAGACAAGGGTCAGAAATAGGGGGATCGATACAGTACCCATAGTAAATACACCACAGAGCGACCTCATCAAATTCCTGCTTCTGAATACCGGACTTTACGATTGTATGCAGAAGATCCTAGGTTTCGACAATGCATTCCGTATTTGTTTCATCTCCTGTTTGAAAGCGATCTGTCTGGACTGTCATATGCAGTGAACCACATCTTGAAAAGTGGTATACAGATGCAAAACATCTCGGCAAGTGACTTTATGGATAAAGTCAATGTGCAAGACAGTATTTTGGATTTTCACCTGATTAATCTCATGGCGTGTCAGCGTGGTACTAATGAGTACTGGTACCGTCGTCATGGTGATTTACAATGTATGCTGTGGAACTTAGGAACTCCCACATGGTTCCTCACTCTCAGCTGTGCCGAGTATGGCTGGGAAGACTTACTTGAATTTCTACGAGAGGCAAATGGAAACATTGAAAATATCGAATTCAAGACACCCGGAGAACTGTGCTCTTTGGATCCAGTGAATGTATGCAGGTACTTCAATCATAGATTTGAAGCTATGATGTCTTTCATCATGAACAAGAAAAATCCACCTCTTGGAGAGGTGTTAGATTTCTTCTGGAGAAAGAAGTACCAAGCAAGAGGTGCTCCTCATATACATATGCTGCTGTGGATCAAGGATGCACCTAAATTTGGAACAGATCCAGAAGACTTAGTGATGAGTTTCATAGAACAGTATTCTACATGTGCTGTTCCAAACGCAAAGGAAGACAAAAGCCTAAGAGAACAAGTTTTACGCTTCCAAAGCCATCGTTGTGGAAAGTACTGTCGTCGTAAATTCAGAAACAAGGACAAGTTCTACACCAAATGTCGTTTCACCTTTCCACGACCGGTGATTTCTAAAGGAAGAGTGAACAGTTTGATGTCTTCGCTGCAACATAATGTGATGAAGAAATCACCTAAAAACACATACAATTTGAAAAGGAACGAAGAGTCCAAGTACATCAACGACTACAACCCAGTGATTTTGTCCATGTGGAATGCTAACATGGATATACAGTTTGTGGCTGATAACTGTATGGCTGTGGCTCGGTATGTGACATCTTACATCACCAAAAAAGAAAAGACAGAATTGAAGGATATGTGGGAGGACATTTCCCATGAAAAGAGCCTCAGTAAGAAGTTGTACAGTGTCAGTCTGAAGATGTTGTCACATCGAGAAATCGGAGCTTACGAATGTTCTGACCGGTTGTCTTCAGCAAGTCTCTATGCCAAATCCAGGAGTATCGTTTGGGCGAGTCTTGGTCTTGCTGCAACGCGTAATCGAGTTCTGAAACCTGTGCGGGAAATTGAGTATTTGTCGGAAAAGGAGCCAAACAGTACCGATATTTTGAAGACCAACATGTTGGATACATATTATCCAAATAGAAGCAGTCACCTCGAGAATGTTTATCTGTATGAGGTTCTACAAAATTACATATTCAAGAGGAACATCAAAGAAGATATTGATAAAGGAGTGTATGCTGTAATTGGAAGTGAGGGATGTCTGGTCAAGCAAAGAAAATGCCACTTGGTAAACCATCGAAAATTGAGTGGCGAATCTCCTGAAAAAAAAGAGTTTTTCTATTTAGCACTTTTGCAACTTTTCAAGCCTTGGCGTGCTGAAGAGGAACTGCTTGGAGATTTCCTCTGTTACAAAGACTCTTTCAATGCCGCCAAGGAGACCATAGAATGTCCTGTTTTTCCCAAATATCTAGAAATGTTGAATGCGGAAATCGAGCAGGAAGCAACGATTGCAGCAGAGATTGCTAGAGACAGTTCTCAGGACAGTCAGAGTTCTGTTTCATTGAGTCAGGATCCACTAGGTGGACCAGTTATCGATAATGAAGCTGCCACTGCCATGATTGAAGTGGAAAGAGCCATGGCACATGCTCAGGAGGATGCGGTTAACTTAGAAGACTTGGAAAGACAACTCAACGTTGAGCAGAGGAAAATATATGACGAAGTTACCAACCAAATTGATCATGGATTAAGTCATGAGAAGAAAGAGTGCTCATGTACGTCGTTGAAGCCTGTCCGACTGTACGTGAGTGGAGAAGCGGGAACTGGAAAAAGTTTCCTCATTAAAGCAATTTCATGTTATTTGCAGAAAAGGACTGAGTCATCGCTGTCTTGTGTTGTCACCGCTCCAACTGGACTGGCAGCACATAACATTAAAGGTATTACTTTGCATTGTCTACTGATGCTGCCAGTGGAGCATGATAACAGATTACAATACCACAAGTTATCTGGAGATGCTTGTTGTGAAGTTTCAAGAGTCTTGAAGAAAATGAAACTTCTTATCATTGACAAAGTAAGCATGGTTTCCAATGTCATGCTTGCCTTTGTGCATTTGAGAATGCAAGAAGTTCTCAAAACAGAGTATGATGTGTTATTTGGTGGCAAACACATCATTGTTTTCGGTGATCTTCTGCAGCTGACACCAGTGAAAGGACAACCTGTGTTCAAAATGCTCACGCATGAAGATACCAGGAAGTACCTAGGGAGCATTGGCAACGTTAATATATGGTTAAACTTCAATTATGCTGAACTGCGTGAAAATATGCGTCAGGCGAAGGATGAAGATTACAAGAATATTCTACAAGATGTTAGAATCGGAAAAGTGACCGAGCATGGGAAAGAAGCTTTACATGCACGATTACTGTTAAATTTGTATCCAGAACAAGACGTTGTGCCTGAGAATATTTTTCAGAAAATTACTGAGAAGAAATCTGGAATATGTTTGATGCCAACTCTTGCAGAATGTGCCATCTTCAACAACAAAATGTTGCATTTAGAAAACCAAGAGATTGTGAAACTGGAAGCTATTGACAGAGTAGAGCATATGGGATCAACAATTATTTTGTCTGAGAATTTGAAATCAAAATTGGATTCATTAGAGAAGACTATATCTAAAACTGCAGGTTTTGAAAAGACTCTGAATGTGTGCTTAAATTGCCGTATAATTTTAAGAAGGAATTTACATGTTGAAAGAGGTCTGGTAATTGGATCAATGGGTAATGTTGTTGATTTTGTGAAATACAGAAATAGAGATGGAATTGAATTTTTAAAAATTAAATTTGATGGCATTGAGGAAGTACAGCTAATTGGTCGTTGCTCTGCTAGGTTTTTGCTTGTGAAAGACTTATATGTTCGCCGTAAGCAGTTTCCTGTGTGCTTGGCATATGCGGTGACAATCCATAATTCGCAAGGTTTAAGTGTAGACAGTGCATTGGTGAATATTGGCAGTTCTGTGTTCAAGGAGGGTATGGCATATGTGGCATTGTCCCGAGTTAGAACTTTATCGGGATTGTATTTGATTGAGTGTGATGTCACAAACATTTGTGCGGATCTAGATTGTGTTAAGGAATACAATAGGTTAAGAAGAGAGTATGCGCCACATTTGCCTCAATATCCTTTGTTTGAGAAACTTGTGGTAGGCCGGAAACGAAGAAATGTGACCAATAGTAGGGAGGTTGTAGCAAAAAGACGAAAAGTCGATGAACCAGAAATTATAAGCAGAAAGAAAAAGGATTTTGTTGAAGATGTTGTTGGTTTTCAATTTGAAAACAGTTCTGGTGTCAACTGCTATGCTAATGTAGTGGTTAATGTTTTGTTTTCTCTAGAAAATGTAAAAGAAGAGATTGTGGTCAATTCGGATCAAAGATTTTGCAGTTTGTTGAATTCTGTGTTAGAGAAATGTAGCACTGATAGAACAAAAATAGAAAGTGTGTCTGAAATTCGAAATCTGTTAGACAGATGTTCAGGTCAAACACAATTCTCTCAAAATATTCAGCAAGATTGTCAGGAGTTTTTAATGTATATGCTTGATGTATTGCATGATGAAGGTGTAGATGTAGATCACCTGTTTGGGCTTTCTTATCAATGGCAGCATGACTGCGAGAACTGTAGGGTATCAAGTACTACTAGTGTAGACTCAGAAAAATTTATATATTTAACTTCGCCAGACAGTAAATCAGTGTCCTTTAATAAGCTAGTAAAAGCAGCCGATCACAACATGGAGTGTAGCCAATGTAAGTCTGCAATGCTGTCCACATTATTTATACTAACATATGGCCAGTATGTCATTTTAATGTTCCAACGATGTAGGCCTGATGGAACAAAATTGACAACTTTAATTAAAAATTTTGTGGCTTCGCAGTTGTCAATATCAGGAAGGACTTTTGTAACTGCAGCAATTATATATCATGACGGTCCTTCAACAACATCAGGACATTACACAGCTTATTTAAAGTCTAGAAACGGCTGGTCATTCTGCAATGATTCTGTTTTAACTTTAAAAAAAAAATTGCCTTTTGACCTTAAAAATTCTTACCTGGTGTTTTTAAAACCAAAATTTTAGGGAAGGAATCTCGGGATTTGCTCTGAGGAATTTCAAGAGGTTCTAATGGCTCCTACACTATTTGGCCTTGAGGATAAGTGTAGTACAGAGTCAAAAGTTATTTTTGAGTTTTAAATAGTTCCTGGAAAAAAAGAAGGTTTTCTTACAGAAAGTGGTGGGCACGGATTAGTTAAAGGACAACAGAGTATTTCCCAAAGCAAACGGTGTTCTTACCATAACACTTAACGTCATGGAAAAATAACTGCACTTTGAATGAGTTCAGAAAAACTGTTTCTTTTTATAAGCTAATTCAAGCAGCCAATCAAAACATGGAGTAGAGGTAATGTAAGTCTGCAATGCTGTCTAGATTATTTGACCAAACTTTTCGTTATAATGTCATTTTAAAATTCCAACTATATAAACCTGATGAAAGTAAGTCTTCAACTTTAATTACAAATGTTGTGGCTACACAGTCGTTGATTTTAGGAAGAACATTTGTAACTGCAGCTATTATATGACATGATGGTCCTTTGACAAGATCCGCTTATTACACAGCTTATTGAAAATGTAAAAAAAGCTGCTGTTTCGTAAATGATTCCTATTTGACTACGATACAATGTTGCCTTTTTACTTAAAAATATTCTTACTTTCTGTTTTCAGAAAAGAGAATTTAGGGTAGGTAACTGGCCTATAATGATTCTAGGGGTTGATATAATTTTATCTACTGTTTTAAATTGCTTTGTGATTAAAAGTGATGTAGAGAATTAAATAATTGTAGTAGTCATAGAGGTAGTGTAAGTCTGCTTCATAGTAAGCAGTATCAGTGTCATAGGAAATGTGGAACATGAGTGAGCAAGAAGGGTGAGATATTACTAGTACAGGATTGTGAAAGTGATCTTGAACGTTTTCTTTCTGAAAGTTGCGGAAATACAAAATGACAGGATTTGCTTAGAAGAATTCCAAGAGTTATAAATGGCTCTTACACGATTTGGCCTTGTGGAAAAGTGCGGTAGAGAGCGAAGAAGTCATTTATTGTATATAACATATTTGTCAAAACGATGGAGCTTTTCTTTCAGAAAGTGGCGGGCTGAAAATAATAACAGCACAACAGAGTGTAAGCTGTTCATAGGATATCCTTCGACGTCATGGAAAGTAAGTTACTTTTCAGGAGTTCTGATTTCTGATTGGTTATGTTATATAAACACAATCATTTTGATTGTGTTTTTTTTCCCCCGCTGTTATATGATGAATACCTTCAAGTCACTGTTTTTAGTGAAATTTGATAAATTCTGAGAACAGCAAAAATAAACCATTTAACATGTATAATTAATTCTGTACTTTTTGTATTTATGATATACATTTAGAACTGTGTAGTAGGCATGGAGAAGCTGAGGCTTCTGTAAGTGTCAAAGTTGTTGCATACAGTGCTCACATTCTACGTAGTCTTTCATATGATAGACTACATCTGCACAATGAGATACCTAAGCAAAGGAAACACAGGTGATGTGATTGTGGAATGAGCAAAAAAAATTGCAAGTTTTTCAATTAAATTACCTGTTTTTTCTAACATTACACATCACATTGTGTAGATGAGGTTTAGGCCTGTTCCAGGAGACAGAGGAGGTCTGACATTTGTTCAAGAGTGCAGTGGACATGACTCACTTCGTTGGTAGGCCTGCACATGTATTATCTCCTCTGTACTCTTCAACAAGCCTAAATTTCATCTGCAACCCTGAGTAGGACTTACCTGAAACAAATCTGTGGATCGGCCACACCTTATCAGCATCTAGAAACAATCATTTAAAATGTTACGGGCAGATTTATGATGGCCGTGCGCCTCTTTTGCGCTGCTGTTCCGTCACTTTTGTGACGCAGCAGCAGTGTAAAAGATGCACCATGTTGCAAGATAGGCCTTAGTTCATCTCCAGCAAGATACCGTCAGTTTAAAAATGTATATAATTAGGACTGTGTAGGGGGCATGCAGAAGCTGAGGCTTCAGTAAGTGTCAAAGTTGTTGCATGCAGTGCTGCACTTCTGCGTACTCTTTCATATGCTGGACTACATCTGCACAATGAGATACCTAAGCAAAGGAAACACAAGTGATGTGATTGTGAAATGAGCAAAAGAAATTGCACGTTTTTCAATTACATCACCTGTGTTTCCTAATATTATGAATCACATTGTGCAGATCAAGTTTAGGCCTGTCCAGGGAAACAGAGGAGGTCTGGCCTTTGTTCAAGAGTAAAGTGGACATGACTCACTTCATTGGTAGGCATGGACATGTATTATCTCCTCTGTACTCTTCAACAACTCTAAATTTCATCTGCAACCCTGAGTAGGCCTCACCTCAAACAAACCTCTGGATAGGACACACCTTATTGGCATCCTGAAACAATCATTTAAAATGTTAGGGACAGTTTTATGATGGCTGTGCACCTCTTTTGCGCTACCATTGCGTCACTTTTGTGAGACTGCAGCAGTGCAAAAGATGCACCATGTTGCAAGATAGGCCTCACTTCATCTGCATCAAGATACTGTTAGTTTAAAATGTATATTTTTAGGACTGTGTAGGGGCATGGAGAAGCAGAGGCTTCTGTAAGTGTCAAAGTTGTTGAAAAACTGTTTGTCCTTCAATCTTTTCCCTTGTCTTTTCTAATTTTTAAATACATGTTTTAATATTTTTCAAATGTTTGTTCTCTCTTTCACAGATTGAAAGTATAAAAATAACAAGTGACTAAGTTAACAACAATTATAAGGTAAATGTTTTGTACTCTTTTCGTTACATTTCTATCACATTTAACTTCTATTAGTTGCACTACTTCATTTCTTTAACCCTCACTTTCCTGCCTTTGCTACTTCCCTCATTCCTTTCTCTATTACTTACTTACTCTACTCCTTCCACTCTTTTTCTCAGTCCCTCTCTTCTCATACTTCCTCACTCTTGTTCACTCACTCCGTCTCTATTACTCTCACTGTCTCTGACTGATCACTCTTTCACTATTTGTTCATTATGCTTTCTCTCTGTAGTTCAAGCACACTAAGGGGCATATTATCAACACGGGCAATAAAATGATCGCTGCTTTTATCGGCAGAAAACTGCCGCAAAAGTGGCTTTAGCGGCAGTTTTCTTCCGCAAAAGCGGCTTTAGCGGCAGTTTTCTGCCGATAAAAGCAGTCATTATCGGCAGAAAACTGCCGCAAAAGCGGCTTTAGTGGCAGATTTCTGCCGATAAAAGCAGCGATAATTTTATCACCTATGTTGATAATATGCCTCTATGTTATTTACATTTCTTTGCTGTTTCAATCATTCCTTTTCTGTTACTTCTTCTTTTCTGCTTTCTGTTTTTTCTCTCTGTTATTCCAATGTTTTAATCTTAATTTGATCATTCAGTCACATTCTCTAAGAAACTCTTGTTTATTATTCTTCTACTCTCCTTTTTTTCTTCCACTTCCTTATCTATTTTGTTTTTCACAATTATACCCTCTTCCATCTTTTCTTCGGTAAATAGATCTATTAAACAGTATCTCTGTGTTACTTCCTATAGCTGTCTTTCTTTTAACATTACTCTCTGTTTCCTTCCCTTATACTTACTCTTCTTTTTTTTAAAACATTTTTTTTGATTCGCTCCCGGTTCGCGTACCGGCGAGCGAACCGGGAAGCGAACCAAAAGAAATAGAGGTTGCCAGAGTGCTAAACATTCTAGCATTTTTTTTATAAAGGGGAGGTAGTTCTGAAAAGAACTTTTTTTTAAATTATTTTTGTTGTTTTATATTTTTTTAATATTGTTCTGAACAATTTTTTACTTTTTTTGTATTTTTTGAACAGTTTTATATTTTTTTTGTTTTTTTTGGGGGGGGGAAACGAAAACGATTCATTGTAAAGGGCTCAACAGGAGCAACAAAAAAAAAAGAATTTATTCTCTGGGGCGTTTCGGACAATCATGATTGTCGATAGCTCTGTTGATTAGAGTGATGCTACTTTCTCTGTAGCAAATAAACTGATTGCAACGCACGCACACTTGTTTGACTTCCCCGAACCTCATCTGTATATTTGGGACCGTCTCCCTCGCCTCTGGTCCCGTCACTTCCTGTACAACTGATCTTCTGGCCACAGAAGGGGGATTATCTTGCTGGTCACGTAACTGCGCAGCACTGTAGTTGATAGGGTGCCACCTCTCCATATGGCGATGCATTGTATAATTGCCATAACTATATTTTTTATCTGTCCCTCTGGACAAATCTTTCTTACAGATAAGGCAAGTTACGTACCGGGCATTGACTTTTTTTTGGCCCCGGGGATATTTAAAAAATTGCCAAATATAATTTTCTTTGACATGAGACCTCCTGGGCTCCTCAGGCAAAAAATGCCTCTCTTCCTGCTGTTCCTCTTCTTCCTCTTCTTCCTCCTCTTGCTGAATGATAACTTCAGCAGGTGGTCCTCTCTTCCTTGGAGGTGGTGGAGGTGGTGGGGAAGCACCAGCTGAAGCTACTAATGAAGCCATTGCTCAGTGATGACAAAAGGTTTTCCTTTCACAAAGATGAAAGTCAGAGTGAGGAAACAAGGAGGGGTTTTCATCATTTGGGAAAAACAATAGTTCTAAACCAATGAAAAGTGTTACTTTTAGGTCACATGACCTAGTCTTACATCATTAGGAAACCAAAAGTGAAATGAACCAATGAAAAGTGTTATTAACAAGTCACATGACCTGTTGTGTTTACGTTACGCGCTCCGCGCCGCGCCCCGGATCGCTTCCGGGAAGCTGCGCTTCGCGCCTCGCTTCGCGTACCGGTTCACTTCCGGGTACGCTAAAGCGGCGCGTCATATGACGTATCACGCGACAACGCGATACGTCACGCCGACGCGTCGCGTCACGATGTTGTTTTCTAATGCGACAGTTGCACTAACGGACCGTTTACCGGTTCGCGGACCGGGTCGCGGCACCAAACTGAGCTAACGGGAAGCTGCCCGGTTCGCGGACCGGGAGCGAATCAAAAAAAATGATTTAAAAAAAATACATAAAAAAATTGTATTAAAAACATATACAATATATTTTTTGATTTAAAGAAGAATACATTTTAAAGCTTTTGATATTTGCTATTAAAAAACCATTGAAATTCACTGAAAAAACCATAGGTTATAGACCATATATAGTTAGGAATTAGCATTTACAAAACCTTGAAAATTCACTGAAAAAACCATAGGTTATAGACCATATATAGTTAGGAATTAGCATTTACAAAACCTTATTTTACTCACACAAAACCATTGAAATTCCATATATAGTTAGTTGCACTAACTATATATCGCGCACCCGCAATCCACTGCTGATGATGTCACATATTACATCATTCATGACATGGTCAGTGACATCACTGATGACATCACTGTTGACAACATCCAGTGACTGTATGTTTCTGTAAAGTTAAAATATGTCTTACATATTGAAGAATGAGTGGATGTGTAAGTGTCTGGATGAAGGATTTAGTAGGTGCATGACTGACTGTATGAGTGAGTGATTAAATGTGTCTCACTGAGTGCATGGGTTAGTGACTAAACTGTTTTAATTTGTGCATCATTGTGTCTGTTGTTCTGTAATCTGCTGCATGTGTTGATCATTAGCTATATGACTAACTATATGGGTTATTGATTGGTTGCCCAAGTATTTGTATAGGAGACTGAGTGTGTGTGTGGGTGGCTGGGAGGTGTATGACTCTGTGCATACATGTGTGAGCAGTTGATTCACTAGATGTATGGGTTCAAAAGTGCACGTGGAAACAGCTGTATGGGCGGTTGACTGTGTGCATGAGTGTATTGGTGAGTGAATGGATATCTCAGTGCTACATGTCAAAGTAAGTACATATGTAAAACACAGTACATGTGAGAGTTGACATATATAAATAACTGTGCATAAGAGCCAGTGAATGTGTGAGTGGCTGTATGGATCATTGTGAACTTGTATCAGGGATTGTATAAGAGAGTAAATATGTGTTAGTATATGTTTCAATAAGTAAGGTGTGTATAACTATATAGTTGAGGAAATGGAGGTGTGATTGATTCTTTGCAAGACTGACTAGGTGTGTGAGTAACTCCATGGATGAGTGACAGTCTGTGAGTGTCTGTTTACACTGAGTGTATCTAAGGTTATATTAGAGTCTGAAGAGGTTCATCGTATCATCACATGAATGATGTCATCAGTAATGTCAAATGAGATGTCATCAGTGATGTCATCAGTGATGTCATTTGAGATGTCATCAGTGATGTCATCAGTGATGTCACTGACCATGTCATGAATGATGTAATATGTGACATCATCAGCAGTGGATTGCGGGTGCGCGATATATAGTTAGTGCAACTAACTATATATGGAATTTCAATGGTTTTGTGTGAGTAAAATAAGGTTTTGTAAATGCTAATTCCTAACTATATATGGTCTATAACCTATGGTTTTTTCAGTGAATTTTCAAGGTTTTATAAATGCTAATTCCTAACTATATATGGTCTATAACCTATGGTTTTTTCAGTGAATATATATATATATTCACTGAAAAAACCATACGTTTCAGGCCTTATATAGTTAGGAATTAGCATTTAAAAAAACCTTTGAAATTCACTGAAAAAAACCATAGGTTTCAGGATTTATATAGTTAGGAATTCGTTTTTAAAAAACCTTTGAAATTCACTCAAAAAACTATAAGTTTTAGTGGTGTTATAGTTAGCCGGACATTTTACTCATACAAAACCAATGAAATTGCTACTATACAGTTAGTTGTACTAACTATATTTCGCGCACCCGCAATCCACTGCTGATGATGTCACATATTAGATCATTCATGACATGGTCAGTGACATCACTGATGACATCTCAAATGACATCACTGATGACATCACTGATGACATCATCCAGTGAATGTGGTTTGCTTCGTTATTTAAATATGCATTATATATATAGCTATTTATTTAATTCCAATCTTTATTTCGACCATTCGGTCATAAAAGATACACAATACAAATAAGATCACGTGTAGCTCTGTCATAAACAGATAAAACATTGAGTATATGTTAAAAATAATCTATACAGACATAAGAGCATCTAAAAAAGGGGAAACATTACTAGGTGCTACCCAGCGTATTTTAAAATGCGATTACGCGTGTACCAAACATTAGTAAAAAATTTGGAAAGTGCAAAAACTGTTGGGCCGGAAACGTCGGATTTTAAAATCCTGTACATTGGTGCGTATTCCCTGCCCCCCAAATTCTTTATCAGAGGGAGGAGCCAGTATTTTCTAGCTGCCTTGTATGCTGGGCAGAAGAACACCACGTGCAAGTCGTTTTCCTCTTTGTCAGGACAGACAGGACAGTGCTTTGTGGAGGGAGCCGATGACCAAGAACTTGTAAAGGCCCGAAGGGGCAATGTGCCATGTCTCCATTGGAGGAACAACTTCCTAGCAAGTGTGGGATATACAGGGTCCAGTGCCTTCTCAAGTCTATAGAGATCCTTGGTTTGCAGGAATACAGATGATAGGGACCCCTCTGGCTGGGTAGCTTGGGCCCTTGCCCTTTTATGTTTGTGATACAAATTCGCCAGGGACCTCTTGGAGATGTTTGGTGCAACATTCGCCGGCTTAGACCACAAATCAGGGAGCCCCAATTCCACACAGGTAGCTTGAATATTTTTGACCCAGGGGATGGAAAGGGCCTTGGGGTGATTCAGTAGTTCGACCAGTTCCGCCCTATAGTCGGCGAGATTATTGCTGCTCCAAAGCCTACGCCAGAAGGCAATGGGTCTCAAGCTTATCTCGTCGGCAAGTGGTCGTAGCCCTAGATCGAGCCTCAAGGGGAGGAGCGGAGTACTAGGGGGAAGTGCGGTTATCTGTCTTATGAACTTATTTTCTGTTAGAGACAGGTTCCGGCATGGCATATGGCCCCACAGTTCAGCCCCGTACATAATCGCCCCCCTGGCCTGGGCCCTATATATCTGGATTAAAGCCCCCATTGGGCGGTAGGATGAGCCGGTCATCATCCGGGAAATACCCCCAGTAGTTTGTATTAATTTAAGATTTGCCCTACTCTGGTGGGGTCCCCAGGTCAAGGTTTCGTTGAGGGTCACACCAAGATATTCAAAGGTGGCTACTCTTTCCAGCCGGACGGCACCCAGATGTGGATTCGGGCGCTGCTTCTGGCTTGGGTTCAAAACCATGAATTTGGTTTTATTAGCATTGATTTCCAGCCCTCTGTCACAGCAGAAAGCCACAAAGGAATCAAGTATCCTTTGTATGCCCATGGGGGTTTTCGATAGCAGCAGGGTGTCATCCGCAAACATAATTGTGGGCACCCTGCTGCCGTTAAGTTTTGGGGCGTCAGTATGGTCGGTGGCATTGAGATGGGCGATTACCCCGTTGACGAAGAGGCAAAACAGGGTCGGCGCCAGCACACAACCCTGTCTTACCCCTCTGCCCACGGGGAATCTGTCGGTCAGTTCCCCCGACCTCCCACACCTCACACGGGCATAATTATTGTGGTGGAGCCTCTGCAAGATCAGTAGGATGTCTGGGGGTACACCCATCTCCGCCAGGACGCTCCAAAGTTTCCCCCTGGGAACCAAGTCGAAGGCGGCCCGTAGGTCCACAAAGATTGTGTACAATCTGCCGCCCTCGAACTTTGCTGTCCTCCAGTAGATCAGATTCAATCTGAAAACCTGGTCCACTGTGGACACCCCCCTCCTAAATCCCGCCTGGTAGGGACTAAGTGCGCCCACCTCCTCCATCCAATCCTGAAGCCTGTTCAACAAAACCCTGCCGAACAGCTTCTGTGCTACATCTATCAGACTAATCGGTCTGTAGTTGACTGGGAGGAGGGGCGAGCCCTTTTTAAAGATGGGGACCACCTCAGCCCCCAGCCACGTACTAGGGATTTCCATCCCTCCGAGAATACTGTTGAAAAGGGCAGCAAGGTAAGGCGCCCAAACGTTGGGCTCCTGTTTAAACAGGTCCCCCGGTAGCCCGTCTAGTCCCGGCGCCTTCCCCGAAGCCAAACCTGAGATGGCAGCAGTGACCTCACCTAATGTTATTGAGTCCCCTTGGCAGCCCGGCCAATCCACCTCAATAGGAGCAGGGAGTTCACCCGGCTCAGAGCTATATAGTGACTGAAAATGGGCCTGCCACACTCCAGGTGCTATATTGGGCTCTAATGCCGAATGTAGACTCCCTGATCCCCCGTTAACGGTCCTCCAGAATAGGCGTTGATCTTGGATCGCTAGGGCCTTAGTGAGTTCTTCCCACTGATGTTCCTCCCATTCTACTTTAGCCTGGACAAGAAGCTTCTTATAGTCTCGCCTACTTTGTTTAAGGCGTTCCCCCCCTATACCCTCCTTAATTACTCCAAGGAGTTCTGTTTTTGCCCGTCTACATGCTACATTGTACCACTGTGTTTTGCCTTGGCACCTCTCCCTTGGCTTTCGTGAACTACAAGTGAAGTGAGGTGCCGCAGCTTTTATAAGTTCCTCATGGGCTTCATAGAGTTTGCTCTGTGAGACTTTGTTATTTGCCTCGATATCAAGGCTCCCCACGATTTCCAAGATGGGAGTAATCTCCGCATAAAGCAGAGGGAGTTTATCCTTGTTTGTAACCATGTGCTCCCACCTGATTCTTCTCCTGTTGTTATCCAGGAGAAGCGCTGGGTTGTTCCCTCCCACTTTAGGCACTGAGGCTTGGGGGCCTGGATGGACAAGGTCAAGCTCAAGGGCGTTGTGATCACTGTCGGACCTTTCCGTCACCCTAAAATCCTGTATTGTCGGCCACCTCACTAGCTGGACCAGGACATAGTCCAGGTGGGACTCTCTCCCCCGTCTGTTGTACGTATTTTTGCTGGGTATGTCGGATTTTGTTCGCCCATTACAGGCTCTGAGTCCGAACCTTAGAGTAAGGGCAGTAATTTGTAATGCTAGTGGGGTCCAGGCTTTCGGGACTGGAGCTTCCACCAAGGGTACTGCCCACCTAGCCTCTTCATCCGATGAAAGCCCTTCCAGGAGGCCGGGAAGTGGCTCAAAATGAGAATTAAAGTCCCCACCCACCACATAGTATGAATCAGTCGGCAGTTCAGATAACAAATTCGAAAGTTCATCAATGGTTGGTGATTCCTTTGCCACTCCCATCGGCCTGGAATAGATGTTAACCAGCAAAAGTTTAACTTTGTTTGGCCATAATAGTGAAACCACCAGGATATCATCAGAATTAAACGGCCACCGTGTGGCCACGCAGCCCAAATGAGATGCAACCCACGTCGTGAGCCCCCCTGATGGGCGGCCCCTGCCTTCCCACCTTGCTGAGATGGAAAATGATGTATAACCTTGGTGTCCGTAATCCTCTCTGGCCCAGGTTTCCTGGAACATACATATGTCACCAGTCTCGATGTAATTTGCCCAGTCCGGCTCATCCAATTTGTTGGCCAATCCCGCAATGTTCCAGCAAATTAGCTTCAAATGTTCGGGGGTGTCGATTGCCATGCCACAGGGGCTAGGAGAGATGATTCCGGGCCCCACTCCTGTAGCAAGGCCTGGGGCAAGGTCAGCTGGGGGTGTAAGTGACTCCGAAGGTCTGAGCACACCATTGGCCGCCGAAAAAAGGTCCCTGGCTGTCCCCTCAGCTATGACTGCATTATCAGCGGATGGGTGGAAAGATTCGCTGATGTCATAGTCGAGAGCCACTAGATCATACAGCGGGCCAGGGGTTATGCCAGGAGCCACGGTAGGAGGTTCAGAAAGTCTGCGAGAGCCATTATCCCAGGTCCCTGAATTGTGAACAGTAAGTCAATCAACCCCGTCCAAGCCATTCAGGCAGTTGAAGCGATTGAAATAGGAATAGGGTGTGTCCGGCGGTTGGAAATGCGGGCGTTGTGCATGGACCTTATGTCTGCGTCTGCATTCCACGCTTGTCCATTCATCATGAGATGGAACCTGGTGCCTGCGAATGGGGGGGAAGAAGAAAGATACTGGGAGGGTCTGAATGGTGGAATCCAGTGATCTATTTACTCCTCCACAGATATGCAGGACAGTGCCCGGGTCTTTAAAGGTTACCAGAATGCAATCCCCTATTATAGTTTTTCTGGTCTTCCCTAACCAAGGGGCCCTTCTCACCATAATAATCTCGTTGTTAAAGTGGGATGGTAGGGGTCGATTCCAATTGAGCCATTTGATGACCTTTTTCTTAAGGGATTGATAATCTTCATTTTCCCCTGAACTTAAATGGGGGGCTCCTGCTAAAACCACCGTTAGGCTATTGGCTTCCGGCGGGAGGTCTGGCCTCCGTGGTCTTGGCACTGGCCGACCTGGAGAGTGTGGGGGGGCATTAACCTCTTCTTGGGATCTTCCATTAGACTCTCCTACAGATCTATGAGGGGCATGGTCTAGTAATTGTATAGATCTATTAATTTGGTTGTTATGCTGTACCTGACGTGGGGTGGCCATAAGGGGTTGCAAAAGGGTGGCAGATGGCACATTATGGGGGGGGCTTTATTGGCAATTAATGCAGCCCCTACTTTTGGAGGGTCCCCAACAGAAGGAGGAGTTCCCACTAGCTTAGTTTGCTTACTAACTAAGGTGTTCAGGGTAGTAAGAGATGTTTCTAATAAGGTGAGCCGAATCTCAACTTTTTCAGACTATCGCTAATGGGCTGCAGGAGGGAGCGGAATAAAAATTCGATACTCCCTATGGCTGTGGATGGAAGGGTTATGTTTGATGTGTTAGCCTCTGGTTCCTCGGTGGTAACAACTATGGTGGGGCATTGGGCCTTGGGAGGTGGAATGATAGGCACTATCTTAATTGCCTTCCCCGGTAGGAGTATGTTAGTATGTTTCTTGCCAAAATCAAGGTGAGATAATTTAGAATTCCCCCGTCCCCCAAAAGACTTCCTGGCGCGTTTACTAGGCGGAGGCCTGTGCACCTCCGCCACAACAATTGGTTTTGGATTACTCTTCCTCACTAATTGCATAGGGGGAGTTTGGGTTACCAGGTTAACAGGAATAAGAGATGACTCTGGGGGGGTTGGTTCTACGTTTTTTTCGGGCACTCTCCCTGGGGTAGAGGGAATTTCCCTTAATAAAAGGGGAATGTCCTCGAGGGTCGAATTGTTAGTGCTGCTAGGGGGCGTACCCTCCTCTTGAGAACTGGGGTAAGGGATAATGTCGCTCAATAGTCTGTTTTTCATGGATTCTATGGAGCGCCTGCGCTCCGCCCTACGTTCCTCTAATAAGCTTTCCTTGCCCGCATCTCCCTTAGCAGATTTGAAATAATTATCCAATGTCCCTGTACTGGAGGCCCCCTCTCTCGATGGAGTTTCTCGTGATGGTGGCGAGGGCATTACCTTGTTCGTGTTGGATACTGGGATTAAGGGAATTGGCCCAGCCCGGCCTCCTGCGGCCCCGGACGGCCACAGACGGTCCCGCCCTTGTCCCGGGCTTCTCCCGGCGCCCTCCCGCGCGCTCCCGCGCTGCGGGACTGATGCCTGCTCTTTGTAGATTTCCAAAGTACACCGAGGGGGCGGGGCCGGCAGGGAGAGGAGCCCAGCTGTAATCGGGCGCGCGGGGACTCCTGGTCCGTGGAGTCCTCCGCTCTACCCTCGCAGCCCTGCCGGTCTTGATTTTGCCAGGTGATGCCCCTTACAGCAATCAGCCGCTGGAAGCCGCGAAGCGGGACCCGCGCAGCGGGTCCGGCGAGGGGTGGCGGCTCACAGCAGGCTGAGTCTTGATCCAGGAAGCGAGAGGTCCGTGCAGCGTCAAGATAGGGATTCCGCCAAAGGTATGTTTTCCAGCGCCTTAAGGCTTGCGGTGGTGGGGGCGGGGCCGGCAGGGAGAGGAGCCCAGCTGTAATCGGGCGCGCGGGGACTCCTGGTCCGTGGAGTCCTCCGCTCTACCCTCGCAGCCCTGCCGGTCTTGATTTTGCCAGGTGATGCCCCTTACAGCAATCAGCCGCTGGAAGCCGCGAAGCGGGACCCGCGCAGCGGGTCCGGCGAGGGGTGGCGGCTCACAGCAGGCTGAGTCTTGATCCAGGAAGCGAGAGGTCCGTGCGGCGTCAAGATAGGGATTCCCACAGACCTCCTTGTACGTCTTCACACAGTGTTTGTCCCACTACGACAGTCACCTTCCTACTAGCAATTTGACACAGCCCTCTGCATAGCTATTTACATTGAAGAATGAGTGGATATATATAAATAAATATTTGGATGGAGGATTTAGTAGCAGTGTAATTGACTGTTTACTTGACCAATTTATAATGTCTCACTAAATATAGTGGATAGTGACTAAACTGTGTGAATATCTGTATCACTTTGTCAGTTGTTGTGTAAACTGATTCTACAGTTGGTTACTAGCTATGTGAAAGTCTATATTAGTTATTGATTAGTTAACTGAGTATTTGTATGGGAGTGTGAAAGTGTGTGTGGTTTGGTGGGGGGGGGTGTGACTGTCCAAAGATGTGTGAATAGTTTATTCAGTAGATATATGAAGTTAAAACTACATGTTCTAACAGTTTGGGTGAGGGAATCTCTTTATGGGTGTGGTGATGAGCAAATATATTTCTCAAAGGTACAGGTCCAATAAACTAGAAAAATAAAAGGCAGTGTATGTGTCAGTTGTTGTATATAAATAAGTATACATAAGACACAATGATTGTGTGAGTGACTGTATGGATAACTGTATACTTGTAATAATGATTTTATAATTCACTAAGTATGACTTACTATCTAAATGAATAGAAGAAGTGGTGTTTGTATAAGTGTTTTGCTAAGTAAATATGTAAGTATGATCCATTGTTTGCATAAGTGAGTAGGATGACTTCATATGTGAATAGGATGCGTGCTGTTGTTTAATGTCGATATAGATGTATAAGTATTTTTGATAGTGTTCTATTGTTCATTGACAGCATGTATGAGTGAATCCATAGGTAAGTGATTAGATGTGTGTATACATCTATGAATCACTGAGTGGATTTTTAGATACTTGTATTGCTGTGACAATGGATTTAAATATGATACTCTGTATTTTACAAACAGTGATGAAAAATTGTAATAGTGTATGAAAAGGTGTATGTGATTGTCACGTGGATGATGTCATCAGTGATGTCATTTGAGATGTCATCAGTGATGTAGTAAAGAAAGAGAATCCCTTGGTGAAACCACCTGTTAGTGAACAATGATGCATATATTACATCATTGTAGCCCATGTATAAAAAATATAGAAATTTGGCACAAAAAACAATTTTCTTTTTATTTCCTTTTTATTTTAAGTAAGAAGGAAGTTTTCTTACTACAAAATTAAAAACACTACATTACAAAGACATTCAAATGCATATACATTGACATCATTTCATATTAAAATCAATCCTTTCCTTGAAAAGGGGTGTACTCATAAAAACAAATAATCATACAGGAAGAAAAAGAAGGAGAAAACAAAACCAGACACTATTATTTGTCATGTAGGTACATATCAGGGAATCTACAATTTGAGAGCTACTCCAGGCCACACTCAAGATCTGTTATCTCTGGGGTAAGCTCAGTCCCTTGATTATGTCAAACTAAGCGTTGACGCGTTTCGATGGTTTATTTGGATTTAACCATCTTTTTCAAGACAAGATGGATAGGTTTCTCCTATTTCAGGCACTGGGTGGTTGCCGTTTTCAAAGAGACCCTGTGAATAAATATACTTGGATCAGTATCATGTTTAAAATGCATCTGTCCCATCTAATGCATTCACCTGAGTATTCTTACTAAAACATAGTTCGTTTTACCTATAATTTAGTACAAGCTGTTCACAGTTTCATGGAAAATATTTAAAAAAGGCATTTGAAAACATTTTTGAAATTTCTCAAAACATGTTAAGCTAATCCACGTAACTGTTACTTGTTTAACATTTCTTCTCATCATTATATTTCATACTTTCATAGACTTGAAGAGTGTGGATATTTCTTATATATGGGCTCTTGGCATTGTTGTTCAGCAATATTTGTCTAGCCCGCCTGTGAATTTTGTATTTCAACCACCCCCTGTAAGGTTCTCCCTTAGAAGTAGTGGTTTACAGGGAGTAGAATTATAACTGCAATGTTTACCTTATAGCATCTTCATTAGTTTCTGTTCCTTTATCCTAGTTACATCCTTATGATTTGTGGTGTCGTTATTGCTCACATGGGGCTGTGGGAAGATATTCTTTTTGTCAGTATGCACTATATTATAGATTAAGTTATACATAGCTGCCTTTATTATTGCTGTTACCTTTTATTAGTATTGATCCATCTGATTAATGTCAGTCTCCTCTTTTTCGCCACTTAGAGGGAGGTAGTTAAAATCATGTAAAAAAACGATGCCGTTTTCTGACTCTATGTAAAAAAAAAAAAAAAAAAATAATAATAATTATATATAATATAGTCATATTGTTTAGTATACTAAACTGACTACTGTTGTAATGCTTTTTCAGTACTCAGTCCGAGACTTTGATTCCAAACATACCTTCTCAGAGTCTTGTTAATATCCCACAGGCCAGTACCCTTAGTTTGTTTGATATAGGTTAATACGAGCTGTACCTGTTCTTTTTCCACTGAAAAATAAATGAAATTACCCGTGGATATTAATCAGTATTTGGGCAGTTTTTAAAGCCGTTCAAATTATTGTATTATCCGATGTGTCACTTACAGCAAAAGGGATCGGTGGAGTCTTCCCTGCTCGGTATTCTGCCGTGGTAGAAAGCCTTAAAGGTCCCTCCTCAGTCTCGGATAGCTCTAATTGGAAAAACGCCGGCATTATTTTGTGTGCCCCTCTGCTATTAGACCCTCCTATCTTTAGCTATTCACTCCTATCTTAGCTATTGGGGCATGGTTTCTCTTACCTGTGTATCAGACGGACGCAGGGTCTGGCGAGCAGTTCGATTCCCTCCTTCAAAAACCGCCAATGCGAGAAAAAGATAATTACCTTGGTTCTTACTGGACGTGATTTTATGTTGGGAGCTTCAATTTGATTGGAGCTCTTTGGGACATCGTCAGCTGCTCTGAGTTGTCTAGCCATTTTTCCTCTCGCGGTATTTTCCTCTCCACTCGTTACTACCGGAGGGAGAGGTGTCTCCACGTATTTGATTGGCCAGAGGTTTCAAGCCTCGTTTTCATGTTTGCTCTCTATCCAGAGGCTTCAAGTCTCTCTTTCATAACACTCATTGGGCGGAGTTGGCTGCTCCCTTGATGTAAACAAAGGCACCTACTCTACACATTGTTTTACGTAATTTACGTTATACACCTCGCATTGGCTTATAAATCTTTTTGTTTCTTTTAATCTGTATACATGATTCCTTGTGGCAGGATCCTGTATATAGATTACGTGCCTATTTTAGGAAATTACTTATATTACATTTTGTTTGTAAGAAAAATAGTATTACCTCAGATCAATATAGATGGTACAATTCTTTTCTTTTCTTTAGTTGTTGACTACCAGCCTCATCCATTCTTCTCTATTATTGAGACCTCTGTCCATTGTGTTAAGATAACAGATGAACCATTGTTCACGTGTCCTTCTTATTCTTTCTAAATTACCACCTCTCCGGCCAATATTAACCTTTTCCAAAATATACCATGTGAAGTCATTGCATCCATGGTTATTTTTTAGAAAATGGTCTGTCAGAGGTGCATTTTCCTTTTTGTTTTTTATGGACGATCTGTGCTCTAAGAGTCTTAACCGGAGCTCCCTACCTGTCTCTCCTACATACCCATAGCCACATGGGCAAATTAGTAGGTAGACAACACTCTTGCTCCTACAGTTGTTGAGTGTTTTTGCTGTCAATTTTTTCCCATTGAAATCCAAAGTTTTTGTCTCTATACAATTTGGGCATATCGAACACGTGCCGCACTTATAATTTCCTATCGCTTTGGTGTTACTTAAGGTGCTTTGGGTACTACCTTCTGATCTTTTATATGTATGTACTAACGCATTTTTTATAGTTTGGTTCCTCCTAAACGAGAACATTGGTTTAGGTATTGGAGCTGTGAGACCATCATTTAGGATCTTCCAATTACGGTTTACAATGTTTTTTATTTTATTACTCACCCCTGAGTATTGGCTCACAAATATTATTCTGTCTTGCACTTTATTTTTCCTTTCTTTATTCATATCCAGCAAATGATCCCTATCGTAAAATCTTGCGTGTTTTAGGGATTGCTTTACAAGTTTTTTAGGATATCCTCTCTCCCTTAATTTTTTATCCATGACTCCTGCGTGGTGATGAAAATCTTCAAGATTGCTGCAATTCCGACGCAGCCTTAAAAATTCTCCAAAAGGAATATTGTCCTTTTGTGACCGTGGATGATTACTTTGGTACTGCAATATGGTGTTTTTATCAGTTGGTTTTGAATAGAGTTCAACCTCCAGCACACCATCAGAATCTTTTATTTTGATATCCAAAAAGTCCACACTGGTATTGCTTTGGTGTGCTGTGAATCTGAGATTCTCATCTCCCATATTCAACCATTCCAAAAAAGATGTTAGGTCCTCACTGGCACCGTTCCAAATAAAAATAATATCATCAATGAAGCGGTACCAGTGAGACACATTCTCAAAATATGGTGCCATCTCATTAAAAATATGCTTCTGCTCAAAATGGCCTACATACAAACAAGCCAGGCTAGGGGCACATGTAGCCCCCATGCTGGTCCCCTTGACTTGTTTAAAGAGTTCCTCCTTGTATAGGAAGATATTGTTTTTTAATACTAACTCTATACAGCCCAGAATAAAATCATTATGGCCTCCCTTTAGGTCCACCTCATTCAAAATTGAGGACATCACTCTAATTGTGTCATCCTGGGGGATATTCGTGTACAGAGCTTCGATGTCTAAGGTGACCAAAATTTGGGTCACCTTATCGAAGCTCTGTCCCTCGAATATGGAGATGGTATGGGCTGTATCTTTCAGATATGATTTCTGGGTTTGTACTATTGGCCTTAGAAAGAAGTCTGCATATTTGCTCAATGGCTCCAATAGAGATCCCAAGCTGCTAACGATCGGACGCATTGGAGGGTCCGTCACACTCTTGTGGATCTTCGGCAATCCATATATTGCCGGGATTATGGGATTGGTATTGGATAGAAACCTGTATTCATCCTCGCTGATCATATTGTTATCCCTACCATTAGTTAAAAATCTGACCACTTCTTTTTCCAGGGTGGCAATTAGACTCCATGAGACTGGTTTGTAATGTTCAGTAACATTTAACAAGGATTTCATCCTATTATCATAATCATTGCTACTCAAAACTACCACTCCACCCCCCTTGTCAGCTGGTTTAATTATTATTTGGTCACATTCTTGTAATTGTTTTAAAGCTGTTCTATGATTTTTGGATGTCATCAGTGATGTCACTGACCATGTAATGAATGATCTAATATGTGACATCATCATCAGTGGATTGCGGGTGCGCGAAATATAGTTAGTGCAACTAACTATATAGGAGCAATTTCATTGGTTTTGTATGAGTAAAATGTCCAGCTAACTATAACACCACTAAAACCTATAGTTTTTTGAGTGAATTTCAAAGGTTTTTTAAAAACTAATACCTAACTATATAACTCCTGAAACCTATGGTTTTTTCAGTGAATTTCAAAGGTTTTTTTAAATGCTAATTCCTAACTATATAAGGCCTGAAACCTATGGGTTTTTCAGTGAATTTCAAAGGTTTTTTAAATGGTGATTCCTAACTATATAAGGCCTGAAACCTATGGTTTTTTCAGTGAATTTCAAAGGTTTTTTAAATGCTAATTCCTAACTATATAAGGCCTGAAACCTATGGTTTTTTCAGTGAATTTCAAAGGTTTTTTAAATGCTAATTCCTAACTATATAAGGGCTGAAACCTATGGTTTTTTCAGTGTTTTAAAAAAAAAAAATTGATTGGTTAACTGGCTTATTAAGTGTATCTTAGTGAATACATATATTAGCGAGTAATGTTTAAATATTTAAATATATGCATGAGTGATGTAATATGTAACGTCATCAGCAGTGCATTGCAGACGTGCAAGTTATAGTGAGTCCAACTAACTATAACGTGGGAATTTCAATGGTTTTATGCGAGTAAAATTTCCAGCTAACTATAACTGGTGTGAAACCTATGGTTTATTCAGTGAATTGCAAAGGTTTTTTAAATGCTAATTCCTAACTATAACTGGTGTGTAACCTATGGTTTTTTAAGTGAATATATATATATATATATATATATAAAATTTCTATGGCAAAATGAAACCCCTCATTTTGTTCCTTTTCAAATTAAATGTATTAAGTGTTACCACTTTATTCCAATCAAGATGACTTCAGGTGTGCCATACTTTTGTCATAAGTAAGACTGTTAGCGTTCTAGTTGTTCTTTAGAACACTCTGGGACATTCTGTCATCGGGCTATAGTTGGGCTACATCTGGCTGATATTTGGTCTACATTTGGGCTCTTTTGTCTCTGGTGGCCATCTTGGGAGACTGCATATCAGAATTTTTTAATGAAATATAAGAGGATTTGAGAAGTCACTCAAAATGTGCCATAATTTTTCTTTCTTCACCACTAATCATAATTTCTATGGCAAAATGAACCCCCTCATTTTGTTCCTTTGCAAATTAAATGTTTTAAGTGTTAACACTTTATTCCAATCAAGATGAATTCAGGTGTGCCATACTTTTGTCGTAAGTAAGACTGTTAGCGATCTAGTTGTTCTTTAGAACACTCTGGGACATTCTGTCATTGGGCTATAGTTGGGCTACATCTGGCTGATATTTGGGCTACATTTGTTTTTTTTTTGTCTCTGGTGGCCATATTTGGGCTGCATTGGGCTACATTGGGCTACATTTGGGCTCTAACATATATATAGCCCAATGTAGCCCAATATATATTTTTTCAAAGTTAATTTTCGTAAAAACCACTGGAGCACATATCTTGAGACATAGCAAAGGCACATCGGGCTACCAGTCCCTACAATTTTGCCAAGTTTGGTGGAAAACCATTCAGCCGTTCGGGCTAAAAGTGAGTCCAACCGCCCTATGGAAATTAACATGGGGAAAACACGTTTTGGGACCCCCCTTTTATCTCGGCCCCCCCCCTTGACGAATCCCCCCCAAACTTTCAGGGAAGGAGCGGAGCGCCGCGAGGCAAAGTTAAGGAAAATTGCAGGAAGATTCCTCAACCGGCGCCAAAGTTATTCCCAATAGAATGTTGCGATTTCCCTATGGAAAACAATCCTAACTATATATACCTACTGGCTATTGCCAGTAGGTAATATATATATATATATATATATATATATATATATATATATATATATATATATATATATATATATATAAATTTTCTACTGGCGGTCGCCAGTAGGTAGTTATAGTTAGGACCTAGTTTCCATAGGAAATCCTCAACATTCTATTTGGATTAACTTTGGCCCTGGTGGATGAATCTTTGCGAATTTCTCCAAGAAGATGGCTCGGTCCGCTGCGCTCCTTCCCTAAAAGTTTGGGGGGAATTGGTGAAGTGGGGGCTGAGATAAAAGGGGGGTCCCAAAACGTGTTTTCTCCATGTTATTTTCCATAGGACGTTTAGACACGGCTACAGGTCGAACGGCTGAATGGATTTATAAGAAATTTGGCAAAACTGTAGAGTCCGGCTCGCAGATGACGCTTTTTTTGGAATGGTGTAAATCCGTTCAGTAGTTGCTGAGAAAATTAAAGTTAAAGTCAATTATATATCTATAAGCGCGGACGGGTGCGCGCACTCAAGCGGCTGCGCGCGAGCGGAATTTTTTTTTGCTGCGTGACGTCTGTTAACGTTCGATTTGAAGGAAATCAGGAAGTGTTGACCGCCATTTTGTCACTGCGAGTAAATATATTGTTCATTTCAAAGCGTTGGAACATGGAAACGGGAGAAGGTAGAGATTGTTTTGCTGCGTAGGTTTTCTCAGGGTGTGCAGTAAGGTCCTTAAAGGCGAAAATATATATATATATTTTTTTTAAAGTTGCGGGGTGCGCGCACTCGGGCGTGCACACCTATTTACAAGAGTGTGAAAATGGAGATAAATCAGAAGTTTCAGTGCTTTGATATAAGGTGGCTCTGAAAAGAGCCCTTGTGTTAATTGAGTTTTTTCTGCATTTATAAGTAAGTAGCGATGCAGAGCCGGATGTTGCAGAGGAAGATTCTGTTTCTGCCTTCCTTCTTACTTAGTTATGGTTTTTTCACTCCCACTCCAGGCTTTTAGTCTGTGGATGGAAATCCATGAACCTAGACTCACCTATGAAAATCATACTATTGATGCTTGACTGAGGCCAAGGAGATCAGAGTGCATGTGTGTGTAAGGTGATGTACCTCTGGGGAGATGATGTTACGTTTAAACGTAGCCCCTGAGTGCTTAGTTCGGTTCTGTTCTCTGTCACTGTTGTTGATTTAGAGCCCCAAATACAAAGGCTTGTTGTTGCTTGTGAATCCCCAAGTGTATATTTGCTCACCATGATCCATAACGCCCCGGCGTATCCATGTCGTAGGCCGCAAGAGTGGGCGAAACTCAGCTGGCCGAGCAAGACTTGGGGAGGGGGCAGGAGCCAAGAGGAAACAAGGAGGGGTTTTCATCATTTGGGACAAAAAATATTTCTAAACCAATGAAAAGTTTTATTAACAAGTCACATGACCTGTTATGCTTACGTTACGCGCTCCGCGCCCCGGATCGCTTCCGGGAAGCTGCGCTTCGCGCCTCGCGCAACGGAACACTTCCGGGTGCGCTAACACTGCGTGTCATATGACGCATTATGCAACAACGCGATACGTCGTTGGGGCTCCACCAGAACTGATCGAATTGGTAGTCTACAGTGTTTCTGGAAGTTTCAGACTGAAGCTGGCGTCAGCATGAGAGCACCCCGTGGCTACGTCGTGGCCATTCTGCGAGCAATCATGGCAGAAGCTCCCCACCGGAACTCTGCGGGAGTCGGGGGCCCCGGGGACTCTTGTAGAATCTTCAAGGCTGATGGGACGCTTTTGGGAATGGGGCCCATGCCATAGCAGTCAAGCGTCCGAGTTCCAGGGTGGTCCAGAGCCATCCTTGCAGGCCAGGCCCAAGTCTGTGAAGCCGACCGCCATTTCCTGAGCTCCGTGGCAGCCGCCTGTCGCTGTACCGCAAGAGTGGGTGCAATTCAGCCGATGGCGGGTGAGACGCTGTAATAGCAAGAGCAGGCGTAATTCAGCTGGCCGAGCGAGGCAATGTGCCGCAGGAGCGGGCGCAACTCATCTTGTCGAGTGAAGCGCTGGGGTGCAGCTGAGAAACCTCCACCTGGGGAGGTGGGGGAGGCTCGTTCGCGCCGCCTCTCCCTTCCAGTGCACCCCACGCCGTCTCCTGGCGCAGGTATATGTGATGGTTGGACCAGGGCACCGCAGGACGTGTCTTTAGGTCAAACCCTCAACTATGGCACCCAACATCCAGGACTTATGCCATTTGTGGAAGGCAGTGACATCGAAGCATCTCAGGGACCAAGCATATCCAGAGTCCTTCCTACAGCCTCTGCGTTCCTTCTTACCTAGTTATGGTTTTTTCACTCCCACTCCAGGCTTTTAGTCTGTGGATGGCAAACTATGAACCTACACTCACCTATGAAAATCTTACTATTGATGCTTGACTGAGGACAAGGAGATCAGTGAAGCGCTGGGGTGTAGCTGAGAAACCTCCACCTGGGGAGGTGGGGGAGGCTCGTTCGCGCCGCCTCTCCCTTCCAGTGCACCCCACGCCGTCTCCTGGCGCAGGTATATGTGATGGTTGGACCAGGGCACCGCAGGACGTGTCTTTAGGGGTGTAGCTGAGAAACCTCCACCTGGGGAGGTGGGGGAGGCTCGTTCGCGCCGCCTCTCCCTTCCAGTTCACCCCACGCCGTCTCCTGGGGGAGGTATATGTGATGGTTGGACCAGGGCACCGCAGGATGTGTCTTTAGGTCAAACCCTCAAGTATGGCACCGAACATCCAGGACTTATGCCATTTGTGGAAGGCAGTGACATCGAAGAATCTCAGGGACCAAGCATATCCAGAGTCCTCCCCGGGGTATTTGCACAACAGTCCCCCACCCCTAGGCCGCCAGCTATGCTACCTTGACAGGAACAGTGTCATGCATTTGGATCGATGTTGCAGCAGGCTGCCATGTAAATAGTTATTTAATGAAACGTTTTACCCTGTTACTTTGTTGGTGTGTTGTATATATTTATAATATTTGCATAGGGTTTGTCGTTATTTTGGGCGGGGTGGGCGGCGGAGCAAATTCACTGAAAAAACCATAGGTTATAGACCATATATAGTTAGGAATTAGCATTTACAAAACCATGAAAATTCACTGAAAAAACCATAGGTTATAGACCATATATAGTTAAATATCTCAAGTCCATCTCTGCACTCGATGGAGATACAGGTCGTCGATCAGAAAATGTGCTAGCCACCTCTAATGGTAATAGCGTGGCCAGGGCTTTTGTCGACGCCTCTGCAAATTGCACAGGGTGCACTTGTTTGACATGCCGCACCATGGTATGTATGGAAAAGGAATATTTTTTTGTTGGATTTCCTCTTGAGAGAAACGAGTCACATATCGTGCAGGTTACTTTTGGTGCATTTACTTTCTTTTGATCTTCAGGATAAGTGAAAAATTGCCAGATGAAAGATTCTTTTTTTCTTCTTAAAGGTAGTCGATCATTTTGTTCAGATTCGGAAGATGAATGAGATACGGTAGCCATTTCACCAAAGTCTTCCGAAAAATGTAGGACGTTGTTCTCTCTTGAGAGTACAAAAGATAGTGAGGGAAGTGGGTGGAGTGCTGCGTGTAAATTCCAGAATAGAAACTAGTAAGAACCAATTGGAAGTGTTGTTTTCATGTTGCAGCAGGCTGCCATGTAAATAGTTATTTAATAAAAAGTTTTACCCTGTTACTTTGCTGGTGTGTTGTATTTATTTATAATATTTGCATAGGGTTTGTCGTTATTTTGGGCGGGGTGGGCGGCGGTGCCGAGCTATCTTGCAGTCATCATGGCGTCGAGCTCGGTTTCTCTCACTAGTTTCATATTTCTCATGAGGGGTTGTTCCTAATGTTTCTATTTTAGCGAGGTCAAAAAGAGATCCTATCAGTGGCCTACTGATTTTGCTCGATTCCTTTTGTTTTTTCTAACGATTTTTAAGTTAAAGTTTGCTAGCACGATACAGCGGCTAGTCCGCATTTTATATATATGTCTCTTTTATTAGGGGTGTCCTCCGGTGGAGTCGGACGATCTACCTCTAATAAACGGTAAGTGTTCCTCTGAAGGAATGCGTCTTGAAAGTGGCTGACTGTAATGTATGATATTTCACTCAGTGACTTTCATGCCCATGCTGTTTCAAAACTGTGCATGTGCTTGAAGCAGGCGTAGGTATTGACGCAGCATTGTGAATATAGTGCATTGGTGATCCTTGCTGGAGCTGCATCACAGTTGCGATGCAACTCTAGCAATGTATTACTTTTTCAGCACAGATGTGTTAGGCATTTATGGTGTTTTTGTACCATGGTGCGCCACATTTCAAATGTGGCACACCATGGGTAACGGAGCACTAGCATACTGTGGTGCACATTAACTGGTGCATATCTGGGTATGAAGTAGTTAACATAAATCTGCCCCATAGGTTACAAATCCGCGTTTAGTAGACTGTTTGGCCTTTGTAGTTTTATGTTTTTTCTGTTATTCTATGTAGGTATGTAATATTGCAATATTTTTGTCACGAAAAAGAAGCCATGAGTATTGGGTTTGTGAAAGATTGCAAGATTTTTTAAATTAAAAAGCAACAACCATGGCATTGTTTAATATAGTATTGTAAATACTTATCTTTAACAATGATGAGAGAGTAAAAAAAGGTTAACCTGATGTTTTAAAGTTATTCACAGGCTTCTTTAGAGGAAGTATTCTATATGATTGTAGCGTGGGTGTTTCACTTTTTTATAGGTAATAGAATGCATTCTGCAAGCATGTAGTACTCCTCCTGCTACAGCATAAATATTCTTCAGTGCTTATTTTCATTTCGTAAGTGGTATTGAGACCGACACAGAACTTCAATGGATCGGAGGGGCTATTCCTGTGCATCTGGAGGACTGCCAAGCCGTTGCAGCAGTGGGAGTGAGGCCTCTTACAGGGGAGTAGCGCAGCTCCTTTTGATGTTCACAATTGCAGATAACAGGGTAGAGATGTCCGTGGAATTTATGGATGGTTAGTCACACTAGAGTGTGCGCGGCGCCCCTAGCACCTTATTACGGCACACAGGGGAGCCGCGTTGCACAGTTTGAGAATCAGAGACTTAGGAGATAAACCTTCATAATAGGAAGGCTTCTAAGTGATAAAAATATCACTGCTATCGGTGGAATTTTCCACGGTGTTAGTGCTTCAACAGAAATGGGAACACATATCTGATAGAAAATCCTGTAACAATCTCAGTATTTCACATTATCGCGTGAAAAGAAAGTCTTTCGAAAGATGTTGAACGTTGTTCTCTTTTGAGAGTAGAAAAGATAGTGAGAGAAGTGGGTGGAGTGCTCCGTGTAAATTGCAGAATAGAAACTACTAAGAACCAATTGGAAGTGTTGTTTTCAAGTCACATGACTTCACATGCGCGTCTCAGGACGTGTACGCGGTGATAGTATCTGGTCACATACGCCATTTGGAAGTAGCGGTCTAATTCAGCGAAGTTTCAAAACGTGAAAAGGAGTAAATCGAAACACATCCGGATTTAATATATCTTCTGAGCTCGATTCAAGCATACAATTGTTAAAGTATAAAACCTTTTATATATTTTTTTTAAAATACCAAGGTGTGTACATTCGGTCACGCACGAAAGTTTAAAAAGACATTCGGCTCCATTTAATGAAAATTTTCATAATAATAAAAAAGAAGCCTAGGTTTAGTTTCTTTGACGTAGTATAAGTTCTTTGATGGGTCTATGAAGAAATGTAATAAGTTCAGATTGCAAAGTTTTCACGAAATATATAGGCGGGTGCGCGCAGTCGGTCGCGCAAGAAAGCCTGGATATGCGCTATCCATTTTATTGAGAACTGTTGCCGAGAGTGCGCACACCGGGTCGTGCACGAAAGTTTAGAAAGGTTATTTTTATTTACAGACAAATTTTAATGCGTTCAAAAAAAGGCAAGGTACAGACTTTCTAATTCTGTATCGCTTTACAAGGAGTCTCTATGCAACTTGAACAGTGAAGAAAACGGCTTGTTTCCGAAAAAAATATTGCCAGAACTTTATTGACAAAAGTATAGGTTGCATACACGAGATATTTCTGA
Organism: Lissotriton helveticus; assembly: GCF_964261635.1. NCBI lineage: Eukaryota > Metazoa > Chordata > Amphibia > Caudata > Salamandridae > Lissotriton > Lissotriton helveticus. Next base: position 1,035,115,707 of record NC_136067.1, on the reverse strand, counting down.
ATTAGCATTTTAAAAACCAATGAAATTCACTGAAAAAACCATAGGTTTTACACACGTTATAGTTAGGAAGTAGCATTTACAAAACCTATGAAATTCACTAAAAAAACCATAGGTTTTACACACGTTATAGTTAGGAAGTAGCATTTACAAAACCTATGAAATTCACTGAAAAAACCATAGGTTTGACACCAGTTATAGTTAGCTGGAAATTTTACTGATATAAAACCAATGAAATTCCACGTTATAGTTAGTTGGACTCACTATAACTTGCGCGTGCAATGCACTGCTGATGACGTCACATATTACATCACTCATGACATGGTCAGTGACATCACTCATGACATCACTGATGACATCATCATTGTGACAGAGTGAGAGACCTCCTTTCACTGTAATGTAACCCTTGAAACACATATTCAAAAATGGAAGTTAACATTTTCAAAAAAATAAAGATACCCATACCAGTTACAAATAAGCATGAGCGCAAAATCCGCTCCGATCGCGGATTTTGCGGATTTTCGGTAAATCCGCGGTCCGCGAACTCTCGCGAATTCACCGAAAATCCGCAATCCGCGATCGGAGCGGATTTTGCGGTCAAAAGTTCAAGCCTAATGCCTAATTTACGATGGCGCCGGCAAGCTGCCAGCGCCATCCTCAAATGGTTACTTAATTAGCTTCAACAGGAAGCTCTAACAGATAAGATAAAGCAGGGGCTCGAGCGCCTGCTTTATTTTATCAGTTGGAGCTTCCTGTTGAAGCTAATTAAGTAACTTTTGCAGGATGGCGCTGGCAGCTTGCCGGCGCCATCGTAAATTATTTACATGGGGAAAAACGGTGGTGTCTTCTTGAATAAATATGAAGGGCAGGGTTCATTCTGGCACGACGGTCCTGGCACAAAAAATAAACCTCAACAGGAAACACTTGCAGATATCAATAACGCATGTGCCCTAGTTGAAGCTTAAATTCAGTGACTCATTCATCAGCCCAAAAATAATCGTGAGCGTTGTGGAGGCTGGGCAGGTGTGCCTTCTTCCCAAATATACCATCGAAAATCTGCTGTGATGCTGGCCAGAGGCATTTGCATCTTTGACTTTGACAAGCGCAATCCCCGTGCTGTTCCTGTGACCAGGGGCTTCTGTCTCTTAATCTGCTGCTCTGATCGGTCTCTGACCTTTTATACACACAAGCGGCATGTGCGCTCGCATGGAAGCCCCGTCCGTTTGGCCCCGCCCGAGCTTCTGTCTCTTAATCTGCTGCTCTGGTCGGTCTCTGACCTTTTATACACACAAGCGGCATGTGCGCTCGCATGGAAGCCCCGTCCGTTTGGCCCCGCCCACACACTCGAGGAAGCCCCGCCCCCAAATCCGCCGATCCGCATAATCCGCGGATTTTGCGGATCCACGATCCGTGAATCCGCAAATTCGTGAATCGTGGATCCGCAAAATCCGCCCATGCTTAGTTACAACAACCAATTCAGTAATACCACCATCAATATACACATCCACTCATTCACCAACAGTTCTATACAGTCACTCATACATATACTTACTCATCATATGTAGTGATATATCTATACATCCTGTTACACACCGACAGTCATTCAAAAGTTATAGACACACATACTCACACATGCAAATAAACTATTGAACATCCATTTATTTGCATATACAGCTATACACATACTACCACTTTTCTTCTGAGGAAACGTACACATACTTACTCTCTTAAATGATCACTTATAGAAACACATACTAACTTAAACAGGAACTCTTACAATCCCTCACTGTCACATATACTCACTGATATACATCAATATTCACATATACTAGATTAAATTAAATTAAAACATGTGTAGTTATTGACAAAGACACTAGTGAGACAGTCATTCACTCACTTACACACACATATACACACTCATCCACCCATACAGTCCTGCACATATGCTGTCTTCAAAACAGATACAAAGAGAGAGTTAGTCATTCATGCATTTATGTGTTAAGTAATACCCCCACCAAACCATACAGACACTCATACTGATACTAAAAAAACATCTAATAATCCATATACATACACATGTAGCTACTCAACCAACCCATGCAGCCACTTATACTCAAAGTGAAACACTAATACATATATTTAAATATTTACTCACTAATATTTATTTATCAAAAAGACACACATTCACTGGATGGTGTCATCAGTGATGTCATGAGTGATGTCACTGACCATGTCATGAGTGATGTAATATGTGACGTCATCAGCGGTGCGTTGCACGCGCAAGTTATAGTGAGTCCAACTAACTATAACGTGGAATTTCATTGGTTTTATATCAGTAAAATTTCCAGCTAACTATAACTGGTGTCAAACCTATGGTTTTTTCAGTGAATTTCATAGGTTTTGTAAATGCTACTTCCTAACTATAACGTGTGTAAAACCTATGTTTTTTTAGTGAATATATATATATATATATATATATATATCCAAACACAATCCCGGAGAATAGAAGTACCAAGGAAAGCAGCACTCGCAGGGGGTTGTTCCAACCAATTTATTACGGCGGAACAAACAGCAACGACGCGTTTCGCCGTAGGGCTTTGTCAAGTTGTGAGAGAAGCGAGGACGCACAAACAATTTAAACTTATCAGGATGTGATGGAAAGTGAAGACGGACTACATGTTTACAAATAAACAGCGGCCATCTTACAGTGTATATACATTCAATGCAAAGTGCTTAAACTTATACAAAATAACCATTATATAATGTTATGTCATATATTTACATATAAATTGCTATATGAGCATTTGATATAGCCCTGTATGGGCACAAAGAACGATCCTAATAACATCCTGAATGATAATGTAGGCTAATGTCAGAGTACATCACATGGAAATTCGATCTAAATTGAACCATGCTTGACAACTGTAAAATCACAATAATGATATGCCAAATAGCATGTTCCCTACCACAAAGGTACAAAGATAAGGCCCACTGATGGGCAGATCCATGGGTGCATGACCTACATACTCCCCTAGTCCAATATCATCTCCACAAAACAAAAGACATATCAATAGCCAAAATCTTCTATAATGATGCAAAAATAAAGAAAACAGTCACAGTTAATAATGAAATTCATCACAATAATAATCTTATCACAGGTCGACACACCCACAAGCCTGTGGTCAGAATCAAAACATACTGGTCAACTTTGTAATACATGCAGAGTATTAGAAATAGATAGCAATAATTTTATCCCAAGTGTACTGATAGCTCCTCATGCATATTCAAACCCTTGGGAATCTTGGTTTGCAAATCAATGATATACCTAGATTCCAGGCGTCGGAGCTTGAGTAAGCGGTCCCCACCTCTAATGCTAGCTGGTACGCTATCGAGACAAATGTACGACAACAGATCCCTGTTGCTGTTGTGCATCTTCTCGAAATGCCTTGCCACAGGGTAAGCCTCATCCTTTTTGGCAATAGCACGCATGTGCTCCAATATTCTCAGTTTTACAGCATTCGTGGTACTGCCAATGTATTTCAAACCACACGGGCAAGTGAGGCAATAAATAGCAAAAGGGGTGGAACAAGTCAAGAATTTCGAGATCTTTTTCGGTGTGGCCAACCCAGGTATCTTGAAAGTAAGCGTCCGCTTACTAAACTTACAGGCCTTACACCGACCACAGGGATAAAAGCCGCTGAGAACCGGCATTTTGGGGGTGATCACAGGAGGAGAGTAATGGCTGGATACTAAATGATCCTTCAAGGATTTTGCTTTCCTGTAAGTGACCAAAGGATTGGTCGGCAGGTCAGCTTTGATAACATTATCCGATAAAAGAATATTCCAATTCTTTTTCAAGATTTTCTTGATCTGACCAGCATTGCGCGAGAAAGTGGTAATCAAACGAAATGCCCCGTTCTTCAAAGATTTACTATTTTTGGGCTCTAACAGATCTTTCCGCTTTATCTTTTTTACTCTCTCTAATGCCCTTGTCAAAACCCCATTTTTATATCCTCTTCTTTTAAATCTCGAAAGGCTAGCAGCCGCCGCCTTTTCAAAATCAACATCATGGGAATTATTTCGCCGCAATCTTAAGAGTTCCCCATAGGGGATACTCTCAATAAGTTTGCGTGGATGACTACTGGTGGCATACAGGGTGGAATTGCCAGCCGTCTTTTTTCTAAACAATTTAGTCTGCAAAGAGCCTTCCTGGTCTACATACACTGTGAGGTCGAGGTAATTGACAGTAGTTTTACTTATCTCACCTGAGAATTTCAAATTTTTGTCATTGTGATTCAATGCCTCAACAAACTCATCAGCAGTTTCCAACGTGCAATTCAAAATTATAAACAAATCGTCTATATAACGATGCCATTGTATAATCATGTCGGTCCATTTCTCATCTTGGCCCCAAGGTGCCAGTTCTTCCCAATGGCCTACAAACAAATTGGCAAAGCTAGGAGCCGAGCAAGCTCCCATAGCTACTCCAGACGTTTGTTTATATAACTGATTGCTGAAAAGGAAGATGTTATTATTCAGACCAAAATTCATAAACTCCATCAGCATCTTATTGTGCTCGTAGAAACACACAGGTCGTTTCTCCAGGAAGTGGGCCATAGCTCTGAGACCATCGCCATGAACTATACATGTGTATAGACTGGCGATGTCAAGAACCAGCATGCAATATGTGTCTTTCCAAATGACTGAACCAATGATAGACAAAAAGTGTTTGGTATCTTGCAAATAGGATGGCAAAGACGTAACCAAAGGTAAAAGGAAAGAGTCAACATAAATCAGTGATGTCACTGACCATGTCATGAATGATGTAATATGTGACATGATCAGCAGTGGATTGCGGGTGCGCGATATATAGTTAGTGCAACTAACTATATATGGAATTTCAATGGTTTTGTGTGAGTAAAATAAGGTTTTTTAAATGCTAATTCCTAACTATATATGGTCTATAACCTATGGTTTTTTCAGTGAATTTTCAAGGTTTTGTAAATGCTAATTCCTAACTATATATGGTCTATAACCGAAAAAAAAATTTGGGGTCATATGGCGCACATAAATTTTGAAAACATTCCTTTACCTCAAAAACGATTTTCAACTCATAATTTGAAAACACTGCACATGGGGAAATGACTTAAAATGTCCTTAAGACACATAAAAGCATTTTTTGATTGCCTTTGCAGCATGTTTCAGTCACCTTTAACATGCCTATGTAACGGAAACATTCAAAATCTAAATTTGCCATGCACAGGTGGGAGCATATTTACAAGCAATTTGCTCCACACACAAACTTCTTACATTGAAATGGGAAAAATAACATCAGAGACTCTCAATTACCTTATAAAGAAGCAGACACCATTATGTCCTTCTCATCAATATTAAAACCATTGCTTTTTCTCAAAAACGATTTACAAGTCATAATTTGAAAACACTCCACAGCTCCTATGCACATAAAAGCCCTGTCAGTACTAATACTTCACATTTTCTCCAATTACAATTTCTCAAAGAAACAAAATCTATTTGTGAAACACTTGAGACAAAGCAACATTTGAAAAACACAACTTTCTTCATAATTTTCTCCTTAAAGCACACTATTTTCTATCTAAATTAAAGAAATTTTTTCTCACCTTAGCAAATACTTTGAGTTTCAAAACAGTCTCAGAAACACACCAATTTGTCTTCAGCAGAGCAAAAGGTATGCACTCCAGAGTCTGCAGCTATCAAAAGCACAGAAATGCTGTAATTCCTCACACAGATCTCTCATGTCACCCAATCAAAACTCTTCCCTCACTTTTTTTCAAAGCAAAACCCTTCCCCCCTCTGCCCCCTCTCTGCTTTTTCTGCATAGCAACCACCTCTTGCAAGACCTCTCACACAACAATGTTGCAATTGAACTCTGAACTCTCAGTGCACCTGCATATCCAAAGCATTCTTTCATTTAATGATTTTTTCTTCGCCACTCAAAATACATCTTTCAACGAACTCATCCATGCACACTAACTTTCTGTTTTCAGCAATCAAAATCCACCAATCACTCTTACTGCTTCATTAACACAGAAACTCCTCAGTTTTTTTCATTTTACACTCTCATTTTTTCAACTGCCATTTCATTGCCACACTTCATCTGACTGCAGGAGAACCTTCTCTCGCCATGTTTTCTGTCTGGATTGTTGGACATAGCTACATCTATTGGGCTCAAAGGTACGCTGAAAACAGGAATTTACCTAACCTCAATTTACAAGATGTGGAAATTAAGTGGTTTGGCCACAGAGGATTAAAATGTCACCAATTGATACCATTGGTGAAAACCTTTATGCATTTGCCAAAACCTGACCTGTTAATTGTGCACTGTGGAGGTAATGATTTGGGCACTTTGACTGGGGTAGGTCTGGAAATGCTTTTAAAGGACACCTTTGAGCAATTGATGGCACTTTTTCCTCAGACTGCCTTGGTATATTCAAATATATGCCAAAGACAGAAATGGAGGTGGTCGAACCAATTTTGTCCACAAATTGAGAAATCGAGGAAGCATGTAAACAAATCTGTTTCAGCTTACATGAGAGACCATGGAATGGGCTCCCTGTACAACAATAACTTGCGTTACTACATGCAAGATATCTACAGAGCAGATGGAGTTCACTTCTCAGATGAGGGCAACAGAGTTTTCACTCTGAATTTAAGACTGTGCATTGGTACCTACTTATAAGTACCTAAATGTACCATAAACCCAAAAGCTCTTCTCAGAGCTACTCTACATCTGATCACTCACAATTATTATTTTACTCTAACTTTTTTCACTAATTTTCAAGAAAGTACGCTCCCCAGAGCGCTTCCCAGTTCGCGAACCGGGCGCACTCCACGCAAAAAAACTAAAAAAATTGTATTTTTTTTTTTTGCCCTGCGAGACCCTTTCAAAGCCTCCACATCAAACCTAGGGGGTCAGGGAGGATCTACTATGCCCCCTTATGGTCATTTGCCCCTTCGCTTTGGCCTCCTCTTGTCTCTCGATCCTACCGAGAGACAAGATGGCAGCCGCTACGGACTGTTTGGAATGTTTACAGACGCCGAAAAACCAATCAGCTTCGCAAACCTCCGTAACGCGAAAAGTACGAGAAGCGGAGCGCTGTTACAGATATATATCTTTTTTTGAACGTTAATTTCTCAAAATCCACTAGAGCACATATATTGAGACCTAGCAAAGGCACATCGGGCTACCAGTCCCTACAATTTTGCCAAGTTTCGTGCAAATCCATTCAGCCGTTCGATTATTATTATTATTATTTTTTTTGCCCCGCGGTGCCCTTTTAAAACCTCCACATCAAACGTAGGGGGTCACCGACGATCTACTATTCCCCCTTATGGTCATTTGCCCCTTCGCTTTGGCCTCCTCTTGTCTCTTGATCCTACCGAGAGACAAGATGGCGGCCGCTACGGACTGTTTGGAATGTTTACAGACGCCGGAGAGCCAATCAGCTTCGCTTCGCAAAGCTCCGTAACGCGAAAAGTACGCGAAGCGGTGCGCTGTTACAGATATATATCTTTTTTGAACGTTAATTTCTCAAAATCCACTGGAGCACATATATTGAGATCTAGCAAAGGCACATCGGGCTACCAGTCCCTACAATTTTGCCAACTTTCGTGCAAATCCATTCAGCTGTTCGATTATTATTATTTTTATTTTTTTTTGCCCCGCGGGGCCCTTTTAAAACCTCCACATCAAACCTAGGGGGTGAGCAACAATGTACTATGCCCCCTTATGGTCATTTGCCCCTTCGCTTCGGCCTCCTCTTGTCTCTCGATCCTACCGAGAGACAAGATGGCGGCCGCTACGGACTGTTTGGAATGTTGACAGACGCCGGAGAACCAATCAGCTTCGCTTCACAAAGCTCCGTTGCGCGAAAAGTCCGCGAACCAGAGCGCTGCCCGGTCCGCTGTTACAGATATATATATTTTTTTAAACGTTAATTTCTCAAAATCCACTGGAGCACATATATTGAGACCTACAAAAGGCACATCGGGCTACGAGTCCCTACAATTTTGCCAAGTTTCGTGCAAATCCATTCAGCCGTTCGGGCTAAAAGTGAGGCCAACCGCCCTATGGAAAACTCAATGTTAAAAACACGTTTTGGGACCCCCCTTTTTTCTCGGCCCCCCCTTGACGAACCCCCCCACAATTTTCAGGGGCTGCTCAGAAACAAAATGTGCCATTTTCCTGAAAATTTCAGCCAATTCCGTCCACAAACGCCAAAGTTATTAGACATAGAATTTTCAAAAAACCCATAGAGAAAAAATCCTAACTATATATACCTACTGGCGACCGCCAGTAGGTAATATACATACATTATTTTCTAATCAACAGGGAAGTGCATCATCAACTACGAGGAGCAGCTATGGGGGCGTGTTTCTCCCCCAGCTATGCATGTTTTCACGTAGGCTGGTGGGAGGAGCACGTCCTCAGAACCCACCATAAAACCATATATAATGCCTATGTACTCTAGTGGTGGAGGTTTACTGACGATATCTGTGTGGTATGGAAGGGGTTGGTAGAATCTGCAGAGGCTTTTATTAGAGCCATCAACATCAATGACCAGAACTTACATTTCACGGCAACTATCAGTGTGCAATTTTTGGATGTGCAATTGATGATATGTGATGGGGCACTTCAAACAAAACTGCACAGAAAGGCTACCGTGGGGAATTCTATTCTACACGTAACCAGCTCCCACCCCAACCACTTAATTTGCAGTATCCCCTATGGGGAATTCCTTTGGATCCATCGGATCTGCGGCTCCCCATTTGATCTGGAAATCTGCCAGAATGAAGCCTTTCAGAGGTTTCTGGCACAGGATTACAAATGGTCCAACCTGTTGTCAGCACTCAGCAAGGCCAATAGTCTTACTAGGGAGGAGTGTCTTGAGGGCAAATCCAATACCACCACCCCTGACCACAGCTCCACCAGTCAAGCAAAAGAGGACTCAGATTCCATGAGACTAATAACCACCTATAGTAGACAATCTACGCAGATCAGACGTATCATCTGCACCCACTGGCCAATAGTACTGATAGACCTGACTCTATCTCAACATCTGCCTCAGTTACCTGCTCCAACATTTAGATGTTTGTGGTTCATGCCTCCCTCCTCCCGCTGAGTGCTTGACGACGGACTCACCGCTGGTGCAAGAGGCTGCTGCTTCTCCGTCAAGGCTGTTGGGCTGCTTTGGCGTTCGCTCCCCACCTTCCCCTGTGCGAGGTTGCTGTAGTCGTGCGGGGGTTGTGGCGGTCCTCCACGGCGAGCAGCGCTAGCTCTTGCCCCCCCCTACGCTGCAGGAGCCAGGGGCCGGGAAGAAGGAGCCGCGAGGAAGGAGGAGCTACCCTGCCTGCCCGCCGAGCTTGAGGCAGGAATCACCATCATCCGCTGCCGCCGCAACCGCGAGAAGCACCCGTGGGAGGCACCTGTCGGTGGCATCTTGCGACAGCTACAACCTCCCTCCATGGTGGTGTTCCTTACCCCGCCTTGCTGTGCCCCTTTTGCCACTGCAGCTGGGGTGGAGGCAGAGGCTGCGGAGGGACTGCCCGAGGGCTGCCGGTGAGTCCAGCTGCCCAGTCGAACTGCCCATTGTGCCCCCCCCCCCCCAAAAGGCAAGAGCAAGAGCGGGCGTAAGAGCCGGCGGCAGAGAGCTGTCAATATCAGGCAGCAATTATCTTTTTTTTTTTTTTTGCGTTCCTCTTCCCTCTCTGGAGTGCCTGGGCCCCTTGCCCTTTCCCTGAGCTGGGGGAAGGGGTCATCTGGATCGGAGAGGGAGTTGGTGCTGGCAGCCAATGTACCAGGAAACCAGGCATTCAGCATCAATTTAGGGCTAAAGGAATCCAAAGGGCAGAAACAAGGGAAAAAAGGAAGAAAGAGGCAAATAAAAAAAAAACCCGACTCAGCCATTGGTTTCTAGCACCTACCACCCAGCGCCCGAAACAACCCACCCCCAAATTGTCCAGCGCAACAAGCACACCGACGCAAGGGCAGCACCCCGTGAAGACAAAGACAACGAATAAGACTTGGAGAAGGAACAGGGGATCACAATGAGATCCGGGAGATCTAGGGATCCACAGGCACCCCTGAATCCTATTAAAAGAGCCAGGAAAGCAAATAAGGGCAAGAAATTCAACATTGACCCAAAGAATACCAGCGAAGAAGACTTGAAGAAAGGGGCAATGGAAGTTGAGAATGAAGGTGGAGGAGAAGCGCAGCTGGTCCCCCTGACCCCCTCACTCCTAGGCCACCCCAGCGCTAACCCTTCATTAAAACTCAAAGGGGGTAGTTAGTTACCAACCAAAAATTTACACAAAATTTCCATTCATTAAAGACGCTGACGCGGTCCTCTGCTTGAACAGCCGGAACGCCAACAACTTGCCTACTCCGATGCTACCCATAACCTACGCAACGGATCAAGAGCTTCAGACAGAGTCAATGAAAGAGCCAACGAGAGGGCTGAAGAGAAAGCCTGCCACAGAGGGGTTTGAGGATGAAGGTGAAGACGAAGAAGAAGAAGAAGTCAGCGATGATAGGGAGTGCCCTGACGTCACACAGACTGAAAAATGCAGTGAGCTTCACAGCAGGGGGACTCTTATGAACATCAGAAAGCGGGACTTCGACCTGGACCTGACCCTGACCTTGGACCAGTCGGAAAAAATAAAGCCATGGGCATACAAGAGGGAGCCTCAAGACCCCATCCAGAGTGCCCAGAACACTGGAACCATAATAAACTGGAGCCTGAATGGCATTTCAAATCCAACTGGAGCAAAAATCTTCCCAGAAGAGAAGAACAACACAGCCAGAGACGCTGGAAAACCCAGGGATACAAAGGGCACTCAAGGCGCCCGGCGCACCGGACACGCTTGACGCACTCAAAACACCAGCATCAGTACCTACTACCTAGTACCTACCAAGAACTTCTGAAAATATACTATGCCAAATGCCACAGCGTGGCAGTTTATGGCGCGGGGGTGTGGGCTATGCTGCCGTAGAAGCTCTTCAGGTGGTAGAGAACGGTTTTATTAGGTACATGCTGGCAATTCCAAAAGGTGCTCCAATCTACGGTAGCCATATCGAGCTGGGTATGGATTACATCACTGATAACATCAAAATCCAGCCCATTCTCTTATGGCACCGAGTTTGGACCACAGAGCAGACCCGCTCACTTATTATGGACTGCCTGGGCCTGGCCAATTAGACAAAAATCCCTTGGCTGGCCTACGTGAGTAACTTCTTTAAGGATATAAACATGACTATGTATTTCCTTGAGCCCTCAACTCTGTTAAGCATTTCAAGGAAAAACTTAAAAATCTTATGCTTGTCACATTTGAGGGAGCTCCGCCTTTCTCAAGAAATTACTAAGAGCTCCAATATCCAGATCCTAAGTGTTCAATCTGCCTTAGGCATTCAACTCTACTTGAAATATCATCTGAATGCATATGAAAAATATCTGCTGCCCTGGTTTCGTTTTAATATATTCTTTCGTATTGTTTCTTTTCCAAAAAAGCAAGATTGGTCAAAATCTATTACCAAGTGCCCATGTGATGATACTTCGGAACAATCCACAATCCATGTTACGCTATTTTGCAGATTTTACGAATTACCTCGAAAGCGTTGGATTGTCCCTTAAATTGTCATCTATGGGCCTGAGATCCTGTCGTCCCGCTTTCATTGCTTTGCAATATTTAGACTCTGAATTTATTGCTAAATGTGTCGCTGGTTTTCTTAAAACATGTATAAAATATCGGTGTAACTATGATTAATTTGTCTTTTAATGCACTCGCACTTTATCAACACTGTTTAACAACCCTGTCTGTTTTTAACCTTAAAATGTATCTCTTTTTATGAAAATGTTGTATATTGGTATAATTCTTTCTGCCGTCCTATTTTTATAAATTGTTTGTTGTAATGTACTTTTTATGGTTTCTAAAAAATTATGGAAACCGAATAAAAGATATATGACTGACTGACTGACCTCGTGCATCAGGCAACCTGAATACGCTGAGCACGGGCCCCGGAATAAAGGCAGGGCAGGGCGCCCCCGGACCACCACAGGATCACATGCGTGAGAAAAACATACTCTCAACACACGATCGCAGGCATGAGCAACCAGAGCACAGCAAAGGAATGGGCAGGATCACTGACCAAGAAGACAAATCAAAGGGGCAGACTCTGGACTCTCCTACCGGAAAGCTTACCATGGCACCGGACTTGCATGCTCTCCAGGCACACACCCAGCAACCAGCACACTCTGAGAAACCCTCAATACCCCCACAAAGCCTTCCTCCAGGCCTTGTCGGTACAGCCTCTATTCCACCAAAGGCCATGGACCCAGAAGCCTCGTACCTCACCCAAGAAGAGTGGGAAGAATTGGTTGCCTCGTATATAGCACCCTCCCACTTGGCTTCACATGAGGTAGCAACAGGTCTAACTTGCAATGCATCACATCCCAGCCATAGTAACATAACACCACAAGCTAAGGGAGACATATGGGAATCTCTCCAGCATACAATGCAACTGTCCGTTAACGCCATCCAATACCAATCGGACAAGATGGACCTCCAGTTGTCTGTTCTACATTCACTATCAATCTTTGTCGCTAACATCGACAACAAGCTAGCTGAACTGAACAGTCTGGTTAAAAAGGCACAAGAAGAGACAGCACTCATACAATCGAACTGCACTGGCATAGCAATCGTGGACAAGTTGGCCACAATCCCAGCAACAATGGATAATCTTCTCTCAGACATCAGGGAGGTGGTAAAACATAGTCCATCGACCGGACAACTGGAGAGAAAAAACAGAGCACGGCAGACAAACAACGAGGGAACTCTGACAGCAACTGAGGGGCCCTTATCCCAAGCACAAGAAGAGCAGAGGTCAAGGGAAAAGCAGCACATAACATTACAAAGATCAAACGGACACCCCAGGGAAGGAGATCTCTTATAGCCAACAAATAGTAATATTACAGCTACACGGGAACACCCCAAAATGGAAGAACCACGGGATCATGGCCGCTCCCTGAAGCAGGGCAGAAAACAAAGAAGGAAGGGCCGCACCCGAAAGCTAAACACCCCCGCAGAAGGCAAAGGCAAGATCAACCAAGCTAGCAATTTAGTTCCACATCCAACGATTGATAAGTCGGCCCAAATGAGCAGTGAAACAGACACGGATCAGGATGCAAGCCCCATTTCCAACCAGGAACAGTGACACATGACTCAAAGGAAAAAGAATCGGAAAAGAAAAACCTCCATCATGGAAACTTCAAAAAAAGAAGATGGCCCGTCCCAGACGAGCAGTGCAAAAGCCGCAAAATCCAATGCTAGTGAAAGCTTGAACAAGTCCCGGGGAAAACCCACTAATTTGAGCGCCAGAAGAAATAAAAAACCTCCCCCCAACGCAGGTAACGGGGCAAAAGCAGGCACATCAACAGCAAGTCCCTCAAACCAGGAGTTCATGGGAACAGATGAACCAATGGCCCCAGACTAGCGAACGCCAGTAGAGGAACCTATCAGGGTCGAGACCACCTCAATAACCGCACAGAGCAGCCCTAATAGGGAAAAGGTACACTTAGGTAACCCTATAATTTCTCTAATTCCGGAATACACATCCAGAGGCACCTTCGACATCCTAAATAGGGGCAACATACTACACCTGCTGAACTCTATTGACAGCTAAACAAATATATCCACCAAGGATTTGGAGTCAGTGGAATTCACAGTCTCACCGGAATACCCAGGGGTAGAAGTCACTAAAACAGTATGGGCCACAACGGAGTTAGCCGAGAGAGTGTTCAAAGAACAAGAAAAGCTCAATAGCTGGGGCATAATTCTTCGCCCATTTGTAAAACCTAGATACCCCGACCCCATGGCATCTGACTTCCAACAACGGAATGTACAAAACCGGGCCAACCAGGACCCTCAGTCACTTTCCGTACTGCGAGGGGCCCGCAGCAACACCCCTGACAATTCAGAACGAAAAGAGCTAGGCTTTAGAAGGCAATACGTTGTGAAAGAGGCAACCAACCTAGACTGGACTTGGTTGTCCAGGACCTTAAACAACAAGTTGGAAAAACATTGACAAAACAAGTCCGTTACCGGGAAATCCTTTAAAAAAAATTTACATTTTAAACTCTGCTCCTGGAACATCAATGGTCTCGGAGATAAGCTCATGGACACAGAACTAAACCTGTACATGCAAAGATACGACCTCATAGCATTGCAAGAAACTTGGTCAGACTCTCCTCCACCACTCCCAGGCTACACCCTGAATTTTATCTCTCCTACACAGAGTGCAAGATTTGGCCACAAAAAGGGAGGCCTTGCTGCATACAGTTCATTAAGAAGCATGTTTGCAGTAGAGCCACTAGCATACAAATTACACCCTCCAATTGCAATGCAAGTACTACGCATCTCCATTCGGGAACAGGCAAAAAACGAGGAGATAATTCTGATTAACCTTTACTTACACCCCCGAGGCAAGAAGCAAGGAGCCCAACAACTGAAAGAAGAGCTTATAAAACTATTAACCGCGGAGAAAACAAATAATCTGATCATTAGCGGCGACTTCAATCAGAATATGCTCAACAACCCAACCACAGAAATTAGCACAGATGAGGACCCATTTGCATGGGAACCACACCCTCAAGATTACTCTTCTGGAGGAAGAAGTACAAAAACCGCACAGCGACTCCTAGCGACACTAGAAGAACTAGGTCTCCGAGCACTAAATGGAAGATTTCCAGGGGACCGCCCCCAAGCGGCAACATTCCACAGTACAACAACCAGTTCAACAATTGATTTTACTTTCCTCTCCAGTAATCTGTTTCAATCGGCAAGTGATTTTCACATCGTCTCACTAGACTTTAGTGACCACTTACCCCAAGTAGTGACACTTGGGGCCTTCACAATTCTAAATCCAGTATGCGCCAATGCCCATAAACTAGACTATACTGCAAATGATCGGCGGATAAAGTGCAGAACAGATGACCCTCAGCGCCTCTTGCTCTACGCTAAGCAAGCACTCGGCGAAGCCCAAAATGAAACAACAGACCTAATCAAGAACTGGGAGAAATTTGCAGAAACTCTACGCAACAACATGGGAACAACACAGAGGAAAAATCAGCTTGAAGCAGCGGGCAAATCTGCAAAGCACACACGGTATTATAATTATAATTTTAAAAACAATGCTCACCTAAATAATCTAAAGACTCTGATCGGTCAAAAACTACGAAGGGTAAGGACAGATCTTGCTGCCAAGGAAGAACTGAGGCTGCTAAAGAACGATCGCAGGAGGCTGGTCTTATGACTTAAGCGAGAAGCAGAAGAGTCCCTGTGGGCTAAACCTTTACAAGATGCCAAATCTAACAACAGCGCTCAATTCTGGTGAAAGATTAATAATCTGTCCAAGGAGCGGAGTCATGGCATTAACTCACACGTAACAGAAGATGACTGGATAATCTTTCTTAGCATGCACTTCAATGGTATTGACACAAATACCCAAAGAATGCCTATAACCACGAAGGACACTGAGGGTCGATTAACGCTCCGCTGTGAACACCACGACCCTCAGCAGCTAGATCAGGCAATTGTAATTAAGTGCGCACTGATCTCCAATAGAATCTCAAAGGGAAGACTTGAGGGGGCGCCAGGACGAAAAGGGATTCCCCCTATACTGTTCAAGCAAGATCCGGATTATTGGGCCGCTGCTCTTAAATCAATGTTTGAAAAAATTCTGCAGACTTCAATAATCCCATCATCATGGAGGGGAGCCATCATTTTACCTATCTTCAAAAAGGGAGACAAGAACGATCCTAAAAATTATCGACTAGTGGCCCTGCTTGACAACGAGGCAAAATACTTTGCGGGACTCCTTCTAGAGGAACTGTCATCATGGGCAGCTGATGTTTCAGCAATTCCATACAATCAAACTGGTTTTTGCAAAGGTATGGGTACCACTACCAATATTCTAGCTCTCTCTTTATTAATTGATACCGCCCTTGAAGCAAAGCAGCCACTATATCTGTGCTACATTGACTATAGCTCGGCTTTCGATCATGTCAACAGAAACTTTCTGTGGGAAAAGTTAAACAAGCTGAACATCCCCCCGTTGTCCTTAAACCAACTAATTCTTCTGCACCTCGAGACATGGGTGCAAGTTAGGCTAGGTTCTGGTGATTACCTAACAAGGAAGATCCCAACAAATACAGCAGTAAAACAGGGCTGTGTACTTGCCCCAATACTTTTTAATCTTTTCATGGGAGAGCTATCAACGCTGCTAAATGAATGCAACTCGCATGCACCAAAGCTAGGGGGCTCCCAGCTGTCGAATCTCTTTTACGCAGACGACCTGTTACTTATTAGCCGGACTCCTGTAGGCCTGCAGCGGATACTGGATATTACTTCAAGATACTCCGCTGCTAAAAGGCTTAACATTAACCGTGAAAAATCCAAAATAATGTGCATTAACCTCCCTCAAAAGAAAGTAACACGGAACCGGCTCTTGTCATCCATGAAGCTGGAAATGGTCTGGGAATATCGATATTTGGGGGTCATCATAGACTGCACGGGCAACTTCTAGCCGCAATGTGAAGCCATAAAAAGGAGAGGGCTAACTACTGCGGTGGCATTGAGAAACTTAAAAAACGCGGTTTCTTGCCCAAGCTTACTTCCTCTCATTAAGGTGATTCAGGCAAAATTAATCCCAGCCATCACTTATGGCAGTGAATCTAGGAGGGAGAGGGATGCTTCCTTAGTAGATAGAACGGTAGCAAAGGCGCTACGTATGATCTTTGAAGGGGTAAGAAATGCCTTCAAGGGAATTTGTTTCTGAACATTTTTAAATCAATAAACCAAGTTGGGAGGACAATTCAATGGTCCCTCAATTATGCAATAAGTCATAAAACCAATTTCTTCAAATCATAGGACAATATTAAAGTGAGAAAGAGTCATAAAATCAACAAGCAAACAAAAACGGGTGTATATGAAAATATTGAATTTATCAAAAGCAAAAGGCAGAAATACATACAAATATGCTAACAGCCCCACAGGAATATCTGTAAACAATCAATGAACAACACTGTAGGTACTGTTGTCACCTCTCCTTTCTAAAAACATGAAACTTAAATTATCATAGGAGAAGGCGATAGTCGACGTTTCGGTCTCTTATGAATTCATCTGTGAGACCATCTTCAGGACTGTGCAGTTTGTATTTGTAGTGCCCTGTGAAGCAACAATGTATCACGGTCCGCAAAATGAATGTCAACCGGGTAATGCGCCGTTATTCATGGCAACTCATGGAGTTGCAGTATGTCAACGTCAACTCAATTGTATGGTCGCAAGTACAGTGAGACTGGTAATTGCTGGCAAAGTAGGGCGAAACTCTCTGTCTATGGCAAGTTGTCACAGTTGGTGTAAATAGTTTGCAAGCTCTAAGGTGTTCTGGAGTGCCGCAAATGGTATAACGCCAAGGTGGCTGTCCACAGATGAATAAATCAGGTGGGCCAAACGGTAGTACCGTACATAATTCGACAATCTAAATTCCGAATTTGTGGAAGCGATTGTGACACAGGGAGCGTGACGGTCCATTTAGACACTTATTTACCCATTTATTCTTCCGTAGACCTTTATACATATATAAAAAATATTTATTTTTCAGAAAGACACACATTCACTGGATGATGTCATTTGAGATGTCATCAGTGATGTCATGAGTGATGTCACTGACCATGTCATGAGTGATGTAATATGTGATGTCATCAGCAGTGCATTGCGGGTGCGCGAAACATAGTTAGCTGAACTAACTATAACTGGGGAATTTCAATGGTTTTGTGTGAGTGAAATGTCCTAACTATAACTACCTACTGGCGACCGCCAGTAGGTAATATATATATACATATATATATTTATATATATCTGTAGCGATCACTAAGGCTGGAGCAGCGGGGAGAAAGAGACTCCGTGGTAGGCGTCTATTATGGAACAACTACCTGTCCCAGAAGGCCATGAGGCACTGGAGGTCGGGTCGATGGGTGGACTCTATTTAGACTCCTCCCGGAGAACAGAACAGTGCTTGTCAATTCTTATCCGAGCGCTCATCTGGTCGGATGGTGTGTTCCCGCCAGAGTTCATGGATTGCCCCTGCGCCGACGAAGAGCCTGCGTGGTCAGTTTCCTTTGATGTCAGCCTGCGCCGACGAAGAGCCTGCGTGGTCAGTATCCTTTGATGTCAGCCTGCGCCGACGAAGAGCCTGCGTGATCGGTTTCCTTTGATGTCAGCCTGCGCCGACGAAGAGCCTGCGTGATCAGTTTCCTTTGATGTCAGCCTGCGCTGACGAAGAACCTGCGGGGTCAGAGTTCCTGTGGGTCTAACAAGACAAGCCTGTTCCTGCACTGCAAGTATATTCTGTGGAGTGTGGGTTCGTATCTTACGTTTATTTTCTCATTTCTATTATTTGTCCTACATGTGCGGAGTGCACAACCTGCTTCACGTACCCTGGGGTTTAATGTTCTGTCATTTTTAGTTCATTAGAGCTGAACTTCGTATTACCTGGAACTATTCTTGTCCACAAGAAGCATTGTGGTTATTACGAGACGTGCTTGGATAGCGTCTCGTATAAGAACTCCCCAAGGCATTTCATAGAGGCAAACTGAGGTGTGTTAAGGAAGAGGAGCGAAGATAACTTCTCTGGACTATTGGCAAGAACCCCGTCACCGTGATTACGAGTATTGTCCGGATTCATTCACGGCAATTACAGGAGGAGGATTCGTGTCGTATACCGGTATCTTCGAAGGGAGGGGTAGCCCTGGACCAAAGATTACCGAGAGCACCAGACACCCCATTTGCCATTTTCACCTCGCGGCCCCTTTCTGTATATATTCAATTAGTGGTGATAACTCCATTGTTGGGTGTTGTGCGGAAGGGAGTCGGGAGGACTATCGCCTTATCGTCTCTGCTGGCCATCGGAGACAGGTTAGTGGCGCATGCGTGTTCTTGCGCTGCTTTCAATCCTGACAGATTGACAAGCTCAAGAATACTGTCCAGCCTAGACGATGGATACGAATACCGTTCTTACCTCCTTATTGGAGAGTTTTATGGAATTACAACATGAAGTTCAGACCTCTTGCGCAGAAAATCAAGCCTTATATAAAGAGGTATCCGACTTGCGTAGAGAGATGTCCGATCTTGCGCATAAGGAATCGGTTGTGAAACCATTGATTAGGCCGGCCACATTGCCCCCACCTCCTTCCTTCCAACCAGGGGGTTCTTTTGTGGCACCTTCAACTTCTACTGAGGCTAATCCAACTGTACATATCGTTCAAAATCATGGTATACCTTTAGCTCCTCCTGAAAGATTTTATGGAGACCCTAAAAAATTTGAAACCTTCCTGAATCAATGTCGTCTGCACTTCCTACGTAAGCCTGTGGTCTTTCAGAATGAGGCATCCAAAACTGCCTTCATGATGTCGTACATGGGAGGGAATGCGTCCAGTTGGACAATCCCTTTACTGGAACGGGATGATCCTGTGCTACAGAACTTTTCTGATTTTTGTCTAGAGTTAAGAAAATTATTCGACAGGAAGTCCCATATGATGTCTTTAGACCGCGAGTTAATGACTTTACGACAAGGATCGCAAGACCTGTTGTCCTACATTACCACGTTTAATCGGCTCATTGTCGAAACAGACTGGCCGGCTCAGAAACGGATTTCTTTGTTTTATCAGGGCCTGAGGAGTGAACTGAAGGATGTATTTGCACAGGTGGTACAACTGCCTTCTACTTGTGAGGAACTTATTGACTTAACTGTTCAACTGGATCACCGGTTGTTGGAAAGGAAGGGGGACAGAAACAGAGGAGACAATAGGTTTTCTTATCCCATGGCCAGGCCCCGACAAGGGGGTGAAGAAAAGACCAAGGCTCTTGAGGGACCTGAACCTATGCAGATTGGGGGAATTCGTGGTCCTCTCACCAGGGAAGAAAAGGACAGGAGACGGAGACTCAAACTGTGTCTGTATTGCGGTAAAGGAGGCCATTTCATCAATGAGTGTAGAGTCAGGAATTACGTTCCGGGAAAGAATCCCCTTCCCCGAGTACAGGCCACCATGAAATCGAGTGAGACGTCGGAAAACTGAAGGTCTCGGATCAGATCGAGACCTCTGATTTGAGACGCCCGCCTAACATGGTCTCCCCTTATGTGGCAAACACCCTTCATCCTGCAGTCGCCCATATGAACGTCAGTGTGTCTTTATGGATAACAGCCCAAGACTCTTTACGAGTCGATGCCCTGTTGGACTCAGGGGCTACAGGTAATTATGTAGATCGAGACTTTGCTTTTCGAATGGAAATCCCCTGCGAAAAGAAGAGGACCCCCGAAATCGTCAAGGCAGTGGATGGGACGGTCCTTTCATCGGGCCCTGTAGTGTATCATACCCTTCCTTTATTGATGGAGTTCGGGTTGGATCACTGTGAACATATCCAGTTCGATCTCATAGATGCCCCACAATTTCGTCTTATCCTGGGCATGCCCTGGCTCACCTTACATGATCCTTTGGTGAGTTGGTCATCTCGAACTGTCAGTATGACTTCTGATTATTGTAAGGAGCATTGTCTGAATAAGATAACCTGCAACTCCACACCTGGACCATCACCCGCTACTTACCTAGCTGGTGCATGTACCGTTGACCTGTTTTGCTGTGCCACGGTCCTGCCGGTTGAGTACCGTGAGTTTCACGCCTTGTTTGGCAAGAAAAAGGCCACCCAATTACCTCCTCATCGTGAATACGATTGCCGTGTAGATCTTGTTCCGGGTGCAGATATTCCGTGCAGCAGGGTATACACCTTGACGGAAAAAGAGACGCTGTATCTGAAGACTTACATAGAGGAAAATTTGGCTACTGGGTTTATAAGACACTCCACCTCTCCTGCCTCGTCACCTATGTTCTTTATTCCAAAGAAGGACTGCGAAGAGCTGAGACCTTGCATTGACTATAGGGCCATAAACGGAGTGACTATTAAGAACCGATACCCTCTGCCCCTGATTCCCGTCTTAATGGATCAATTGAAGGGAGCTCGATATTTCACCAAACTCGATCTCCGAGGAGCTTATCACCTTGTGCGCGTAAAGAAAGGGGACGAGTGGAAAACTGCATTCCGAACCAAATTCGGCCTCTATGAATACCGGGTGATGCCTTTTGGCCTATGCAACGCCCCGGCCGCCTTCCAGTTTTTTATGGATGAGGTGTTAAGGGGGTGTTTGGAATCCTTCTGTGTATTATACATTGATGACATTTTGGTTTATTCTGCCTCACTATTGGAACACATCACACACGTAAAGACCATGTTGGATAGGCTGCAACAACACTCACTGTATGCCAAGTTAGAAAAATGCCTCTTTCATGTTCAAGAGGTGGCCTTTCTGGGATATGGGATTAATGCTCAAGGGTTCAGAATGGTCATGAGCAAGGTCGATGCCATACTGACATGGAAAACGCCACAGAATGTCAAATCTGTGCAGAGCTTTCTTGGCTTTGCCAACTACTATCGGAGATTTGTTCAGGATTTTTCCAAGATCATTCATCCTATCACGCCCCTCTTACGGAAGAACGCTCCCTTCATTTGGGGAGAGGAAGCAGAACGGTCATTCCAGCTTCTTAAGGAAAGGTTCACCCAAGCACCTATTCTCAGACATCCAGACCCTCCTCTGCCATTCATTCTTGAAACTGACGCATCCCAGTATGCTCTAGGTGGGGTTCTGTCACAACGTCACCCTTCCACAGGGCAACTCCATCCTGTGGCCTATTACTCAAAGAAGCGAACGCCCTGTGAAGTCAATTATACTATCACGGACAAGGAGCTCCTTGCCATCAAACGAGCATGCGAAGAGTGGAGACATTATCTCCTAGGGGCATTACATACAGTAGAAATCATTACGGATCATCGTAATTTGTTGTTTTTGAAAACGGCTAAGGCATTAACTCCCCGTCAGTTGAGGTGGACACTCTTCTTTTCCAACTTCGATTTCGTGGTCAAGTATAGACCCGGAACACGCAACGGAAAGGCTGATGCGCTCTCCAGGCTGGAGGATGAAGGGATGATCGTTCGCACTGAACCCCCTTCTATTCTTCGAGAGACAGAGCATTCAGAGTCGTCTATAGCCTTGATCACCTCCGATGATTTCCTAGAGGATGTCAGAGTTGCTTTATCCGACCTGGACATACCGTCCTGGGTCCAGGAAGAGCCGGCACACCGATGTGAAAAAGACCAACTGGCGTACCATTACCATGCCTTGTACATACCCCGGACCGAGTTACAGCGCCAGGTGTTGAACTGGGCCCACGATTCTGTATTGGGTGGACACCTGGGTATTTATAAGACTACAGCTACCGTAGTACGGTCGTTTTGGTGGCCCAGCGTCCGAACTGACGTAAAAGAATACGTAAAAAATTGTGCAATTTGTGCCCAGGGAAAATCCAGTCATACTAAACCATCGGGTCTGCTGCATCCGTTACCCATTCCACCCAGGCCCTGGCATACCTTATCAATGGATTTTATTGTGGAGATGCCTCCCTGTGCTAATCAAACAGTTATTTTGGTGGTAGTTGACCATCTTACAAAAATGGGACATTTCGTATCCTTGCCAGGCCTCCCTACCTCCTGGGAGCTGGCCAGGGTTTTTCTGCAACACATTGTGCGAGCTCATGGATTACCGAGTGTGGTGATAACAGATCGTGGGACACAATTCACTTCTCGTTTTTGGAAAGCTCTCTGTACCATCCTCCAGATTGACGCACGCCTCTCCTCAAGTTATCATCCACAGACAGATGGGAAAACAGAATGTTTGAATCAAACTCTTGAACAATATCTTCGTTGCTTTACTATGCAAAATACCACTGAATGGACCACCCTTTTGTGGTTGGCAGAATTCGCGTACAATAACTCCTTTTTTTTGCCTTTACGGATTCCATCCAAATATGCTTCCTTTTGACTGGCCAGCTGAATCCCTGGTTCCTACCATCCATGAACATCATGCTCATCTCCGGGCGGTTCTGATAGAGGCTCGGATCTGTTTAGAAAAAGCTCAAGCAGCCCAGAAGCTTTTTGCTGATAAGAGAAGGTCCCTGGAGCCTGAATATAAGGTAGTGGATAAAGTTTGGCTTTCCACACGTAACCTGCACCTGAAAGGAATCAATAAATTGAAGCCTAAGTTTGTTGGTCCCTATGGTATCCCAGGTGGTGAATTCCGTGGCCATGAAACTTTCTCTACCGGAGGCCTGGTCGATACATCCTGTGTTTCACGTGTCACTCCTACGTCCTTGCCTTCCGGGCGTTCGTTTACCTGACCGCCCTCGACCTATGGAGATCGAAGGTCAAGACGAATATGAGGTCGCATCTATCCTGGACTCTCGCATGGTGCGTGGCAGGATTCAATACCTAGTTGATTGGAAGGGTATGGACCTGAGGACCGGACCTGGGAACCTGTGGTTAATCTTCATTGTCCTGACTTGGTTGCCCAATTCCATGTGAGTAACCCTGGTAAGCCGGGTCGACCGCCGGGACGGCTGTCCTCGAGAGGGGGTACTGTAGCGATCACCAAGGTTGGAGCAGCGGGGAGAAAGAGACTCCGTGGTAGGCGTCTATTATGGAACAACTACCTGTCCCAGAAGGCCATGAGGCACTGGAGGTCGGGTCGATGGGTGGACTCTATTTAGACTCCTCCCGGAGAACAGAACAGTGCTTGTCAATTCGTATCCGAGCGCTCATTTGGTCGGATGGTGTGTTCCCGCCAGAGTTCATGGATTGCCCCTGCGCCGACGAAGAGCCTGCGTGGTCAGTTTCCTTTGATGTCAGCCTGCGTCAACGAAGAGCCTGCGTGGTCAGTTTCCTTTGATGTCAGCCTGCGCCGACGAAGAGCCTGCGTGGTCAGTTTCCTTTGATGTCAGCCTGCGCCGACGAAGAGCCTGCGTGATCGGTTTCCTTTGATGTCAGCCTGCGCCGACGAAGAGCCTGCGTGATCAGTTTCCTTTGATGTCAGCCTGCGCTGACGAAGAACCTGCGGGGTCAGAGTTCCTGTGGGTCTAACAAGACAAGCCTGTTCCTGCACTGCAAGTATATTTTGTGGAGTGTGGGTTCGTATCTTACGTTTATTTTCTCATTTCTATTATTTGTCCTACATGTGCGGAGTGCACAACCTGCTTCACGTACCCTGGGGTTTAATGTTCTGTCATTTTTAGTTCATTAGAGCTGAACTTCGTATTACCTGGAACTATTCTTGTCCACAAGAAGCATTGTGGTTATTACGAGACGTGCTTGGATAACGTCTCATAAAGGAACTCCCCAAGGCATTTCATAGAGGCAAACTGAGGTGTGTTAAGGAAGAGGAGTGAAGATAACTTCTCTGGACTATTGGCAAGAACCCCGTCACCGTGATTACGAGTATTGTCCGGATTCATTCACGGCAATTACAGGAGGAGGATTCGTGTTGTATACTGGTATCTTCGAAGGGAGGGGTAGCCCTGGACCAAAGATTACCGAGAGCACCAGACCCCCCATTTGCCATTTTCACCTCGCGGCCCCTTTCCGTATATATTCAATTAGTGGTGATAACTCCATTGTTGGGTGTTGTGCGGAAGGGAGTCGGGAGGACTATCGCCTTATCGTCTCTGCTGGCCATCGGAGACAGGTTAGTGGCGCGTGCGTGTTCTTGCGCTGCTTTCAATCCTGACAATATCCACCACAGTATGATTCGGAGACCCAAGGCTGAACTTGATGGCAGTCCTGATCAGGCTCTGGCAGCCCTAAACATCCAACAACAAGCCACACAGTCAAGAGATCACCAGGACACTCTGGGATGCTTCAAATGTCTATTCGTGCTGTGATGCTTTGTTCCAAAATTTTTCAGCTGAACAAGGCGAAAGTCGAAACGCATTGGGACGAAGCGTCACTGCATGAATAAACATTTGAAGCATCCTGGAGTGTCCTGGTAATCTCTCGACTGTGGGGATTGTTAGTGGAGATATATATATATATATATATATATATATATATATATATATATATATATATATATATATATATATATATATATATATATATATATATATATATATATATATATATATATATATATATATACATGTGATCAAGGCCTCTGGGCAGGTTGAAACGTTATGCTGGTGGCGATATAAAAAATAAAAATATTTATAAAAATATTTATTCACCACAAGCCTGGGTCGGCTCTTGTTTTCTGTGCTGGCAGTATCCTGGCGGAGCAAGGATTGCTAGTGCTGTTGGTGTGAGTGGTTGCTGCATATGTATATATATATATATATATGAACTCCACTATTGCTGGTAGAAGGGGTCAGCTGTCACGGGCGGTCCTGCATGTAGCTACCAGCCAGCCACATAAAATTCTTCAACAAAGCTCCACCAATTATGGAAAGATGCAGGACACTTGTAGTTCAGTGATATTAGATTTATTCCGCAGATGAAAAGTAACGACGCGTTTCGCCAATACGGCTTGATCACGCTCGTCTGCATGTAAACACAGCCATTTTTTATATACATCCAACACCCTAGTGCATGGTTACAAACTTGGAAAATAAGCAGCCATCTTGGAATGGTAAAATGGCCCGAGGAAGATATCTGGACATACATGTGTAATGATGATATAATTATGCATTTACGAGATTCTGACATGTAGAAAACATTTTGGAAGTTCAAATTATGTGATTTGATCAAACGTAATTCTTTTGACAGTAATTAATATATTTGTTGATTTAATATGTATATAATTCATGTTACATGTTTTTGAAGTATATGAATGTCAGGAATTGCGACCCGGACGGGTTATCAAATGTTTACCATTAACATTTTACCATTCCAAGATGGCTGCTTATTTTCCAAGTTTGTAACCATGCACTAGGGTGTTGGATGTATATAAAAAATGGCTGTGTTTACATGCAGACGAGCGTGATCAAGCCGTATTGGCGAAACGCGTCGTTACTTTTCATCTGCGGAATAAATCTAATATCACTGAACTACGAGTGTCCTGCATCTTTCCATAATTGGTGGAGCTTTGTTGAAGAATATATATATTACCTACTGGCGGTCGCCAGTAGGTATATATAGTTAGGATTTTTTCTCTATGGGATTTTTGAAAATTCTATGTCTAATAACTTTGGCGTTTGTGGACGGAATTGGCTGAAATTTTCAGGAAAATGGCACATTTTGTTTCTGAGCAGCCTTTGAAAATTTGGGGGGGGTTCGTCAAGGGGGGGCCGAGAAAAAAGGGGGGTCCCAAAACGCGTTTTTCCCATGTTAATTTCCATAGGGCGGTTGGCCTCACTTTTAGCCCGAACGGCTGAATGGATTTGCACGAAACTTGGCAAAATTGTAGGGACTGGTAGCCCGATGTGCCTTTTGTAGGTCTCAATATATGTGCTCCAGTGGATTTTGAGAAATTAACGTTTAAAAAAAGATATATATCTGTAAGCGCGGACCGGGCAGCGGCCTAGGACGCGTACTTTTCGCGCAACGGAGCTTTGTGAAGCGAAGCTGATTGGTTCTCCGGCGTCTGTCAACATTCCAAACAGTCCGTAGTGGCCGCAAACAGTCCGTAGTGGCCGCCATCTTGTCTCTCGGTAGGATCGAGAGACAAGAGGAGGCCAAAGCGAAGGGGCAAATGACCATAAGGGGGAATAGTAGATCCTCGCTGACCCCCTAGGTTTGATGTGGAGGTTTTAAAAGGGCCCCGCGGGGCAAAAAAAAAAAAATATAATAATAATCTTACGGCTGAATGGATTTGCACGAAACTTGGCAAAATTGTAGGGACTGGTAGCCCGATGTGCCTTTGCTAGGTCTCAATATATGTGCTTCAGTGGATTTTGAGAAATTAACGTTCAAAAAAAGATATATATCTGTAACAGCGGACCGCTTCGCGTACTTTTCGCGTTACGGAGCTTTGCGAAGCGAAGCTGATTGGCTCTCCGGTGTCTGTAAACATTCCAAACAGTCCGTAGCGGCCGCCATCTTGTCTCTCGGTAGGATCGAGAGACAAGAGGAGGCCAAAGCGAAGGGGCAAATGACCATAAGGGGGCATAGTAGATCCTCGCTGATCCCCTAGGTTTGATGTGGAGGTTTTAAAAGGGCCCCGCGGGGCAAAAAAAATAAATAATAATAATAATCGAACGGCTGAATGGATTTGCACGAAACTTGGTAAAATATTAGGGACTGGTAGCCCGATGTGCCTTTGCTAGGTCTCAATATATGTGCTTCAGTGCATTTTGAGAAATTAACGTTCAAAAACAAGATATATATCTGTAACAGCGCTCCGCTTCGCGGAGATAAAATTATATCTGTATTACGTAGCTGTTGCTAGCACCAGTTAGCGACGGCTAGTAGGAGATAGCGACCATCTTGGGCCCCACTTTGCATGTGAGTGATATTTATCACTAATGACATGCAAAGTGGGCATGCCAAGATGTTAGCGACTGGAAACAGTCGCTAACATCGCTATCTCCTATTATCAACTTTTGGAAATATTCGAGATAAGCGCGAATATCTCCAAAAAGTAACAGCTGCCCTGAGCAGTTCTTAGCCATGTTATCCAATGGGAGGTGGATAACATGGCTAAGAGCATTAGCTCGGTAATGCATGAATATCGCGGAGTTTTCAGCGATATTAATGCATTGCGCTCGTTTTTTATCGTATTTGCGATAAACCTTGATAATAGCAAGGTTTATCTGCGATAATTTCTGACGGTAAAAAAATCTTTGCAATGCATCGTTAGGGATAAATATCGCTTAACTTTGGTAATATGCCCCAACGTCTGTTAACGTTCGATTCGAAGGAAATCAGGAATTGTTGAAAAACATTGTGTGCGCCATCTTGTCTTTTTTCAAATGCCACACTTTTGTCGTGCACGGCAGCCATTTTAGATGCCTTGACCAGATCCACTCTGTGCACGCTGTCGATCCTTAGCATGGCTCCCCACCCTCGCAAGCATCTCCCCCAGGCAGTGGTCACCCCCGCTCTCTGTTTTATGCATGGGTAATAAACCTCCCCCCATCTGCGCTGTTCTTCCCTGAGAATCACACCCTGTGCCCGCCCGACACCTCCCTTTCGCCCTATTCACTACCGCACCCTCTGACACTCCTTTTCCTCTGTGTCCGATTGTCCAGGCCGGTCCTAGGCTATCAGCTAGCCCTGCAGATGTAGTTTATAGCCACAGCTGTAAAGAATCACCCGTCTTCAAAGGAGTTATAGTAGATCAAGGCCCACACTCGATGAGATCCGTCACAGCAGAAGCGTTGCTATTATCTGAAAACCATCCTGTATTGTGATTGGGGAGGGGACCGAGCGTGAAGCGGAAGATTCCAGGGATGACTCTTTGTACATCAAAGTTTTTACAATTATGTGTCACATTAAAAATATATAGCACTCCGACAAAGTAGTAAGATTATAAAACTTTAATAATTTATAAATATATACAAGAAAACAAAAATAGTAATAACATATAAACATTTTTAGAGAAAAACAACGAAGTAGCGGTCGGCTGTGCGAATAGTCCCAACGCAGCACAACGTCCAGATTTCCGGCGTGGGGCGTCGCGGGGGGTGGGTGATCAGTAGCAAACTGTTGTGCGAATAGTTCCAAGGCAGCAGAACGCGCCGAAATCTAGATGACACAAAAGTGATGTCTAGTAAGTTGCCACCCAGCAAATAACGGCGTGGGGCGTCGCGGGGGGTGGGTCATCAGTAGCAAACTGTTGTGCGAATAGTTCCAAGGCAGCAGAACGATGGCACCAAGGTGATGTCCAGTAAGTTGCCGCACTGGTTTTGGTATCCTACAATGCTGCTCCGAATAACGGCGTGGAGCGCCCCGGGGGAGGCGGCGTGAACGGGCCTCTCCAGGTGGAGTCTCGTCTGTTGTAGTGGGGCGCCCCTTTACCGTTTCAGTTGCCATTCCGTCCGCTTTTGGTCCACTGTGTCAAAATCCGCCATTCAGCTGAGTTGCGCCCACTCTTGCGGTGCAGCGATAGGCGGCTGTCACAGGACTCTCAAAATGGCGGCAGGCTGTTTCCTTTTTGGGCCTGGTCCACTGAAATGGCCCTGGGACACCTTGGAAATCGGACGCTTGTCTGCTAGGTCTTGGACCCCATTCTCGAAAGCGTCCCCTCCGCCTTGAGAATTCATCAAAAGTTTTGGGGGCCCCGACTCCTGCAGGCTTCTGGTGGGGAGCGGCTGCCATGATTGCTCGCGGAATGACCACGACGGAGCTACGAGATGGTGGTGCTCTCATGGTGACGCCAGCTTCAGTCTGAAACATCCAGAAACAAGGTGGGGCTTTCATCGTTTGGGGGAAAAAAAAAGTTTTCATCCAATGAAAAGTGTTGTTTTTAGGTCATATGATCAAGCCTTCCATCATTAGGAAACCAAAAGTAAAATGAACCAATGAAAAGTTTTATAAACAAGTCACATGACCTGTTATGCGGCATAGGGTATAAAATGCGGAGAAAATACGTTGGCACGTGAGGCGGCGTCAGTAGCGGACCGATGTGCGAATAGGCCGAAGGCAACACAACGCGCCAAGATCCGGATGGCATCGAGGTGGTGTCATAGTTGAGAGTTCTGAGCAGCGGTTGTAACACTGTCTGAAGCTTATTTGCAGCTGCTGCAGCTTCACTACGCGCCAAGATCCGGATGGCACCGAGGTGGTGTGTAGGAAGTTGCCGCACTGGTGTGGCCATCCTACAATGCTGAAAGTCGGCGTGGGGCGCCCCGTTGGCCTGTGAGTTTGCGTCAGTAGCGGACCGATGTGCGAATAGGCCGAAGGCAGCACAACGCGCCAAGATCCGGATGGCACCGAGGTGGTGTCTAGTAAGTTGTCGCACTTCTGTGGCCATCCTACAATGTTGAAAGTCGGCGTGGGGCGCCCCGTTGGCCTGTGAGATGGTGTCAGTAGCGGACTGATGTGTGAATGGGGCCAAAGGCAGCGCAACAATATTTTCTACTATATTTCCGGTGTAGAAGAGACCACAAGGCGCTGAGATGCCAAGATCCGGATGGCACCGAGGTGGTGTGTAGCAAGTTGCCGCACTGGTGTGGCCATCCTACAATGCTGAAAGTCGGCGTGGGGCGCCCCGTTGGCCTGTGAGATGGCGTCAGTAGCGGACCGATGTGCGAATAGGCCGAAGGCAGCACAACAATATTTTCTGACTGACACCACAAGGCGCTGAGATGCCAAGATCCGGATGGCACCGAGGTGATGTCTAAGTTGCGGACTGATGTGCGAATGGGGCCAAAGGCAGCGTAACAATATTTTTTGTATGGAAGATACCACTAGGCGTTGAGATGCCAAGATTCGGATGGCACTGAGGTGATGTCTAGCAAGTTGGTGTGGTCATCCTACAATGCTGAAACTCGGCGTGGGTCACCCCATTAGCCTGTGAGATGGCGTCAGTAGCGGACCGATGTGCGAATAGGCCGAAGGCAGCACAACGCGCCAAGATCCGGATGTCACCGTGGTGGTTTCATAGTTGAGAGGCACTTCATCTGCAGTGGGGCGCCGAGATCCGGATGGCACCGAGGTGATGTCTAGCAAGTTGCTGTACTGGTGTGGTCATCCTACAATGCTGAAACTCGGCGTGGGTCGCCCCATTAGCCTGTGAGATGGCGTCAGTAGCGGACCGATGTGCGAATAGGCCGAAGGCAGCACAACGCGCCAAGATCCGGATGTCACCGTGGTGGTTTCATAGTTGAGAGGCACTTCATCTGCAGTGGGGCGCCGAGATCCGGATGGCACCGAGGTGATGTCTAGCAAGTTGCTGTACTGGTGTGGTCATCCTACAATGCTGAAACTCGGCGTGGGTCGCCCCATTAGCCTGTGAGATGGCGTCAGTAGCGGACCGATGTGCGAATAGGCCGAAGGCAGCACAACGCGCCAAGATCCGGATGTCACCGTGGTGGTTTCATAGTTGAGAGGCACTTCATCTGCAGTGGGGCGCCGAGATCCGGATGGCACCGAGGTGATGTCTAGCAAGTTGCTGTACTTGTGTGGTCATCCTACAATGCTGAAACTCGGCGTGGGTCGCCCCATTAGCCTGTGAGATAGCTGTTCTTTGGATTTGGGCCTGGCTCGTCTGCTGTAGTGGGGCGCCCCTTTACCGTTTCAGTTGCCATTCAGCTGAGTTTCGGCTGCTCTTGATGCTACAGCGACAGGCGGCTGCAACAGGACTCTCAAAATGGCGGCCTGTTCTTTGGATTTGGGCCTGGTCCACTAAAATGGCCCTGGGACACCTTAGAACTCGGACGCTCGATTTTTTTTTCCTTTCCTGTACATGCAAAAAAAGGTAAATGCCCGGTACGTTACACGCTTCATCTGCCACGATGAACTCTCCAGAGGAACCGAAAAAAAATATAGTTGTGGTAACTATACCATGCATCGTCATATGGAGAGGTGGCACCAATTAATTATAGTGCTGCATAAAAGAGAGATTTGGAGGAGAACCCCTGACCTGCTAGTACATTCATCAAAGAAGTGGCACTGAGAGCTTCAGAGGCAAGGGAAACGGTCCCAAATTTTTAGAAGAACTTTGGAAAGATTAAAATGACATGTTTAGATTGTGGCAAATTAATTTCATGTGGACAGATGAGTGTTACTCTAATAAATACAGCATATGAACATCATCATAGTCGATGGTTGGTAGAGACATTTTGACTATATCCTGGACCTGCCCGTCCTCGCCCAAAATGGCGCCGGAATAAATGGGACTCGTAACTCCTTGTTGTGTACTGGTTGCAGAACCTTGAAATCACGAGATACGTATGCAGTTTTGAAGCACATGGCGGGCGGGGACGAGAATTGATTGAATATTTCGACATCCCTATTGATATTAAGTTCTGATGTGTTATTGATTACTGTACTGTTGAAAGTTCGAATTAACGTCACCCATGGTACTTGCCCGCAAATGTATATCTAGATAATTTTATTGTAACTGGCCCTGTCGTATTTTAATTATAAAATGTACGTCCACCGATTCCGTAACTGTTAGACACCTTAGTTCTTGCAACCTAATGGCCCGCCCGTTACGTTCCTCTACAGTGTAAATGTCTACTCATCACATACGATTACAGTTTGCTCCGTGGCCGGCCCACGTGGTTATAGGCTCGTATTTGTATAATGAAATTTTCACAATAAAGGTTTTTAAAAGAAAACATGGTAGTAGTATATACATTGGTAAAGTTTGTAATAATAGTCACTGTTTTAGAATCATTAAAAGGCAAGTGAAATAAAGCAGACCAATTACATGAAGGGTAAAAGGTATAATACGAAGGAACGCAGTAAAGATAAATGGTCAAGGGCTGTTGTGTTTTCTATTCCTGCAACATAAAGTGATCGATAAGAATCTCATATTCAGGCGTATCGGCGACTAAGACAGCAGGTCGACCCTCTTTTGCTCAACGGCTCCATCATGGGACGAAGAAACGCTCTTTTTCTCGAAAAAAGAATATATTTTACTTGCAGGACAGTTGTAAAATTTCCGGGAAAGTACATTAGTCTGGAACATTATAACATATATTTAAGAAAAAATAATGTTCGGAAGTAATGAAAAGCGTAATTTTTAGGTCATATGACCAAGCCTTTCATCATTACAATAAGAAAAGTAAAATGAACCAATGAAAAGTTTTATTAACAAGTCACATGACTTGTTATGCTTACGTTACGCGCTGCGCGCCCCGGATGACTTCCGGATGCGCTAACGCGGCGCGTCATATGACGCATTACGCGACAACGCAGGTCCAGAATATAGTCAAAATGTCTCCACCAACCAGCGGTCGGAACACAACCCCTTTCAGCAGGCTAAATAGTTCTGTTAAATGACAACAGAAGGGACAGGCAACAAGAACCATCAGTCAAAGAGGGGAGGGCTAGTTCTTCTCTACCGGGTTACATTGGGGCGCTACCGGAACTGATCGAATTGGTAGTCTACAGTGTTTCTGGATGTTTCAGACTGAAGCTGGGGTTAGCATGAGAGCAGCATCATTTCGTAGCTCCGTCGTGGCCATTCCGCAACCAATCATGGCAGCCGCTCTTTATCGTTATTTTGGGCGGGGTGGGTGGCGGAGCCGAGCTGTTTTGCAGCCATCATTGTGTGGAGTTCAGTTCATCTCACTAGTTTTGTATTTGTCATGAGGGGTTGTTCCTAATGTTTCTATTTTAGCGAGGTCAAAAAGAGATCCCATTAGTGGCCTACTGATTTTAATCGATTCCTTTTCTTTTTTTTACACGATTTTTCGTTATCTGCAAAGACTAAACAGAGTATTGCGACTCTGTGTTTGTTTGTAAATAGAGAATGAACCAAAGAGAACTAATTCTAAAACAGTAAATACTTGGATAACAATCAATCAAATGGAGAGAGAAGCAGGCACGACGGATTACAACGGGGGCAAAGGCCTGCGTTAACTACCTTTCACTATCTGCAAAGAGAGAGTACTCCTAATAGAAATGAGGGGGGGGGGCACCATTCAAAGCAGATCAGTGTGCATAAACACGAAAATGTTTTCACTTACCACGTACTTGACATTCGACAGCTTATGATATTTGCTATTAAAAAAACATTGAAATTCACTGAAAAAACCATAGGTTATAGACCATATATAGTTAGGAATTAGCATTTACAAAACCTTGAAAATTCACTGAAAAAACCATAGGTTATAGACCATATATAGTTAGGAATTAGCATTTAAAAAACCTTATTTTACTCACACAAAACCATTGAAATTCCATATATAGTTAGTTGCACTAACTATATATTGCGCACCCGCAATCCACTGCTGATCATGTCACATATTACATCATTCATGACATGGTCAGTGACATCACTGATGACATCACTGATGACATCTCAAATGACATCACTGATGACATCACTGATGACATCTCATTTGACATCAATGACCACATCACTGATGATATTATTCATGTGACAATACAATGCATCTCTTCACATTTTAATATAACCTCTGTTTCACCCAGTGTTAAAAACAGAGTATAATTTTTGAAACCATTGACACACCAATACTAGTTACTACATACGTACTCACTGATTCCTACGTCTACACACACATTCACTCATTCACCCATACAATCATTCATACATACAATCACTCATGTTTACAACACAATCATATGCACTCATACACCTATACAGACACTCACACTCTGCCACTCATCCATGGAGTTACTCACACACCTAGTCAGTCCTGTAAAGAATCAATCACACTTCCATTTTCTACTCTATACAGTTAAACATAGAGCACCTTACGTTTTCAACCATATACTAACACATACTTACTCTCTTATACAATCATTGATACAAGTACACATTGATCTGTACAGAGTCACACACCTCCCATCCAGCCACACACACACTCAGTCTCCCATGCAAATACTTGGGCAATCAATCAATAACCCATATAGTTACTCATATAGCTACTGATCAACACATGCAGCAGTTTACAGAACAACAGACATAATGATGCACAAATTAAGACAGTTTAGTCACTAACCCATGCACTCAGTGAGACACATTTAATCACTCACTCATACATTCAGTCATGCACCTACTAAATCCTTCGTCCAGACACTTATACATCCACTCATTCTTCAATATGTAAGACATATTTTAACTTTACAGAAACATAGTCACTGGATGTTGTCATCAGTGATGTCATCAGTGATGTCATTTGAGATGTCATCAGTGATGTCATCAGTGATGTCACTGACCATGTCATGAATGATGTAATATGTGACATGATCAGCAGTGGATTGCGGGTGCGCAATATATAGTTAGTGCAACTAACTATATATGGAATTTCAATGGTTTTGTGTGAGTAAAATAAGGTTTTTTAAATGCTAATTCCTAACTATATATGGTCTATAACCTATGGTTTTTTCAGTGAATTTTCAAGGTTTTGTAAATGCTAATTCCTAACTATATATGGTCTATAACCTATGGTTTTTTCAGTGAATATATATATATATATATATGTATTACCTACTGGCGGTCGCCAGTAGGTATATATAGTTAGGATTTTTTCTCTATGGGATTTTTGAAAATTCTATGTCTAATAACTTTGGCGTTTGTGGACGGAATTGGCAGAAATTTTCAGGAAAATGGAACATTTTGTTTCTGAGCAGCCCCTGGAAATTTGGGGGGGTTCGTCAAGGGGGGGCCGAGAAAAAAGGGGGTCCCAAAACACGTTTTTCCAATGTTAATTTCCATAGGGCGGTTGGCCTCACTTTTAGCCCGAACGGCTGAATGGATTTGCACGAAACTTGGCAAAATTGTAGGGACTGGTAGCCCGATGTGCCTTTGCTAGGTCTCAATATATGTGCTCCAGTGGATTTTGAGAAATTAACGTTCAAAAAAAGATATATATCTGTAACAGCGGACCGGGCAGCGCTCCGGTTCGCGTACTTTTCGCGTTACGGAGCTTTGTGAAGCGAAGCTGATTGGTTCTCCGGCGTCTGTAAACATTCCAAACAGTCCGTAGCGGCCGCCATCTTGTCTCTCGGTAGGATCGAGAGACAAGAGGAGGCCAAAGTGAAGGGGCAAATGACCATAAGGGGGCATAGTAGATCCTCCCTGACCCCCTAGGTTTGATGTGGAGGTTTTAAAAGGGCCCCGCGGGGCAAAAAAAAAATAAAAAAAAAAAATAATAATAATCGAACGGCTGAATGGATTTGCACGAAACTTGGCAAAATTGTAGGTACTGGTAGCCCGATGTGCCTTTGCTATGTCTCAATATATGTGCTCCAGTGGATTTTGAGAAATTAACGTTCAAAAAAAGATATATATCTGTGACAGCGGACCGGGCAGCGCTCCGCTTCGCGTACTTTTCGCGTTACGGAGCTTTGTGAAGCGAAGCTGATTGGTTCTCCGGCGTCTGTAAACATTCCAAACAGTCCGTAGCGGCCGCCATCTTGTCTCTCGGTACGATCGAGAGACAAGAGGAGGCCAAAGCGAAGGGGCAAATGACCATAAGGGGGCATAGTAGATCCTCCCTGACCCCCTAGGTTTGATGTACCATTTTGCCAAGTTTGGTGTAAATCCGTTCAGCCAATCAGGCTGTAGACGTATCTAAATGTCCTATGGAAAATTGCATGGGGAAAACACATTTGAAAGTGTTGAAATTTAGAACCAATTAAAATGTTACTTTGGTTTTGTATTTGTGTGTGATGAAAGTTAATTGGTTATGTATATATCTAAAATGAGAGGAAACCACAGCCATTTTGTGATACTACTGTCTGAGGTACATTTGTGAGGAATTTTTGGTGCTCAATTTCTGGTGTTTGATTTACACAGTACTAACGCTTCTCCTACTTTCAAAAAGGTGAGTTGTTAATTTGTAAGGGGAACTATGTTGTACACTTTAAGATAATTTGAAAAAAAAATTCTGTTATTTATTTACAGTCCTTCTGTTATACTAAATACTTGATAAAGTTAGTTTTATATTATGTATTACTAAAAACGATAAATGAAAGTGATTATTTTTTTCTGCAATTTACAGCAAGAAATTTCAAAATAAAATGGATCTCAATGAAGAGACCGTGGCAATTTCTTTTGAATTATCCACTACATTTATTGAAATTGACAGCACCAATAATGAAATATTCTCACAAGGAGGAGATGACTTGAATGATTTTTTTGATCAATCTCTTGACGGCGAATTTATCGAATGTTTGGAGACCATAGAGTTACAAGAATCATCATTGCAGACTTTTCATGAGGAGATTCCTGATGAGATGATTGAAGAGGAAATTCCTGATGAGGACATGTTACTAGTTCTTTCAAATTATGAAAATTCAGAAGAATAAATTTATATTTAGAAATCAAAAATTGTTTGAGACATTATTCATTTTTATTTTTAATTTATGAGGTTGTAGCGAAGTGATTGTAGTATAAAATGAGACTTATAGTATAGAGTGCAACATTTTTATGTTACATAGTAAGTTTACTCATATTTACTTCCCTTCTCCCACTATATTATCTCCAATGTGTATTTGACATCTCTTCTTCATCTCCGGCCTCCTTTCTCTCACTGTCTGTCTCTGATGCATCCTATCGCTGCCATTTTGTGTAATTACAGAAGAGAGTAAAATAAAATAGTTCAGAACGTGAAAAGGGGGCAAAGTAGAGTACCCCTCACCCCCTAGGCCTTCTCAGGCGGTCCCAAAAGGATCAGTTCCTGCTTTCCTGAGAGATTATGGTATGAGTTCCATATACCACAATAACTTGCATTACAACATGCAAGATATCTATCTCCTATTACCAACTTTTGGAGATATTCGCGCTAAGCGCGAATATCTCCAAAAACTAACACCTGCCCTGAGCAGTTCTTAGCCATGTTATCCAATGGGAGGTGGATAACATGGCTAAGAGCATTAGCTCGGTAATGCATGAATATCGCTGACTTTTCAGCGATATTGATGCATTGCGGCCGTTTTTTATCGCATTTGCGATAAACCTTGATAATAGCAAGGTTTATCTGCGATAATTTCTGACGATGCTTAGCGGTAAAAAATTCGTTGCTAAGCATCGTTAGCGATAAATATCGCTTAACTTTGGTAATATGCCCCAACGTCTGTTAACGTTCGATTCGAAGGAAATCAGGAAGTGTTGAAAAACATTGTCTGCGCCATCTTGCCTTTTTTCAAATGCCACACTTTTGTCGTGCACGGCAGCCATTTTAGATGCCTTGACCAGACCCACTCTCTGCACGCTGTCGATCCGTAGCATGGCTCCCCACCCTCGCAAGCATCTCCCCCAGGCACTGGTCACCCCCGCTCTCTGTCTTATGCATGGGCAATAAACCTCCCCCCATCTGCGCTGCTCTTCCCTGAGAATCACACTCTGTGCCAGCCCGACACCTCCCTTTCGCCCTATTCACTCCCGCACCCTCTGACACTCCTCTTCCTCTGTGTCCGATTGTCCAGGCCGGTCCCAGGCTATCAGCTAGCCCTGCAGATGTAGTTTATGGCCCCAGCTGTAAAGAATCACCCCTCTTCAAAGGAGTTATAGTAGATCAAGGCCCACACCCGATGAGATCCGTCACACCACACGTGTTCCTACTATCTGAAAACCATCCTGTATTGTGATTGGGGAGGGGACCGAGCCTGAAGCGGAAGATTCCAGGGATGACTCTTTGTACATCAAAGTTTTTACAAT
Source organism: Lissotriton helveticus (assembly GCF_964261635.1). Taxonomy (NCBI): domain Eukaryota; kingdom Metazoa; phylum Chordata; class Amphibia; order Caudata; family Salamandridae; genus Lissotriton; species Lissotriton helveticus. The sequence goes on along the minus strand of NC_136067.1, from coordinate 1,035,077,444 downwards.
TATGTGTCACATTAAAAATATATAGCACTCCAACAAAGTAGTAGGAATATAAAACTTTAATAACTTATAAATATATACAACAAAACAAAAACAGTAAAAACATTTAAACATTTTTAGGGAAAAAGAAGGAACAATGGTCAGTAGCGGTCGGTTGTGCGAATAGTCCCAAGGCAGCACAACGTCCAGATTTCTGGACGGCACCCAGGTGATGTTGCCTGGGTGCCGCACTGATTTGGGTTTCCGGCGTGGGGCGTCCCGGGGGGTGGGTCGTCAGTAGCGGTCTGTTGTGCGAATAGTTCCAAGGCAGCAGAACGCGCTGAAATGTGGATGGCACCAAGGTGATGTCCAGTAAGTTGCCGCCCTCCGAATAACGGCGTGGGGCGCCCCGGGGGGGGGGGGGAGGCAGTCCAAAGTTCCGTTAAAAGGGCAAAGGAAAGGATCGGTGGTTTGAACCATCAGTCAAAAAGGGGAGGGGGTGCAACAATTTTTCCTACCGGGTCACACTGTGCTTTCACCGGAACTGATCCGAACTGTGGTCTGCAGGATTCTAGTCATTCAAACTGAGGCTGGCGCCAGCATGGGAGCGCCGACGTCCTGCGGCTACAGTTTCGTCACTCCACGGGCGATCATGGCAGTCATTCCCCATCGGGGGTGTCTGCGGGTGTCGGGGACTCCCGCGGCTCCTCTAGAATCTTCAAGGTCGTGGAGGACTACGGTGGTGGAGTCAACCAGTGACCGGGCCATTTCTTTATGCTGGGCCCGCTCTTGCCAGGTCGACCGCCATTTTGAGAGTTCGGTAGGTACCGGCGATCGCGGGGTCAAATGAGCGGACGGGCTCCACCCTGCCGGGCGAGACGTTGCAGCATCGCCACAGTGGAAGAACCCTTTTCCGGGCGCCTGGAGCGCTGAGGGTGCAGCTGGGAAGCCTCCACCTGGGGAGGCGGGAGAGGCCTGTTCGCACCGTCTCTCCCACCCAGTGCACCCCACGGCGTCTCGCTTGACATTTGTTATGGCCGGACCAGGCGATGAGGACGAGGGGGGGGGTCGGAGGCATGTGCAAGACATCCCCCCCCAGTGTTGTCGCAGCCATTATAAAAGAAAGAAGAAATGTCCCGTCCGTCTTTGGGCCGGACCTCCGGTGGATGGCGGCCGGACGCCCTTTGCTCTGGCCCCATGAACGGGTTCCTTGGCTCATCCGGTGGGGCAGGCCTTGGCGTGTGGTGCCTCTCCTGGGCCTTTCGTGCAGTGGCCTCTCCACTCCCAGGCCCTCCATGGATGCTGGCCCAGACTGGGAGAGAGAGGGTCTAACCTGCAATTCTCCAGGGTTACCGCCACCGCGGCCGGATCCCGTCGGCCTCGGCCTCTGGTTGATGGTGGCCGGACTGGGAGAGAGAGGGGAGGGTCGAGGACACAGACATTCCCCCCCTTGCAACTCTCCAGGGTTGTCGTAGCAATCTCCCTGGCCGGGTCCCATTGGCCTCGGCCTTTCCTCCGGCTACACCCTACGTGATGATCTTCTGCCGACGGTTGGCAGCAGGACCCGCCTTATATGTGTTGCTTCCGGCTGGGCGTAGCCGCAAACCTGTTGCACTTTGGAAGTTTCCAGAATGGGGCGGATGTCTGCTGACTTGTATCTTTCCCAGTTTGCCGTTATTTGGCCGTGGCAGGCAGTGGGACAGACACGTTTTGGGGCAGTGAGGGGCGATGAAGCCTCGTTGCCTTGTGGCCGTTGCAATGTCACACTTGGTTTCTCTTACTGTTTTCAGGTTTCTTATTACGGGCTTACTTCTAACGTTTCTTGTTTCTAGGACAATAATAGATTTTATCATTACGTATTGTTATCGTTTCTTTGTTTGTTATTTAATAAAAAGTTCATCAGTGGCCTACTGATTTTCGTTTTCCTATTCCTTTCTTTCCAGGTTGTTTCATGCTAAAGTTTCTGTTAACAGGATACAGTGATCACTTCGTTATTATTGCATATGTCCTTTTCACTAGGGGTGCTCTCTGGTCGGGCCAGATGACCTATCTCTAGTAAATGGTCCGGGTGAAACGGGTGCATCAATCAGTGGGGAGTAGATAGGCATGACAGATTACAACGGGGAGAAAGGTCCGCATTACCTACCCTTTCACTACTTGCAAAGATTTTCCTACGTTTATTTGCAAACAGGGAATACCTCCAAAAAGAACCAATTCCCAAACAGTCAATGTTCGGGCAAACAATCAATCAATGAGGAACGAAATAGGCACGACGTGTTAAAGGTTTGCGTTACCTACCCTTCACTATCTGCAAAGGGAGAGAGAATATTCCTATTCTTCCCCGTTTGCAGGCAGAGAAGATCCTTAAGAGAACCAACTTCGAACAATTCAATGCTCGATTCAAACAATCAACAAGGGGTACTGTGAACACAAATGAACGCCGCTTATGTACATACACATTGCTATTTTCAACAGGTTGTTCCTAATGTTTCTATTTTAGCGAGGTCAAAAAGAGATCCCATTAGTGGCCTACTGATTTTGCTCGATTCCTTTTGTTTTTTTACACGATTTTTCGCTATCTGCAAAGACTAAACAGAGTATTGCGACTCTGTGCTTGTTTGTAAATAGAGAATGAACAAAAGAGAACCAATTCTAAAACAGTAAATGCTTGGATAACAATCAATCAAATGGAGAGAGAAGCAGGCACGACGGATTACAACGGGGGCAAAGGCCTGCGTTAACTACCCTTCACTATCTGCAAAGAGAGAGTACTCCTAATAGAAATGAGGGGGGGGGGCAGCATTGAAAGCAGATCAGTGTGCATAAACACGAAAATGTTTTTTCTTACCACGTACTTGACAATCGACAGCTTATGATATTTGCTATTAAAAAACCATTGAAATTCACTGAAAAAACCATAGGTTATAGACCATATATAGTTAGGAATTAGCATTTACAAAACCTTGAAAATTCACTGAAAAAACCATAGGTTATAGACCATATATAGTTAGGAATTAGCATTTAAAAAACCTTATTTTACTCACACAAAACCATTGAAATTCCATATATAGTTAGTTGTACTAACTATATATCGCGCACCCGCAATCCACTGCTGATCATGTCACATATTACATCATTCATGACATGGTCAGTGACATCACTGATGACATCACTGATGACATCTCAAATGACATCACTGATGACATCACTGATGACATCTCAAATGACATCACTGATGACATCACTGATGACATCTCAAATGACATCACTGATGACATCACTGATGACAACATCCAGTGACTGTATTTTTCTGTAAAGTTAAAATATGTCTTGAGTGGATGTATAAGTGTCTGGATGAAGGATTTAGTAGGTGCATGACTGACTGTATGAGTGAGTGATTAAATGTGTCTCACTGAGTGCATGGGTTAGTGACTAAACTGTCTTAATTTGTGCATCATTATGTCTGTTGTTCTGAAAACTGCTGCATGTGTTGTTCAGTAGCTATATGAGTAACTATATGGGTTATTGATTGGTTGCCCAAGTATTTGTATGGGAGACTGAGTGTATGTGTGGGTGGCTGGGAGGTGTATGACTCTGTGCATAGATGTGTGAGCAGTTGATTCACTAGATGTATGGGTTCAAAAGTGCATGTGGAAACAGCTGTATGGGCGGTTGACTGTGTGCATCAGTGTATTGGTGAGTGAATGGATATCTCAGTGCTACATGTCAAAGTAAGTACATATGTAAAACACAGTACATGTGAGACTTGACATATATAAATAACTGTGCATTGTCCAGTGAATGTGTGAGTGGCTGTATGCATCATTGTGAACTTGTATTCAGGATTGTATAAGAGAGTAAATATGTTTTAGTATATGTTTGAATAAGTAAGGTGTGTATAACTGTATAGTTGGGAAAATGGAGGTGTGATTGATTGTTTGCATGACTGACTAGGTGTGTGTGTGTAACTTCATGGATGAATGACAATCTGTGAGTCTGTGTTTACACTGAGTGTATCTAAGGTTATATTAGAGTCTGAAGAGGTTCATCGTATTATCACATGAATGATGTCATCAGTGATGTGATCAGTAATGTCAAATGAGATGTCATCAGTGATGTCATCAGTGATGTCATTTGAGATGTCATCAGTGATGTCATCAGTGATGTCATTTGAGATGTCATCAGTGATGTCATCAGTGATGTCATTTGAGATGTCATCAGTGATGTCATCAGTGATGTCACTGACCATGTCATGAATGATGTAATATGTGACATGATCAGCAGTGGATTGCGGGTGCGCGATATATAGTTGGTACAACTAACTATATATGGAATTTCAATGGTTTTGTGTGAGTAAAATAAGGTTTTTTAAATGCTAATTCCTAACTATATATGGTCTATAACCTATGGTTTTTTCAGTGAATTTTCAAGGTTTTGTAAATGCTAATTCCTAACTATATATGGTCTATAACCTATGGTTTTTTCAGTGAATATATATATATATATATATATATATATATATATATATATATATATATATATATATGGTATATGTGTGAGTAACTACATATGTGAAAGGCAGTATATGTAAGTGTTGGAGTATACAAGTGACTATATGTGAGGGTGAGGATTGTGAGAGTGATTGTATGGATGAGCGTGTGCTTGTGTCAGTTTGTATAAGAGAGTAAGTATGTGTTATCTGTATGAATATGTGAGATGATGTCTGTTTAGCTGTATAGGTGAGTAAATAACAGCGTGGTTGAGTCTTTGGGTTACTGACTAGGTGTGTGAGTATCTCTGTGGGTGAGTAGCAGTATGTGAGTGTCTGTACGGGTGTATGAGTGCATATATCAGTGGCTGTATTGATGAGTGACTGCATGTATAAGTGACTGTATGGTTGAGTGAGTGGATGTCTGTAGCCCTATGAATCAGTGAGTTGGTATGTACTAACTGGTATTGGTGTGTCTTTGGTTTCGTGTATGATAGTCTGTATTTTAGAGTGGGTGTATGAAAGGTTATATTAGGGTGGGAGAGGTGCATCAGAGAGTAAGTGGATGATGTAATCAGGGATGTCATTTGAGATGTCATCAGTGATGTCATAAGTGATGTCACTGACCATGTCATGAGTGATGTAATAAGTGACGTCATCAGCGATGCATTGCAGGGGCGCGAGTTATAGTTAGCTGAACTAACTATAACGGCCGATTTTCACTGGTTTTGTACGAGTGAAATGTCCAACTAACTATAACGTCCCTGAAACCTGTGTTTTTTCAGTGAATTTCAAAGGTTTTTTAAATGTTAATTTCTAACTATAACATCCTTGAAACTTATAGTTTTTTCAGTGAATTTGTAAGGTTTTTTAAATGCTAATTTCTAAGTATAGCAGACCAGTCGCGTTTGCAGAGTGGTGGAGAAAGGTGAGCGTAGCCCCCAAACACCTTTTAGAAATCTGATTTGCTGGAGGTAACTGGAAGGGTAGTTAGTCCCCAACGTCAACCTTGGGGGCCAACTACCCCTTTTATTACCTCCAGTAAGTCCCACACAGCAGGATTGCTAACTTGTTATATCAGGCCCACACCGTCCCTGCAGTACTTTGCAAACGTGCCCCCTGGCGCGTTGTAGATTGGGGGAATAAGTCCACTTGTGTCCTGAGGTCCTAAGGACACAAGAGGACCTCATCGCCCCACCAGCAGTGCACCAGAAGCCGTGTTTGCAGAGTGGTGTAAAAAGGGGCATGGCCTCGGACCACCTCTCTGCAACACAGCTCTGTTGCGCTTACTGGAGGTACCTGGTGGGCTAGTTGGCCCCAGAGACCCTCAGGTTTGAAGGGGAGTTAATCCCCCAATTTACAATGCGTATATATATATATATATATATATATATATATATATATATATATATATATATATATATATATATATTCACTGAAAAAACCATAGGTTTCACACCAGTTATAGTTAGGAATTAGCATTTAAAAAACCTATTAAATTCACTGAAAAAAACCATAGGTTTTACACCAGTTATAGTTAGCTGGAAATTTTACTCGCATAAAACCATTGAAATTCCCACGTTAGAGTTAGTTGGACTCTCTATAACTTGCGCGTGCAATGCACTGCCGATGACGTCACATATTACATCACTCATGACATGGTCAGTGACATCACTGATGACACCATCCAGTGAATGTGTGTCTTTCTGAAAAATAAATATTAGTGAGTAATGTTTAAATATTTAAATATATGTATTAATGTAACACTTTGTGTATAAGTGGCTGCATGGGTTGGTGTGTAGCTACATGTGTAGGTATATGGGTTATTAGATGTTTTTCTTAGTATCAGTATAAGTGTTTGTATGGTTTGGTGGGGGTATTACTTAGCACATAGATGCATGAATGACTGACTCTGTTTGTATGTGTTTTGAATACAGCACATGTGCAGGACTGTATGGGTGGATGAGTGTGTATATGTGTATGTTAGTGAGTGAATGACTGTCTCACTAGTGTCTTTATCAGTAACTACATATGTTTTAATGTAGTATATGTGAATATTGATGTATATAAGTGAGAGTGAGGGATTGTAAGAGTTCCTTTTTAAATTAGTATGTGTTTCTATAAGTGATTGTTTAAGAGAGTAAGTATGTGTAAGTTTCCTTAAAAGTAAAGTGGTAGTGTGTGTATAACTGTATATCCAAATAAATGGATGTTTAATAGTTTATTTGCATGTGTGAGTATGTGTGACAGTATCTTTTGGATGACTGTCGGTGTGTAACAGGATGTATAGGTGTATCACTACATATGATGAGTGAGTATTTATATGAGTGACTACATAGAACTGTTGGTGAATGAGTGGATGTGTATATAGATGGTGGAATTACTGAATTGGTTGTTGTAACTGGTATGGGTATCTCCATTTTTTTGAAAATTTTAGTTTCTATTTTTGAATATGTGTTTCAAGGGTTACATTACAGTAAAAGGAGGTCTGTCACTCTGTCAGAAGGATGGTGTCATCAGTGATGTCATGAGTGATGTCACTGACCATGTCATGAGTGATGTAATATGTGACGTCATCAGCAGTGCATTGCACGCGCAAGTTATAGTGAGTCCAAATAACTATAACGTGGGAATTTCAATGATTTTATGCAAGTAAAATTTCCAGCTAACTATAACTGGTGTAAAACCTATGGTTTTTTCAGTGAATTTAATAGGTTTTTTAAATGCTAATTCCTAACTATAACTGGTGTGAAACCTATGGTTTTTTCAGTGAATTTCAATGGTTTTTTAATAGCAAATGTTTATAGGTATAAAAAATAATACAATTTAAAACGAATTTTATATTGTATAACTATGTCCAAATTAAAAAAAAATTTTTTTATATTTAACTTGGGGCGCGCCCTGGGGCGCGTACCGGGGAGCGTCCCGGGAGCGCTATTGCCGCAAACGAAAACAACATCGTGACGTATCGCGTACACGCGTGATGCGTCATATGACGCACAGCGTAATTGCAACCGAAAGCACGCGATCGCATACGATCGCGAAACGTCCTGACGCGCTTACGCTACGCGCCCGCGGGCGCGCCCCGGAGCGCGACTACGGGCGTGCCCCGGGGCACGTAGCGTAAGCGCATCGGGTCATGTGACTTGAAAATAACATTTTCTATTGGTGCAGAACAGGTTTGGTTTCTAAATGAGTAATGCCTGGGTCTTGTGACCAGCCTGGGTCTTGTGACCTGAAAATGACACTTTCTATTGGTGCAGAACAGTTTTGGTTTCCATATGAGTAAAGCCTTGGTCTTGTGACCTGAAAATAACACTTCTGATTGGTTCAGCACAGTTTTTTTCCAAATGATAAAGAACCCCACCTTTCTTCCTCACTCTGACTTTGTCCTTTGACTGAGGAAGACCTGTTTCATCTACAGAGACAATTCTTTTGTACTTTGAAATGGCTACTGTAGCAGCAACAGCTGGAGCATCTGCACCACCACCACCACCACAACCACCAAGAGGACCACCACAACAATACATTGCTGGTGGAGAAGAGGAGGAGGAGGAAGAGGAAGAGGAGGAGGGGAGCAGATGGCTGCCTGAAGAAAATACCCCATACAAGCCAAAAGAACACATTGTATGGGAGTTTTTTTCACTTCCAGAGGGCAAGAAAAAAGTTAATGCGGCTAAGGTAACATGTCGAATCTGTGTTGCAGAACTCTCAAGGGGCAATCCAGATAAAAAATATTTATTTGGTAATAATACCATGATTCGGCATATGACCCGGAAGCATCCTGCTAACTATTCTCGTGCAGAGATCAGGGAACTGGCCAGTCACCTCCCCCAGTGTTCAAGGACCAGCTCCAAAAGAAAGCAATCCACTCAATCGGGACCAGAAACATCAGAGGTGATACCTTGTATCCAAGAACGATTTGGTACTTTTAGAGTCACTTGTACTGAATGTGGCAAGCTCATCGCCTATGGTGAAAAGAGCGTAAAGCTGATCGTCCTTGCTGGTGAGAATCACATTTGCCCCAAACAAAAGAAGTAATTTTTTCCGTTTTTTGTTTTTTGCTCCAGTTGAGCCATTTTCAATTCCCTTTCTTTTTGTTTCTTCCCATAAAAAAATACAAAAAAAATATAAAACTGTTTTGAAAAGCCAAAAAAAGTACAAAATGTTCAAAAAACATTAAAAAAAATATAAAACAACAAAAAGAATAAAAAAACAGTTCTTTTTAGAACTACCTTTCATTTATAAAATGAAAGCTATATTTTTAAAGGATCTCTGTAAATTTTTTGTCCTTAGGGTACGCGTACCAGGGCGCGCCCCCCAAAAAAAAGTAAAAAAATTTTTATGAAGCAGTTAGCATGAGGGAAGGACACAAAGAGAGTTATGTTAAGAGAAAAAGAGCTACAAGATGACCACAGAGGGATTGTTTATTACATACTAATAAATAGAGAAGGTGTAATTGGATGAAAGTGAGAAAAGTAAAATGACTAAAGGAGCGAAAGAAAGGAAGAGAGAGGAAGAACACTAAAGTAGAGATAGTGTGAGACTGTGATTGGCTGTTAAAAGAAAAAGAAAGGACAGTAAAAAATGGAGAATGAAGGGTAGTGGCGGAACCACGATAAATGAAGAACGATGAGGGAAAGTGAGAAAAGACCAGGTAGTATAAGTAAAGAGGGGTGAAAGAGGGAGAAAAATTGAATTAGGATAACACATGGGGAGTGACAAAGAGAGAGGACAAAGAGAGTAAAGGAAACAGTACCTGAATGGGCTTGAGTAAAACAGCAAAAAAAGATAAGTAATGCAGTGTGTGTGACTTATAGGGAGTCAGTGGGTGTAGGTCGGGGTGTGGGTGTGTGAGGTGTGTGTGGGGTGTGTATGGGTGTGGGGGGTATGTGTGTAGGATGTGTGTGTATGTGTGGGATGTAGGGGTGTGTCAGTGAGGTGTGCGTGTGTGTGTGTGTGTGTGGGGGGGAGGTGTGTGTGTGGGATGTGTGAGGTGTGTCTGTGAGGTATCTGTGTGTGCGTGTGTGTGTGTTGGGGGGGTGAGGTGTGTGTGTGAGTGTGTTTGCGTGGGATGTGTGGGTGTGGTTGTGGATGTATAAGGTGTCGGTGTGGGGTGTTTGGGTGTGTGTGGAAGTGTGCGTGTGTGAGGTGTGTGTGGGGAGTGTGTGGGTGTGGGGTTGTGTGCGTGTGGGTGTGTGTGGGACGTAATTGTAGGTACCTAAAACAGCCACAGAACCCAAAAGCTCTTTTCAGAGCTACCCTACCTCTGATCACTCAAAATGATTATTTTATTATTTATTATTATGATTATATAATTTTTTTCACTGTTTTTCCCCATGGTACGCTCCCCGGTACGCGTACCGGGCGCTCCCCCCGCGAAAATCGAAAAAATTAAAAAAAATGTTGTCCCGCGGGACCCTTTTATAGCCCCCACATCAAACCTAGGTGGTCAGGGGGGGGGTGTACCCTGCCCCCTTTTGGTAATTTCCCCCTTTGTTTTTTGCCACCTCTTGTGTCTCGATCCTACCGAGACAGAAGATGGCGGCCGCTGCGGACTGTTTCAAATGTTTACAGACACTTGAGAGCCAATCAGCTTTCCGTGCGCAAGTCACGTGGCGCGCCAGGAGCGCTCCCCGGTGCGCGTACCGGGGCGCTGCCATAGATATATAATTTTTTTTAACCTAAATTACTCAAAATCCTCTGGAGCACATATCTTGAGACATAGCAAAGGCACATCGGGCTACCAGTCCCTACAATTTTGCCAAGTTTGGTGAAAATCCATTCAGCCGTTCGAGCTAAAAGTGCGACCGACCGCCCTATGGAAATTAACATGGGGAAAACACGTTTTGGGACCCCCCTTTTATCTCGGCCCCCACTTGACGAATCCCCCTCAAACTTTCAGGGAAGGAGCGGAGCGCCGCGAGGCAAAGTTGCTGAATAATTCAGGCAGATTCCTCAACCGGCGCCAAAGTTATTCCCAATAGAATGTTGCGATTTCCCTATGGAAATCAATCCTAACTATAACTACCTACTGGCGACCGCCAGTAGGTAATATATATATATATACTTATATATATGCGCCCAACGTGGCAGGAAGAAGCGCACTGAAAGAAATAAGTCTCACATCTCCAAAGCAAAAGCACAGTAAAAGCATGATGACCTCAGAATTCAGCCAGTAGGGAGGATGTGTGTAAGGTGGCGGCCAATCAGATTATGTTGAAGAAAAACAGGATGACAATAGCCCATTCAGTTACTAGGACCATAGCAACAGGGACACTAGCAGAAATTGCAAGATACATATGCAGGAAACCAAGAGGGGCACCAAAAATCCAGAGACTCCACTGTGCTCTCTTCAGGAAGAAAAAAAATAGTGCAACGCACACATAAAAAATGGTGGCTGGCTGTTTACCAACCAGCTCATCGGCGGTGGCAAATACAATCCAGCCAGAGATAATCATAGCAGGTTCTTCTGAAGTCACCACATTTCCTTGCAGGAACCGTAGTGAAATAGCCGAAGAAGAGCTCCAAGTAACGGCGTAAACAATGTAAGTGCCCAGTGTGAAGCAGAGCTTCCCAGGTATGCCATCATCTTGCCTGGTGCCATGCCCTTCTATACATCCCTATATTAACCTCCTCAAAATAATGGTAGTTGAGATTATGGACAGACTGATATGGTTGGACGAGATTTAAAGCTGAGTATTGTGGTAGAAAACTAATAAAAGGGAAGCCCTAAGATGGAAATCCTCTTAAATGCCTTTTCACACTTATCTACTCTGAACATAAACAAACCAGGTATAAGTGGGGAAGAAAGTGTGAGAAGGTAAAACCCCTAATTTTCAAAAGTGATGAAGGAATGTAAAATATCAGCTAGAAAATGACTTTCCAATGTACCACTCCTGTGCATAGGAATATTTTGCAACCTACAAATATTTCATACATGGGGCAAGGACAAGGGGCTCATACATTAAATGTACGTGATTGCCACACATTTACTCTGGTAAATTCTTATAGTCACAAGCAGTGGGCGCATATGCCTATGCTATTTGCTGATTTCAATTTGGCAGATAGAGAACCTTATTGTATTGTATTAATTTGATTTAATTTCTATAGGCAAACCTTCAGATTTTAAATGCTAGTCTGATGATATTAGTTGAAACCTGAAAAATGCTACTGTAACACTAGGGAGGGTAACAATTCTGTGTTGCACCACAATGCTCAGTGAGACTAACACACTAGCTCATAATTCAGCTCTGCCTAGTGAAGCAGAGAAGCCCCACGCTCCGCATGTGGCAGCAGATGGTGGCTGGTAATTCCTGGTGGTGTGTGCTATTCACTCTGGTGAAACTGGGCATATTGGCTTGCTTTCCCTTTAAGCGCCTCAGGTTTAACAACTCCTTCTAGCAAAATGGTGTCAAAAGTTTCTGGAATCCTTTTTTGGGGAACATTTCCTGAAATCTGGTGAGGTAACGTCCTGTTACAATTCAAAATTGATTGCCTCAAGGTTTCCTATTGAATAGACCATTCCAACATGGCACTGCTTCCTGTTCCTTTCTGGATCCTATAAAAAAGTGCCATTGTTGAAACTCACTGCATCACAACACAGTTGACGTCCTTCAAGAGATCCACCTTCTTAGAAATTGTAGTTTCGTTCCAGTTGCTCATTCAGATTTTCTCCTCATTTCCTTTGATACCTCTTCTGTTGGAGATATTTCTTCTGACCCTCTGGGGGGGGTGTTTATGCAAGAAGGCTTTTTCCTCTGAGACCTATGATTTTTTTCAAGCAGTATCTACTCCTCATATGTATTTCTATTGTGTGAGTGGACTGTGTCTACTTGAAGGATCCACCAATAGCTCAGCAAGCCAGAGATAAGCCTCAGAAAAGCCTCTCTCATCAAGCCGTTGGCATTCTAGTGCTTGCAACGAAGTAACTGTCATGCCAGGCATAATGCTGATACACTAGTGGCATGGCAGTATTATTTAGTTTGAGCAGACTTCATTGCAGCATTGAGTTGTTTATCAAACAGGAGTTGTATGATTTGGGGTTCTTCCTTTGGATATCTGTCGACATTATGGATGCCAGTGTCATTGTTGTTGTGTAAAAGATTCTAGAGCTAGCCAATGCTGAAGCACCAATAAACAAAACAATTGGGAGTAATGGTCCTACTTCACTGCACTAGCCAATGTTCTTAGCTTAAATCAACTTAGATGCCTTCTCGCTGACGTCCAATTGCCATAGAACCTCCCGTATTACCCAAATTTCCAAACACACGTAAGAGAGAAGCACTCTGAAAAACCAAAGTCAGCTGTCACTGCATCCAATATCTGTAACTACAATTTAATTTGTTCATGCTTCCACAGTCACAAAGTAATCGACGTTTAGTCCATCAATAATAAAAAATGAAAATTGGATATGGAGAAATATGCAATCCGATTCTTCTTCTTTATGACATTAATACACAAATCATCAGCCCTGCCAATGAGTTTCTTCCATTCCAGGGGACTTTATCAGGGATCAATTATTTTTCATTTAAATAACTTTATTCGATTAAAAAAAAAGAATCATAAAAGTATACAATTGAAAAAGTTCATCCATACAAGTCACAAATGGTATTTCATATTCAAGGTTTAGAGGCAAAACACAGTATATCATATCAAAAGCATAAAATCGATAAAATGTATTCATAATTCATAGCGATTCCTAATTAAAAAAGCAGATCTGATAAAACTGAGCATAGAACTACATATAGCAGCAGTTGATAACGATCTCAAATACTCAAAACCTTCCTTAATTGTACATGGTCGAATATCCCCCAGGAGAGGTTTAATAAAACGATCTCTTGGGACTTTATAAAGTGAACAAAAAAGCACAAAGTGCATAGGGCCTTGTTGAGCTACATTATTGTATGGACAAGGGGGTAGCCTCTCACACCAACCCCCTTGTTTAGGGAAGGCCACTAAAAAGTGCACTGCATTCAACCGGAGTCTCGTCAAATAAAAACGCCATTGTGTATGTGTTGTGAAATACAAATAAAACTGTTGCTGTAGTATAACTACTCTGTCTAATGTATGTTTATCTTGTCTGGGCAAACCTAGAGCAGTATAATATGCGTTCTTGATGACCATCTTCATGTCCGGTTTAATAGAGTCAGGGTTTTCGTAAAAAAAATGCAGACCTATTTTATGAAAGGTTTCCTTCACATAATGTAGCCATGGTATCATCATAGCCTTATCGAGATTCATACAATCTTTTAAAAATTCTTTTGAAAAGAGCAAATCTTTTGAGGTCCATATTTTCCCCCATAGAAGCAGGGGGGGCACATGAATTCTATCACTCACAAAGTCTAAACCCACCTCGGAATGACAGAAGGTATTCGGAGAACTATTCGGAATAAATAAAAGACGTTTTAAGAATTTGTTCTCCATAATTTGTAGTTGCGCACTTTTGTGGTATCCCCATCCCCCTGCCCCATAGGTCGCTACTGGCAAACATTTGGATTTATACAAGCTCTTGAGCTCCGCTATTGGTTTTTGGCCCATTTTACTGGTGAAACGGAAAAGGCCCTCTATCAATCTACTTGTCTTTTGGAGCCGGGTTGTTATTAAATGGTCCCAATTCAGTGTTCTATTAAAAAGATTTCCTAAATAATTCAAATTTGGGACTTTCTCGATGATCATATTATCAACAAAATATTTACAAGTTTTGGTTCTATTTGAACCACAAGTCATTGTGAACGATTTAGTGAAATTAACCTTAAGATCTAATCCCAACATGAACTCATTAAAAGCACTCAAACATTTTTGCATACTATTTGCTGTTAGGGTCATCAACACAGTATCGTCTGTATAAGACAATAAGGATATGTATTTACAATTTATTTTAGGAAAGTCTAAACCTTGTTGCAATAAAAAAAAATCCAAACCATTTGGGTATACTAAAAATAAAAAAGGGGCCTAAATACAGCCCTGGTGGACGCCTTCAGTTGAGGCAATGGGCCTGGTTTTTTCACCGCCTGGACCATATCGAATGGCTACAGATGTAGCGGCATGCAATCTGCACAACAAAGTGACGAGCGACTCCTCAAATCCCATAGACTCCATTAGTGACCACAGTTTTCCCCGGCACACTGTGTCAAATGCACTGGATAAGTCCTTAAAGGCCAGGTGAATTGAAACACCCTTGGCCTTTATGTACTTACCCATGATCATGGCCAGGTTAAGGCACTGTTCCGTCGTCCCCCTGCCTCTCCTGAAGCCATATTGGGTGTCCACAATAATGCCAGAGGCGTTTGCCCATGTCTCCAGGCGTACTAGTATTATTCTCCCCAATAGTTTACAAGAAGCATCTATTAGAGAGATTGGCCTATAACAACAGGGATTGCTTCTATTTCCTTTGTAAAAAATAGGCACAACTACCGCCTCTTTCCATGAGGATGGAATGCGTCCCACAATTGTCGCCTTAAAAACATTAAGCAGCAGGGGTACCCAGACTTGGGGATTATTTTTAAATAGATCCAGGGGTACAGCATCAGGCCCGGGTGCCTTAAGGGAGATACCTTTTCTCAAAGCCTCCTCAACTTCACCCAACGAAAGCGGCAAACTAAGCTGTCGAGCAGTCTGAATATTAAAAGGAAAATCGTCCTCACACTCATTTGATAATGAGATGCCCTTTGGGTTAAATATCTTGGAGTAATGGGCCTCCCAGGCATCCCCAGTTATGTGCGCGGCCATGGTCCTGATTTGATTACTGAAAAGCGGGCGATTTATAACCTCCCAAAATATCCTACTGTCTCTCAAATCACTAGCTTTCTCAAGGTCATCCCAAGCCTGCTTTTTCAGTTCTACTTTCCTTTTTTCAATGGCCTTTTTATAAATTTGCCTTGCTTTCCTAACCATTACTTATTGCGTGGGACTACATGTAATGCCTTCTTCAAAATTGCTTGGGCTGCACAACATTCGGCATTAAACCATTTGATATCTGGTGGGCTACCCTTCCTGGCTGGTTTAATCAAATATGTGGCCACACTAGTACAAAGAACTTCAAAGTTATATAATATAATTTCTGGCTCAGAGGTAGCCGTCAGACAAGTCATCATTTGCGGTAAGTTCGCTTTAGAAATCACTTCCTCCAATGCCTTAGGGTCAATCTTATCCCACTTTAACCTTATCCCTTGATTAGGATTATACTTTATTGTATGTTCAAGGGACTTTTCCCTAGATGCCACAGCATTTAACAATAGAACAAGGGGGTTATGATCACTGGCAGGATTTGTTCTTCCCTGTAATCATCAGCAAGATATAGATATCTGCTGGAAATCAACATAAAATCAATTACACTCATACATCCCCCGGCCCCTTGGAAGGGTGGAAAAAGTACCATTGGGGTGTTAGTCAGTGTATCTAGCATGCATACGTCATTTGCCACAATAATATTATTTAATGCATCACCCTGTATGGTATGCTTAAAATGTGCCAGAGGTTGTTCATTAGTGTCAAGTAGCCCACAGGCCTTGCTCCCGCTATATTGACATAAAGTGCAGTTAAAATCCCCCAACCACATAATGCACAAGGGAAAAAAAATTCTGTCACTTTGGCAATTTCTACCTGCAAAGAATCAATAATAACCGATATCTGTGTGTCAAAGATATTATAATACCAATTAATTAGAAGTAAGGGTACAACAATCAGATTGGTACACAGAGTGAGGTGGTACCAAGGGGAGGCCATTATGTTATCTATCTTTAGTGACTTATACCGTACTGCGATTGAAGTTATTAGGCCACCCTTTGTCCTCCCAGCCAGAGAAGGTTCAGCCTGAACAGTTAGAGAATTATATCCGTCTAGGAAAAGATCCTTTCTGCTTCAAGTTTCTTGGAGACAAATAATATCAAAGGATTTGATATACTCTACTCACACCTCATCTGATAACCTTTGTGAAATGCCTGCCACATTCCAAGAAATTAGGCGGAGAGTACATCTATCAGATTGACTATTTATTGGATCTAGATGTTTACTAATCCTCTTGTCCTCCACTATATGTTTGGCTTGTATAATATTCTGGTCACCCTCAGTATTATTATAGGGCAACTGCAAATCGCTGGAGTTGCCCAAAGCATCAGCGGGAAGTATGTGCTCACTAATGTTCCTACAATAAGTTGGGATTACAACAGTGTCTTTAGCATCAATTCCCATTGGACTCTCTAGCTGCAGTCAATCAACCTCTGCCAGGCTACTCAAGGGCTCAAACCGATTTACATGGTACCATGGTGGGAACTGTGGCTGCTGTTGTGATCTTATGTGACGCTCCATTTCTGTTGGATTGGGTGCCATAAGGAGGGGCGATAGAAAAAGCCCAAAGGTAGTATCAAAACCCTTGACTTATCCATGATTTGATTAGCCACCCATCAATTATAGCTCTTACCAAACCCAGGGCCCTAAAAGTCAGTATGATACAGTCTCCCTCCAATGACTTCTCAGTTGGTCCAACCCATCTGACCCTGCGTGCCATCTTGAGTTCTGAGAACAAAGAGTTGGGATTTATACCGGTCGTGACATTTACAAGATGCAAAGATTTGTTCCTCAGAACGGGCCAGTCTTCTCCTTCACCAGGGGCTAAAGGGTGAACATTTGCTAACACAACGATATATGGTGTAGTTTGTGGAGGCAAATTAAGGATTGAGTCTGGGCCACTGTAAGGCAGATGGCGTGAATAGCATTCCGCAACAGTGGCCCTAATTGGGGTTCCTTCATTTTGAGTATTTTGTGCCCCTAAGACTTTCTTAATACTTGGAGGATTTATAACATGAGTACCACCCTGGATCGGGCCAACTATTTCCATTAAAGGGGCATTTATTTGGGAACTGGCATCACTTGTATTCCCCCTTGGGTTCCCATCTCGTGTTATGCATTTACTAAAGGAATCTGGGTTATGAGCACCCCCACTTCTAGTTTTTCCCATGGGCTCATTCAAACTGAGTCTAGTTTCAGCATATGCGGCACAGACACTAGAATGTTGACTCTCTATGTGTGATAACCTACTTTCAATAACTGACAATTTATGGAGGACACGATTTAAATGAGCGTTAATTACTGCTTCCAGTTTGTTCCAAAAACTTTCCTCCAGGCCATGTTCTAGGGTTGGTGTAATCAATGTAGGTACTATATCTGCCGAAGCTATGTCTTGGCTTGCCTCGGACGCGGGCTCGGATGTAAGTTCTGTAACCTCTTTGGTACCCTTCCTTACCAGAGGCTTAGGAATATGATGAATCTGTTTACATGGTCTATTTATTGCCTGTCCCCTTTGTTTTTTAGGGGGTGGTAGAGAACAACTTCTGTTTATTTGTTTAGATTTTTGTGCCCTCGTGACAACATTAGGTTTATCTGTCATAACAGGAGAATCTAAAATGTCCTGGGTAATGGGGGATTTGGCCGGCGATAGTGAACACCCATTAATTTGTAACCCTCCATCAACCAAGTCCTCATGTGGGTTTGGGCTGGTAGTGGTATATCGACTCTGTAACATTTGAGAGTCTAAGGACAATCTGCGTTCAGTTAACTTAATTTTGTGTATTATAGCAGATTCAGCTCTTATTAAAAAGGCATCTAAAGTACCTACTACCCCTTTCCCTTTGACATCATTTCATTTTGCCATTATTAGTGTGCCCCCACAATAGACTAATTGTCACCAAATAGTAGAAGCTCTACAAAGGGTAACACATACACATATATCCCCCAAACAAATAGCGACAAGCACCAGGTAATGTACAACATTTTTCCAGTCCCGCTTTGGGATAATGAAACAGTGTCTTACATGGTCCGGAGGGTTAGATGTTAATAACGTGGCTCAGCCCGGCCTCCTTCGGCCCCTGATGGCCACAGACGGCCCGCCCTTTGCCTGGGCTTAGCCCGGCGCGTGGGGCGGGAGAGACTAGTTGATTAAATCCCCCTGATGACGGGGAGGGAGGGACTGCAACTCCGATATCAGCCCGCTGTCTCCTGGGGCGTGTGGTTCCTTACAGCAGCGGCCCGCAGCACCAAACGAAGCATCTCCAGCGAAGCAGGAGGCGTGAGCAGTGTTTATTCCCCCGGTAGCGTGGAGGGAGGGGCTGCAACTCCACTATCAGCCCGCTGTCTCCTGGGGCGTGTGGTCCCTCGCAGCAGTGGCCGCGCAGCACAGAACGAAGCGTCTCCCGCGAAGCAGGAGGCGTGAGCAGTGTTTATTCCCCCGGTAGCGTGGAGGGAGGGGCTGCAACTCCACTATCAGCCCGCTGTCTCCTGGGGCATGAGGTCCCTTGCAGCAGCGGCCCCACAGCACAGAACGAAGCGTCTCCCGCAAAGCGGGATGCACAAGCAGTGTTTATTCCCCCGGTAGCATGGAGGTAGGGGCTGCAACTCCACTATCAGCCCGCTGTCTCCTGGGGCATTTGGTCCATTGCAGCAGTGGCCCCGCAGCACAAAACGAATGGAACAATTAATGGTGATATCATACATATAATTCTTGCCGTAAAACTCAACTATTTCCAAATGTCCATTCACACTCACGTTCTTCTTCCGGTCAGAATAGCAAGTGTTACAGCAATGCTGTCAGTTAGAATGGCGAGTGTTACAGTGACGCCTCTTCGCTACAGAAACCAAGTGTGGATGGAAATTTGAAAATAGCTGAGTTGTACTATGAGTATTACATGTATGATATCACCATTAATTGATCCATGAGAAAGTTCATATAAATTCATAAAAATAAGGTTCTACCCCCAGGAAACCAATAGTATCTGATATTAATTCCATGTTAGCACTATTGGCCCAATTCTGTGATAGGTCCCCTAGGCCTCTGGTCAGAAAATTAAGGACACCAAAAATGTCCTATATCTTTTGAAGGATCTCAGTATTGATTCCAACACTAATATGCTAATTGCAATGGATAAAGAGGCATTGTATACCAGCATTCCCAAGAGAAAAAAATACTGGTCATTGGAACTATCATGTGGAACACAGAAATTGACTCTATTACTCCTATTCATTGTGTTTTAGAGTGTGCTAGGATAGCCCTTACAGACATTTCTTTGAGTATGACGGGACACTATTTCACCCGGTACAGGGAACTTTTATTGGCAATACATTCGCCCCTAGCCTGGCCTGCTTATATGTTCATCAATTTGAGTGTGAAAATATCTACACCTCTGATAACCTTAGAGGTACAACATAATTGTGTGGCACAGCTACATCAACGATGTGCTTATAGTCTGCCATGGTCAGTCCAATACTTTGCTAAATGGATAAATACCAGAGACCCCTTCTTAAAGTTTACACATACCATCAGCAGGGAGACTGTTACTTTCTTGGACTTAGCGATCCAAATGAAAGAGAATAAGTTTGTGAAAAAAGTCTATGAGAAAACAACAGAAAATAATGGTTTACTTAGATGTGACAGCCATCGTACCAGAGCACTTACAGAAACACTTTTTGGATAGTTTTTACGCATAAAACACAACTGCTCTGCCATCTATGCATTTAATGAACAAGAAGATTGACTAACTGACAAACTTACATCTACCAAGCACCCAAAGACAAACATGAAACAAGCCTGGAAGTATGCATAAAATAACAACAGGGAGGCCCTATGGAGACTTAAACTGAGGTACAGACTGATAGGCTTATGTGTGTGACAACATTCACTCCCATTTCAAATACAGTGAAAAAAATCATTTGCAAGATGTGGAACATTCTTTGAAAAGCTGGAAATAGTTGGCCCCTTCTGTTTTCATTCAAGCGAGCAACTCTAGCATAAGGTATAGGCTGATACACACCCGTAATAGGTCCCCAGTATGGGTACGGAAGCGTCTGAACACCGTGTGGAGCTTACCACCGATTTCTGGACACTTTCCGTGTGGGAGTTATGCTACTTGTCCTTTCACAAAAGTATACAAGGAGGAAGAGATTGGGATGGATAGCCCGTAGGTAATCAAACATCATACAAATTGCAACAGTGAAAATTTTATCTATATGATTACATGCCCTTGCTCGCTAAGATATATCTGAATGACTTTGCGCAAGATACGTATCAAGATAAGTGAACACTGAAATAATATCAGGTGTAAGAGGAGGTCCACACCAATGAGAAACTATTTCTTGGAGCATAATCATACTGACCAAGATATCCTGATGTGTAGTATTAGAAAAGCTAACAACAACTTTATATAGTAATATGGCACAGATGTGTTTACCGCCTGAAGGCTCACATACATGGTTTGAATGATGATATACCTTGTCTATAGGTTGCCAAATAGGTAGGGCTAGCTGAGAACTTTTGACCTCGATTTAACTTATCGATGATTACTGTATGTTGTAGTACATAACACCCCTTTACTAAGGCAGCCCTTTCTACCTCATACTGGGTCTTAATGATGCCCTTTGCCTCTGCTAGCCCCATTGCACAGAGCCCCGGGATGAGATAGGCATTCAGAGATAGGGGAAGGTATTATATCCATTTACATTATTTGTGACCGCTCTTCTGTCCCAGATATCTTTTTAAAGGTATCTATACATACATTCATTCCATTTCTGTTTTTTTTTTTAAAACAGTGAGAAGAATTTGTGGTATAATTTAGCATGAAGTCTTTTGACATAAAGAAAAAACACATAGTTGTTTACCTGCTTTGTCATATGCCTGGATTACCACTGCGTAATTATCAATGACTTACATTCCCAAGCGCCCTTGCTAGGTGCATAGTTATGTCATCGCACACCACACAGCCACCTCCTTGAGCACTCGGGAATAAGATAGAAGGGGGCCTGATCCATTTTGGCCTGATTCTGAGTGTATCAATTTATACTGGATATTGGCATACACAATGGATCCCCTCATTCGGTACACACACCATGTGACTTCCAATGACTACATTTTCCAGTCACACACGCTGGGTGCCCAGTGATGCCACTTGGATGCCATGTTGTTTCACCTCCGAGCACTCTCAAATAGCCGAAGTACTCCAGCTTCAATGATCGTCGGGAGGAGAAAAAATGCACAAGTAGGTAGGCAACTATGGAGAGCTCTTTGATGAAGTATGTGGTCACATACAAGGTTTAATATCCATGTTTAACTACCTATATTGCCATGCCTAGAGTTAAGGCACTAATAGAACCTTTTCTATAGTATGTGACTACAAGGCTTTCCTCCACATTGTTGTAAAATGCCATAGTATGCGTAAGGAAAAGTGTGGATTGAATGGCATGGTGTTTACACGAGTGTTCACTCTTTCGAGTGATTTGTAGTGAGTACCCACCATGTTGTTTGCAGTGTGCTCACATACACTTGCACTACACACAGAGTTTGCACAGCATGTTAATAGGAGGAAACAAGTATTTCTCCTATTTTTCTTTGTTTGCATGTTCCTTCTGTCATTTATTATTGTTTTTCTCTAAAAGTCTTCATTTTAAGTTATTTTTTATGATTTAAGTAACATGAACTCATGAATTCTAATTGATGAACGAATCTCCCCTCCCCTGTAGAATATCCTCATTAGTTCTATATTTATGTGTGCTGGTGATGTATGCATGTAGCTAGGGACTCAATTTAGGGAAAGTAAGATTCAGGCCCTGATGAGAGCCCTGGACCATTATTGGGCCAATATGAGGACTGAAACATGTTGACCAAGTTGGATGTAAGAACCTGTAATGTCTCTTACATATCCCATATCCCCTTTTGGTCTGCCTTTTCACCACATGCTTAATAAAATGGAAAGTCCATAGGGTAGAAGAGTGGGGTTTTTATTTTCTATCTAGATCCTTTGCCTCTCCTTCACTGCAAGTCCCCTTCATCCAGCCGAAGGCCACCCGCCATTAGAGGATTATTTGGTGAGTGCAGGATGATGGACGAAGAAGTATGACACCCAGAGAGGTGTATGAGGTCATCCTGTATATTTTTATAAATATCCCAAGATCCTGTATCTTGGAATTAGGGGCAGAGTGTCTTCACGTAGCGTTGTATTATCCTATAACGAGGACATTGAGGCAATTTCCTTAGCCTCATACTAGATATGTTTGCTTGTTATGATAGTGATATTTATTTGGGAGACTGCAAACATAGGAAGTCTAACTTCCTCTCTCAATCCCTCTACCCTTTTAATTGTAAGGGTTTGTTGTGAACATCCCTTGGAAACATCATTGCTTGATTTGAGCCAGTGGCTGCAAGAGGCGCCTGCCAGCACTCATTTTTGGGGATTGGCATGACATTTTGACCCAGAGCAATACAAAGAAAGATCCGTTAGGAAAAACAAATAGATGGTCAAATCTGTGATGTAAAACAAATATAGGTGTGCTGACAAGGATAGGTTTAGAATAGGATGCATGCAAAAGCCACATACGCAGTGTACTTTGCTACTGAAAAGTTGTCTATAGGGATGCCCACAGAGTTACCTAAAGGTTGAGATAATGGCAATCCTGATTAGGTGGCAATCTCATTATATAGCATTTGCCTATAAAAACAGACAAATAAGACCATACATATAAAATAATCACACAATCCATCCTTACATTGGGGTCTGATAAAGCAACTAAGGAATATGTTTTTATGTTTTCAGGAACAAACTTGGATCTTAAATTGCAGCTTTCTGAACACAGATTATGTCTGAAATGTTTTTTATTCATAAAAGTAGTGATCTAATAAAAAATTGTACCTTTTTTATCGAACCAAATCCTTGACGTTGTAGAAAGAAGGGAGTGTTGCTACTTCCTGATGACTGTTAATTGGCTGCTTTTAATAGGGCACAACTGTGGGGCACCAGAGGAGGCAGTGATCCTTAACCTCTTAATTGGCTCTGCAGCATCCACAGGATGGACTGTGGTAAAACAGGAGGACTATACACATTGAAAACCAGAGATAACCCAGGTAAGCAGATCCCATGCATTGACAAAAGGAAACCAAGAACTCAAAGGATTCAAAGCATAGATGAACAGTGTGGGAGCCTCTGGGTGGCTTCAGCTGCCATCTATCATGCTGCATCATGCTGCAGAAGGAGCGGAAAGCCTTGTTAATCCCGCATTTAACGTGGATTGCTTCAGCGACAGCTGTCCGAAACCGCTGCCCGCTTTTCATGCTGGAACCTGAACTGCGCAGAAGCCCTCTTGATCCAGAGAGCCAATGACTTTCGAGTGCAACTTAGTCCGCTCTTCAATTCCTGACTGTGACTTACATGTATAATCGCTGAGGATTTTATTGTAGTCAAGTTCCTTACATTCCAGCTACAAGTGTAGAGTTGATGCAAAGATACCGGGTAAGCCAAATAACAACACTTTCATGTTTGCAGATTCTTATGAAAATGGTGTGCTTGCCTGACGATTTTCAGATGGTTGATTTCTGCAAATGCCAAATGGCTGAAGAGTCTGCTTACAAGCTTTTTGTCCCTATTAATAAAGGAGATCATTACTCAAATGTGACATTATTTCATAAATATCAATCAATCAATCAAAAATCTTTATTTTGGTTATATAAACCATAAAAGATATATAAAACAATTACTTCCAAGTGCAGAATGTATGGTACAAAAATAATCTAGCATATCAATGTATACAAGGAATATATAAAGGTAATTAGTGAATTAGTATAGCCCATTTGTTAAAAACATAAATATAGTTTTAAATAAGTCAAAAAAGGAATAAGAGTTAAAAAGAGGAAGGTACAAATGTTTAAAACATATTTCTTGGCCCGTTTCATTATATTCAAAACAGTTTCGAAATATATACAGAATATTATTTACAATAAAGGTCCATGAGCAGTTCATCATGCATTTTTGGATGTAGCTGGGATAGTAAAACAATTCTTTACAGCTTCAATCCTACTTTGGCCCTTATAAAACTCACAGCTAATAGAAATTCACTAATACTAAAAACAATAACTTGCGCTGTGTCGGTCCTTAATATTCTTTCCGCTTCTTTGCAAGATCTAGTACCTAGATTTAAACAAATAGGTTTGATCCATTTCTTCCTTGGGTTAACATACGCGGAACAAAAAAATAAAATGTGCATGTCATTTTCTATCGATTTATCTATTCAAAGAGTACACAGATCTTTATCCTCACCTCCTAACTGGTGCTTACCCCATCCTGATCTAGCAGCATTTGTGTTCAGTACCCCATATCTAAATTTCATGTATAGCATTTTTGCCAACTGAGGGCGTATCTCGTCCAGGAGTGGTTCAAAGCTAGGTGTGTCCTTGAACAAAAGAAACCTGGACGATAATGTCCCAATCACTGTGCCATACAATGTGCTACTTTTAACTAAGGACCAGAAAGTAGTTTTTAACTGCTTCTTTGCTGTAGATGTTATTGAAGACGGGTCGTCCCAAAACTGGGAAAGACCTATCTTTTTCAGCCATGAACAGACATGCCAGAACCAACAAATAGTATTATTGTTGTCCAGCTCCATGATTTCTTCTAGGCATGCCTTGCAATGCACCAGATCTGGGGTGGACCACAATCTTACCCAAAACATCAGTGGTCGTAAAATCACAAAGTGGTCGGTCTGCTTAACGTTTAAATCCAAATAAATTGGTACTAATGGTGTGCGTGTGGGAAGATTTAAAAGCATCCTATAAAACTTGTTTTCCCTTACCTCAAAAATGTTGTTACAATATGGGCCCCATATTTCAGCACCATATAGTGCAGCAGATTGGGCTTTATATTTAAATACCTCCAGCACAGGAGATACAGCCCTTGAGTGGCTGTTCCTATATCTTTTCATTATTGGGAGTGAGTTTTGAATGAGAGCTAGCTTACTTTTCTCTATTTGGGTTTTCCAAGACAATTTTGTATCTTAAGATATACCCAAATAACTGAACCTCTGTACATACTCCAGCTTTTGACCATTCAGAGCTAGATTTTCCCCGAATGTTTTGTGGGGATTTATAGCCATATATTTTGTTTTACTAATATTGATTTTGAGGCCCTTGGTTTTACAATATTTGTCAAATGTGTTAACTAGGCATTGCAGCCCCATTGGGGTTTGGGATATAAGTATGGTGTTGTCTGTGAATAAAAGGACAGGCACCCTTTCCCCCCCTAACTTAGGTCCATCATTCTCTTATCTATTTATAAAGTCTGGTATATAGTTTACATACAATGAGAATAATGTGGGGGCCAATGCACATCCTTGGCGAACCCCTCTTTTTATGGGTATGGCTTTAGTTAGTTCGCCCCTCATCCCCCACCTTACTTTTGCATAATTGTCATTGTGTAGTCTTACTATTAAGTCGAGTATGTTTTTTGGGACCCCTTGTTGCTTCAAAGATTCCCATAGCAGTACCCATGGAATTAAACCAAATGCCGCCTTTAAATCTATAAAGGCGACATATACATGGCCCTTTCTTAAGCTGACATATTTCCAACAAAAACAAGTGAACCTTAAAACCTGGTCCGTTGTGCTGAGTTTTTTTCTCAAACCGGCCTGGTATTTTGATAATAAATTATTTTCCTCTATCCAAGTATTTAATCGATTTAAAATATGCCTTGAAAAAACCTTTTGTAAAATATCTATTAAACTTATTGGGCGATGATTCACTGGGTCATAGCGATTACCTTTTTTAAAAATTGTAGTGATATCTGCCCCTTTCCAGGTTTCCGGAATTACGGCGCCTAATGCTATAGCGTTGCATAGTCGATTAATACACGGACCCCAAACTAATATCGTGCTTAAGCAGGTCACCTGGAATTTTATCTGGTCCGGGGGCTTTACCTGGCGTAATTGCACTGATCGCCTGTAATGTTTCGTCCAAAGTAAAAACTAGATGGGCATCATTATGAGTTAATACCACGACATCATCAGATACGAGGGTCCTACTTGCCGGCATGGCATACAACTTTGTGAAGTGATCCACTCATGTTGCAGCACCAAGGTATACATCTTTAGTTTCCACCCCTGCTTTATTACCTTTGGCTATTAGTCTCCAGATACCAATATGGTCTTTGCTTTTTGCTGCCATAAGTAAATCGGACCAATTGTCTTCGTCCCATGCTTTTTTTGCTTGCTCGATAGTTGCCTTATACTTTAATCTGTTCTCCCTTATTGAGATCACATTATCTCCTTTTACTGCCATGATTAGCTCAGTCTTGGCATTGCGGAAACCTTTATCATGCCAAGGATTAATTCCATTGAGGTGGTTTTTGCTTCCCTATTTTATAAATACTTTCCCTTTCCTTATTCCAATTCATCTTAAATATATCTACTTAGCCCTAAATACGATGGCCTCCACACTGCTGCATTATGAGGTATGCCTCTTTCACAGTGTAATTGGGATCTAATGTGGCTCCAAGATGTATTGTTGAAGTCGAAATCTGGTAATTTACTTACTTGGCTCTTGGTCAATAGGACAGTGGCATTGTGGGTCAATGTATGTGTCAGTGAATTATTTTCGATGTTAGAGGGGCGGAATAGATTATGTGTTTTGCAAACCTTGAAATTTAAATATTTCTTCCTGTTAAATCAATTTCACAAGTAATTGAATAGCCATCATTTTCCTGATCCTTGACTATTTTTCTCATTAATTAATTTTGAGTCAAGGCAGGTGTTGGTTTGTCAATTTTCACTGGTATATTTGTTTCTGTTTGTTATAAAAACGATTTGAATTTCCTTATACTTTAATTATTTTTTATGACTGTTGCTAAATATATAATTTCAAAACATGCTACCAAACCCTTTTCCTATTTTTCCTAAAACCACCATTCCCGCTTTCTTCCTAGCATTTGCAAAAGTGAAAGTCTACGCAAAAGTTACTGCTAATGAAAAGAAGCCTTGGAAAAATTAAACGTTCAAAAAAAGAAGAAACCTTGGAAAAAAATTAAAAAGTTCAAAAAGATTGCCAATTGTAAATAATTGGAAAGGAAATACTGTACCATTTTAAAGAGGTAATGCCATCTTCATCAGTTGCATCCCAATTTAGGGCCCTATTAGGATGGCGGACGGACCTGCGTCCGTCCGCCACCCCAGAGGTGGAGGGACCGTCCGCAGGGGCAGCGGCGGTCCCTCCATGCAAATTAGGATGTGACCGCCACCCTGGCGGTCACATCCTGTATGTTTAACATTGCGGCGGGTGCTGCTAGAAGCAGCACCCGCCACAATGTTAAAAATGCAAGCAGTGCATTTGCATGCACAAAGCGGCAGGCACCGCGCTTCGTGCATGCAAATGCAGGTGGGTACCATAGGTACCCCCATGTGCAGGTGGGTACCATAGGTACCCCCCATGTGCCCTCCCACCCCCCCTTTACCCTGGGGGCCCGCAACGGGCCCCCAAAGAAAAGACCGTATGCCTTTTTTCGTGGCGGCATTGCCGCCGCAGAAAGGCATATCAAAATGCAAATCCTAATATGGCTGGCGGTGTCTGATAGACATCGCCACCATATTAGAGCTTTTCCGCCACGGTCTCGCGGCGGAAAAGCGGCGGACAGTCGTGCCGTCCGCAGATGACCCCCCCTAATTCGGCGGGGGGTCATTTCTCTGAACGCAGAGGTGAATCCGCATCCTCCGGGCCGGCGGTGGCTTTCGCCGGCCCAGAGGATGCGGATTCACCGCAATCGTAATCGGGCCCTTAGTTGCTATGCATAGCTGCGACCTAAAATAGGTATTTAAATAAAGACACAGATCACCAATCTAGTATATTTATAATCACTTGGACATAGAATATCAGATTATTGTGATCTTGCGGAATTTAAAAGCTGTGTTGTGATTACAGTCACATTTATTCCAAAGATTGAAGACAGAAATAGTAATTTCCCTCTGCAGATATTATACCTCAACAGTCCCTTTCATCCAATCTTGTTAACTATTTTGGCAGAAGCAAGGAGGACTATGTGGAAGGGCTCATGGAGACCATTCAATCTAGGAGTGCAAAATGCCATTGTATTTTTTCAAAACCGAGCCATTTGGCTTGCAAAAAAGAAAAGTAAAAAGGAATACGATCGCTACTTTACCACATTTGGCATGGCATATTTTTTTTTTATAATTAAAAATAACATGATAATAAAGAAAAAGGTGCAGAGGTAATAATGCCAAATTCATTATTTTGAAATTAGACTTAATTTTCAGAAAATTCAAAAACATTTGTAATTGATGCATTTGGAGAAAATGACACTGAGTGGGTACTTTAGTGTGCAAATGGGTAATTTCCAGATTTTTTACAGGTGGTTTTAAGTCACACAACTATGTAAAGAAAATCTGAGTATACATCCAGACTGGAGGACAGCTGTTTAATTGCTGTTATTGGCAAAGCATCCAATTGTATCTTTGGTAATTTACAAAAAAATGCCCACAGGATAATTGTATTTATGATAGCACTTTGATGAAATTTTAATTCAAGACACCATTTGCTTTCTTTCAGCTACACCAACTAGGTAACTATTAAATGAATTGTTATGGCACAATATCCATCACCAACCTCGTTTGCAGGAACAGATCGACTTTTTCATGGCAATTTAGCTTATAATGCATACTTTGCCTCTGGCTGATGTCTATATCCCACAGGTATCACCTGACAAAAATATTCTGGGGCTAAATATTGTTTTCAAAAATATCACCCCTTTTTCCAGTTTGGCAATATATCTGTGTATACTAAATTTTGGTCACAATATTTTTTGTCAGTCAATATTTAGGCAATGATATTCAGACATAAGACCATCTCACATTGCCTTTAAGGAGCAGTAGTTATTAGCTTCTCTACAGAAACTTTGCTTCATTTGATAATTTCTCCCTAAATACCACCCAACACAACCTTAACCTCACCTCAAACATTAAAAAATAGTGGTCAAATAATTAAGGAAAAATCTTGAAAAACACCATCACCCACATCACCTCTGTTTTTTTCAGGCTGCTATATTTAGCAAAGGCCCCGCCAATGATGTTTGAAGATGATCATCTTGGAGTATCACAATGGCAAGGCAGTCTTGGTTATGCTCTGTCATGTTGACATCTCCAGCTATCACCTTTAAATATTTTTACATTGTTGAATCGACCAAAATGCCCCCTAAGTCAAATAAGCTCTCTTTTGAAAGATGACACACACAGTTAGGTTAAGCACTTGCATCAATAAGGGCTAGATGTAGGTGGGCTAATACCGGTCGGTAACGGCCGAAAATCTGTAAATTTGCCGTTACCGACCGGTATTTAGCCCTTTGTGATGTAGGAGGCTGGATTGAAGGATTCAGTAATTTACCGATTCCTTAAAGTAAGGAATTGGTAAAATACCGATTCCTTAATTTAAGGAATCGGTAAATTACCGAATCCTTAAATCCTATGTAGGGAGCACTCAAATGAGTGCATTTTTGGTTTAAGGATTCGTTATTTACCACCAATTACAAGTTGGTGGTAAATAC
Source organism: Lissotriton helveticus (assembly GCF_964261635.1). Taxonomy (NCBI): domain Eukaryota; kingdom Metazoa; phylum Chordata; class Amphibia; order Caudata; family Salamandridae; genus Lissotriton; species Lissotriton helveticus. Next base: position 1,035,047,627 of record NC_136067.1, on the reverse strand, counting down.
CGAATACCTTTTAAAAAGCAATTTTGTGCTTTTTTAAAAGTGCCATGTGGCATGTATGTGCGCCACATGCACCATTCAGGGGTGCAACAGGGTATCAATGTGACACCCTGCCACCCTTAAATATGCTCCCCCTATTACCGATTCGGTATTTACCGAATCGGTAATAGTGAATGGCTTCCTATTCATTCCTATGGGCCTCCAGGCCCATAGGAATGAATGGGAAGGTGATTCCTTATTACCGAATCGGTATTACGGATTCGGTAATAAGGAATCTTACCGAATCGGTAAAATTTACTGAATTATTTCCTACATCACAATTACCGAATCGGTAAAATTCGGTATTTAAGAATCGGTAATTTGTGATTACCTACATCTAGCCCCAAGTCTCTAATCTTTCTTTTGGTGTCCCATCAGGAGTTTCCTTTTCATCGGCTAAACCTTTCGTTTTTAACATGTTTTTATCAACATTTTATTCTTTTATACACATCAGACATTATCAGCATTACATTACATTTTTTACATACTTATTGATTCTTTCTGTATTGACAGTATGTGTGCTGTACCATAGTTAGGATATGTTACTCCTGCCATTGGAGCTGTGCTTGTATGCTCTATAGCTGATGTTGTAGTATAATTTCTATATTTGGAGTCAAGCTCCCTCCGTGTATGCTCCGGTTTATGAACTACCGTAACTGTTAACTTTGGAGGCTTACTGGGGTGGCTGTGAGGGGCGGTGGGGTATGTGCAGGCTGGGGTCCCCGGCATCGTGGCTGATATGAGATTGGCAGTCTGTGCTTAGGTGTGTAGGAGGGTTGTGGCAGCTTCCACGGGCCCTTCCTTAGACCCTGGAATCTGTGTCGGCTGTGGTGTGATGTTCCTGGTGTGTGACTGATCGGTTGCTCTGTGTACCCCTCCAGAACTATTCTGGGTCATTTGTGCTATCTGGGTCTGTGAAGCAGTGGATAGTTCGTCATGTGTAGTTTGCTGTTTGAAATGGTGTAGAAGTTATGCCATTACGTGGAAATGTGATGTGTGGGTGTCCTGTTCACTTCCTCACACCTTATCGCCTCCTCCTCTGCTGCGCCCCACTTCTTCACTGCTCCCACCCAGGCTGCCGCAGGCGGCCCTGCTGTGGCTCGCGGTTGCATGGCTATTCCTCTCTTGGCCAGTAGTATAGATAGGGACATGAAGCGTGTTTGTAACTTATCAGTCTTCTGTCTCCTGAACACTCCCTTTGCGCTTGCCTCCCATGTGCTCATGCCTGAAATGCCCAGTATGGTTGTAGTGGGCGGCAGCTCCAAAACATGTGCCTAGAGTCCGCCTCAGGGGCCTGGTAATGGGGCACAGAAACTGTTTGTCTGGGTAAAATTGCTGGACACACTCTGGTGTTATGTATGCCCTATGTAGGATTAAGAATTGTATGTTTTTGAATCGTGCGTTCCTAGACACTTTTTTGGGGTATTCTATTGCTTTTTCCCATGCCTTGTCGTTTAGTGGCCGACCACATTCTTCTTCCCATGTCTGTCTTAGTGGCTATGAATTCTCTGACGGCTTTATAGAGCCATGTAATTAAGTGTCTTCCTGCACCCTTGTGTAGTATTGTGTGTATAACTGGGTGTGTCGCTGGTTCCCCCTCGCCAGATCCCAAAACGGGTGGCTGCTGGCAATGAGTTGCCTCTGTAGCAGGAATTGCCCTGGGGGGAGGTCATACACCTACATTAGTTGGTTGCACGGGTGTAGCTGTCCGCCCTCAAATAGGGATTCAATCTCGGTCAGTGAATGATCTGTCCACACTCGCATGGTCCGGGCTGTATAATACCTCTCGTTTCTGCGGAGCCCTATTAGTGGAAGTAGCGGAGAATACAGGGACCTCTCCCCGGACATGTGGTGTATTCTCCGCATACATGTATGGGCCATTGACAACTGTAGTGGGTATGTTCACTTGGGTCTGGTGCTGGGCAACAGGAGGCGACGGATTGCCGGCAGGGGTATATGCCCTGTCTCAATAGATGTTTCTCCGATGTTACGCTCTGCTGTCCAATATGAGAGCCATTGTAGCTGTGCAGCCATGAAGTATTCCTTAAACTATGGGGCTTCTAGCCCCCCTTTATCGGGCGGATAGGGCTACCCTGTGTCTGCAATGAGTCTAACTTCTGAAAGAAGGGATGAGGAGGGATGATCGCAAGGTTAGCAAAGTGGTATAATAGTCTGGGTACTATGATCATTTTGGCCAAGGCCACTCGCTCAATCGGGGCCAGGGACAGTGTTTTCCAGAAACTCACCACCGTCTGTATCCCTGCCAGTGCCTTACGATGATTTTCCTCTTATGTCGCTAGGCGAGTGGTATAATCACACTCCTAGGTATCTAGGAGCCCTATCGCTCCAGGTGATTCTCTGGTCCCCTATTGTAATGTTCGAGGGGCTAGATGTAGAATGAGTGGGTAAACCGTGGATTTATCCCAATTTACTTTGAGGCCCGAAGCCTCAGCAAATTCCGATAGTATTGTCCATATTGGGGTCAGGTCAGTGGTGATGTTGCGTACGTACAATAGTAAATCGTCTGCTTACAGCGATACTCTGTTGATAGTGTCCCCTAGCTGGATGCCCCTTATCAGACTTATAGCTAATGGCTCCACTGCCAGAGCAAACAGGCGTGTGGAGACGGGGCACCCCTGTCTTGTGCCCCTCTCTACCCGAAATGGGGCTGTGATGTACTTGCCCAGTCTTACCTTTTCTTCGGGTAACATATTCACATTGGTGCCTTTCAACTAGCACCACAATTTTATCAATATAGGTGAATCATACCATATCAGTGGCACCTCCTCCTTTTTGCTCTGGATTTGTGCCTGCTTTCTAAATAAATATTATTTGGAGAGTCAAGGAGCCTTAGGACATCAACTTTATGTTGCAATTCAGGTCACAAGTTTATAGGGATTACCAGCAATTTCACAAGAGGGTGCTTCATTGGAAAGGGTCTGGGATTGAGTATGTTGAAAATTCCGATATGAGAGAGTCCCTGGTCCTGGCTTCAGGTGAGGGAGGGTTGTGACTTTGGAGTTTTGGTTGTAGGTTGTTGGGTGTGTAAAGATTCAGACCAAGGATATAAGACGTCTAGGTTATGATTGTTGGATTGGAGATTTGATTGCAGGATGTGGGGGTTTGTCAGTGCTACCTTATCAACCACACAGTTATACACATGCTATTCTGTATTACTAACTATAGTGTATTGATGCTTACTACATCCTTGTTAACACAGCCAATGTACGCAGTGCCCACTGTACTGCTTAACAATTACTCTGCCTTGCCTGCATATTAAAGTGAGGTAATTTGGTGAGCAGCTACTTAGGCAAGTTTTGGAACTCAGACCAAAACGACCTCTCAAGGAATGCCATTTCTTAACTATTGGAAAGTGCACATTGTGTAATAAAAGCATTTTTACTGTGGTGGAAATATTTCTGTTTATTGAAATGTTATATTTTGTAAAATCTATGACTTTCAGTGTGATCCTATAGGCTGATAGGGCTACCCTGTGTCGGCAATGAGTGTAACTCCTGAAAGAAGGGATGAGGAGGGATGACCGCAAGGTTATCAAAGTGGTATAATAGTCTGGGTACTATGATCATTTTGGCCAAGGCCACTCGCTCAATCGGGGTCAGGGACAGTGTTTTCCAGAAACTCACCGCCGACCGTATCCCTGTCAGTGCCTTACGATGATTTCCCTCGTATGTCGCTAGGCGAGTGGTATAATCGCACTCCTAGGTATCTGAGAGCCCTTTCGCTCCAGGTGATTCTCTGGTCCCCTATTGTAATGTTCAGGGGGGCTAGGTGTGGAATGAGTGGGTGAACCGTGGATTTATCCGAATTTACGTTGAGGCCCAAAGCCTCAGCAAATTCCGATAGTATTGTCCATATTGGGGTCAGGTCAGTGGTGATGTTGCGTACGTACAATAGTAAATCGTCTGCTTACAGCGATACTTTGTGGATAGTGCCTCCTAGCTGGACGCTCCGTCGCAGACGTATAGCTAATGGCTCCACTGCCAGAGCAAACAGTAGTGGGGAGACGGGGCACCCCTGTCTTGTGCCCCTCTCTACCCGAAATGGGGCTGTGATGTACTTGCCCATTCGTACCTTTTCATCGGATAACATATTCACATTGGTGACTTTCAATTAGCCCCACAATTGTATCAAAATAGGTGAATCATACCATATCAGTGGCACCACCTCCTTTTTGCTCCAGATTTGTGCCTGCTTTCTGAATAAATTTTATTTGGAGAGTCAAGGAGCCTTAGGACATCAACTTTATGTTGCAATTCAGGCCACCAGTTAGTAGGGATTACCAGCAATTTCACAAGAGGGTGCTTCATTGGAAAGGGTCTGGGATTGAGCATGTTGAAAATTCCGATATGAGAGAGTCCCTGGTCCTGGCTTCAGGTGAGGGAGGGTTGTGACTTTGGAGTTTTGGTTGTAGGTTGTTGGGTGTTTAAAGATTCAGACCAAGGTTATAAGACGTCTAGGTTATGATTGTTGGATTGGAGATTTGATTGCAGGAGGTTGGGTTTTGTCAGTGCTACCTCATCAACCACACAGTTATACACATGCTATTCTGTATTACTAACTATAGTGTATTGATGATTACTACATCCTTGTTAACACAGCCAATGTACGCAGTGCCCACTGTACTGCTTAACAATTACTCTGCCTTGCCTGCATATCAAAGTGAGGTAATTTGGTGAGCAGCTACTTAGGCAAGTTTTGGAACTCAGACCAAAACGACCTCTCAAGGAATGCCATTTCTTAACTATTGGAAAGTGCACATTGTGTAATAAAAGCAGTTTTACTATGGTGGAAATATTTCTGTTTATTGAAATGTTATATTTTGTAAAATCTATAACTTTCAGTGTGATCCTATAGGGCCTTCACCATTAGACATTTTACTGTTTTGTGTATCCTTTTAACAAGTACATTAATCTGATATTCCATAATTTACATCAGTGTTTTGGAAACTCTTCTCAGCCAAAGCTTCTAGCCGTGTCCAGATGAAAATATTTTTCCTCAAAAAGCTTTGTGAAAAATGCTGTTTGTTGCATTTTTGTATTTTCATGCTTCACAGTGCGGTGACTCCACTTGTTAACAATATGGCTATATGAAAGTGAATAATTAGCATGAGCAAGGTATTTGCAATTTTCCCCATGCATACCCTCGTGTGTAGTGACACTTCCCGCTCTCTCTAGTGCTACTACACCATATCACAATTGTAAGGCACCTTGCTATAATGCTCTGTAGGAGCAAAAAGGCAGCATCTACATCACGTTGTTAAAAATAACAATCAAGAACTTGTTTTCAAACTTTGTTTTACCTTCTGGTATATTTGATCACTTTCTGTCTCTGTATCTACCCTCTGCCTACCGTTTGTGGAGCTATTCTCCTTATAGCTAAGTATTAATGCAAGGATCTGTTGTCCCTATCGGGATAACTTTTAACTCTCTGGCCTCAATTTTATGTTATTCCTTCCTAGAGATGTCAACGTTGTTGTTTTCTGTTTTACCGCTTGACAAAGGATAGGTGCTTGATGCACATTTGTAGACTGTAATGTAGTCAATGGAGTAGCTTTTACATGAAGTTCAAATCACAGACTATTTTTTTAGATGAGAAATGTAATATTTACTGCAGGAAGACTGAAGTTTGTGGGTAATCACTTTAGATACTTTGCCATTTTAGGAACCTTTTTTTCCGGTATTGGGACTGTATTCTGTGACACGGCATTTCCTTGCCTCAGTGTGTATACTCTCTCACTACATTTCTGACATAAAATTGGTTTCATCCTTATATAGCACATAAAATGGCAAGTGGCATGGAAGATAAATGTTTTTTGGGTTTCAGTGTGTATTTACATCGCCATATCTATATGTAAAAAATGTATGGTTTCATGGAAAAGTATGGTTGCTCAGGCGGGGCTGCCATTTGAAAGCACTGCAGTGATATGCCTAATGTGTGCATTGTATGTCCACATAGCTCTGTACTTAAGATGTACAACTGTGGCACACCAGATGGTGGGAAAAGAAAGCCATCACAGTAAAAAAAAATGACATAAGGGTGTTTTCACGGGGTAGGTTTTAGCAGTAATAGGCCTAGCTATGAATACAATCACTTTCTCATACGTAGGCATGAGAAAATACTAGAGCATTCATCATCATGAAATCTTTATTTGGTTGATAAAACAGCCATTAAAGAATACAAACGCGATCCTTATAAAATTATCACAAAATGTTTTCACATAACATAACAGTCAATAGAACAGAAATAGCCCACACAGCATTTACAATACATTGATTAATTAGGTCTCCATCTCCTAAACACCAAGACAGCTTGCAGAAAGGATAAAACAATAAAGATAACACATTCATTGAGGAGCATCTTGAGGTAAACCATGGCCGGCCTTACTTGGGAAAAGTTTAAAGACTTCAACTAGGGGATAAAAAAACAGTTCATGGGCCAGCTAAAATAGGAGCAAAACATTACAAAATGCGGGGTGTCCTGCAGAGACTTACGGTCGCAACTGCAGGGTGACCTAGCATCAGGCAAGCCCAACCACATGGCAACAGAGCAACCAAATTAGTTTCTTGATCCAGCACAGAAGGGGGCTAAGGGACAACATATCCATCACTTAACCATGACCAACTGCACCAAAAATGCTGAGATGGAATGTGGGACCTGTGCTCCCTGAAGTAGAGCATTCATTAAAAGTTATTTTCCATGCAGTTTTACAAACCTAATTTACTGATGAAAATAGATATTTGATAACATTAAAGAAAAAGTAACTATCCCCCCAGGATATAGCGGCATGGATTAGCAAATTTAGCGGCACAAAAATGGAAATTTAGCGGAAATTTTGCGGCATTTTATATGGCCATTTTTCCTACAACAAACACAGATATCTTAGTTTTTTTAGTTATTTACCAACATGAAGCTATGCATATTTGGTTTATTTACAAGGTAGACACTTTGTTTGGCCTAGACACAGCTTTAGCTAATAAGACTCATGTTTAAATAAAAAAAATATCGTAATAGAAATAAATACATATATACCCAAAGAGTGACACTTTCAGGCCGTCTCCATCTATTGATATTTTCAAATGTCAATCACGTTTCTCCCCCGCCCACCTATAGAATATGGTCTGAGACACTGCCCTTTTAAGCATTGCCTAACTCCGTTATCAGTGACGGCATTTTGCTCCAGCACATGTCTATATCTGCCTAGAAAGTAGTCCGCATAGCAGAAGAGCCGCCACTGTAATTGGTATCACTTACTGCAACAGCTTTTGTTTCATGACTTGTGGGAAGGCATTTCATCATCTATACTGGAAAAATGTGTTATGATATCACTACTGTTTGGGGTTCATCATTTTAGACTGATGTAATCTGCTTGCTCTCTGATCTTTTAAGCGCTAAATGAGAAGCAGAGTTGTTGTATGAGCCAACATGATTTGGCTAGCACTGCTGCATTTTGCGCATGATTGTTAAAGGTGAGAGAAAACACATTATTTTGTAAAGTAACCAACATCTTTGAAGACTTTCAAAATAGAGAGGCAGAGCGGGCGTGTTTGCGTTTTTGCCTGTGTGTATGTAAAAATTCCGCGTTCATTGCGACAGACATCTCACCATACCAACCAAATTCCATGGTTGCCACATTCACAATATGTGCCCTTCTACTTGATATTGTGGATAATTGACTCTGCGTTGCCACAGGCGTCACTGTCTTTCTATCACAAGCAAAACCATTCAGGTGTGTCTAATCGTATTCAGTTTGCCCTCCCTCTTCATCTGTAACCAATCATAATAAACACACGAACAACCTTCACTACTCACTACAAAAAGAGCTCTTGATCGGGGGCCAATCACAACCACGCTCTAACTAATGTTGGGTAAACGCTAACTACTGTTGGGTCAACGGGTGCCTTACTAAGCCTTAAGACCCTCAGTCAAAGACAACCTGTCCTGCTTATCAAACTTCTGCGTACTGCCTTAAAGCTGCTTTGCTGTCTTTTCTCCAGAGTGTGACGTGAACACCCAATATTTAGTCTGGCTTGGTTATCCCTATTTCCTACATTTCCCCTTTTTAAGATGCGTGCCTCTTGCCTTCCTTCTCTCACATCTTCTCTGCTTTGGGTCTGTTGCTGGATGGATTGAATGCAGCGGGCTGTGTTTATTGGCGGGGGAAAGGAAAGCTCTAGGGTCTCAGGTTAAAGGGAGCAAGTCAGAGGACCTGTCAACGTTGACAACAACAACTATAAACCACTTTAAATTATGTTCACAAGCTCAGGGAGTGCACTGATTTTAAATATTTTATGTTGTGTATTAAAGGCTGGAGATGGAGGCACACTGGGCATGTCTTGATTTCGCGGGCACTTTTGCAAAAATCGCGGGATTTTTACAAAAGTGCTGCGATTTCGCGTGCACTTTTGTAAAAATTCTCGCTGCATTTTTACAAAGGTGCCGATTTCGCGGCAAACCGCGAAATCGCGAAATCGGGAGGGTCTGGTCTATGTGTACTTTGTTATGCTAGATCATAAACTCTGTTTCGAACTGGTTCTCCTCTCAGCCGTTATCCAGAGACTAAACGCACATTCTTGCCTGACTTGTTAACAAACTTCCTGTTGGAAGGCAAAGGCTGGACTTCTGGTAGCAGATAAACCATCTGGGAAAAGTACAGGATCACCTTCCTGTACAAAGGATATTTTTCACAGATCTTCTTTTGAGGTGAGAATTGATACAGCGGTAATTTCACTGTAATTTCTCAATGTAAAACCTCATCTACTTCTATTTTACCGCTGAAAAGGTGTTGGGCCCTTGACACCATGTATTACCTTCAGGAGACTTTACATAAACATGAACAGTCAAAAATGCAATTATTTTTTAAGACAATGAAGAGAGTTTTTGAGTATTTTAAAGGGTTTGATTTTCTAGTAAAAAAAATAGGGGTTCTCTCACCCTTTATTCATTAGTCAAATAACAATGAGGTTACAGAATTTTGAAAACAGGAAAAATAGCATTACTACAGAACATATTACAGTCTGGATATAAGCATCACATGTAGAAAGGAAAATGTGGAGCAAAATGTCAGTCAAAACTCTTAAAGAGTTTCTAAGAAAAGAATGAGTCTTGCAAGGCTAATCAATAATTACTAATTTGCAAAAATCTCCCATTAAGAGAAATAAATGCATAAGACAAATAAAGCTTTTCAAAACTAATTAGTCAAAGCATAAATTTAGAGTTTAGCATCTAAATCAAAAAGCCCTTTCTATCTGTTGTTCTCTCTGCATCTCTGCCACTCTGAGCTACACAAGGAGTGAGACAGCCCACCCTTCACAGACCACAGAGGAATGTTATCTGCCTTGCCAAAAATATGACGTGCAATGACTTCTCTAAAAAATTATGAGCAAGAAACCCCTCCTGTCTCTCCTCGGACGCAATCTCCTCCCAGGCTGCAGCAATCTCCTCCTGTGACGTTTCTCGTACCTAACCCATATGATGTCTGGTCTAATCTGTTCTCTCAAGATCTCACATGCCCCCCTAAAGCCTAAGAGCCTAAAGCCTAAAAGCCAAAGAGCCAACCACGCCTCGAAAGAGGTCATTATTTATACTCCAATTCCTGGCAGACTACACAAAGTGTTTCAGATTCAGTAAAGCTTGTACCTTATTGGTTACCCTAAATGGCATGAGGGTCTCACCATCCTGATCTCATTGGAAATTCCAAACCATACCGGTTTTAGCAAAAGAAGCATTAATGATTGATACATTTATATGTTTTAGCAACATTTACTAAGAAAAATGTTTCAGTCTATTTTTCCTTCCTGTCACATCGCACGCAGGAAAGATACTTTAACCAACACTGGTACATTGGCATGATCACAAGAATGTACAGTTCACAGTGGCCTTGACTCCTTCTGTACATGAGGCAAGCTGGTATAATCTGCGCATGCTCTCTTCTTTAAAGCAAGTCACAGCATTGCTGGATTCACAGGCAGCCATTTTTCTTAGGCCCAAAAACAAAACAAAAACACAAAAATAGTATTAATTTTCGAAATAAAACCCATTATGTTTTTTCCACCCCCATACTTATACCCTTTATAAATGATTAGCTAGCAGCTTTTCTTACTGTTTGTGCACAGCATGCAAAATGTGCAATGTGCAACATAGCATGATACATGCACTAATGTAAAATTTCAAAGCGCACACAATTAATACATACTCGTAGCAACATGCATTAATGTTTTAGATAGCTTTTCATGCAATAAAGGGTGTGCCCCGCGTCCCGTGTTTGGTGCATAGTTAACTAACACACATTATAAAAAGATGTGTTATGAACTGAAATATTTTTGTTTCTAAATATGCAACAAAGCCAAAGTTTTTTAAGACAGGGATAGTGAATGTAGATTGCAAGGAAAATGAGCTGGGAAGAGAGAACACATTCTATGGTTATCCTTAAAGCTAAAAAAAACAAACACTTAAATCACAAGTTTTGTCTACACTGCAAAAACACATGTTAATTCAGCACAAATATTTCAGACTGACTAGGCCTCATTTCATATTTTCATTTGCCATGTGTTTTAACTTGCACCAAAATGTGTGTGTCAATTTAAATGCAGTCTGTCTGAAGCACAAAAATAAAGCAATGCCTGACTCCAGATGAAATCTGCTCCATCAGAATGCCAAATGGAGCTGCCAAAAACTGAGCCATTGATTCTCAGATACACCCTAGACATTCTGTCTGTATTCCCAGTAGGAGGTAAAACCAGTTCTAACACTGTAGAGGGAAAGGCACCTCACCTCCATAGGGAACTGGATCAGGAGAGGGTAAAGCTCCTGCAGATCGAGAGGGCTAGGGCAGCCTTTCTTGAGGGACTCCAGTAAGGTTTGCAGTAAATTGAGGAAGGGTGTGCTGAAAAGGAGGTGGTACTATTTTGATAAAGTAGTGTGGAATGGGTGGAGGGAATAATTCTCCATTTACTGTCTAGTGCACAGGATATGGGAATAGGACAACACTTCACCACTACCTTCTAAGAACATTTCTGGACATGGAAAAACAAAAACTGATAAAAATATGGATCTACTGGAAGAAGACTCCTGACTATTGTGAAAGAAGCAGGCTCATTCCAGGACATAAGGACTCCCTACTCCTGCTGTAACGCAGGGACTGGATCTATTCTCCAATGGTCAAGTGGTTGGCTTCCTGTTTTTCTGCCTCAGGGACATAAAAACGTTTGACTCCAAGAGGGGCCAGCTGACCTTAGAGGACTGACATTGCAGGAGACTTAGCAGGAGAGAGAGCTGGTACCTATGAGCCTGTCCCAACAATTAAGGGGCAGCAGGACTGATCAGAAAGAACTTTCACAGCACAGTAGTTTTCTAGGTGCTTTTTGCCTTAAAATTGTAAAATTTCATATTTCCGGTACCCATTATCCATTCCTCATGATTATCTTAATTTTCCTAAACTGGTGTGTTAGTTGTATTGTGCTTTGTTCTTTCATTTAAAACTGGTGGTACTGCTTAAACGTAATACAGACTAATATAGGGATTGCCTGATGCTTGCATCATAGTTACTAGGGGTAGCAAAAGCAGTAGGAGAGCTAGAAGTATAGACATTTCAGACTAAGGACAACACTGAATAATACAACAAACAAACCATTATTAAAACGTAATAACCACACCAACAGAGAGAATTCATACAGAAATTTGGACTTAACATGCACACCATCCTGCCACCCATAGTGCCCTTTTCACACCTAAGATGTCCACCCCACATACCAAGGTCACAAAATAAGCTCCTATGTGCACTGTAATATTATGCCACTGAGTCCTAGTGAGACATGCCAGATATGCAACTGACATTTAAGAGCATCTGCCAAACTGTATGACAAGTCACTGATGCACTCAAAACCCACGTGACGTCATATTCCCCAACCCCACACACCACAAAAGATTCAAAAGAACAGATGGACCTCTATGATGACAGTGTTCTCAGTGACCATAAGGGCCTTGAGCTGTGCATGCAGAGCCAATAATTCCACAGATATTTCTTCATCTACATGAAATGTAAAGGATTTTCCAGCCACAACAACTACTTTAAGGGTTCCTGTCATGAGTCAACTATTCAGGATGACAGTAAAGTATCAACCAGGAGCCAGGATAACCCAAACTGATCCTGCTAGTTGGGTTTGCCATGCAGACAAACATCACCTATACAACACATAAAACACTAACTTAACTGTCATGACTGCCTTCTCACACCAATAGGTGACAGCATGTGCCTCCTAAAGGAAGAGAGTAGGCACAACAGGGCACACATCTGCACATTTTCTCCAGGAAGTTGAGCACCAAATAGCATTTGTTTGTGCCTGTATCTAGACACATTCATGAGGAACATCTGCACACTTGAGGGCAGGGGCTTTCTGCATCCCTACCTCGTTTTTAACGACATGTGAATTAACAGATGCCCGATCTGCTGGAAGATAGCGGACCAACCCTGTACGGGCCAACACAATGACTACTAAGGAATAAAGATATTAGGGAACTGCCATTCCTTCAGTGTCCTGGAACAGCTGCTGAAAAATAATGAGAGCCTTAAAATTGCACAGGGGTTTGGTGACACACACAGGTAAGTGCCTCAGACACGAAAGAGCCTTCAAGGGAGTGAAGGGTCTAGTGAAAACACATGGAGTCTCCTAGATACTTTCACTAGACGAGTGCTATTACCCATGTACATTATTATGGGCCATACGGGCACCGCAGCTATCTTAACTCCTTGTGTGCTCATGACGAGCTCAGCTTATCATGAGGCACGGTGGCACTGTGCTCATGACGAGCTGAGCTCATCATGACCGCCGCGGCGCTCACACGTGGGGCTAATTCCCCTGTTGTGCTGAGCATTCTGAAGAAGTGGTCGTGACGAGCTCAGCTCGTCATGAGCACAGCGCCACCGTGCAGAGTAACGAGCTCAGCTCGTCACGAGCACAGCCGCGCCGCGCGCAGCCCCCCTCCCCACAGCACAGCGGGGGAATTAGCCCCGCGGCGAAAGGGTTAATAGTTGTACCCAATGCACCATGCACACAAAAATCAGGAAACAAAGGAAAACATTGGAATAAGGGCATCTGAGACCAATTGGTAAAAACATTATGTAATTAGCAGGAGCAGTAGGGGGATGTTTGCTGCCAATACCGCATGCACACTACAGACTGAAGCGTTCCCAGAAGCCTTAACATTAGAATCAAACAAGGCCTCAGAGATGATCCCCGTGCGAACACACAGACATGACATCTTTACCAAAGCACTTCATATAGGGGATATGCCTTCTGACAATGAGAACTTCCCACAACAGGTTCTCCCCCTTTTCCTATCACAAATAATCTATTGTTGCCTGACATCAGTTATTTATCAAACAGTAGCATTTAGTTGCATTTCCAACATCATGCACATCACCTGTTTGTAATCAGTCACTCCTCCGGGAGTCTTCCTGATTTCCCTTTTTAAGGCATGATTTGACATATGCTAAGATGTTCAGTCCTTCTGTGCCCCTTCCCCATCTGTCTCTTATCAGTCACACTGCTCATGTTATCAGTTTGCTACAGCGCTGTGCACCCTCTTTACCTGTGACATCTCACTCAACCTTTACCTAGCCATACCCTCTATTGCTCTCTGGTAAGCAACACCTCTGGCTCGCTTGATGTCCTTATCCCTGCTTCTCCCATGGCTTGCCTTTGGTTCTTTGCTGTTCAGTAATCCAGTCCTTTATAGAAGTCTCAGTGGTATTGTGCCACCACAACCCTTGCTAAAACCTGATATGTGCCTACCAATTTAGCTCCAATCCTATTGCCCATTAGTGTTCTGAGCATCATGTTCACCCTGTTCTACAGCTAGTGCCCCCACAACCCTCTAAGTCCCAACTTGAGACCCACTGCCAAGCATGGATGGCTATGTACCCTTTTCACTTAGAATGGTGTTTTGAAATATTGCAGGATTTCCCTAGGAGTATGGCAAGCTTGAGTTTTCATACATGTGAGGAGACAAAGTAATGCAAAGGTCAAGCTGCCTAAGAGAAGAAGGCACTTATTATGGAGGGGCAGTTATAATCCTTGAATTTGCCCCCTCATCCCCCGAATTATGGTTACTGGTGGCCTGGGTAATTCCAGAGGGAGTAACTTGGATTTTCAATTCTTGAGACACAACATGCATGAATTGGACTTACGGTACTGTACAGATTCCCGGATGTGTTTTTTTCACAAAGTTCCACATGGAGACTTTACCTTCTTTCAACAGATAAATTGGTGTGACATACCACTCACCAGCGGTGTCCCAAACACACTTATAAATCTGATGATCCAGATAACTGTTGTTACTGGACCCATCGGAATTAACAGCCCACTCAAGATTTTATTTAGAACAGGCTGGTCACATAAAATTCGCTGGTTTCAGGGGGAAGTGCTAATTTCAGGGTGAAATCTAACAGTGCAATTTCCTTTGCTGCAGGGATAGTATGATGGGGACATTTTTAGGTAAAGTCTCTTTTTGATTTAGCACTTTCTTCAGAAATCAGATAATGTCCGATAAACCATACCCTAAATCAGGCAGTTTTTAAATATAAGAGAATGCGGTGGTCCTCATGCACCACAATGAGGACATGGGTGAAACTATAACTTCCTAGAAATGTAGTCAGTTTGTCCACCATTATAGGTTACAGACACTTAGGGCAGGTCAACACGCAAGAACACCATGGCCACGTTTACCTGTGCTGATCATGAAATCAAGAAACAATCTTGCACCAGTACCGCCATTTTGTGATGAGCAATAGTAGGGCACACGGATGCTGACACTTGCCCGAACTGCAATAATGGGAGACCTTCAATATTGGCTCCATTCAATAAGCACAGCTTGCCAGGTGGCATTTTGGGAGTCGGTATAGATTCCATAGGTCTGCTTTGGTCAGATATGTTGGTTGTTAATGTCGCTGGAGACTATAGCTGGAAGGAAATGAGCAGAGCTTCATACTTCAGCAGAGCGTTTCATCTTTTAGCAAAGCTAAGCCAAGTCCTAAAGTCAATGCTTTCCTTTGGATGCCCCAGTGTGGCCAAACAAACTGTGTATTTCTGATTAAACATGCTACTGGTAAGCTCTGTAGTTGCATCTTCTAATATCTCTGTTGCGTAAAAACTCCAGTCGTTCTTTGTGCCTTCAATCCTTTGGGTGATGCACTATGTCTGCATTTTCCAATGTTTGTTTAGAGTGTCTTTCAACCCAAAGCATGTGTTGTGCTGCATCAATGATATCACAGCATTCACTGCTTGCCTATATGTGGGCTGTGAATCAGGCAGCTGTCTTTGACTTTGTTTCCTTTGTTGTCATGTGTGAACTACCAAAGAATTTTGTGTGTGCGTTTGAACAAGTTTGTAAATCTTTTTTTCTGAAAAGTCACTTTGCTATGGTGTTGATGGTATAATTTTCTATATCGCTTTGGCAGGACAGTACCTTAAGGCAGTCACACCTGTGCATTGCGTGTTTGTATTTGCAGCTTAATATCCATTGCAGTCCATTACATGACTGTTTGTATTGTCTATGCACCAGTGCCTATTTATGATATGAAGTCTGTGGATGAACTATTAGCAATATAGTATGGGGAGGGCTATGTATGGATTTGTCATTTGGCTGTAATATCGGGGATATTAAGGAGCTTTTGGAATTTTTGAGTTTGCACACTTACTCCCAGTTGGGCCCTCTGCCCGTTAGTGTTTTCTTTTATGACTTCTTTCAGCATTTGCCCTCTTTCTGTGTCTAGGTCTCCATGCCTGTAACCATTATCCAAGTTGTTGTCCTTTCTCTAGTGTCTACTGGTTTACTTGTCTTTCTCAGAACTCTGTGCCTTCTCCCACTCTCTGACTTTACCCCTTCCATTCTGCCTTGTGGCTTTTCTGCCAGTATAATCACTGTTTGAGCCTGAACACGCTTGGCCCATGTCTCTCTCTTTAGCATTTTGTGCCTGCTGTTCCCTGTCTGTAATATTTATGTGCTTTTCCACGGACTGTGCCATCTCTTAGTATGCAACACTGCTCCCAATCTGTTCACTTTATTGCCCCCTCTCACCACTCCATAAAGCCTTGTACGGTCAATGCATTTCTGCTAACACATGGGTCTGTGCCTTTTGCAGGGGTGTAACGCAGGCACCTGCAACTCCTGTAGTGCAGGATAGTGCCAACCCTTCAAGAGGCTCTCAAACCATAAGTTGGCCCCATTCAGTCCAAGGCCAATGCATATCAGTGAGATATGAGATACTCAGATCACACTTTTCAAATTCTACATGGAGACCCCATAACTTTGCGTTAAGCCACTGGTCTTTTGCACTTTTTTTCCATTGTGTGTGCTGTTCTACTCATCTCTAATCAGCCTGTGGCCATGCTTTCTCTCTCACCAGGATTTGCTCTTCTATTCATTTTGTCGTGTCCTGTGCAATTTCTGACAAACCTCTTTCCACTGACCAGCCTGTGTCCCTTCCATATATCATCAAAGGAAAGGGGTCTCGGGGCACTTGGAGGTCCAGGATACAGGCCCCTTCTGAATATCAATAATATCAAAAAGGTATGCAGTTCCTTTTGACAGAGTGAAATCACGAGAATATGTGACTGGTCGGTATGGTATCCAGAAGGTTGGAACTGGGCCCTTACACACCCAATCGGGTGTCCTGCTTCATCATTGGGCTTGCTCGTCATTTGGCCGGCAATACAAATGCCCTACGGGCACCCATAACGGGGCTCTTTTTCAGAGATCTTTTGTTTCTAAGCAGTATTGTGAGGTGGGGGTGTAGGGCCGTCAAGTGTAGATGTGCAAAATGCATGGGGTGATGTGGTGAAATAGACTAAGTAGTGCTCCTAAACAAGTTTTAATTAATGAGTCTGCTTGTCTGATTAAAAACAAAAGTGGCAAACCATTGAGACAATGTTTCTCTGGTTGCTCTACAACAAGGTAAACATGTTTCTTGCATGATCTGTCACAGAAGTGATCAATTGGAAATTCGTCAGGACCAGAAGTGAATAGTCATCCATACAGTGGTTGGAATACTGGTTAGTTGCCAGGGTAAACCAATCAGTAGACAAACCTAATGTGGTGTACCTTTTAAAAGTACTGACCTGTAAAAAAGGATCAATATACATTAGTCAAATTCTCAATCTTAATCTTATTCAGTATGCAGTGAAATACTCAAAATGTTGTTAACAGTGGTTTGCTAGTAGGTGCATTGAAAGAGAAGACAAGAAAAGTAGTGACAAGCACATGGCACATCTAAGGACGTAGGCAGGCGGAGCATTTCATACACTGTGATAAAAGGAACACAAAAACTCTCCCAAATGGGGTGGCTCTTTTGCCTCCTCAAGTAATAATAGAGGAACCGCTAATTTTAGCATCCTACCAAAGGAGGAAGCACATGTATTTGCTGGCACAAATTATCCAAGCATCAAACAAAAACAAATTTTTATTTGAGAAGGGTTCAGCAACTCGTGTAGTTCTTTCTGCATTCATGTTAATTATGTAGAATGCCCTACCCTCTCTACCATCTCGGGTGAGTGGTCGCAGGGATGGGGTGGGATATAAAGTACTTGTGCATGTTCCCTTCCCAGGTGCTGCCAATCCCGTCTCATGCGTATGATGCTTTGTACTGATATCCGTGAAAATAGTACGCCATGTAGGAAGTTCCTGTATAGTTAAATTGTGGGGGCATATGTCCCTCGATCTAGCAATAATGAGCTGTCGAGGTAAGTTCCCTGGGGCCCGGCAGGGGTGAATGGGCTCCTGTATTCCCATTGAGACCGTACCGGAATATTCATGAGAATGGCAACTCTTTTTGCTGGACGGCTTTAAATATATATGTATATGTAAATATGTATTATATAATTGTCCAAGCCTAATTGCTGTTAAAGTGTAATCCTGTGGGAATTTACTATTTGTATGTCTAGAACTCTAACCACTAGTATATGTAGTAGACTTTTGTACTTACTACCATTCCTATGTGATTTTAGAGTTTATCTGTTTGAATCGCTTCCTTGAGTGACTTTCAACTTGTACATGTGCAAGCGGTGGCACCGGTAAACTGGGGAGCCGTTTGTAAATGAGGAAGAAACGCTTTCTGCCTTCTGCTAGGCTCTGTGGAAGCCATGTGGATCCCAGTAGGGAATACAACTTGATTGAACTACACATTTCCCAAGGGGTAATGGGAAGTGTAATTTGTGATTGCAGGTACTTATGAAGGCCAACTGAATCATTTGCGGTGTTGTCTTAATAGCAGTTCTCGCAAAGTGTGGATCAGTGTGAGAAGATACAGGGAAATCGCTGAACCATCCCCTGATTTACATGCTCAATAAGTGGGTGTTGGTTCCTATAGTGGTATGGTAATAGCTGGGATCTATTGTATCATAATGGGGTCAAGATGTTTATCTGTTAACTCATTCCATGGGATGTCTTCATTCAGCCCCCATTTATGTGAGGAAAGGTGAAAAATCCAATTTTGCTGTCTTCTAAATAGGGCGTTTTTACTCATATGTGGGTGTGCCTCAAGAATGGTCCAACATATGTCATCTGGTGAGTGTCCCTGGTTTATGAAGTGTGTGTACATCTTGGTCTTTGTTCTGTTGCACCAATGTTACTCCCGTGTTCCATAATGCATATTTTTACCTGTCTGGTGGTCATACCAATATACCTTATATTGCAGGAACACGTCAATTCATAAATACAGTTACTGGTTTTATGGCTAGTGTGTTTCTTCTGTATACAAGTCAGTTTGTTTGTCAATTTGTCTTCCTTTGTGGCATTGGTTAATGCACATACTGTACAAGACCCGCAAGGAAAGTGCCCCATTACTGGAGGTAGGTCCCAAAAGGGATCTCTGGTCAGACCTAGATGGTATCCATGGTCATGTATGTATGAGCTTGTCTTCTATGTTCATGGTGCATTGACAGCCTAAATGAGTGCAGCACAAGCTAGGATAGTCCTGTTTCTTCGAGGCCTGGCCAGGGGTTCTGACACTTTTCAGTAAACGAAACAAAAGTTACGAATTTGGAGAGGGCGCACTTGCTAATTTGGTAAAATATTGTCCATGCTCCCATTTTCGCTGGCCCTCTCTGGTTACAGGACTCTGTGTATAGAAGATAATTGTTTGAAAGAGTCCCCTGCAATGCTGCCTCTCCTCCTTAATGCATCCTGCAGTTTTTAAAGAGGGGTGACTAGTCTCTGAATAAGTCTCTGAGGAATCCCTCAGTCAGTTCCCAGGCTTAACAGCATTCCTTTGGAGTTCATTATCGGGTGGGGGGGATATCTAATTAAAAGTATTTGGCAATGTTTGCCTCCCCTATCAGCAAAACGAGATTTGCATAATTTTATTAGGAATGTAAAACGTGAAAGGTTCCACATTTAGGGGCTGTAAAAAATTCCGATTGTGGGTCCATGAACATATTTCCACAATCTCTCCAACGACTTTGCCTTGCAGAAGTGCATGTGGTTTAGCCATGGTACAAATGGTACATGTGGCACAGGCATGGTGTTGCTCTGGTTCTCATCTGTTTCTAGCTGAAAGTGGATCAGGATGTCATCAGTAGTTCATTTACATGCAAATGACAACTGCTCAGTGTGGTCCTCACTGCGGGACATTTTAAAACTCCCTTCATTTTCTCCATATGTTGCTTTATATGAGAGAGATTTATATGGGAAACCATCCCTTAGCATACAAGTTGCTGGTTTCTAATAGGCCCTGGCAACATTTAAATTACGTGTTATCAAAAGGTACTAGCTTAAATATGACCAATATTGTTAGGACTCTGATTAGATTTGTCATGGGCACCTCGTTGGTGAGTTCATGAAGCCCTCACCCACCAACCTGGTTGGTGGCATGCTTCATCATCGGGCCCACCCAGTGACACCTAATGTGTCCCGGGTGTGCTGCGACGCCTGATTACAGCAGAGCTGGTATTTTACTGAGAGTGCAGTGTGAGGTGTAAAATGAAGTGTGAGTTAAAACGGCTTGGCGAGGGTCCCAGTGCCCGAGGGTACATTAAATTTTAATAATTGGGCCCCAGTCAGCGGTTAAAATAAGGCTTGGGGATGTTTAAGGGAGGCGAGTTACTACCTCCTACATCCATCAGTTGGTCGACATGTTTCAGCCAGTGCCTTAAACTAAATCTGGCTTTCCTCAGGACCTTTTTAAAATAGAGTGTAGTGCAGGTTAAAAAGGAGTGTAATCCAGGCTATGTGTTCCACTCACTAAGGTGTTTCTCTAAGTGTGAGAGGGGGGATTCCCTTCTCTTATATGCCTGTACCGACAACATTGAAGACATAGACAAAACATGTAAGAAGAGGAGAGTCAAATAGGCGTCTTCGCCACATAGTCATATACATAGAATGCCGATTCTACAGTGCTCAGTGGGTAGACTACAGTTGGCAAAAGTGTAATGGCACTGGTGGTACCATTATTGTGATTATCGCAAATAATTGGGGGTGGTGTCGCTAAAACACGGGTATCACACATATGCATGAGATACAAAGTGTGATGGGGCGTAAGAAAAACACTCTTACGCTTAGATTTTGCAGCCAATGCTTCCAGGAGTGAAGCGGTAAGTGGTTGACCCTGTAGGGAAATAATGTTGGCCACTGGGAGTTAGAGACCTGTAAGGAGGGAAAAGCGCTTACCCAGAGATTGTTGCTTGGAGGTAATCATACTCACACCTTTTCTGGTCAGAGCCTGCCTTGTACCTGTTGCACCGTCCTCGTACTCCGGTAGAAAGAGCTGGAGTTTCTTGTTCGTTTTTATATGCTTGCTAATTGGATTAACTAGCTGCACCTGTAGCTGGGAGTAAGAGTAGAAAGACTACCCCGGGTGGGTTCCTAGCTGTCTGCTCATGGGCGGTGGAAAGACACTAGTCTCTAGCACATGCGCGGTGCTGCTTGTGTCTATTGCGCATGAGCGGGGGTGAGACACTAGTTGGTGGAAAGACACTAGTCTCTAGCACATGCGGGGTGCTGCTTGTGTCTATTGCGCATGAGCGGGGGTGAGACACTAGTTATTAGTGCTGTTGCGCGGTAGAGTATGTGTTGTGTTGAAGTATGAAATCTGCCACTATCAATAGTGCGGGCATGGAATTAAAGGAGGTGCATTTAGCATGTGACTGAGTTCCAAGGGATCGCATCGTTCAGGCCATTGATGTGTGATGATGTCTCAGTACAGTCTAATATACATTTTATTTTCTATTGTAAATACTTTGCCTGGGGGAGAAAAAGATATTTACTACCCCTCTTTAAATCATGGGGCCTGAGTCAGTGTAGACCTGCTTTGATTAAGCTGCATATGTTACAAGATGAGCTGACTATTTTAACAGCTGCAAAGTTTTTAACATATGTAATTAGATGCAGATTGTCGATGCAATAAGTGAAGGTAGTTGTAATCCGTAACCAACTGTACCTGATGTATTTTCAATCTTATCTATTGCGCTAGTTTGCACTTTAGGCCTGGGACGGCCCTCTAAAATACTTGTTTAATTTGTATAGTTTACAACCTCTAGTATTTATTACAGTACGACTTTTATGTTATTTTAGATTGCTTTTATCTGCCTATATGAAATGAATTGATTTTATATTTGTGTGTAATTGAAATGTTGAAATATGCTTATATGACTTGCTTTGTAAAGTCGAATGAAGCTACCTTTTGACTTTGACTGCAGTGTGTGTCACTTAACCACCCACACCAAAACTCTAACCCTAGAACCTAACAAGGTGTGCACACAACGCAGCCACACCAACTGTAATTCACGTAATGTGATTTACCTTCTCACCTGCTCCTGTGGTCTCCGCTATATCGGCATGACCACCCGCAAAATACGCACTAGGGTCACTGAGCACAGAAGCACCATTAGGTGTAAGAAAAACATCAGTAAACTAACCAACCACTTCATCACCCATGGCCATACCCCCAATGACCTCACATGGACAGTAATCGAACAAATCCCTGAGCAGGCATTAGACAATGAAAGAAGACTGATGAGCAAAGAACAGCGTTGGGTCTATCGCCTTTCCTCACACATCAATGGCCTGAACGATGCGATCCCTTGGAACTCAGTCACATGCTAAATGCACCTCCTTTAATTCCATGCCCGCACTATTGATAGTGGCAGATTGCATACTTCAACACAACACATACTCTACCGTGCAACAGCACTAATAACTAGTGTCTCACCCCGCTCATGCGCAATAGACATAAGCAGCACCGCGCATGTGCCAGAGACTAGTGTCTTTCCACCAACTAGTGTCTCACCCCCGCTCATGCACAATAGACACAAGCAGCACCGTGCATGTGCTAGAGACTAGTGTCTTTCCACCGCCCATGAGCAGACAGCTAGGAGCACACCCGGGGTAGTCTTTCTACTCTTACTCCCAGCTACAGGTGCAGCTAGTTAATCCAATTAGCAAGCATATAAAAATTAACAAGAAACTCCAGCTCTTTCTACAGGAGTACGAGGACGGTGCAACAGGTACAAGGCAGGCTCTGACCAGAAAAGCTGTGAGTATGACAACCTCCAAGCAACAATCTCTGGGTAAGCGCTTTTCCCTCCTTACAGGTCTCTAACTCCCAGTGGCCAACATTATTTCCCTACAGGGTCAACCCCTTACCGCTTCACTCTAGGAAGCATTGGCTGCAAAATCTAAGCGTAAGAGTGTTTACTTACGCCCCATCACACTTTGTATCTCATACATATGTGTGATACCCGTGTTTTAGCGACACCACCCCCAATTATTTGCGATAATCACAATAATGGTACCACCGGTGCCATTACACTTTTGCCGACTGTAGTCTACCCACTGAGCACTGTAGATTCGGCATTCTATGTATATGACTATGTGGCGAAGACTCCTATTTGACTCTCCTCTTCTTACATGTTTTGTCTATGTCTTCAATGTTGTCGGTACAGGCATATATGAGAAGGGAATCCCCCCTCTCACACTTAGAGAAACACCTTAGTGAGTGGATACATAGCCTGGATTACACTCCTTTTTAACCTGCACTACACTCTATTTAAAAAAGGTCCTGAGGAAAGCCAGATTTAGTTTAATGCACTGGCTGAAATATGTCGACCAACTGATGGATGTAGGAGGTAGTAACTCACCTCCCTTAAACATCCCCAAGCCTTATTTTAACCGCTGACGGGGGCCCAGTTATTAAAATTTAATTTACCCTCGGGTACTGGGACCCTCGCCAAGCCGTTTTAACTCACACTTCATTTTACATCTCACACTGCACTCTCAGTAAAATACCAGCTCCGCTGTAATCAGGCGTCGCAGCACACCCGGGACACATTAGGTGTCACTGGGTGGGCCTGATGATGAAGCATGCCACCAACCAGGTTGGTGGGTGAGGGCTTCATGAACTCACCAACGAGGTGCCCATGACAAATCTAATCAGAGTCCTAACAATATTGGTCACATTTAAGCTAGTCTCTTTTGATAACACATATAAACTACAGGGACTCGGACTAGCTTTCTTGTCCTCTCTCTCTCTCTTGATACTCGCGAACATTTAAATTACACCAGTGTACTTTGCATAACTCTGGGAATGTTGCATTATGCTTCTTACATGAAATACCCAGAATAATGGCATTGCACCATGTCACATAATTAAGCTGCAGTTTGTGGCAAAATTATAGCACTGGACCACATGAACAATGCAACCGGTCAGAACGTGAGCAGCTGTAGTTAATGGCTACTGTATATTTTGCATTATGCTTTTAGTGTGAAATGTGTCTGTACACCAAAAAGTGATGCTAGGCCGCATTTTGGAGAACATTTTGTGCTGAAGAACACC
Source organism: Lissotriton helveticus (assembly GCF_964261635.1). Classification (NCBI taxonomy): domain Eukaryota; kingdom Metazoa; phylum Chordata; class Amphibia; order Caudata; family Salamandridae; genus Lissotriton; species Lissotriton helveticus. The sequence goes on along the minus strand of NC_136067.1, from coordinate 1,035,023,749 downwards.
CTTGCGTTTCATGTAATTACATGTAAATTCATATAATTTTCTTGAAATTTCACGTAATTCAATAATAGGAAATTACACAACATTTGCACACCCCTTGGTCCTATTTAATCAAATTTCATGCAACACAGCATAGCAAGGGAAGTTGCTGAGCTGGATTGCATGAAATGGAGAGAGCAGAACTGTGCCATATTTATACATATATATATATATTGACCAGTTCTGCTTTCTCCTAACACTGGCACACTTGTGGTTGCATAGCTCCAATGCATCATGTTACAAGGGTTCTTGTAGTGTGGTCAGGATAGTTTTTGTAAAGGAATGGTTGCTAGGCCTGCTCAACACCTATTCTTTCAGGCACGTTTCCTCTTTGTATGTGTGCTGCACAATTGTTACGCCCGCCTTCGAGTAGGAGCACACTCTGGTGCAAACCCATGTTTACTGACTTTAGTAAACATAGGTCTGCATCAAAAACATGGGTGAATGCATAGAAGCACCCTTCTCCACCCATGCAATGCCTCCCAGATGCAAGGTAACGCAAGGCAGCACAAACCTTTGGGATACATTCTTGAGTCAAGTGGCTGAGTAAAATCCAACATGGATTTTGCATCAGGCTGTGCCTCAAAAGAGGGTAAATCTGGGACCTAGTTTCTACAAGATCATCACCTAACTCACTCTAATTTCACCTTGATTCGGATTGTTGTTCTCAACAATACAATGCAGTTCACACCTCCTCAGTCGTTTGGCACTTTTCACACTTTTCATTCTCAGTGATTTCCTTTGCCTGATCCTGCCAAAGCTTAGTCTCAGACAGTTCCCAGCGTGAAAGTACAAGTACAGCTCTTCAAGGGATCATTTACTCCCTGAGAGACCATTTCCTCTTGGCACCATATGCCTTTCCTTTTATTTTTCAAAAAAAGGGTTGTTTAACCTCAGCCCACAGTCAGGCAGCAATTTGCTGTGTTGGTCTCTGCTTTTCTAAACTAAGAAAAAAACATGTTTTTTTTCTGAAATGAAATAAAACGTACTCGTCCAAGCTTTTGAAATAATACATAGTAAATCTAGGTGAACTACTGGATTTGTTGACAAGCGAGGCAGATTTACTGGGGTGTTTGTTTATGCAACTCCTGTTTCATGGGAAAGAGCTTAGCAACTTTTCATAGGCCAATTCCCTTTGTTCTGCTCAATTTGGGTGTGAAGCCATGAAGATTACACATACAGTTCTGTAGACAGCACGGAATGGTAAGAACCTCTGTACCATAAACTCTCACAACAAAACCAATCAACATATCCATTGAAATGTTGCACGATTTTATTCAAACTCCCATTAATATGGTTATATTTTGAATGACTTTAATTTGGAGTCGGCAGGGTCGATTCCAGAATCAATTACTTGTTTCGACATGGACCATCATAGAAGTGTATGGTAATATGGAGCTCAAGTTAGTATGCACACTGTTTGTGCCTTGAAGCTGTAAGTGACTTAAATCATTTTCATGCTCAAATGTAAATAGGTAGGTTGAAAAGGACTCAAGCATTGCGTTGCATACCATATTAGCGCCCTGCATTGAATGATGATATGTGTTCAACCAATGAGCATTCCAAAAATGTTTTCAATAACAATGGTACTCCGCCTTTATTATGAGATCTTGCTTATGAGTAACTCGGTTTGGGATGCAATATTTTTGTCCACTGACAAAAACTGACACTGTGGGCTACGAATTCATTGGATGTGAAAAGTAGCATTTATTCTGAGTTTTGCCCAAAAATGGGGCATAACATGCAGATCTTGGTTCTTACAACACCAAAATCTGCATGTCCTGGAATTTACCGGGCATTTTCCCCCTAGAAAATGTGGGAGTTTTACCTGCCTAAATGTATCTGGTATCTTACTATTTTATCTCACATGGCAATTACTTGGTGCCGTAAACGTTTCACAACTATTAATTGCGGACCCTAGGCAGACAGCTCTTTGCGTGGTGATCCTAAAAAACCTAGGGCCGCCCTTGTAATCAAGCCAGAAGCAGGGACATGGCGCATGCACAGAAAGCTGGCTTGCTTATCTGCCTGCAGGAGTTAAATTGCAACAATAATTAGCAATCTGTATGGAATGCTGAAAGTGGCTTTCAGAACCAGAAAGCTTAGAATGCTGTTAATAGCTAAAGATGTGTCGTTTTAGAACACCCACACCCATGAGTGTTATGAGATATTGCAGTAGAGGAGTAGGAATACACCTTAGTCTGCAGTGGACATTGAAATACATGCTGACTATTGTCTGCATTACTATCAAAATGCCTATGTATGTATTCCCTGAAAAAACCAAAGGTTACAGGGACGTTATAGTTAGGCTCACATTTCACTTGTACAAAACCATAGAAATTCAACTGTTATAGTTAGCTGAGCTATGACACACGCCCCTCAAAGCACTGCTTATGACCTCACATATTACATCACTCATGAGATAATCAGTGACCTCACTGATGACATCTCAAATGACATCATTAATGACATCACTGACGACATTATTTAGTGACTGTGAGTGTTTATTATATATACACCAAGGTATATTGATGAATCATTGGGTGTATGAGTGCCTGTTTTGATGATTTAGTAGGTGCATGACTGAATGTATAAGTGAGTGATTAGGTGTCTCAGTGAATGTATGGGTCACTGACTAGGTTGTCTGAATGTCTGTATCAGGTTGTCAGTTGGTGTCAAAGTGGCTGTATGGGTTGGTGAGTGGGTACATGTGTGGGTGTATGGGTGATTGATTAGTTGTCTGAGTACCTGTGTGGGTGTATGAGTGTCTGTGTGGGTGGGTGAGGGTGTGTGACTGCCTGCATGGATGAGTGAGTAGATGAGTCAGTGGGTGCATGGTTTAGTGAGTGTGTAAGAGAAGGGCTGTATAAGTGACGGAATGTGTCTGTGGTGGTGGTGTTGGTGAGTGAATGGATGTGTCAGTGGTATATGGGTAAGTAAATGAATATGTGAAACACAGTATAGGTGAATGTTGGAGCATATCAGTAACTGTATGCGTGAGTGAGGGATTGTGATAGTGGCTGTATGGGTTAGTGAGTGCGTGTGTGAGGGGCTGTGTGGGTGAGTGATTATATGTTAGTATCTATATAAATAAGTGAGTGGGTGTGTATAGTACTATATTTATAAGTGAGTCAATGTCTCTGATTAACCCTATAGGTGAGAGAATAGGTGTGTGACTAGCTCTATGAATAAATGACAGTGTGTGAGTGGCCGTATGGCTGTATTAGTGGATATATAAGCGGCTGTATTAGTGAGTGAGTTGGTGTACCAGTGGCTGTATGGATGACTAAGTGGATGTGTTATATAGACTTATGAATCATCCAGTGGGTATGTAAGTACTGGTATGGGTATGTCAATGATTTCGAGAATGGTAATGTGGAAGCTGCAGTGGGTATATGAAAGGTTACATGGGGGTGTGAGTGGGTGCACCAGAGAGTCTGTGGATGATGTAATCAGTAATGTCATTTGAGATGTCATCAGTGATGTCACTGACCATGTCATGAGTGATGTAATATGTGAGATCATAAGCAGTGCATTGCGGGGGCTAGAGTTATAATTAGCTCAGCTAACTATAACTGTTGAATTTCTCTGGTTTTGTACGAGTGAAATGTGAACATAACTATAACGTCCCTGTAACCGTTATAATTTTCAGTTAATTTCTAAGTTTTTTTAAAAGTCTATTTCCTAACTATACCATCCCTGTATCCTTTGCTTTTTTCAGTGAATTTCTAAGATTTTTTAACTAGCAGCTGCGTTTCCACAGTGGAGGAGAAAGGGGCTGGGCCTCTGACCAGTTCTCAGGAATCTCACTTTGGTGGACATACAGGAGGGACCAGAAGGGCTTCTTGGCCTCCAAGGTCCCTCAGGAGTAAAGTGGACTTCATGCCCAAACCAGTTGTATACCATGAGCTGCGTTTGGAAGTTGTTGGGAAAGGGGGCTTGGTCTCCGAAGACATCTAAGCAACCGTGCTGTGTGGGTCTTACTGGAGATAACAAATGGAGTAATTGGGGGACAAGCACCCCTCCTGTTACCTCTAGTAAGTCTCACTCAGCAGGATAGCTCAGACCAGGTAGGAGGCCACGCCACTTTTCTCCACCACTTATCTGCAAAGTGGCCTCCTGGCGCAGTACTAGTAGGGGGATGAAGTCCCCTTGGCTATTGAGGGTCCTTGGTGGCTGACTAGCCCACCTGTTACCTCAAGTAAGACCCACACAGCTGCAGAGACTTATATGGACTAGGATTAAGGTTAATACAACTTGAACATGTTTAAACCTCACTTTTCTCTACCTGTTTTCTTGGAGAGGTAGAACTTGCAATGCCTCAATGATTGTGTCAGTGCCTTTTAGGGGATAGGATGATCCATTTAAAGAAGCCTATAGGTAGTAGATTACATCTGTTTCACACTGCATGCCCTCGAGATGTGCGCAGTAGAAGCTGAATGCATCACTTGTTGTTCATCATACAGGGAATCACGTATAAAGCTCTGTGTTCAAGTGCTTCCATGACTCCTGCCTAGCTTAGCAAAGAGATCTGTGGTTGTGGGACTGAAGGCTGAAGTAACTCTGACAAAATTTGTGCAAGGGGATAACACTGTATGGTTTTCAAGTTAGGGTCATCAGCTGCACCACACGTGTCAGACTACACGTAGAAGTGCAGACATATCTGAGGCATGGTAGCAGTCAGCTTATTAACATAGGCTTTCAGCAAAAACATATTTCATTTTGAAACGTCTTTACATACAAAACATTTGTTGTTTTAAAATTTTACAAAAGCCAAATGCATCAATGCGGTATTGGTTGAAAGCAATACATCCTCCTGCCATGTAATACACTAGCGTAGAAAGGTATGCTTCCGGGCCGAGTCTCCGTATTTCACAACGCCTAACTTTATTAGAGCACAGTGAATTTACATTGACATTCCTGTTGTCGGTTCATATTATCTACCGATCCGCATATTTTAAAAGTTACGAATTGTGCCCAAGTGGGCAAATATTCTGCTCTCACACATCAGCAGAGAAGATGCTTACAAGACAGAGTACAAACCTCCTCCAGCACTCAATGCCCGTAAAAAGACTTCCAACATTAGTTTTACAGATGCCTCCCTTCAAGATGCATTTGTTACAGCTACAATACTAAACTCTCGACATTGTGCGCAATCAGAAAAGCTCACAATTTCACATTTTGTTCGCTCCTAATAGAGGTATGGTCTATAACGCCCAAGTGGCCACAACTTATGCCCTATTGTCTTCTGTGCTATTTACAAGAAAAACTAAAAAATAATAAATACAATTAAAGTGCAAAAAGTGATAACGTGTAACATATTCTAAACACCAAGACAAACATTTAAACCCATTTCATAGGAAGCTGCCTTACTTTTGCTTGTTCTTATACTGTACTTCTGATTTTTCCTCAAAGATGGGTAATTAAGTCCTCCTCTGCATTAAGCCCCATGGGAGCCATGGTGTTAAGCTCTATAATATAACACAATTCAATCTTCTTAGCTTCTTTTCTCGATTGCCCCTGCGTATGCTGGGAGCAACACAGTCAATAACAAAGTAGCTAAGGCCTGCTGTGTTTTTGTCATGGTGTGAGGCAAAATGCCTTGCTACTGGGTAGGTCTTGTCGCCATTGCGTATGGCCCTTAAGTGCTGTAAGATTCTAACATGGGCTGGGTGAATGGTACTGCCCACATACTTCAGGCCACATGGGTACTGAAGTATGTACACTGCAAACTCTGCCTTGCAAGAAAAGAAACCTTTGATCTTTTTCTCTCTGTGTGAAAGGCCTAAAGTGTACGTATAGGTATTTATGCCATGCTTACATGCCTTACACTTTGTACATCTTATGAAGCCTGGTTTACGTTTCAGCCAATTCGATCCTTTCCCTTGTGTATCCTTTTGTGGGAGCATGTTAGAGACTAGGATTTGTTTAAAGGAGCGGGCTTTTCTAAATGTAATCACCATTTTTTTCTGCACTAGCGAGTTCAAAACAGGGTCATTACAGATAAGATGCCAGTGCTGATTAAATATGCTCCTAACCTGCCTGTGTTGTCTGTTGTAGGAGGTGATCAATCTTACTTGGCTTGTATGGGCATTGAGTTTGTTTGCTTTGTTTGTCTTATTAAACAGGATATCTTCTTTGCTACGTAACTTCACTTTGCGAATTGAACATTGCACATTAGAATGTGTGTATCCTCTCTCTTCAAAACGTGAGCCCATTACTTGAAGTTCTGATTTTAGTGTGCTCTGGTCACTACAGTTTCGAATTGCTCTTAGACTTTCTCCATAGGGTATGCTTGTTATTAGATTTTGTGGACGGAAGCTCCCTGCGTGGAGCAGTGTGTTTACCGCTGTCGGCTTTCTGTAAAATTTTGTATGGAGTTTGGCATTTGCAACATACACTGTTAAATCAAGAAAATTGACTTCACTTTTACTTATAGTACTGGTAAATTTTAAGTTAAGATTATTAACTTGAAGTCTCTTAATAAAATTCTTGACTGATTCTTCCGACCCTTTCCACACGACAAAAAGGTCGTCGATGTATCTACTTCAGTGTAGTATTGTATGCTCCCATTCTGCCTGGAATTCCGCACGGACCACCTGCTCCTCCCACCAGACCATATGCAAATTCGCATAGCTGGGGGCGAAGCAGGTTCCCATCGTGGTTCCGCAGATTTGATTGTACAGTTCGTTGTTAAACAGAAAAAAGTTGTTTTTTAAGCAGAAAGATATCATTTTTTTTTTTTATCCTCATTTGCGTGCATGGCTCCAATCTATCAAAACCAAAAACTGCCACAGAGCAATAAAGAAAGTAAGGCTGTGTTCTGTACTATCTCAGCGTGTAACTGGCGGGAAATTTTATTAGGGAGGGCGGAAAACCAATTCCCAATAGCACAATTCGCACAAGCCATACAGGGTCTTGCTATGGGCTGAATTTTAGTAGATAGGCCCGAGGTACCGAAGCCCCCATAACACCATGACACTTGGTCAAGGGAAGAAGGGTAGACACTGCGCGCATTAATCATAGGACCTGGGGAAGAAAAAAAAAAAGAAAAAAAAAAAAACCCAGGCATATCATCACTACCCTAGCATAGTCCAAAAGGCTCTCCTACTGGGATTTCCTGCCCTAGCGAGGTCGAGTTTAGAAATCTGGAAAAGTGATGCTCGCCATTCATATACTGTAGGTGGTTGGGCATCTTTCCAATGTCTGCATATCTCCCTACGTGCCGCCAGGATAGCATAAAACAGCAAATTGGTTGCGGCATTGCGGACTTTGCTTCTTAGGCCAAAGATTACAAGAACCAGGTCTATGGAGATGTGTTCGCCCAAGGACTCGGATAACTTGTTCCCAATTGCTTCCCAAAAAGCGGACAGATTTGGACATTCGTAAAACATATGAATGTCTGATGCTGCGATGGACCCGCATCTTGGGCATAAGACAGGGCCCGTTAAAGAGAACTTTGTCAGCCTCTGTGGAGAATAGTATGCCCTATGTATTGTAAAAAGGTGGTTCCTGCGGAGCCACGCAGGTTTCACTAGGTCCCAGAGTATTGCACAGGAGGCGGTCCAAAGCTCTTCCACATCGATGCCTGGCATTGATTCAGCCCATAATGATGTCGGCAAATGAAAGTTGGTATCCATTTCATCTATAATTTTATTATACCAGCGTGATATTTCTTTCTTTGCAACCGGGCTATCTAATAGGCAAGTCACCAAATCACTATTACCACCTATAGGTAGACTACTAATCCGTGCTGGCTGCTCTTTATATGATTGTGACCAGCTAGAGATTTGAATGTATTTAAATCTCGACAGACTTGATCCAACTTTATTAATTAAGTAGTCCCATGGAAGCAAAGACCCATCCATAAACAAATCTTCCCAAATATTGATGCCAGCTACTCTTAGTGGATTAGTAAGTGCATCCATTGTCCATGGAGGGGGAGCAGGTAGATTCCATATAGGAGCCTTCCCTGAATAGTAGCCCACTTTGGTCGCTTGCCTCACTTTGTACCAAGTATATGCAATCCCTTGTAATACTTTCAATTTTATTTTTTTAAAGAATTTGGGATCTCCAAAGTTAAACAAAAAACCAGTTTGGCCTACTCTTTCACAGTCCAGTAATGCAGTGAACAAACAGCCCATCCCTGTCGCTGTAGGAGTTTTGAGCAGCATACGTGTATGCGAAAGCTGGAACGCCCATGCGTAGACTTGAAGATCTGGTCCAGCCAGCCCTCCCTTCTCCCTACGACGTCTGATTTTTTTCCAAGAGATTCTAGAGCTCTTGCTATTCCAAATAAAGCTATTAATCGTGCTCTGTAGTTTTGAAATTAACTTTGAATCAAAAAACAGTGGAATTGAATTGAACAGAAATGAAATCTTCGGCAAAATACTCATCTTAACCAGGTTAACCTTGCCTATAAAGGTGAGAGGAAGATGTGACCAGTCTCTCATGTGCTTTCGGCACTCTGCTGCTATTTTAGTAAAATTTGATGAAGCGATTAAGTTGATATCTTGGACTATGTTTATCCCCAGGTAACGTAGTTGAGTTTTGGATGTTACGTTGTTACCTGTTGTATTGATATTCCAGGACATTGACTCAGTCTTTGAGGCATTAATCTCATACCCTGAGACTTTACCGAATTTGTCAGCCAAATTGATTATCTCTGGATATGCTTCATCATAGTTTGTAGTGAAAATCATAATATCGTCCGCATAAAGTGCCACCTTTTTATCCCAGCCACCGAAAATAAAGAGTTTAATAAGTGTGTTGTCTCTTAAGGTTTGGGCAAAGGGCACGATGTATACATCGAAAAGGAGGGGAGATAGGGGACAGCCCTGTCTGGTTCCTCTCGTAACCCTGAATGGCTCCGTTAGACCCCCATTTATCAGCAGTGAAGCAGACGGGCTACGATATAGCAAATTTATCGCTCTACGGAATCTATCTCCAACGTTGAACTTCCTCAAGGCCTCCGACAGGTATAGCCAATCCACCCTGTCGAAGGCCTTGGTAGCATCCAACGTGAGGACAGACAAGGGCGCAGCCTCTTTTATAGCTATATCTATGGAGCCTAGTAGTTCATAGGTGAGCTCACATAGCTGTCTCCCTTTTATAAAGCCTTTTTGATTAGGATGTATAATATCAGGTGCTACCCGGCCCAGCCGATTGGCCAAGATTGTGGCAAAGATTTTGTAATCTGCATTTAAGATGGAAATAGGCCTATATGAACCACAATTTGAGGAAGGTTTGCCAGGCTTCAGGATAAGGGTTATAGAGGCGTTATCCCAGGATTCGGGTGGCAATGTGCCGTCTCTTAAGATTTGGTTAAATAAGGTTACTAGGACTGGAGACACCTCTGAGATCAATTTTTTATATATTTCGCATGGTAGACCATCAGTGCCTGCAGCCTTTCCACCCTTTGCTCCCCTTATAGCCTCCACTACCTCAGCTATACTTATTTCCTCCTCCAAGGAACAGCACTGTTCTGATGTTAAAGATGGTAGGGAGATTCCTTCCAACCAACTCATGATGTCTTTCTGAGTGACATTAAGATCATCTTGGTATATATACTGAAAGAAGGTTCTAAAAATTTCTCTAATATCTTCGTCCCTGGAAAAAGTACCCCTCGCTGATGTGACGGAGGGAATGTTGTTTCGGACCCGATCTGATTTTGTTTTCCAGGCAAGTAATTTCCCTGCCCCTTCCCCATATTGAAAATGAGAGAGCTTACTTGCCTCCCATTTCTGCAAGATACGTTTCTCTAGAATTGCCGATAAGGTATTCTTTAATCTGACCAACTCTGCATGTTTTAAGGAAAGGTCCTGGTTATCTATTAACCCAACTCTGTCGATATCTGTCTGAACTGTCTTAATATTATCCTCAATAGAGGTTACTTCCTCTATATACTGCCTTCTTCTATAGGCTGCCTTATTCTTTACGAGGCCTCTTAGTGTACATTTGAATGCGTCCCATACGGTTCCTGCTGGGGCTGTACCAGTATTTGTGCTGAAGAAGTAACGTGCTTCTGACTGTAAAAACTCTATATCCTCTATTGATGAGAGTAGTGACCTGTCGAAGGACCACATTCTAGTAGCGGGTGCCGTGCCCAGTTTTAATTCAAGCTTCATTGCTGAATGATCAGAGAGATGTATTGGGATATAGTGTATTAAGATGATATCATCAACCAAAGATCTACTAGTAAGGATGTAATCGATTCTAGATTTATGTCTGTACTTAAAGTTCCTAAAAGAGAAGTCTTGCCTCTGGCCCTCTCTGAACCTCCAGATATCTATGTATCCATACTGGTTCATTAACCCTATAAGACAGTTCCTAGATTTAGAAATGCTTTTCTGTCTACTGTTAGGGGATTTGTCCAGAAGTGGGTTCAAAGTAATGTTGAAATCCCCAGCTATGATCACAGGGTCTGGGAATCTCAACAAGTGGTTAATTAAGGATTCCAATGCAGAGGGATCATCAATATTTGGGCCATAATAGCCTACTAATGTTAACTTCAATCCTCCTAACTCTATTGCTACAATGGCCCATCTTCCTCCAGAGTCTACTTTCTGCTGTATTATTTTGCACCTAACGGATTTCTTAAATAGAATAGAAACCCCCGCGTATTAAATCCTTGTGATGTTGAAATTGAGGATTCTATCCATCTATTCCTTCCAACCAACTCAAGCATCTCGTTTTCGATTAAATGTGTCTCCTGGAGGATAATAATCCCAGCATCGACATCTCTAAGATATTGCATGATTTTATTAGCACGAGGCCTGGTGCGGAGACCATTAACATTCCAGGATAATACTTTGAGTCTACTCATTATGCTGAGAATTTGGGTTACTTAATGAGACTGGCAAATTATATGGGTTCATGTTAAGTTGCTTACGAAGAGTAAAGAACCGTATATTAAAAGATTGGTTAAGATAGAAAGATTGGAGCTCATTCATTAATGTGTATTTTACCTTGTGCCCCGCCACCCCCCGTGTCCACCCAACCCCCCCCTCCTCCCCTGGGAAAACCCTGTACTCACCAACCGGAAGTTTCCGGAAGTAAGTGCCCCTAGCTCTTCCCCATCTCCACCTCATGTGCCTCTTGTAGTTTGTAGAATACCTCTCCATTGAAGTGTGCTACTTATTTTGTGAGTGTTTTTTTCCCCTTTTTTTCCCCTTTTTTTTTTCTCACTTTCCTTTCCCTTTGTCTCTCTTTCCCCCTTATTTTTTATATATTTTTATTTTCCCTCCCATTCCTCTCTTTATCCCATTACTCATACTTTTTTATTTTTTTTATTTTCCCCTTTCCTGACATTGTTTATTTAATTACTTAGGTAAGTTGAAGCGGTAGAACAGATGGACATGCTTTTACTATTGTAGTTCATCCCAACTCAGATCTATTCCCTCTGTTTCCTGCTCCCAAAAGACAATAAAAGTTCATCAGCCGCCTGCACTGATCTAATATTGTACATTTTGTTATCTAGCATTATCTTCAGAGAAGCAGGGAAACCCATTTGTACTGTAGCACCTAATTTGCGAAAAGCATCCATTCTTTGGCCCAGCTCCCATTGTTTATCTAGGGTGAACCGGGATAGATCTGAACGAATCTGAAAATTGAAGCCTTTGAATGATAATGACTTTTGCTTAAGCGCTAACTTTAGGATATGCTCCTTCAGGGAGTAAGTATGAAAGTTTACGAGGATTTTCCTGGGCTTAGTCCGCTGTGGGTTGCGTCTAAAAGGGTCTCTGTGTATACGCTGAATATCCACAGCCAGCTCTTCATTATGGTGCGAGAGGTTTAGAGTTTCCTTTAGTAGGGTGATAATATAGCTCTTGATGTCAGTGCCTTCGCTGCCTTCAGGGACATTCAAGATGCGTATATTGCTACGCCTTGCATTGTTCTCTAAGAGCTCCATTCTCTCCGATAGGGCTTGGTCCTCTTTTTTTAGTCTCGAGATGTCATCCTCGGTACCTTCGGCCCTCATTGATATTTGCCCCACCTTTTCCTCCAACGCTTGGGTTCTCACCGATAAGGTGCCTATTCTCTCATCAAGGGACTCACAAAAGCTCCTTATTTCCCTCTGATTAGAGGCTGATTCAGCAAAACCTTGCTTTATCTCCGCAGATAATGCTGCAAACATCAATTGTATCGAGGCTACTGAAATAGTCTCTGAACTCGACCCTGCAACACCATTTATTTCTTGGGGAAAGGTATGAGCAGTACCCCCTAAATTAGAATCTAGAGCAGTTATAGAAGGGGATTCAGAAAAGATACCTGCCTCGAAGTTATCTTCCATGTTAACTGTTTTATCCGAAGTAGTTACCCTGCTATGTTCACTGCGACAGTCTACTGGGACTGGGGATTGCACTGTTTCCTCAACTGTCAAAACAGAGTCTTTTATAACTAAGTCTTCTGGATTTTTAGGCGGTAATCCCCCTCCCTCTGTCGAGGGCTTTTCTGTTAGTTGTAGTATGTGGGCATAGCCAATATCAGCCGATTGTAGCTGGTTGTTTAAAGAGTCAACTGGAGCGATCTCTGTCACTGGAGTCAAAACCTGCCCATTGGTAGTCATGATCTCGGACACAGGGTTAAGCTTCGTGATGGGGCTACTACTCTGGAGATGTTCTTCCCCAATTTTCAGGACTTGGGGTACTACCTTAAAGTATGAGCGCAGAGATGGGGTAATTTTAGGTAAGGAAGCGAGGAGGGGCTTCGCCCTGCCGCGTTTTCTGCCTCCTTTAGCTTTGACTTCGATAGAAAGGTAAGATGAAGATTCCTGCTCAGATTGCGATTTTGCTCGGGTTTGAGGACTCTTTTCAGACTCAGGAACCTCCCTTCCAGCCTCCTCCTCCGTAACTTGCAGCGCGCCTTTAACTCTCCTTTTATGGGGTACTCTAGTTCCCACTGAGCCCTTAGCTGCGCTCTTACCTTTTAGTTTCTTAGCTGTCTCTGCAGCATTCATAGATGCCAGGGGTAAGTCTTTGGTTGCGGGTTCTCTGCAGCTCCTAGTGTTTTTTACCTTTTTAGCACGCTGTTTGTTACCACCGGCGGTTCCCTCGGTCTCACATGAGGCTCCTGTCTCCTTGGTTTCACCTGAGGCTCCTGTGAGCGGCAAAGTGGGGAATACGTCTGAAACTACGGGCGGTAATACAATGGCCCCAAACGCCGGCTTACTGTCGTGACCAAAACAGCTTAAACGGGAGTCCCTGCGGAGACTCCGAATCCGTCTGGTTCTGCGGAGCTCCAGGGCGGCTCGCTTCCAATGCAACAGCTCAGGTGAAGGCTCGCTTCGGCAAGGGCGTTCACCTCCGTGATTGCTGCTGGGTGTATTCACGCTGCACGACTCCACGGAACCGCTGTGACCTCCCTCCTGAGCTCCGCGGCTGACAACTTCCTCGAAGCACATTAAGGTGCAGTCAAAAAACAAAAACTCGATTTTCAATTTTTAACACGGGTTCACAAATTGTGCGTATTTAAGTGCACATACTGTCACGATCAAAACACTGGCATATCCAAGCGAGTCAAGCGGCGATTAGGCACTTGAAAGCAGAGACGGAGCGGAGCACTGCAGCAGTCAGCCGACTGCCGCCATGTTTTCCTATCAATCATAAGTGAGAAAGATATCATTGTTAGTAGCATTTGTGTATGTGACCAGAGTTTAATTGGCCGACCCTGAAGAAAGTATTTGATGGCATTAGGTCCATCTTCATGTCTAATACTGGTATATAGCGTTGTCACATCTATAGTTACCAGTAATAGATCATCTTCCCAAGATAAGTCATCGATTTTTTTAAGAAAGTCACCCGAGTCTTGGATATAAGACGGAAGTTGTCTCACTATTGGGCACAGAAATGAATCTATATATTTAGATGTATTCTCAAAAGCTCCCGCAATGGCTGAAATAATCAGCCGACCTGGCGGATTGTCTGTGCTTTTGTGTACTTTGGGTATTAAGTAAAGTACCGGAGTGACTGGTTTAGATTCTTTGAGAAATTGAAACTCTTCACGAGATATTAAGCATTGAACATACCACTCATGCAATTGAATATTATAACAATCAAAGCTGTTCTGCATATCTGCCTCAGCAACGTTAGAGTAATTAGCCCAGTTACTAAGTTGCTTATAGGCCTCACCAAGATATTTAGTTCTATCCCACAGGACGATGTTCCTGCCCTTGTCTGCATCCCTAACGATACAGTTATTTTGAGACTTTAATTTAGAAATCAAGGCAGAAAACTCTTTCTCTTGCTGTGTGAATTTTTTAGGCTTAACACTCGTGCACTTCTCTAGATTTTTCAAATCATTGGTGACCAGTTCATCAAAGATGTCCACAGAGTCTTTGGAGCTCATAGGGATAAATCTCGAGTTTGGCCTAAAACTCGTGGGAGCACTTTCTCCAATATCTACTTCTTGCTTCCTGGCCAATTCCAGTGCCATTGTAGTAGAATCATCTTGACTCGGTTGATTATCCATATCAAAATTCACAACTTCATCCAGATTATCAGATTGTAGTTGACCAATTCCTCTCAAATCTAACATTAAATCCATGTCAGCTACAGACAGATTGTCTCTTTGGTCTGGGTCAGGCTGTATCACAGAACCACCAATTCTTGATTTCAGATGACTTTGCGCAAAATACTTATTAAGTTTCAGGGATCTTACGAACTTGAAAGTATCTATTCGAGTACTCACATAATTAAAATCTGCAGGTGGACAAAAAGATAGACCTAATTTCAAGATTTGTTGTTCTTTTTCATTTTTCTTCTTCAGACAGTGTGACATCCGTCAAGTTTATAATTGTAGCATCCTGGTTTGGATCTTCCCCCGTTACTAGTTGCCTCTCCCGGCTGGCGCGCTCCTGTTGTTTCCTGTGTTTCCGCCTTTGCCTCCTTTGCCTCTGCCTCTTGGTTTTCCTCTGTACATCACTGGTTTTCTGGGACGGAGGTTGAACCTCCTCTCTTCTTCTAAAAAAGCAAATTCATCTATGACAGAGGGGATTGGCGTAACTCCATGTCTGTTTTGCCCTTCTTCTAGGTCTGTGTCCACTTCTGAAGATTGTAAACTACTCAGTTCAGATTGTGGTTGAGCTTTGTTGAATTTTGGATTTAACCTTTGCTTTCTTAGTGTATCAAACTTCTTGGCAAAGGTATAAATCTGTCCCCGTTCGTAGTCATTCTTATCCCTGCAAAATTTTTGCGCCTTTCTATCTTTAATGGTTGCTTCTAGTTTTTTGAGTCTTTCCATCATTTCTTTTTTTGTACTTAATTATAGGATCTTGGTCAGTCTCTTTGTCCAGCATCTCCAGAATTTGCCCTATCTCTTTCAGCATTTTCTGCCTATCAAGGTCATCGTACTTGATGAGTATAGCTAACATTCTCCTTGATGAATCTTGGTTATTCTCGGCCTATTCTCGTAACATATTTGGGTCCGGTTGTTCATATGTTGGTGCCACTAGAATTTGTAGGCCTCATGGGATGCGTTTGACTTCAAGGTACCGTTGCAGCGATTTTGACTCCCACCACTTCGATAATTCGCCCCTTTTGAGCTTCTCTAGGCGATTTAACCGTGCCATCGTATCTGATAACTTCTCAGTAGTGGAATTTGTGCCCGTTTTTTTTTGGCACTGTTGCAGAATCATCAAAGACATAAAGCGCAGCTTCCTCTCTCGCTTTCATTTCTGCAGCTGACATGTTGGAATTATATCCCGAATCCCGGCAAAATGCCTGGCCAGAAACCGCCAGACTTCCAAGGTGCTAATGCTTCCCGAAGTAACCGATCGGTTGAATACTGACTTCCCCGCTTCCCGCAACCACACGTTGTCTCCTACCTGGGACTTTTTCTTCACTCGTACACGGTCACCCTGGTGTGCCGTGCACGTTGCAAAATGTCCCGGCACAAATTCTTCTTTACATGAAGAGCTTCAACAGCTGCTCATCAGTACGGTTGCGGGGGGGGGGCGGCGGGCATAACCACTTCACTCCTCGATGCCTCGGTAAAGCCGCCGCCTACCTAGTCAGCAGGTGTGTCGTCATTGTAGGACCACGGAAGGCACAGTCCTTGTAATATTTATCTCCATTCGTTCGTCAGCACAAAGGATAGACGACACCACGTTCTGGCCACAAATTAATTTATTGTGACAACTGCAAACGGACGCGTTTCGCCTGACCCGCAGGCTTGATCACCATTGGTTTTGTGTTTACTTGACGGCCATTTTAAACCATTAGTGCATATTAAAAACCATCACGTGATAGGACTACAAGGTAAGTGTGTTAGAGAACAGACTTGTAGTTTTTCTGTACATTTAGGCTTATTAACATAGGCTTTCAGCAAAAACATATTTCATTTCGAAACGTCTTTACATACAAAACATTTGTTGTTTTAAAATTTTACAAAAGCCAAATGCATCAATGCGGTATTGGTTGAAAGCAATGCATCCTCCTGCCATATATATATATATATATTACAGAAATGGTGGGTATGAGGAATAATGCCCAGTGCTTAACTCTCAGTACACTGGTACCCCACCAGTGTTGGTAAGTACAATAGAGAATGTTTTTACTGAGAAGGGATAATAGTGTCTAACAGCTGAGTCTTGTATGATGAATTCATTTATTCTATTATTCAGACATGGAATTCATTCTCAAACAGCCAACACATGTTTTGCTCACTCTGCGGTTCTTCAGGGCTGTTACAAACATAGAGAAATATGAACATAAGTGACAACTTACCATTGTTATAGAAATATTTACAAAACTAGAATCTTGAAAAGATGTCATACTTCGAATCATTAATTTCTTCCTTGTTTCTTAACAATCACGTCTTACTGAAGAACACTTTTGTTCTTAGTATACACAAAACACAAACATTGCATCCTACCCAGAACAACATAAGTTTGTTATTGTGAGGCTTGCTCCACTCCCGGTCGCATGTGCTCGAGATGTGGAGCAGGCCAGGAACAAAAGAGGCTGAGCAGGATGGAAGAGTGCTTGCATTCTAGCCAACGCATGCGTGTCTCCCATCCTGCCTCTCTTCGCTTACGTGACTTCCTTCTGATTGGCTCTGATGTCCGTTGGAGTTCTCTTGACAGAATCCTTTTCTTTTACCGGTGTCTTCCCCGATGCCACGGGGGCCTTTAGATCCTTTCCTACTAAATACAGTGGTTTGCCCTACGCTGTGGGGGCCTTCAGATCCCTTCCTAATTACGGCGGTTCACCTGATCCCACTGGGGCCTTCAGATCCCTTCCTAATTATGGCGGTTTGCCCGATGCCGCAGGGCCTTCTGATTCCTTTCAGATTATGCCATTTCACCCAAAGCCACTGGGACCTTTTATCTCCTCTTGAATACGGAGGTCCACCCGATGTTGAGGGGTCTTCATGATGTTTCCTGGAATACAAAAGAAATTGATTACTCACAAAGAATTCATGCTCTTCTAAGTGATAACATTTATTTTACTTTGCACAAATCAAACACGGTAATTGTCTGAAATAGTCTCCTCGGTGTATGGAGATTCTGCTCCGTTGCTGACATTGCTTGATGGCTATAAGTAAGAAATATATCAAAATAGTCTCCTGAGACTGAAGGGGCTGAGTTGTTTTCTTAGTACTTACCCCTGTACATTTTTGTGTATATTTTGTATATGTTTTCTTTTTATCCTTTCAGGTTTTCTCCTGGTTTTCTTGGAAATGAATAAGTTAGGGCCTTCTTGGATTTCAGGCTGAACCTCTCTTAGGTTGGTCATACTATGTACCTCTATGAATGCTGTGTCTTGTTGTTCTAAGTAGTAAGCTCATAATTACATATCTCTTCCATATAGATATATACCACTGACCCTGTTTTCTGATACCGATATACCTAAGCGGAAGAGGGGTTTCTACAGGTAGTTACACCATAGCATCATTAATTCGGCCTCAGTGTTATTTCCCTCCTACATGATCTTTGTACTACATATAACTTTATCTCTACTACAGGAATCACATAAGGACCGTCCAACAAGAATATCCATACCTGAGATGTGTTGGTGACGTGTCTTCCTGTCTCCCTTTCCTTATTTAATTTCCCCTCTTCCCTCAATTCTACTGAGTTAGCTTTGACACTGTTGGGCTGACATTACTAGGTGAGGGAAGGTGGGACCTTGCTTTCAGGTCCTGCGTTGCGCCCCTGCGGAAACAACAGGTGAGAATTACATTTATCAGAATTATTTTTGATCATAATAGCATTTATTTATTTGATAGTCCCACTGTCATAGATATTAAGGACCTGATTTAGATATCAGTGGATGGGTTACTCTGCCACAACGGTTATTAATATCCCGTCCCACCAAGATCTAAATCAGGCACTAAGTCTTGTTGTACCTATTCTATCATTTTAAGTGTTCGGACTTCACCCTACCCTGAAAAAGTGAATTTTTAAAAGAAAATACCTCATGCGTACATATTCTCTCTCGAATACATTTTTCAATGTGTGTTTTAAAATGTGTTCCTTTGTAGTGGAAGTCACTATCTGTGATATGCCTGGTTATACTCTATATGCTCAATAGGATATGTCTCTTGCTTTAAATCAATATGTACAATCACAGTTACTTGCTTAGATGCTTTTTGATTTTTGATAGAGCTACATTGTCCTATTTCAAATTAATGCTCCTCTACAATGTATCTGGTACTGCCTCTATTTGCTTCTTAGTGATTGTGTTTCTGAAAGGACATACATCAGCACAATATGTCACAACCTATGGATAGGGCCTCTACCTTCCTAGTTCAAAACCTGTTAAGAATAGTAAATCTCACCTTTTATAGATGCTCCCTTTTTTTTGCAAAGGTAAATATTTTCCTCTAAGGTTATGTTACCTTCTCGAATTTCATAGGTGCACCATGATAAGAGAATTGAAAATTAAAACCATAACACATATTTCGACATGTCCAACCTTCTATTTATGGCAGCCAAGACTAGTTACCTCCTCTAGCTACTCTTGCCGTCACAAACACGTTTTAAACTAAAAAGATTTACATGACTAATGTCCCAAAAATTAACATCTCGAATGACCACGAGAGCGAAGACTCTCTGATCAACAAGGTGACTCACTGGATCCGTCATGTTAGGGGTTGCCGATTAGTAATCAGAGATGATATTCTTAGGGGACGGAAGTGTATCTCTTCAACCATTCCATTAGATAATATCGAGATTATCCTTAAGGGAATTGAGATGGTGGAAATCCTCCTTGTTCTAGAATTTCGCACTTGCCCCCCTGATGGGTCTTCCATTCAATTTAGGCATACTCCAATATATGAGCAAGGCAAGACAACAGCTTCACAGTCACCATTACATCTGGCAGGCACCCCCTCGCTTGAGGCCAATGACCGACAACAGGATCTGGCTTCACATCACCTGGATTTACTCTTCATTACATCTAGTCCTAACCACACTGCTAGTCCCTCTGACACTCCGACTCCTCATAACATTCCATATTGCAACAAGGGTAGTCCCCAACGTAGGGATAGCTTAAGTAGACCCCCTATCTCTGTAGAAGTTGAGATAGCCCCTGGCACTCTTATACATTAAGCCTTGCAAACATCAACCCATCTACCAATCAATACCCATATTTTCAGACAAAGTGCTGCTCTTGGTTCCACACCTTATCGACAGTTGAAGATAGTGTCATGGAATGTGGGGGGTCTAAGTAGCAAAATCCTCATCCCTCATTGGAACCAACTAGTGGAAGATGTTGATGTTTGTATCTTCCAGGAGACGTGGAGTTTGGTCCCATTATATAATGCTGGTTACACTTGCTTTCATTTACCTGCAGCTTTCATAGGGAGAGGGCGACCGTCCGGGCTTGATTATCTGGATAAATATTGCCCTTGACTGCCGAATTATTCTTCAAACAAGCTCAAGCCAGATATCCAGTGATTAAGCATTAGGGGGCCAAGGGGTGGACCCACAATTTAACTCTTCAATGTCTACGCAAGAGGGACAAAAGGAGGCAGGACCTCACCCACCATCTCAGCCCTGGATAAATGTTCAGTTAATTGCTCACCCTATGCTAGAGTGGTGGTTGCAGGAGATTTTAACTGCACTTTTGAACTCTTGGCTAAGATGACATAACAGGAACAGAAGAACAAGACAATAGATAGGCAGTCCCCCAGCTTGACCTCCCCCCAGTCAAAAGATGAACACAACAGGCACTCCAACTTAATGTCATCTCCATGGAGTATGGGCTGAGGGCAGTTAATGGCAGGTCACCATCAGATAAACAAGGTGCTAACACCTACAATAGAGTCAGCTGATCATCCTGGATTGACTATATCCTCCTCGATGTTAAATTGTGGGGGAATTTGGTCGACATGATTGTCGGTTCAACCACAGAGAGAGATCACAATCCTTTATGCTTAACTCTGATGCCCTTGTGGGATGCACCTTACTACCAACTGAGTAATTTATCCTTGATATCTACTAGGAATATAGACCCATCAAACTGTAAAAAGTTCTTGAAATGGAAGAAGGTAGTTTTGCATGACACAAAGACAGCCGGCACTAAACACAATTTAATTGCAGGAACACTTGAGCTCCAAGTTGCTGTCTACAGTGCAACCAGACTGGTGGGCGTTTCCAGGGTCCATACACACACTGTCACCCAAATTAGTGCATACTTTCAAGTTGCCAACCCGGGCAAAAAATCTAATAATAATGCCAAGGACCCATATTAGTGATACACCAAAAACTGCAGGCAAAAAAGATCGATCCTGGCTGCAGTTATTAAAGAGAAAAAACAGCTGCTCATAAAAACTACCCGAAATTCCTACAAAGCGGTCCAGCAGGAGGCTAAGATAGAATGGGATGAATCCCGCTGGCAGCAACTTAAAGATGCATGCTCATCTAAAGACACCAACCTGTTTTGGAAATTGGTCACCTGGGGAAGCAAACCAGGTGCATGCTCACCTCCAAATCACATTACTGGTCAGGCTAGGTACGATCACTTTAAAAAGCTCTATTCAATGCCAGAGGCCACTGCAGTTGAGGAACTAGAAGAGTTAAATGAGCCTCTTGTAGAAGCTGAGTGTTTCAATATATTGAAGATAGAAGCTGCAATAAGCAAAATTGTCCCTTCCAAAGCAGAGGGTCCAGATGGCTTGCCAGGTCACCTTTTTTTGGCCGATCCCCCTCATTGGCACGTTACATCCTATTATATGTAAATACAATAGCTAGCAGAGCCCCGGTCCCAGAGTCATGGAGGGCCGCTGAAGTGATCCCCATTTACAAAAAGGGTGCTAGGGACAATCCTTCCAATTATAGACCAATCAGCCTGATTGATGCTATGCAGAAGATCTTCGGCCGGGGGCTTCTGCATAGGATACAGTTATGGACTGAGGATGAAGCCATCCTTTCCTAGTACCAGGCCGGATTTAGACCAAAGACTGGGACAATGGATCAGGTGTTTAGACTCCTCTTTAATTATTGGAAGGTAGTGGTGTTAGGCAAAGGCAACGCATTTATCGAATTGAAGACTGACTTTGACCTGGTCCCTAAATACAAACTATGAACGAAGCTTAGCGAGATGGGCATCCCCCCTTTTGTCCTTAAACTGCTGATCTGGCTCCATGAGGGCAACTTTCCCCAGGTCAGGTGGGAGGCGCAGGGGCAGCTAACAGAACGCATCCCTGTCAAGAGAGGTGTCCGACAGGGCTGCGTTCTGACCCCAACTTTGTTCTCCCTGTATGTGAATGGGGTGCTCAATTTTCTTCAGCAGGTGCCTGCAGACTCGCCTATGCTGGGAGGCAACAAGGAACCAACTTTGTTGTTTGCAGATGATACCCTTCTGAAATCCAAGACCCCAGTTGGGTTCCAACGCCTCCTTGACAGATTCCAACTCTTCTGCAATAATCGGGGACTGGTCATAAACAGCTCAATCTTAATCTTAATCTTTTTATGGCGGATCTCTCTTTAAAATGAAACAAGACAAATTCTCATCCACCTCATCTGGGTCCATTGCAGATAATACATCTTTGTTATGCGGATGATATAGTTCTACTCAGTTTGACACAAGTGGGCATACAAAGATCATTAAATGAGCTAGCTACATTTGCAAAGATCAACGCTTTGAAAATCAACATAAATAAAATGGACACGATGACTATTGCAAAGCGGGCAGGACACAAATTCCCTGTCAGGCTGGGAGAAATAACATTAGGGGTAGTTAATAACTACAAATATCTAGGGCCTTACATTGATGATCGTTTAAATTTCCAAAAACATAAACAATATTTGGAAACAAAAGGTAATGGTCTAATATACGCATTTTTTGCCCTTTAAAAAAAGCTAAAGGGTCCATCTTTAAAGCCTTTGTTAGATGAAATGACTGCCAAATTGATGCCGACAGTGGAGTACGCAAGCATCGTTCTACACGGAACAGATGCTGAACTGTTGGATAAGATTCAAGTGAAAGCACACAAAAGCGTTTTTAAGTTACCACAGAATGCGTCACCAGCACAGGTGAGGTTGGAATTTGGCCTTATTCATCAAGGGATTGGGAGAATCTATGCATATGACAAAAGTTGGTATAAAATCTGGTTGAGTCAAGCCAACGTCTTACACAATGCCTTGTGACGACCCCAGAAAGTAGATCAGCACTCCACTTATGGCAAGTTTTTTAAATTGGCCATGGAAGAAACAAAGTCTAAAGAACTCTGGGCACAGTCCCCCTCTTTTCCCGTTTTTTGTAAAGTGGCAAACAAAATGGCAAAACTACACGCATTAATAGAGGATACAAATTAATTTGCAAAGCGGTGTCATGCCTGGATGGTAATACAGTCCTATACAAAATTACGTTCGGCAGAATATCTGAGTACAACATATTCATACTACCTAAAACGGAAACTCATGGCCACCAGGTTTGGGTTACTACCAAGTTTAGCGGATCAGCCCAAATGGAGACATAATGGGCCTACATCATGCACACTATGTGGCTCTAAGAAGCAAGACATAATTCATCTTATTTGTATATGTCCTGGCTTAAGGTCGACTCTGGTGTGGTTTTTGAAAAAGTCATTCAACGAGAGAGGTATTAGGTCTTGTAGAACTGCAATAATCAAGGGTCTGGACGCAATGGATCCCCATTTATATTGTAAGGTGATGACATTTCTGATACGATACGAACAGATAATAATGAAAATGGATAATAAAATCACCATGCCATTGATAGGGTAGTGTTCTGCAAGTATTAAAATAAAACAAAAAAAAATGAGCAGTGCATTAGCAAAGAACAAATATGAAGCGGTAGAAGGGATTGCATTATTGACTCTAATATTGGGACTGAAATAAGTAGCAATAGGAGCACATATTCTTGGCAACTAATAATTGGTCTATGTAATTCGGTTTTTACTAGGTAAGATAGGTTTTAAAAGGATTTTATGTTTTGTTTTTAGATAGAAAGTCAGCAACACTGTATACTTTCGTATGAAATCACTATTATATAATTCTATTATGAAATCTTTTGCAAAAAAATCTTTTTTAAGATGCAGAGAATATAAATATTTTCGATATTGTA
Source organism: Lissotriton helveticus (assembly GCF_964261635.1). Taxonomy (NCBI): domain Eukaryota; kingdom Metazoa; phylum Chordata; class Amphibia; order Caudata; family Salamandridae; genus Lissotriton; species Lissotriton helveticus. The sequence continues at coordinate 1,035,000,179 of NC_136067.1, read as the reverse complement.
TGGTTTTTATTAACTGAAACACTAAAGATTTTCAATTCAATTAATAAACAGCTCAAAAACTAAATTTATGGCCTTCAACTGCCACAAGTTATTTAGGAATGGCCCTTTGCTGGGTGGGGTACCCCTGGAAAGGGCAGATACTTTTGGTTACTTAGGTGTAAGACTCCCCGACAAAATGTCTTGGACATCCCACTTAGCAAAGATGCTGTTGGGGCACAAGTGACTGGCCGGAGCAATAGGCAAAGAACATCACCTCTCACACACTAGGCCGGTAGCCCCCGCCCTCCAAGTTTATGACGCCAAAGCAGTTAGCTCTGCTCTTTCCGGAGCAGAGGTCTGGGGTTTCAAAAGCTTCACGAGCTCTGTCGATCCTAACACTTTTTTTTTTAGATCTGGTAACGTTACCTAAATATGTTCCCCTTATCCCTCTATTGCTGTACATGGGCAGGCGGTCAATGCATGATGTAGCTAGGTTACGCCCACTACTTTATGGGGCTCGCATTGGGCGGACCGCTGAACTTCTTTCTTATGCTGACGCTCTCACTCCTATCATCCGCCTAGACACTGGCTGGAAAATAGGCTGGAATTCCAATGTAAAATAAACGTTGACAGCCATTGGACTCCATGCCTATTGGGATAGCCAGGAACCCCCGAGGAGAGATGGGCTCAAACTCCTATATTGGGAATAGGTGGACCAATGGGAGAACCGCAAACCTAAAATGGGCAAATTAACAACAGAATTTTACTCTCATAAACAAATTAAACATATTGAGCATTTCCTCGGTATAATCCAGGTCCCCAGGGACAGAACGGTGTATATACATTTTAGGTTTGGAACCCTCCCTGTTTGCAAGATGACTGGAAAATGGCACCCAAGCAATGAAATAGACTGCCCATGCTGCAAAGCCCTGACAGAAAGCATTGCCCATGTAATGTTCGCCTGCCCGGCATATAACACCTCACATGCTTAATGGCTAACATTGATTTGCCAGCAATTGGGCACATGAGATCACCACACAGCATTGGTCATTCTTAGGTCCGATTCTAGACCTCTTTTTGCATGCTGCGTAGCAAAGTTTTTAGGACAGGCATGGCTTATTAGGTGGAAAACTCTTTCAAGAATTGCATAGTTTTAATTTAAATACGATTGTGACAAGTTTTTTCACAACTTCAAATCTGTTCTAATTCTCATGCACAACCACTTTACCTGTTATTTTTTACTGCTATGTTAGGAAAAATGCTATTTTGTTTATAGCATATTAATGATTTAATATTAAGTTAAAGTGCTTACTGTTTTTATCCTGTTTTTATTGTATATTCACATTTAATTCATCAGTTGCATGTTTGTTACGGCAAGGGCCAAATTGATTACCATGTCGTACTGCCTGTTTATATAATCTCAAGATGTCGCACGTTTGTATTCCTCCTTTTAAAAAATTTATTTTTTATCTATAGCTTTTAAGACTTTTTCTGTTGAATAAAGCTTATACAACAACAACAACATAACACATATTTCAGACTCATTTCTAATTTAAAATCAGATAAATCTATATGGTTAACTTCGTTGTATGCTCTGTATAATATTCAAGCTTGGACATTACACTGATTAATTGCTGGCTGGTTCCATTATCTATAGAGACAAAATTATAGCTTGGTCTCACATTTCTATAGACTTCAAACATATCTCATCTTAGTGGCAATGTGAATCTCTGTATCAGTGTGTGAGTGGATATCTGAGTGGCTGTAGGAGTGTATGGGTGAGTGGCTATATGGATGTGTTAGTGGGTATGTGAGTAGCTGTTAGGGTGAGTGAATGACTGTATGGGTGAGTTAGTAGCTGTGTTAGTGACTGCATAGGTTTTTCAGTGTGTGTGTGAGTCGCTGTTTAGGCGAGTGAGTAGCTGTTTGAGTGTGTATATAAGTAAGTGAGTGGGTGTGAGTGGCTGTACTGGAGAGTGAATGTGTGAGTGGCAATAAGGGTGAGTGAGTGGGTGTGTGTGTGTGGTTGTATAGGCGAGTGAGTAGCTGTGTAAGTGGCCATATGGGGAAGTGAGTAGGTGTCTGAGTAGTTATATGGGTGAGTGAGTGAGTAGCAGTGTGAGTGGCTGTTTGGGTTAGTGTGTGAGTGTGTAATACTTGTATGGGTGGTTGAATGGCTGTAAGGGTGTATGATTGGGGGTGTAAGGGTCTATTGGTATGTGAGGTCATAAGCAGTGCATTGCATGGCATAAGTTATGCTTTGTTCAGGTAACTATAACTGCTGAATGTTAATGTCCCTGTAACAGTTGGATCTTTCAGTGAATTTCTAACTTTTTTAAATTCTATTTTCTAACTATAACGTCCCTGTAACCTTTGGTTTTTTCAGTGAATTTCTATGTTTTTTTTAATTCGTTTTCCTAATTATAACATCCCTGTAACTTTTGTTTTTTTAATTCTAAGGTTTTTAAATTGTATTTGCTTCATGTAATCTGTAATCTTTGTGAGTGGGTGTATGAGTGTCTCATTGGGTCTGTGAGAAATGCACAGTGAGTCTCTAAGTGGGTCTGTGAGTTAGTATGTGAGTGTCTGAGTGCTCTATGTTTTACTCTCTCTGCTCTGTTTTGCCTTTTCTGCTTGTTTTTCTGCCTTCGGTTTTGCCTTTCCTGCTCACTGTTCTCCCCTCTGTTTTGCCGTTTCTGCTAGTTTTTCTACTCTCTGTTTTGCCTTTTCTGCTGGTTTCTGGCCCTCTGTTTTACTTTTCCTGTTAATTTTTCTGCCCTCTGTTTTGTCTTTCCTGCTTGTTTTTCTGCCCCCTGTTTTTCCACTGAAAAAACACAGGGATCACCACCTCCCAGAGGCTTTACTGACATTAAGGATGAGGGCTGCAGGGGTACCCCCTCAATTTAACTCCAAGAGCCCATCACACCCCCAGGGCTAACTTAAAAACTAAGCAGGGGCTGGGTGAACCCCAGAGCCCAGGGGACCTCCACCTCCCCAGGGCCAAATGCTCCGGTTAAAGTGGGAAATGGCAGTGTGGCCCCTAGGCTTATTTTGGCCCTGCAGGCCTCATCCCCTGGGTCTTTGCCTTAATTCAAAGGGGTACGGAGCCTGCTGATTTCAGCCCAGGGTAATCCCACCCCCGGGCCCAGGCTCTGTATTATTTGCTCACTGGAGCAAGCCCAGGGCACCAAGTCACAACTGTAGAGGGCTGCAGGGGGAGCCTCAAGGCTCTATGGTCCTTTCCGGCTCCCAGCCTCCTGCAGGAGCCGGCATTGCTCTCACAGACAGAGAGCTGCTGAACATGCAGTTCACTGTCTGTGAGAGCAATTATTTCATTTGTATCCCTGCCCATGTGACAGCTGGCAGAAAAACAGACACAAACTGAGCTCTCAGCAAGTGGGGACAATTTCACAGCTCTGACTTTCTGAGAGCAGAGTTCATGCTTGCTCTGACTTGGTGGGAGCTGTCAAAGCTCCCGCGAAGTCAGCGCAACAGATATGTCCCAGGGTGGGAACAAGATTTACAATAAAAGCCCTTGGGAGGTGGTGGTACCAGGGGGGTCAGTGTGGCCCCCCTGTAATGCAAACATAAGCCCTGAAGAGGTGATGGTCCCCGGGGCATAGAAATGCCTATGTATGGGGGCTTGTGCGCCCCTCTCCTTTAATTGTAAAATATGTGGTAATTCCCAAGGAACTTGGCTACACGCAGGCTTTTTCCAAAACAATTGCAGGAGGCTCTGCTGTTTTTTAAATTTTCGCTGAAGTTGTGGATCTGCCGCGATTTGCTGTGAAAATTACAGCCAGAGCTACGGGGTCAATGTGTTCCTATTCTGCCCCTTTTTTTTAAATTTGTTTTTTTTGCTGGGACTAGGCTGAATCTGAGTCCCAAGATAGCTGCCAACACTTTCTGCTTGAAGAGTTAGCAGCCATTCAGATCTCAGCATGTGTTTGGGAGGGTTTGCAGAGCCTTTGCATGCCTGACTATATATTTCGTTTTTCCTTAATATCTCCCAAACTACTGGATGGATTTATACCCAATAACAAAAAGAGTTCTTTCTGAACCAAGAGCTACATTTCTGCCAAATTTTGTGTAATTTGGTACGGCAGTTCGAGCTGTAGTCGTATCTAAAATCTCTATGGAAGTTAACATCGGAAAAACACTTTTATTGACCCTCCCTTTTTCTTGGCCCCGCTGGACGGATCAGCCCGAATCTTTTCAGAGGAAACATGAATCTCTGGGGTACTTTTTTGGGGAAAATTTTGTGACGATTTGTCAAACAGCACCAAAGATATAGGCAAGTCAAAAAATGTTTTTCGTATGGAAACATGGTCCTAAGTATAACTACCTACTGGCGACTGCGAGTAGGTTTTATATGCATATATTACCTACTGGCAATCATTAGTAGGTAGCTATAGTTAGGGCCTAGTTTCCAGGAAAAGAATTTTTTTACTTGCCTATATCTTTGGTGCCGTTTGCTGAATCTTCATGAAATGTTCCCAAAAAAAGGCAAACTGTACCCAGACGGAGCTGTGTGAAATTTGTCACTCCCTCCTCATCGAAAAGATCCCCAAGTTTACTTCTTGCCACTTAACAAAGCTGTCCCCTTTCAGCGCCAGAGTGAATTCCAGGCAGCCTATAAAAGAGGTCAGAGAAGATGTCTGTGTGGAAAGGCGTCTCGCTTCTTGCACCCTATCCCAAACCCCAACTGTCGCCCTGGTTATTGGTGAGATATACACTCCAACAGGTCAGTATTTCTTAGGGAACCAAGGCACTTTCTACACATGTATCCCGGCGACCGGGTGATTGATAAAACACCAGTGCTTTTCGGATGCCGTTCAATACCATTCTACCATATAGCGTAGTTGGGCCGCTTCTTAATACCATTCTAGGTGGGGAACACCCAACCCCCCCATCCTTTTGTTAAAGATATGTCTGGTTACGGGCCATGCAAGCTTTCTTTCCATGCTATATAATGTCACCTATAAGATGTTGTAGTTTGGATAACACCTAGGGTAGCGTCTGCATGACTTTTAAAATCCGGGGGAGTAGGGTCATTTTAAACGCTGCCCATCTACCCAACCAAGACAATGTCTACGCTTTCCAGGTCAAGAGTTCCGATCTCATTATAGCAAGTAGGGTGGCATAGTTTTCCCCTGATGTATGCTCAGGCGTGCAGAAGATCATGAGACCCATAAATGTTACCCCGTTGGAAGCAAATCAATGGAAAAAATGCCCGTAAATTGTGCCTGATCTTCCCTAGGGATCATCAGGCTGAGGACCTACATTTTGTGCAGGTTAGCTGTAAACCCTGACACTTTACCAAAGTCTGCCATTTCCTTTAAAAGTGGGGGCAAGGGTGTGACTGGTTGCGCTAGGATTAAGAGCACATCATCGATGTAAAGCGATATTTTATGTTCCCTGACTCCAATCCCAGAGATATCAGCATAATGACGAATACGCTCTGCAAGGGCTCCATATAGAGCACAAATAATAAAAGGGGACAGGGTACACCCATGTCGAGTTGCCCATGAGATCCTACAGGGTCAAGACGAGGCTCCATTCACATGGACCTTGGCCTCCGGGAGAACGTAGTTACAGCTGACCCAACATTGAAATCTCCCCCCTAGCCCAAATCTAACAAGTACTGCCTGCAGGTAGGGCCAGTGTAACCTGTCAAAGGCTGTTTCAGGGTGGCACCCCTTTCCTAAAAAGAAGAAAATAAAGCCCAGCAACTTGCTGGAGGCCCCGCCCCCTTTCTCCATCACTCTGGTTGGGGGATGAAGTCCCCTTGCCTTCAAGGAGTCATTGGGAGCAAATAACCCCTCCCGTGGGATTGCTAGAGGTTATCAGAGGACGTGCCCCTTTCTCAATTACTCTGCAAATGCACCATCTGGTGCACTGCTGGTTGAGGGATGAAGTCTTCTTGGCTCTTGAGGGCCTCAGAAGTGGACTTCTTCCCCCAACCAGTAGTGCACCAGAAGGGGGGGTTTGTAGAATGGTGGAGAATGGGGCAATGGCCTCTGACAACGTCTTAGCAATCCAGCAGTGTGGGACTTACTAGAGTTAACAGGAGGGGTAGTTGGCCCCCAAGGACACTCAAGAACCTAGTAGTGCACCAGGAGGCGCGTTTTCAGACTATTACCCCCAGTAAGCCACACACAGCAGGATTGCTAAGAGGTCTTCATAGGCCACAGCCCCTTTCTCCACCACTCTGCAAACGCATCTCTTGGTGCATTACTAGTAAGGGGATGAACTCGCCTCGGCTACTGAGGGACCTTGGGTACCAAGAAGCCCTCCTGGTACCTCCTTTAAGTCCTACATTTCGCAATTCCTAAGAGGTTTTCGGAGGCCCAGCCCCCTTTTCCACCACTCTGCAAACGCAGCTACTATTTGAAAAAACTATTGAAATTCACTGAAGAAACTAAAGGTTACAGGGACATTATAGTTAGGAATTAGCATATAAAAACATTTAAATTCACTGAAACAAAACAAAGGTTACATGCACGTTAAAGTTAGGCTCAGGTTTCATTCGTACAATACAAGTGAAATTCATCAATTATAGCTAAGCTAACTATAACTCGTGCCCCCACAATGCACTGCTAATGGCCTTACATATTACATCACTCATGAGGTGGTCAGTGCCATCACTTATGCAATCCCAAATTACATCACTGGTGACATCCCTGATGACATCATCCAGAAAATGACTAATGCTCCACTAACACCCCCTTAGAACCTTTCATTCACCCACTCCCACACAACCATCCAAGCATACTATAAAAATACAAATTTAATTTAGTTCCCCAAGGTGCCTCCAATCCTGCACACAAGTGATGCTCACATTCTGAATTTATGCATGTTTGTCTCTGAAGTTATTTATCACAAACCTTGGAGTGGTGTAACACAAAATCATGCCCCACCCCCTGCAGGATATGATGAATCCCACACAGATTCATTGATCTTGGGCTAAAAACCCCTCACAAGAGAGGTGATGCCCCCGCTGCCCATGGGGCCGTAGGGTCCGTGTATTGCCTATGAACCTAGCTAGGAATCAATTGGGCATGCCACACTGAGTGAACTCACAATCACCCTGATTTCAGGTCTAATGCAGATACATTTATGCTTACAGTACTTCATTGCTTGCTCATTTTAGCTACACCACAAGAGAGGAAACTCTGTATTGTCCATCAAGCAGGGTAGGCTCACCCCATGCTTTCTTGCAAAAAAAATAATAATAAAGCTACTGGAACGTTGTACTAAAGGTGGGTGAGGCACTGAAGGTCGAGCCAGATGTGTGGCTCAGGCTTAGACGTCATCTTGAATCCTCAAGCCCAAAATAAGCCGAGCTTTCATGGGAGATTATTATGTGGCCTAGTAGCTACTGCTGCTGACCATACAACATGATAAATCAGGTTTGAATCCCAGCTTTGGCTCAGCATCCTGTGAATCATGGTACATCTCCCTCTGCTGAAACAAAAATGAACTGCTCTCATGCCCATGGTCAAGATTTGTGCTAAACAAAACTGCCAAACTAAAATGTGTATTCTTCCATCATCCTCATTCTAAAAAAATCCTTCAAGTATTAAGGACAAAGCATTACTGTAGGAAATTGGGTTACGGGTTGAGGGAGGTGAAACCCTACTCACAGATTCCACAATTTGTTTCAGGGTAAAGTCCCAAGCAAACCGAAATTAACCTTTGCTTAACCCTCTGGGAGCTTGACACAAAGCAGTCAGGCTTAACTTAGAGGCAATATGTAAAGTATTTATGCAGCACTTCAACCAGTAATACAATGAAAACACAACACAAGAAAGATGTCCACCAATTTAGAAAAATAAAGCAAAATTTAAGAAATTGTTTGAGACCAAAATGACAAAAATACATTCACTAGAACTGTGATATGCAATTATAAGGATGTAAGTGAAAATAGTACCTAGAAGAGCAAAGCGCTACAGTGGTTATCTGGTCGTGCCGGACCGGAACAAAGTCACAAGTTCAGGCTGACCACAATGGAGTGGGGCCGGATAAAAGGACTGAGTTAGGCCTGCTGAACAAAGTACTTTAATACTGGTTGCGGAACATTGCGCGATACCACATTGAGGGAGCTTATTAGGCTTTAAGAGGTGAGATCGCTTTCCCTGCACTTCCCTCCTCACTCTGTGTAGGTGTTAATTGTCCGACTCGGTAAGCCTACTTGCTGCGTTTCTTCCCGTCAAGTGGTCTACGATTATGATCATGTAATCAGGACAGTTTCGGAGCTAGCGCAGCATGCCATTGGCGCCCTAGTCCGATTCCATCCATCATCTTGAGAGGGTCTGATTTCCGTTGTGGCAGTGTTTAATCGCCAAAGTACCACTGATTTTAATAACAAAGGTATATATGATTAGGACAAGGGAAAAACCAGAGGGACAACTAACCCAAGCCAAGATCTTATGTAGAGTGCATGAGTGGTATTGACCATATATCAGCTCATTGGGGACACATTACTCCAACCTTGATTCACTGCACTTCACTTCACTACGGTGCAGTATGGCATTATAGTTTTATTGGTTTTATGGATTATTCTTATCCAAACCGTGTCAACTAACATGTAACCATATAACCATAAAGATATGGTATTTACTATCTGTTGAGTGAATTCCACAGAATTTCATCGTTTAAACCCCTCTCATTGCTCCCGATCCTATATATCCATTTCTGTTCCCTGAGAAGCAGAATCCTTTTGGTGTCTGGTACTGTGTTCCGAATATCGGTTTATCAAACACTGCCCAATGAATGTCTTCCATGGTTACCATGAGGAGCAGGATCAAGACTGATTTGTATATAGCTGGGACCAAACTGAGGCTGCACGGAGGGCAAAAAACAATGGATAGGTATGCAGCCCAAGTGATTGCCAGTGGCTATGATCAATCTGTTTATTACACTCATCACCTTGTATTTTTGCAACTTTATAGCAGTGGCATTGTCAGAAAGGTGACTTAAAATCTGACTTCACCATTAAAGTGGGTTTTAAATTACAATTCTTTAGCTACCAAGCTCGATATTCCTACTGCTCCTAATTGAAAGTTATCACTTACTAAATGTAATAAGTTATCCAAATGTTATCCTATAGTAGAAGCAGGCCTTGCAGTAGTGAAAAATGAATGTAAGTCAGAGGTCTTCAAACTTTTTGATGCCGAGACCCCTTGTAAAACCTTTTTAGGCGTAAGGACCCCCTTCCGACAAAAGTTTCTACAAACTGGTACTCCTCATCTTCAACTTTTGACAACCATAAATGCGCCTGTTAGACCTCATCACATCCCTCCATCATTCATCCATCCACCCTTTCATCCTCCCATCCATACATCCATCCTTCATCCATCCACCCTTTCAACCTCCCATCCATACATCCATCCTTCATCCATCCACCCTTTCATCCATCCATCCATCCACCCACCCTTTCATCCATCCACCCATCATTCATCCCCCACCTTTTCACACATCCATCCATGCATCATTCATCCATGCAACCTTTTATCCATCCATACATCCATCCACCCTTTCATCCTTCCATCCATACATCCATCCTTCATCCATCCACCCTTTCATCCTCCCATCCATACATCCATCCTTCATCCATCCACCCTTTCATCCTCCCATCCATACATCCATCCTTCAACCATCTACCCTTTCATCCATACATCCATCCACCCACCCTTTCATCCATCCATCCACCCATTCATCCATCCATCCACCCATCATTCATCCCCCCACCTTTTCACACATCCATCCATGCATCATTCATCCATGCAACCTTTTAGCCATCCATACATCCATCCACCCTTTCATCCATACATCCTTCATCCGTCCACCCTTTCATCCTTCCATCCATACATCTATCCTTCACCAATCTATCCTTCATCCATCCACCCTTTCATCCTTCCATCCATACATCCATCATTCATCCATCCACACTTTCATCCATCCATTCACCCATCATTCATCCACCCATCTTTTTACACATCCATCCATCATTCATCCATCCACCCTTTCATCCATCCATCCTTCATCCGTCCCCCCTTTCATTCTTCCATCCATACATCTATCCTTCACCAATCTATCCTTCATCCATCCACCCTTTCATCCTTCCATCCATACATCCATCCACCCTTTCATTCACCCATCCACTCATCATTCATCCACCCACCTTTTCACACATCCATCCATCCTTCAGCCTTACATCCATCCATCCACCCATCATTCATCCACCCACCTTTTCTGTGCCTCTCTCATGGGGGGGGGGATGGGGAACAGTATCTCTCTGCGTCGTCTTCCTTCTTCTTTCCCGCTCATGGGAGGACATCTCTGTGCCTCCCTGCTGGGGGCGGGGGACGTGTCACGGGACCCACAGCTCCAGGCGGGCAACATCCATTGAACTCAAAGGGCTACACTACAGCCTGCTCCCCCAGACCCCCCCCAGCTCCTGTATGTGAGCACGGCTGAAACAGCTTTAGGGACACACACACAGTCACACCCAAGTACTTGACAGGTCTTTAAAAGACCTTTTACTTGTTAATGAGGCGTTGATGTTTTTCACACCTCGGTGTCAATTAGGCCTCCGCCGTGAGCACCCTCGATCAGCCCAATGCCAGGAACTGCACTCTGCAGAATCTGCGACACCCTTCCCAGGACTCCACGACCCCCCTGGGGGTCGCGCCCCACAGATTGAAGACCGCAGATGTAAGTGTTTTTTCAGTACCAGGACATAATAAAGTTAAACGTAAATGGCCAAATTGTTTAATAAACTACACCCAGCTCTATGAACTGTTAAGCTTCTACCCCAGGGGTAAATTAAAGGTATTACAAAGGAAGGTTTAAGCCTGGGAAAAGGTTTAGTTTGCCAGGTCAAAATGACAGTTTAAAACTGCACACACTGGCTGCAATGGCAGACCTGAGACGTGTTTTAAAAAAGTACTTAAGTGAGTGGCACAATAAGTGCTGTAGTCCTACTAGTAGCAAATAATTTACAAGTCCTGGGTACATGTGGTACATCTTTGCCAGGGACTTACAGGTAAATTAAATATGCCAATCTGGGGTAAGCCAATTTCACAATGTTTAGAGGGGAAAGCACTTTGGTACTGGTTAGCAGTGGTAAAGTGCATAGAGTCCTAAAAGGCAACAAACACAGGTTCAGAAAACAGGAGTGTGATGGCAAAACGTTTGGGGATGGTCCTGAAGAAAGTCCAACAATTATCATTTGATGAGCGAAAGCAATACACATCTAGAGACTGATTTACACAGTGCGAAAGTGGAAAGTCTGGAATTAATCCCATCTTCCCTGCTTGACGAAAGTATGTGATCCAAGGCAAGTACTTTATTTCACTGAGTATCCTTTTTGATAATTTTCACATATAAGTGCACTTTCAATTATATGAGTTAAGATTTGATAAGTGCTCTGCACAAAAACCTCTTATGTTTGATTTCCCAACCTATAACTGATTTGTTTCTTAGTTTACCATTAAGATTGTAATCAGGGTGAGGACAGGATGGCTTCTCAGTTGATGCTTAGTAATGCTTTTGTATGGTAAAGGAATACACGTTCTTGAATTTTAAAGATACCTTATCATCTACTAACTCGTTTGTTCCCTGATTTACATTCCAAATATTTTCAAGGCTCAGCTCATATACTGGCTCTTAGAGCTGTTTGCCATCTTAGTTTGTGACACATGAACATTTTGTTTCTAAGCAAGTCGAGTTCTAATTTTCAAACATGATATTCATTTTCCTTTTCTTTCTTTCCCATAAGACGAAATGTTTTTGCTTAATTTTCTTTTCATTTTTATTATCATTGTGTGGTTTAATGAATAGCACATTCTAGAAGACACCTGTAGTACGCAAATGAGTTCATGTGCTTTATCTAGTTACAGCTAGTGGAAGTGTGAAGGTCGCAGGGAGAAGTTTGTAAGTGAGAAAACCTTAAGATCCAGCTGAATATATAATTGTGTCATCTTGCTTTAACCGGATTGGACAGTCTTTAGAATCATGACTAGGTGCCTTAAATGTTAGAGTTGTTTCTTTAATATAGTGCAGAGAGGAAGTGCGCACTACTGACTTGAGACAGAGGGTCTGATTTAGATCTTGGAGGACTGGGTACTCCGTCACAACGGTGATGAATATCCCATCAGCCGAAATATAAATCCCATAGGATAGAATGGGATTTAGATTTCGGCAGACAGGATATCCGTCACCGTTGTCATGGAGTAACCCGTTCACCAAGATCTAAATCAGGCCCAGAGAATTAGACTTAGAAAAGAGCCAAGCAGGAGATCATAGAGTACTCTCAAAGGAGGACTGACTCACCTTTTTCCTTTATCTTATGACCCTATGCTGGCTCACCCTTTGATATATATGACTTTAATATAATTTGATTCACATATTATTTGAAGCAAACCCATTCTGATCCTGACTCGATACTAACCTGAGTTTTGCCTTCTACAAACCATTAACTTTCAATTTCATAAACCTTTAAGATTTCACTCTAAATTATTCTTTGTCCTTTTTGTGGAGCCTATGTGCTTTACATATAACGGAATGTATTGATTTGTTGACCAAGCTCAGGTGTGGTAATTCTATCCATCTGAAAGCACTTTATGTGGCCCAAATTTGTACATAGACAATTGCTTACACTTCTATGTTGCACTCTTCCAAATGCCTTCTTTTTTTTCTGCAAAAGGTTTCAGCACTCATATATATCAATATCAGTTTTTCATATTAAAGTCCACAGATTAACAGCACAATAAAGAAGAATTGTCCAACTCCGTAGTGTGTATTTTCAAATGCAGCTTTCACTTTATTTTTCATCAATAGATGTAATCCACAATTCCATAGAACATAGCCAACGAGTTTCGTCTATTGAAAGACTTCTTCAGGGCTCAAATGTATGGCACATAATGTATCGCATCACAACTCGCAGTATTTCATTTCCAGTAGAGAATATTTTCATGGCGTTCCCAAATTCCTCAGCAACCTGATAACCGCCCGTCACAGAGTCAATGTATCTTGTTCGAAAAGCTTCTTTTTGTTCCCCATTTCCACAAACAGTAAATGGTAGAGGGTGGATCATGCTTTCTCTGTTCTTGTCCCTATGCACTGGAATGGTATTCTACTCTGCTGTATTTGATCCCAAACCACTTTAAATTAAGAAACAATTACAAAATCTCCTCTTTCACCGAAATATTCTTTAATCCCTGTTAGGCACACGTCTAGCAGTTTTTTGTGCAGCACCAACATCTCTAAGGTGTATGTAGTGTTCCACAATTGCATCACCTAATCAAATAGGTATACAAGTAGCCAATTCAGCTAAATTACCTAAGGAACTTCCATACTAGCTTGTAAGTAATGCAGTATATTTGCATTCTGGATCAACATCTCAAAGCGGCTTACATCAAGTCAATTTATAATTCTGAATAAATATAGCTATGGTGAATGGATAAAACGTTCTAATTCTAATAATTGTTCGTTTCTGATTTAAAAAGAAGTATTTCATTGCACCTACTATAACAGGAGTTTGTGTGAGATGTAAGATTTAGCTTTAGAATGAAGGAACAACTTGAGAACTTTACAAGGTGAAATCAACACAGAGAAAAAAATGACAACTAGGGGTGGGCGAAATTATATTTTTTCTTTGAATTGTTACAAAACAATTACATACAATTCCTTGAAGTTTCACAAAAACAAATTACCAGTATCCTCTTCGAAAATTAAATGCGCACCTCACTTTTAAAGGTCAGCAGGAGTCTGGTTTTAGGAGAGAAAGTCTGCCGAGTGTCATTTTCAGAGCAATCCATTTTCTGGAGGGAAAAAAATCATACAAACTTTTCAGGCGGAAAATACACCATATTTCAGGAACTATTCATAAAGTGCAATTTGCTAATTTTGTGAATTTTGCTGCCATAAAAAAAAGCACCCAAGCATAACTACAACATATATTTCCTCAGGTCAGTTGTTATACTGAATATTCAAGTAATTTAACAAGCAATCTGGAATTGTAAATTAGATTGGCAAATCAGCCATTCATATCTGATATGCTTAGACATGAACTAACCACTATCGTTATTTTTAGAACAAGTGCAGTTTAGTTGCGATGTTGATTTGTTTTTTTCACTCAGTAAATCAGGAGAACTGGACAAGGGAGCCTGTGCGAGAGATTACATATTTATCCCCTCATAAATAAAAAGTACAACCGGGCTTTCTGCTGTATCTCTTTTTTCGATCCTGGTTCAAGATGTGTCAACACATGCAGGGCCATATTTGTAAGTGGAGTTGTGTTGCTCTTGCATAATGCGGCATAGTGCAGGTGCAAATCAAGTCCAAAATGCAATTTATGAAGCCATACAAGTCCACCTTATGTGGCCCTAAGTTGCTTCATTAATCTGGAGTGACGCAATGCAGAGTAAATGGGTAGTTAGTCTACCCTGGCAAGGCGTTCCGGTGACGTTTGTGGGTGTTCCCACACACCTCTCATGGTTTTTGATGCTTCCCAGATTCACCAAATGTGGTTGACCTGGGAATGCGCCAAAAAAATACGCCTTCCCAGAAGAGGTGTAACGACAACATATGTCTTTATTTCTCCTCCTTACTTCCTCTTTCAATGTGTACCCCTTCCTGCACAAAAACAATCCTGCATGCAACACAGGCACCTTTGCACCAGTGGTGGCTCGCACAGGTAACGCTGTGGGGCGGGGCAGTTTCGAGTGGGGGTAGTAGAGTTCGCCATACGACGGAAAAGTGTGGAGTAAATAAATAAAACCACTGACCTTGCGCTCACCGCATCGTAAGTTGTTTTATTTATTTAATCTCTACTTTCCTGTCGTATGTCGAACTCTACTACCCCCCACTGAACCCGCCCAGCCTCACCACCCCACAGCGTTACCTATACGAGCCGCCACTGCCTTGCACCATGGTGCAAGGGTGCCATCATTGGTGATAGACAGCCAAAACAGCACCAACACAGGGACAAAGGCAGGAATGTGCTGTATTCTCTTAAACTTGGTGGATTCCTGTCCTTTCCCTGTAACACAGCGCAGAAAGTTGGCTTGCTGTAGAGCGTTGCATTATTTGCTGTAAATATAGACTACAGTATCTTAAATCTGGGGTTTTCTGATAAGAGCACAGTATTTTAGCAACTATTTAGTTATGAATAATGCCTGGCTTGTTTTATTTGTTTAGGACTTTGTTGATTACAGTTTAAGCCATTTTGTATTGAGCTCTTTCTAACTGCGAGTATATCTTTAGTGCTCACTGTGTTTATTTAGTGGCAAGCAAGTACTAGCAAATCACTTAATATTGGAGTGACAGTTGCTAAACTACATTTACCAGTAGTATGACCGCATGTCTGCAGTTTGACATGAATCGGGATATCTGTGGAACAATTAAGTGGGAAAGTCTTTCATAGGTGCACCTCATCAGCACACAATTTGCTGGGCCTACTATTGGTCTGCAGCACTTTACCCTTAGGGGTGTATGGGTAAAAGCATGTTGAATTTGGCAAGACTCAGAGTCAGTGCTTAATTTGAGCTGGTGGTTGATGGTGGGGCCCACCGGCATTCATTTTGGGGGCGTTGTGGCCCACCGACACTTATTTTTTCCTTATCAGATATTCACCTAGAGCACTGCTTAATTTGGGCCGGTGATTTCCAGTGCTCGGCACCGGCACTTAATTGTCAATACTGGACTTTTTACAGACTCCCACAAGGTGGCACTGTCTGGCTAATTTAGAGAGGACCATCACAGCAGTTCATCATTAATTCAATATACATGAAAAATGACTATTACCTGCCACGCAAGCCGTTCTTATAGCGTGGGGGCCTGAAACAGTCCAAAATGTCACACTTGACGGAGTGTGATGGTTAGTAGATGGGTTGTTACTATCATCAGCAGCATGGCAGGGGCAATGTGTGTTGCAAGCAACAGTGGCCTTCTGACGAGAGCCCTGGAACTTATTGTTTTACAAATTAAGCACTGACTAGAGCAAGAAAGGAGAAACGCAAAATGGGAAAGAGGAAGCAAGAGAAGACAAAAAAACTGTTACCAAAGGAGAAAGCAGGAGTCTGCAATAGTGAAAAAAAGGGCCAGGGAGCGTCTGGCAGTGGATTAAAGAGGCATGAAGCGGATTCAGGACTACACAGCCTTGGTACAGGTGCGGGGATATTTAATACCACTGGCCACGGGCTTCTGAGCAGAGCTTTGGGCACTGACACTCATTATGTTGCACATGAAGCACTGCGTTGAGGGGCTTGAGGTTCAGAGGCAAGTTCGAAAACACAGTGCAAGCGCGCTTCACTGAGCATGTGTATGAAGTGTAGGGGAGAGTGTGAGAAAAAGCTGAATCCACACTTGCCTACTTACTAATTTCTATACTTCATACTCTGCATCTTGTGTTCAAAATGACAGGAAGAGCCTTGCCTTTTATGCCTTCTGGAAACTCAGTATCCCTTACTGGCAATGATTGCAGGACTAAAGTTTGTGATTTACAAAAGTGATTTTGCATTCATAAATGGATTTACTCAGGTAGAAAAGCACAGTATGTGTCCCGTGTGTGGGAATTCGCCATTTCCGATCGTTAAACAGGCCACAGATTTATTTCTGTCAATTCCAGAGCACAAACCTGCTGCATTTCCGAATTTGCAATTGTTTTTGCTTGTAAGTATTCCTTTAAAGCTGCAACAGGCACATTATTGTATAATACTACTGGAATTCTTTAAGCATATCCCTAGACTAGCATATCCCTGTCTGATGATTCTATGAAGGCAACAACAGTGCCTCTTACATTCATTCCATTATGAATCTCACAAAGTCTTCTCTTTCTTTTTCAAGGAACCCAGAATGTGCACGTTAGTAGCTCTGACTCTTTTATAGTCTTTTATGTCTTCTGTCTGTTTGGTTCTAACTCTCGAGGATCACCCTAATGATGCCCTACAGCGTCTGACACTAATTTAATCTCAGTTCATTTCAAAGTTGTGCACATTTTTGTCTGTGCAATCCAACCTTCCACCTTCCTTTCCTTGTTGTGCAGTACATTTAGGTTTGGGTTAAAGGTGTCTGTGCGTGTTAACTTTTTTTAGAGCTGTGCCTCAATTTTGTCATGGACAAAGTTCAATGATGCCCAAGTGGGATCGGTAAGTGTTATGCTTACCTTTTCCTTTGCTCTTGTTGGCTAGCATCTTTCCTTAAGAAAATACAATTTGTTCCTTCTCTTTCCCCCTTATTTTGATTCCTTTTTGTTTATGGGGGGGCTTGCAAAGTGTTATTTGTTTGCCCTGCAGTATTATTTTATATGCTTTTCTGCACATTTTTATGTGCTTTCCCATCAATTACAGCTATCTGTTTTTAGTCACTTCTACTTCTCCATCTATGATATTTTTCTAGCAGCTAGCAGACATTTTCCCTAGGTGCAGATGTGTAAAGACTGTACAATGTGTTCAGGGAGAATTGACTGAACAATGTGTCCCCTGAGAATTGCTGGTCTGTAGTGTGGCTTTCATCCCTCACCAAGGACACCATGTCCACTATTATAACTTGGTTTCCAAGGAAAACATGCACTGGTCTCCTCAGTAGTCTGCTGAATCTTTTTGCTACTGCATCCTAGGTAAAAGCAAGGCAAGGACAATCCCTACTGATTGCCGGAGCAGAGTGAGTGACTAGTTACCCATGTCACCAGGGGTAAGGATTTCTCTACCACACCTTAGCTGGTGCAGCAGGGCAGTGTGTTCCATCTATTGTCTGCTGCCTGTGATAGAGGATATAGTTCTCTTTACTGCAGCTGGCTCAACTGCCTGGCACCTTTACCTCAAACAGGCAGTCAATGGGGTACACCCTATATCACATGGGTTCACCATCAGAAATTTCTGGGATACCCTCAACCCAGTGAGACACCAACTAGTTCATAGTAGATTTGTATTTCGCGTAATCGCAAAATGTGGCAAATTGGTGATCATTATCCACTCGATTTCAGTGAAGCTCTTTTTCTCCGTGTGAAAGTTCAGAGTCTCCAAGTAATTCTCCATGCAGGAAGGATGAAATAACACCAGTTTTATTGCTTAGTAGAAACTCCGGACACAGCCTCCATCACAGTTTCAACTTCAACAATAAATATTCTACTCAGAATCCACTCCAAAAGAGGAGAGTTCATCGTGGAGATTGGGTATCCATATACACATACCCAATCTATGAAAACCTCAAATACATATTTACATATTACCAAACTCAGCATCCAGACAAAACTGAGGTTGGCCTGGCCACCCTACTCTGCATATGTTTCCCTTCTTTTTCCTCCCCTATCAGGATGTCTATTTATGTTTTTCTGTGTATTGTTATTGCTCTTGTTATTTCTCATATTATTCCAAAATTGCGGCTGCAGAAATGATACCAGACATCATTTGAGACTGTAATGTACAAGGGCAGTGTGATTATTAGCCTCATACTTCATTACAGCTACTTAATACAGACCAGAGTGCGGATCCCTTACCCACACACCAAAATGAACTATCTGACATAAAGCTAAAGCTGGATCACCTGCATGAGATGCTACAGTGTCTGCAAACCATACTATTTCTCTCCCACAAGCTCTTTCCTCCCAGGTGCTGCACCACTAACAACATTTACATCTCATGCAACACACCTACCACTGAAAAACTGAACATGACACCAACCCCAACTCATCAGTTCATTCTTCCGCACACATTTAATTCTAACACACCTCACACCTGAGTACTCGGTGATCACAGATCCCACAACACTTTCTCCTGAGCTGAATGTCCCAAAAATAGTCAAATACCCGGCTGCCCAAGCAACTTTAGACAAATTACCTCTTCTCAATCCATTAACCCATCTCCTACACACATCACATCACATCCAAGCTACCCTTTGGAGCCTGAGGGCTGCAGTCTTTAATGCAACATACATGTCTGGCCTCATTCAAGACTGTCACCTAGACACTACTGCGCACGCACATAGAAACCTGTTTCTGCTCACCAACATTAACTAGTTTACCACTAGGATACATGATCTTCCACCTCAATAAAACACCAAGAATTGGTTAGGGGGTTGCATTTTCAACAAGAAGTCTCTTAAGAACAAAATTAATAATTCAATAAACTCCTCCTCATTCCAATGTTGACTGCAGGAATATGAAATATGACACCTTGTCCCAAAAACTTAGGTGTGCCGCCTTGGTAATTACACCTCTCCTAGCTGACACGGCAAAAAATTGGGTTAGTTTTATCTTTATTTTAATTTTAACTTTGAGATCCAAATGTTTTGGAAAGGATGTTTTCACCTCCGATGGGGAACCGAACCCCTGTTAAGGGAACCTGAGTTCGATCTTCGCTGAATTATGGCAACAAGGTGTGTGTCAGCATACTGGATACTGAATTGAGGAAGCTACAGTGTATTCAAAACATGGTTGTTAGAACTATCTTTGACCTCTGTCTGACCAGGGTAATGACGCTACTTGCACTGGCTTCCAATTAGCCAGAGAGTTAATTGTAAGGTGTTATGTGTCATGCAGTTGGCCATACATGGAACCGTGCCAACGTTTTTGCTGAACCTCATTATTCCCATATTCCTGCTGGGCTGAGATCAGGCACAAGTTTTCTATATCAAGAAAGTATACAGATTGCTGGAGATCTTTAGAGTGCTCCACCCCCAACCTTAATACAAGTTTCCATTTCACCTCCACCTGATTTGGGAATATTCTGCCTTTCAGTGATGTGTGAAACTCTTGCTATTCTGTTAGGTCTCTATGGGCCCAGATGTGCAAAGCTTCTCGTATGCATTTCTTAAATAGCGACTCCGTAGGAATCTCTATTTAGGAAATACAAAAGGCTATATAAAAAATTTGCGATTCCCTAATCGCGATTGCATACCCGTCTATGAGCAAAATAGGAAATCGTTTGCATTTCCTAAATTGCAATATCTTAATAGGAAATCACAATTTAAGACCCCCGAATTTCCTAGTGCACATGTAAGTGCACATATGCCCTATGGGCATATGTGCGCTTCAAGTCACAATAAAAGAAATGCATTTTTAATGCATTTGTTTTATTTTGCGCATGGTTACCATCAACTTGAAGTAGATGGTAATAGCATTTCCTAAATGCCCAATTCGCATTTAGGAAATGCTTTGTACATCTGCTTTAGGAATCGTAAGTAGGTAATCTCTATTTGCGATTCCTAATTCGTGTTGCAATTTGCGATTTCTACTGTGTAGAATTGGCAAATTGCAACCACGATTTGGTCTTAGTACATCTGCAAAGCCCATTTCGCATTTCTTATCGACCAAAAATAGCATTTCGGACTGTTAAGAAATGCTCAAATCCTTTGTACATTGGCCCAATATTTCTGTGACAATCTGCACCGCTCCAGGAGGCGACTATATATTTTATTTTCTTCTTCTTTCTTTGGTTTGCTTCCAAGTGTGTTTAACAATGGCTACTTACTAAAGCAATGATGCCTTTGGGCATTGTGTGCTTTCTAAAAATAAATAAACCACTGAAGCTGATCACATTATACCGCCCACTTGGCTGGAGGAAGTCTATTGATAGTTTCCTGGGTTATAGTCCTGATCAAATTACCACTTGTGATCAGATTCTCCTGGGAAATTTCAACCTACTCTGACAAATATGAAGAGACACACCTCTCCCCTCAAATTCTACCACAACATTGTACCTTCATACACTGAACGTGATTTTCATGAATACTGAACAGAAAGCTCTAAACCACTTAAATTCGGTTGGTCAGACCGCAACTTAATACCTTTAAAAATCCTTGCCTTAACGCACGTTACTCATACTAAACCGGGGAAACAATTGTAAACTATAGAGACATCGAAGGCTTTGACAACAATCAGTGGCAAAGCCAACAGGTCTAGTTTTAATGTGCTAACACGTCCAACTAGAAGCATGCACAAATGTGCCCAGACTATTTGTGTTGTGTCTCCGTGCAATCTGTCTTTTTCAGTACCTTCTATATTTGTGCCCTGTTTCTTATTCCTTATTGTTTGATGCTGCTATTTTCATTCCTTGAGATTGCAGGGCTGGTGACATGCAGGACAACAAGCTTGGGGAATAAGAACATAGGTGCAGACATAGGGTGCACATTCACACAACATCTGCTGGCTTTGCCACTGCTTGTTTATCCTGTGACTGTGGGTAAAAATGTTATTTCAAAAACCTCATGCATGTGTATGTAAACAGTCATTGGAGCTTGCTTTAAACAGGATTTCAGTGCCATTCCTCTGCTACTATCCTCCTAAAATGCAAATGTTTGCATATTGTGGCTTGATTTTTTTATTATGTTAATTTCATTCCACACACTACCAGAAGAAATAAAAAAGAACACAGTGTTCTGAAAAATATTTCTCGAGAAGAACATAAAGTTACTGAGGTTTTAAATGGCATAGTTCTCCTTGCTTAAATTCCTGAAGCCCTCAAGATTGAAAGAAGTGACATGAGGAGCAAGCCTCTTCAGAAACCTACACTACTAAGGCAGGTTTAAGATATTTAGGGGCACATGCATCAATGTAAGGAATTGCGATATTAGCAATAGCAATAGCAATTTTTAAGGAATTGCTTTTAAGGACCCGTAATTCCCTATGCATGTAGGAATCGCTAAAGAAATTGCAATTCCTAGGCATTCCCGATTAGCATTCCCATTCATTTGAATGGGCCTAGAGGCCCATAGGAATGAATAGGAAACAACTTGCAATTTGCGATTACCAGAAAGGTAATCACAAATTGCGCATGCAATTTCAAGGATGATAGTGGGCCAAAAGGCCACCCTGATTCACCCCCAGAACTGCCATGTGTGTGCCACATGGCACTTAGAAAAATGCAATTTCTAGCATTTTTCTAAGGAATTGCAGATTACCACCAACCTGAAGTTGGTGGTAATTTGCGATTCCTTAATGCTAAATTGCGATCTCAGATTGCTTATTGTATTGCATTTAAGAAATCGCAAATTACAATTCCCTAAATGCATTCGCAAAATAGGTAATTGCAGATTTTGCGATTACCTATTTTGCGATTGGGTTTGGGATGGATGCATCCTAAATGGCTAATTACTGGTCGCAAAGGGGCCGATTCGCAGAATGGGCCCCTTTGCGACCGGTAATTAGCTTGATACATGTGCCCCCAATCTTCTTAAAAATGTTTCATGGACCTGATGTGAGGGAAATAAAAACGGAATGCATGGTGTTAAGCAGATGTAGTAAATTGCTCTTGTTACTTTTATTTTCAGTGAAAAAGGACAGGACAAAAATGTTCTATAAAGGCTGGTTAAACATCAGTACTTAATTCAATTAGTTACTTTCGCTTTTATAAGTAACATTTCGCTGGGGATGGCTACTAAGTGCTTTACAAAATTGTTATCAAATTCATTCGAATTATGAGCGAGAAAGAGAGAAGCAATCACATTCCTCAGACTGCAGTCCATAGGTATGGTGACAGACTCACAATGTCAACTACCAAAATAGACAACCAAGGTTTTAGTGAGACATCTGAAGGCGCACATTGACAGAGTTTTCACATAAAACGGGGTGTATTGACAGAGCTCGTACATTTTTGTGCCAGTAGTGTCACTGAACGTGGAGCCAGTCAATAAAACTAGCCTTCGATCTTGCCCACTTGGCAGCACTTGTTCATCCATACATATGCTTTCACATTACATACATGTACCGGGCACTGCTGGTTTCATCTGAATCTTGCATGTGGCGTGTGTGTGTGTGTGTGTGCGCATGCGTGCGTGCGTGCGTGTGTGTGTGTGTCCGCGCGCGGGGTAACTTCTAAAAGTGGACATTTTACCAGGGTTGAGTTTGGGTAATGTGTCTCATCCTCAGATCTGACAGGAGCTCAATCCAGATTTCTGCTTCCTTCTTTTAGACATTGAACCTGAAGGAGCCGCATCCAATGAAAAGAGGGATGGGGACCTCATTGGGAAAGTGGGTCCTTGCCTCTGAGCGCAGCCTGCACCTGTCTTTGCCCTCCTCGCTGACAAAGGCCCCGAGCCTGACCCTTTCATCAGCTTGATGGGTATCTTTGATCAGACCTCCTCAAGGCTTAAAAGATTTGCTGTAGCCGTTCTCGGTCTTCTTAGCCCTGGGATGGCTTAGCACAGCACCACATGACTGGTGGGCCCCAACAGACTACTTACCTCCTACAGCTGGAAGGCACCATTGGATGATTTATGAAGTGAAATAGCAACTGTTTTAAAAGCAAGGGCCTGGGCGTTAGGGGAGGATACAATTGTTTAGCTGCCACTGTATTGATGTTCACAGTCAGGTATAAAGAGAGTTACTAGAGACTTCTGAGGGAATGGCTTTATAGGAAGTTGGGGGGCTCCCAGCATCATCCAGTTGCAGACAGCCGAGTCGGGCTTTCCTCTAGTACACCCGGGGTGCACAGCCATTGTATGTAATGCACAACTATGCTGTCACACTCTTAATAATGCTTCCTCATGGCAAGCCAGCACCCATGTGACCAGACAGAGTGCAATCAGCTTTGATATTCGACTTCTCCCAAAGTGGTGCGAAATTAGAGAGCAAGCACGATCATACAACAACAACAATGCTTTTTGGGAAGACATTGTGCGAAACAATAGGCTCTGTAAATAGTATCCAGAAAAATCAATTAAATTAGATTTGTTTAAATGATAGATAAAACAAAGAACATTGGGACGCAGTAGCCTTGTTTTGCAAATATATCTGATTTTAAAATTCTAAGTTGAAAAAACACAAACGTTCTTCAGCACATTTACCTGAACATACTGCAAACTATGAAATGTGTGGACCCCTGTTAGGTTCCAGCCATAGTCCAAGTTCTCTGTATCTAGACAGTGGATTTTAATGCTAGTTGACACCTTTTAGGCACCATTTTAGGTTGGCCTAGTTAGCAGTCTTAACATAAAGCCCTCTGACTAGCAACACATTTAGGAGCTATTTTAAATTGAAATCAAAATAACGTTCTCATAAAATCGCACACTTAAGTGTATGCTGATATCACATTCGAATTTATGGGGACTTCTCATAGTAAAGTATTTATTTTTTGAATGTGCCAAGCCCACCGCCTTGATTTTGAGACTGTGGGCCCAGTTCACCTAGCAATGAAAGCAGGTCTTCTTCTAAAGACTGATGGCTTTCGGCCAAATCACCTAACTATTTGTCAAGTTAAAGAAAATTCTGGACTTTTCATTGGCTGAGGTTTCAAGTGACCTTTCTCCACATACAAAAGTGCATTATCCTCATAACTTCAATTGGGAAGCTACTATGAGAAAAATGTCTGCATTTGCTTTCTGGACCTTCCACTGCTGCTCTATTGGAAGAAGAAATACTCCGTATTTAGAGTGTGAAGAGGTGGAAGAACATAGAACAGATTCAGACATGAGGGAGATATTCACCTATCCACGAGGAGAAAATAATAACTCAATGCAAAGGGAATCAAATGCAAAATGTTATGACCAAAAGCTAATCAGTAAAAACACAGTTATTTTGAGAACCATCACAAAATTGCATAACGGTCTAGTTGAGAGCCACCCAAAAAATCAAAAAAATAGTTATTTTTTTTTCTCTATAGACTTCTAAGTCTTGCAAGGCAACCCACAGTGGTTTGGCTGCAGGACCTGGTCATAGGCTTGTTGGGTGCAGGGGATGGCCAAAGAGCAGGCCCTGTAGTGAACCCCCCCCATTTCACCTGGCCAAATGCTGTATGCTGAGGGTGTTGTGACCAACCTCCACAGTGGATGGTCAAAGTCTGTGCCCAGTGGACAAGGACGCCTGCCATGGGTTCGGTGCAAGACCAGGCTGAAGAACAGAACATGCACTTAACCTCAGCTAGGCATGGCCAGAGGCTTTGTGCAGCAGAGTTTGGTCACCCACACAAGAACAGCTGCAGGCCCTGGCCGTGCCGGATTAGCTGGGGTTGGCTCAACCTGTGGAAGTTGGATGCAGTATGTTATCAACACATCCAGAAATTCACTGAAGTAATATAGCTGAAGCAAACTTATGTTTAGAATTGCACCATAATGTATGTTTAAAAAAATCCACTAAAATATTCTGTAAAAGCTACAGATATGGTAACAAACTAAAAGCCACAACAAGACAATTACATTTTTCATTTATGGTTAGCTCCCAAATCAAAAAACTTAAGAAGCAGCCATCCACACTATAGCATGTACACCAAATGCCATGCTCATGGCCTCACAATACTTATAACCTCAATATACGTTTGCCAGTAAGTAATAGCATCTAAAGCAACACAGTATCCAACCAATGTAAAATACTATATTTAAAGTCATCTCAATCATAAAGTTAATGTCAATGCAACAATATAGACTGACCTGTAAGCTCATATATGACATTAGTAATTGCATCATGTAAGAGCATTGCATTTGCTGTCCCAGCTATTGTTTGCAAGGCTGATTATCGAGTTTTAAACTGCACAGCTGCCATAACTGATAAATGTAATGTTTTTTTTAGCTTTTAATTCAAAACCATCTCTCATAACCATAGTTTCACTGTGTTTTTTAAGTCAATATATATATATATATATATATATATATATATATATATATATATATATATATATATATATATATATATATATATATATATATATATACGCCAGTAGGTAGATGTAGTTATGATCTATTATGCATAGCAAATCCGCAACATTCTATTTGGAATAACTTTGGCGCCGGGTGATGGATCTTCTCGAAATTTTCCAAACGTTTGGCCAGCTCAGTTCCGCTCCTTCCCTGGAAGTTTGGGGGTGATTGCTCAAGCAGGGGCCGAGAAAAAAGGGGGGTCCCAAAATGAGGTTTCCCCCATGCAATTTCCCATAGGACCTTTAGCCACGGCTGCAGCCCGAACGGCTGAACGGAATTACACCAAATTTGGCAAAGAGGTAGTCCTTGGTTCAGATTTCTGCCTTTTGGTGTAAATCCGTTCAGTAGTTCCTGAGAAAATGACAGTTAAAGTCATGTATATATCAATGGGTATTCAATGTGGGTGAGGGGCTCTCAGGCTCCCCCAGCCCCGGGGACCGCCACCCCCGGGGCTTATTCAATTTGGGTGTGGTGGCTCTCAGGCTCCCCCAGCCCTGGGGACCGCCACCCACCGGGGCTACAAAAAATTGGGTGTGAGGGAGCTCTGAGGCCCCCCCCAGCCCTGGGGACCGCCACCCCCGGGGCTTCAAACAAATGTGGGAGGGGGGCCACGCGGCCCCCTCCTGGAGCCCTTCAGGGCCCTGGGGACCACCAACCCCCAGGGCCGGCTCCTGCAGTGTCCCGGGGTGCCCACCCCCGAGACACTGCTGTTTGCAATGGCAGGGCGGGAGACTCTCGGCTCCCACCCTGCCATTGCAAACTGCTTTGCTTCATTGAAGCGAGAGCAGGTTCCCCTGTTCAATGATGGTTTTGTATGAGTGAAATGTCCAGCTAACTATAACACCCCTAAAACCTATGGTTTCTTCAGTGAATTTTGGTTTCTTCAGTGAATTTCTAAGATTTTTAAATGCTAATTCATAACTATATCAGGCCTGAAACATATGTTTTTTTCAGTGAATATATATATATATATATATATATATATATATATATATATATATGGGGCTTTTCAATGAACCTGCTTACTGGCTTGGTTAACATACCTGTTTTTATAACTACTGCTCTTGAAAAACAACTTGGCATAAACCATGTATCCGGATGCACAGAGAGCAATGTGCTATTTAATACCACGGTTATAGGAGGAGAGGTGGATCAGGATATCCTTGAGGCTTTGCTTCTCCTGACTCATTATCCCTCCCCACTCAGAACTATGGTACATCGGTAATAAAAACATATTACGCCCTGAGATACTATAAATAGGTAGACAGAAAGACAGGCAAGCAGACAGACAGACATACAGAGACAGATGGATAGACAGACAGGCTGACAGACAGACAGATAGATAGATAGATATGGTTTAGAATGAGCAACAGTTTGCGAGACATTTCTGAGGCTTATGAAAAAATACTCTGAGTTCCCTCTCTAAATGCTTCTGGGAAGACTCCCTTGTAAAGTAAGCGCCGAGTTTGGCCAAGCACTTTTATAAATTTGATGCATGAAGATATATGATCCCTTGCCTTTGACTATGCCCTATTCATTCTCCATGAGTTTATAGGGTAGCCTAAACTCCTATCTTGGGTCATGTCAAGTTTTGGAATGGAATGTTTATTAAATACAATTCTAAGATCAGTGGAGCTTCTTGTCCCTTGATATCATTTCGAATTAGTTACTGATGTTTCACCTTGTTCTAGTAATGGACTGTCAACACCCCATTGCTGTGGTTGGTTCTTTGGTGGCGGATCTCATAGTACCATCGATGGTGAGAGGCTGGAAAATAAGGTCAGTTCGTGTTCAGCCTTATCGAGATATAACCTATGAAGATATATCTTTCTTTGATATTGGTATTGAAAAAAACACAATTACAACTCTCTCCTGAAGTCCCTTCTTTGATATCCCTTCATGAGTTCCCCCAACTGAGTGAGAGTCTGAATCAAAAAAGTAAACTTCCACTTTTGTTGTGTAAGTTTGCTACTTTTGAGTATTCAGTGACTACGTGAAGTATGGAGTTTTAAAACTCAGCACTTCCTATACTTTTGTGTTTGGAGTATTCAGCCCCGATTGCGGAGCCTCCAGGTGTGGAGAACTTTGCATACATAAGTACAGAAGTGTAAAGTCATAAAACACCACACATAGTTTCTGAATACTGAAAGGAAGTAAAGTTTCACAAAAGAGTAAGTTTACCTTAGTGACTCAGGCCCTGAGTGTCTAACTTTATGTGCCCACACAGAAAAAGAGGACGCACAGAAGAAACTATTAGAACTGTAGAACTGAAACTGTAGAAATCCAGTTTTTTTATTACATCAAAGATTTTAAGCATTGCAGCCTTGCAGATTCTTGGAACCTACACATCGCCAGCTACGTGCGAAATCCTGATGCCGGCCTTCCCATCGCAAGCCCTGTCGATGAGATCCTTGATGACGCAACAGGACCTTGCCCCACAGCCTTGCTGCATCTCGGAACCTAAGCATTGCTTCAACGGCGCAGCGCATCTTCGATGCGAATCCATGCAACGCTCCGCAACCAGGATTTATTGTACTTTGTTCAACGGGCCTAACTGGTTACCTGTAGCAAGCCTGCACTCTATTGTGGTCGGCCTCAGCTTACGATTTTGTCCCAGTCCAGTGCAACCCAATATCCCCAGTTGGCTCTTTGTGCTTTCTGACTAGAATTGTGGTTGCTGCCTGACAAGTTTCGCACCACAGTTTCACACCACAGTCACCCAGTAACCCAATTTCAAACACTTCTTAAGAACCAAAGCAGACTTTACACACTTGCTGCTGATTTCCAGGACCTTCCATAGCAGCTGTACAATACAGGTACTTAATCAGGTGCTAGACAGAAAGGAATATCATGTACTAGTCGGGGCTTCGTTGCTGCTTCTAGTGCAGCCTTTCCAATTGGTTTCCCTGCCCCCAAATATGTTATGCACCGAGTCCTAATGAATGAACCAGATCTTGGAAGTGGTGCTGGAAGTAGGAGAACAGCAGATGCTGCAGCACATGAATAATAAACCAGAAAGAGACCTGTGAAGTGTTTTTCTTTGGTAGCACGTGCTGTGGTTTCATAGACAGACTGAAATATCAGCCAACATCTTTTGATAAACTGCTAATAATTATTTTAGCATGCAGGCCAATAATTGTATTTTCCTTTCACAGACCGTATAGGGATTGTGTATGGAGAACTCATGGTAGACATTTATACCAAATGCAAATAAAACATTTATTTTAAAACTAAACTTTACAAGTACTTTTAAATGCCCCAAAAGCATGTTGAACATATGTAATACAAGTTGTAAGTAAATTCAAAATGAATTAGGACACATAAGGCCTGATTATGAGTTGCTTGTTATATTCTGACCCATGAGTAAACTCCTGTTTACGTAAAGTTCCGAATTACGAGTTAAGAGGTATTTAATGTATCCGATAATTATTGGATGTGTTAAATACCTCAAGCTTCGTTAAAATTCAGCAGGTCAAACCTGCTAAACATGCAGATTTTGGTGTGTTAAACACCAAAATCCATAAGTTATTCCCCAAAAACTTTTAATAGAGGCTATTTGTCCCACTTGATAAATAAGGAACCCCAGGGTATCGTTATTTACCACACGCAATACATATCACCTTTATTTGTAATCAGTCCTATAGAGGCTAAAATTGCTCTGATTTATTAATTCTTTATTTTTATTATGCCATATTTTCATTTAAAATGAACATAATTGCAAAATGAAAATTCACTATGCATCCAAGCCCGAAGAATTATCTGCATATGTTATCTACCTTTCATCATGCATATTAGCACATATATAAAATGCTGTGCTATGTGTGAATAGACCAGGTATGTGTACATATTACTGTGTTCACGCTTTTCAAGTTTATTAGTGAAAAGACATAGGTTTACCACATCAGGGACAAATTAATTTTGAAACCATCAATACGAACTAAAAATAGTGGCAGCCTATCTTATACTATGCGTAATTGTAATGTAGATTCCACGCATGAGAAGTATAAAAGAGGGTTTATTAAAGGAAGCACAGGAGCAAGGTAGGTAACAGCCTACGCAGGACTTCTTCCCCAGCAACTGCCACCACAGAGGTAAGGAAGAGAATCCTGCACAGTACAGAATGTAGGAGGTAAACAATTCTAATACAATGTAAAGAGACAACATGACACATCTTCTTCCTTATGAAACAAAATAAAAGAAAAGATTAACAAACAAAATCTTGTAACCATTTGGGTTTGGAGGAAACACGTTTTTCACTTACAACAGCATTATTAATGCAATCAGAATTTACAATAGTGGAACTGTTGGAGTCGGAATTCTGTGTAGAACATTCATTGGAGACTATGGAAGATGAATCAGAAACAATATTGTCAGCAGAGTCAAAATTCTCATCAGAGATACTTTCTGAAACAACAAAACCACCTTGATCTTCATTATGAACAGAATGAGGTTCAGGAGTAGCAGTAGGAGAATGTGAAGAGCAAGTAGAATTAGTAGATACATCTTTCTTCCCTTTGTAAATGGCAATTCTCCTCAAATTCCACACTCTACCATCAGTTAATAAAACTGCATTGCGTAAAACTTTCTTAATCATTAATGGTTTGGAAAATTGAGATTCTCCTTTCTTAACTTTCCAAGGTTTTTTAACTTTGACCCACATGCCAGCTTTGACATCTACAGTACAAGCATTGCATTTTCCATCAAAAAAAAATGTATACTGTAAATGCTTCTCAATGATATCGGATCTAACTTTGTTCATACATATGTCCCGACAAGAATTCTTATGCAACCAATTGGGATTAAATTTGGTTCTGGCAGTACGACCCCTCATAATATCGAAAGGTGACATTTTTAAAGCATCATGGATATTGGTTCTATAAGACCAAACAGCTTTGTGGACACAAATTTCCCAATCTTCATTATTTAGATTAGCAATTTGGATAGCATTCTTTAAAACTTTATTGAATCTCTCACATAACCCATTCCCGCTAGGATTATATAATGAAGTAGTTTTGTGGATGATACCAGTTCTGTCAAAATAGGATTTAGTCAATTTGGACATGCACTGAACCCCATTATCACTGATAATTTGGGTAGGAAGACCTTCTTCGATGAACACTTTGTCAATGAAATCTAACACAGCGGTTGAATCAACTTTATCCACGATGGTGATGCAAGGCCATCTAGAAAAAATGTCAATAATAGAAATCACAAACTTATGATTGACACCTATAGGTCCCATAATGTCAATGGCCACAGTGTGCCAAGGACCATCGGGAATGATAGGTTCACACATTTCAGGTTTCAGAGTGTTAAGAACTTTATCTGAATTTGAGCAAGTAATACACTCACGTACAGTCCTCTCAGCAAGAACATCAATACCAGGCCACCAGTACCATTGTTTCACATTCTGTTTAGTTTTGACTATGCCACAATGATCCTTGTGACATAACTGCAAAATAGAATTCCTCAAGGATGAGGGGGGAACTGCTCTATCACCGCGAAAAATAGTACCATCCAAAACAGTAAGTTCGCTTCTAACCTCCCAGAATGGTTTGAGATCTGAGTTTAACTTTTTCTTCTCTATCCAACCTTCACGAATAAATGAAACTGCAGTGACCAAGACATTGTCCTTTAAATACTCCTCATTCCACACTTTCTTCTCAATGCAAAAAGGATTTTCATCATGGATGAGTGCAATCTGAAAAGAGTCCCACTCACTTACTTCACATTCTTGTAAATCAGAAGGCATGTGTGAAAGAAAATCAGCAATCACATTGTTTCTGCCTGGAAAGTATTCAATTTTAATTATAAAATCTTGCAAACGCATAGACATTCTTGCTATTCTAGCAGTGGCATTATAAAGACCATCAGTGGAAAGAAGCTTAGTCAGAGGTTTATGGTCAGATCTAACAACGCATTTCTTGCCCCACACAAAACTCCGGAAATGTTCTAAAGCCCAGACAACGGCCAAAGTTTCTTTCTCAATAACAGAAAATTTGCTTTCAGGAACAGAAAGAGCTCTGGAAGCGAACGCCACAACACGTTCTTTGCCAAAATTATCCACTTGTGAAAGTACACCGCCCAAACCTTTATTGCTGGCGTCTACAGTAATCACGGAATCCAGATCAAGTTCAAAAGGAGACAACACGGGGGCATTAATAATGTCAGTCTTAATACTATTAAATTCATCCTCACAAAGCGCAGACCATTCAAATATGACCTTACTTTTCAACAGTTGTCTTATATTGTAAACTTTGCTGGAAAAACCTTTAACCACTTGGATGCTAAGGTGTTTTATGGCTTTGAATGTAATTTCCATTGAAGTCAATGGAAACTCCATGACGAGCTGGGCTCGTCATGAGCGTCGAAGGGGTTAATACATTTCTAATAGAATTCTACCATCCCTAAGAATGATCGAACATCATCTTTACTAGAGGGGGGAGGAGCTTCTTTAATAGCATCAACTAATTTGGGTTTGGTAGAAACACCATCTGAACACAATACATGACCCAAATAAGTTACAGAATTAACTCCAAAATGGCACTTTGACAACTCAATTGTCAAACCTTTTTCTTCAAGAATACCTAAAACTTCTTCAAGGATGGAATTATGTTCACTTTTATCTTTTCCATAAACTAGGATGTCATCTTGGAAAAATTTAACATTGGAAATTTTGCCAAAAAGGGTATGCATAATGCGTTGGAAAATGGCAGCTGCAAAAGCAAGACCGAATGGCATTCTCTTAAATTGATAACACCCCATGGGGTGATGAATGCCGTAAGATGCTTACTGTCATTGTCGAGTGAAATCTGATGATAGGCAGCAGAAAGATCCAATGTTGTAAAAATAGTAGCACCATTAATAGAAGACAACATCTCGGAAATTTTTGGTAAAGGAAACTTATCAATTACGATGTTATCATTCAAGTGGCGTAAATCAACACATAAACGAATTTTTCCATTAGTACGTCTGGCAATTACAACTGGAGAAATCCACTCGGAGGATTCTATAGGCTCAATTATATCCTCCTTAACTAGGTTATCTAATTATTTTTCCACATCACCACGTACTAAAATGGGAATGTTTCTAGCTTTAAAGGTTTTGGGATTGGCATTACTTTTTAAAACAATGCGATGAGAAAATCCTTGAAAATTACCAATTTTTCCACAAAAAACTTGGGAAACTTTTTAAACATAGAATCACCAATCTCCGAGCCATCATTAATAACCAAGACAGGTTCAGGACTGTTGGGATTTAGTATAATATCTAAATCCCTTTGGTCTCTCCATCCGAGAACAGAAGGACCATATTTTGCAACATAAAGTTTTCCAAAAGATTCCCTATCTTTGAATCTAAATTTTAACGGTTTGAAACCAATCATGTCAATTCTTTCCCCTGAAAATCCTTCAGGGGCAATGTCTGACAAGTAAAGGTTATTTCCAAGATGATGTACAAAATTAGAATTCCACACTTTCTCATTAACTATGGTGTAGGGAGAACCAGAGTCAGCATAGATGTTAATAGGAACTCCACCAATGTGCATATTACAAATGGTTTTTTTGAGAAAATCTTTCTTATAGGAATCATTGATATTGAAAATGTAAACTTTTTCAAGAGGTCTTTCAATACATTCATCTCCGACTGAGCAAAACATAACTTTTTTAACGTATTCGTCTTGAACAGAGCAATGCATAACTTTTTTAACTATTTCATCATCATCACTTGAAGATGAATCACAAATAACCTTAACTTTTTTCCCTTTAGCTCTGTAACAAGCTCTGGAATAATGTCCAATTAACCCACAATTGGAACATTTTTCTTTAATAGCAGGACACGATTTAAAATTAGCCAAATGTGAACTGCTACCGCACCTAAAACACTTAAGTTTATCACTATTTTTAACCTCAACAGGTTTAACTTTAACAGGATATCTTTGCTTGTAATTTGATTTACCTTGGACTTTAGAAATAGTTTGGTCAGGGACCATTTTTTGTTCAGTGGTAGACTTTTCACTAACCTTAATAGCCTTAGCGCTGCTACCCGAGAGTTCTGCCTTTCTAACAATGGACAAAACATCTTTAAGTTCAGAATCTCCATTAATCCAAAGTCTGTCTTGAATTGACGGATCTGAAGCATGCATAACTACCTGATCCCTTATAAACTGTTCTTGGAGATGATCAAACTTACAGTCTTCTGCCATTTTCTTAAGTTCAGCCACATATAGATCAATAGTTTCATCAGGCTGTTGTTTTCTGCGAAAAAACTTGTATCTAGTGGTACCAATACATACTTTGGGGGAAAAATGGTTATCAAAATATTTCAAAATATTAGTAAACACATTTGAATCACCACCCCCTGTACACTTGGACATTTCTTCATAAACCTTCAAGCCACCTGCACCTAATGAATGTAAAAATAGTTTTTTCTTTCTTTCTGGCTTCATTTTCCCGTCTTCATCAATGGTGTCAATAAAGTTTAAAAAGTATGCTTTCCATTGAAGCCATTTCATACAGGGTTCTAATCCTGAAGGCCAAAAAGCTTGTGGTGACTGGATGGTAAAGTTTTGTGTGGCCATATTGATATAAAATAGTCAAAGGCAAAATGTAAAATAAAGTTTGAAAATAAACACTCTAAAAAATTAAATCTCCTTACTTGAAAAAGAGATGAGAAAACAGGTAAATCAAAGGTCCATAAAGTGCTGTAATGTAAGATTCAATTAGCGCAGACTTAATAATGTACTTCCGAGCGATGTGAAGCGAATTAAAATCAATTGGTAAACATTTCCTCGGTTGCTATGGTAACTTCCCAAAATGGCCGCTGTGCGTCTTATGTCATAGCGTAGCATGTATCACGTTCGCGTAGCGTGCAACAAGTGAAGCCATCAGAGATCGCAGGTTGGAGCGCGGAGAAGAATGCAGCAGAGAAGAATGTGAAAGAGGCTGCGTTCGCGCTGGAGAGCGTGCTGAAGGTAACCGCTTTCTCCCAAATTGAATGATGCACAGTAATAAGCAGCACTTTAATTAAGGCCTTCCTCAAAGTTTACTTTGCGCGATTAGTCAATAAAGTCAATTTCAAAACGCGCCAAAATAAAGGGAAATACCTGATGAAAGCAACTCACGGAAAGTAATTTCTTCTGAAATGAATCAATTTCAAATCGGTTCTGCTTCAAAATCGGACGAATGGTTGTTCAATTCTACAATTTAAATAAGAATATTATTATTAAAATTTAAACGGTGAATGTAGAATTCCATTTCTTCAAAATCTGTAGAACGAGGAAAATCTTCAAATTGAAGTTTTTTTTGTAGGTTCGAGGGTTTCCTAGTGCTTCTCTGCCATCGTCGCCAAAATTGTAATGTAGATTCCACGCATGAGAAGTATAAAAGAGGGTTTATTAAAGGAAGCACAGGAGCAAGGTAGGTAACAGCCTACGCAGGACTTCTTCCCCAGCAACTGCCACCACAGAGGTAAGGAAGAGAATGCTGCACAGTACAGAATGTAGGAGGTAAACAATTCTAATAAAATAATGACTTACATGTTCCTTGTGCTTCCTGTCACAGACGGGGACCTCCTATTACTAAACATACCCAAGCCAGTATTCTCTACTGCACCAACTAATAGAGGTTCCATAATGAATGATAGTGCATTTCCCACTGATTAACGTAACTTTAATTTAATTTTCATTTAAGCTGTGCATTATTTATGTAGTTACCGGAAGGTGAAAGACCTAAAAAAGTTACAGAATATTTTGGTTTTTTAGCCACGCTACAAGCTCACTCGCCCCGCCCCCTTGCACACAGTATCACAGCTCCCATACCTTTTTTAATGCACTTCGACCACTGGTTGCAATACAATACAATACAATTTGATGTACCATGTCCTCTGTAATAGATCCTCCTTCCTTTGCTTAAGGTGCACTTTCGTTTCACTGCCGAAAAAAAGTCTGACAGCCTCATATAATATAATTTGATGCTTTGGAAAGTTTCTTTTCGCTTCCATTTTTATTGAACTATTTTACTGCCCAATCGTATCTCTTTTCCAGAGAACAAGCATGACCAACTTTTCTCAAATATGAACGCTCGTTGGAAATGATTCCTGAATGCTCTATGTCTTTTTGACATTTATGAGTTTTCATCCTGGTGTTCCTGCCAGGATTTGGACCGTTGTGACTGTAAAGCAGGTGGCTCTTAAAAACAGATAAATGGAATAGGCAGGCTTTGAACTTTTCCTCCTCTAATATATTGAGAACCGTTGCTGTCCATATCGAATGCTGTAATGATGTAAATCATCAAAAATTATATTTTAGATTTTCATAAAACATATTGTTTTGTGTTTTGAGCAATTTTTTAAACATTTCCATACGCCAAAAGGAATTACAGAACATATCACTTAAACATCCAGTGAAAACTAACGTGACAAAAGCTAGTGTGGTCTAGAACAACATAATAAACATAATATTGCTCATTCATGAAAATCCTTCACCATCGGGTTTTAGTGAGCATCAAAATGTATTATTCTGAATTTCGTTTTGGATTCCACATAGTTCCCTTCATTTTTTAAATGTACGAGAACAGGATGCAAACAAGTGAAGGAGAGAGATCCGTTAACAAAGTTGCTTAAAAAATACTCCCTCCACTTCAGCATTGTAAGGATACATAAATGCAAAAACACATTTTCTTGCAGGACGGCGGGTTAGGCAGTAATGTTAACTCTGCAGCGGTGCCATCTGGAATACTGCAGTCCTTACATTGTTTAACCTCTCCTATGTAGTACTGGCTTGTTAACTTGTGGTAATGTAAAGGGCCCTCATAGCAACCAGTCCAGGTTTGCTACATAAATGGATTTTAAAAAAATAGACACCGAGGGCCAGATTCTCAAAGTCATTTACAGTCGAAAATAGCTCTATTTATGACTGTGAGCGAACATTTGGCAGGCGTAAATGGTTTTACTACTGCATAAATGTACACCAAAAGTGTGTACAATTTTACAGAAATAAACCCCATGCAAGGTGTGGGGCGCAGGCACATCAAGGAGTGGTTTGCCATGACATTTTTGTAAACTTCCTGAATATAGCTCAGCAATAGGGAAATAGCAGATGTCTCATTGCATTCCTAAGAGTGGACCTGGAAACCTGGGAATGGTGAGCTTTCCAGGAGTACTACGCGGAATTGTGGAGGAGGTAGGAGGAGGTCTATCTTTGAAACTTTTTTCCATCACTCCCTCAGTGTCACCAGAAAGTGAATCAAACTTCCAGATAAAGCTAGAGATTTGTTTTTAACTCTTGGCTCACAAATGGTCATCATATTTCATGAGTTATGAGTCAAGGTTACAATGTGAAAGGATTCAAGTCTTTATTTCAGATTATGTGATACTTTGGGCCATCATACACAAATGGGCAACAGTACCTTGTCCGGGTGGCATCTCCAACATAACATCATGCGAGTTGTTCTTAGTAGAGCATAGTGATGAGTTTTAGCAAATGAATGGGTGACAGGCATTCATAGGAAAGCAATGTTTTTAATCAATAGAAAGGATATGACGAAGCAGTGGCAGCCATTCTAATATGATATGTTGACTGTTAAGAAATATAAGCTGTATTCAGCTGCACTCTAATGAGTAAACAGGGCATTGAAGATCCCACAGTTTGGGGCGTGGCTTGGATGGCAAGGAGGCAGGAGACCTAAGTCCGGAGCTCCCGACCCCCAAGTTGAACGAGCGGCGCGCATCCAAGTCTAACGCGAGAGAAACAGAGCCAAAAGTAACAAGGGTGTGCAGGAACCGAACCGGCACCCCATGAGAAGCTCAACGGCTCAAAAGGGCAAAGAACAAAGTGACGGCGGGGGAGAAGGTGATCGAGCCAGGGGGAGAG
Organism: Lissotriton helveticus; assembly: GCF_964261635.1. NCBI lineage: Eukaryota > Metazoa > Chordata > Amphibia > Caudata > Salamandridae > Lissotriton > Lissotriton helveticus. Next base: position 1,034,962,696 of record NC_136067.1, on the reverse strand, counting down.
AGGAGCGACCCCAAGATGGCGGCGTGACTAAAGAAGAACCCGGGAGGACAGCACGGCCGTGCAAGCGACAGGCAGAGCCAGATCAACCGCAGCATCCGAGCGCCCCGGCCCCCCGTACCAACTGTCTCAGGAAGGAGGAGAGAGAGGCAGTCACCACGAGCGACCGGAGTAATCAGCATAACCGCTGGGAGGCAGCAACCAAGTAAGCGAGCCCCGGCGATAGACAGCTTACCGAACAGCGCAAGCAGAAGCCAGGTCAGCGCGCAGCAAACGAGCTGGCCGTAATTACAAATCGCCATTTCGGTGAAGGCTGAGAACTAAGGGGCAGCCATCGCGGCACAGCACAGGCAGCTGCAGCAAAGAAGCCAGCCAACAACGCAGCGGCCATCTTTGTAGAGGGGGAAGAAGCACGGGGCGGCCATCTTGCTGAAGCACCTCGCCGCTGCGGCAGCGGAACGGCGGAGACACCAGCTTAAGCAATGCAGACGGAGGCGGCAATAAGGAGCAGAGCACAAGCTTTCAAGGCGGCATAGACAAGCCGTGAGCTCAGACAACAACGTCGTGGAGCAGCTGATAATAAGGCGGCCATCCTTGTAAAGAGGTGAGAAGTACGGGGGCCAACAACGCAGCGGCCATCTTTGTAAAGGGGTAAGAAGCACGGGGAGGCCATCTTGCTGCAGCATCTTGTCGCAGCAGTAAGCGGAAGGCGAAGAACCAGCTCAGGTGATAAAGACGAGAGTGGGGAGTCACCTAGATGCTGCAATAGGGCGTGGAGCACGAACCTGGAAGGCGGCATACACAAGCTGTGGGCTCGGTCAACAACGCCGAGGAACAGACGATAATACGGCGGCCATCTTAGGACAGAAGAGAAGCACTAGGCGGCCATCTTGATGATACAGCGAACGGCGAAGTGAGAAACAAACAAGCACATAAGCGACACGCACAAGCGGGGGAGCTCAGGCAGACAACGTCGTGTGGCGGAACGGAAACACATAAAAAAGAGACGCCAGAGACTAGAACGGAACGGAAACAGCGAAGGACGCGAAAGGCCAAGCACAACAAACATCCGACTAAGGAAATAAGAGGCGCAAGTAGCCACCTCGAGGCAGACAGGGCAGCAAGCACACACGAGCGCAAGGGGTGGAAGGGGAAGCCCAGAGAACCGTGGGAGCTGTAAGCCATAGCCAGGCCCTACACCCCCCCCCCAGCGAAACGCGCAACAAACAAAGCGGCGGAAGGGGCAAAGCCACCAGAACAAGGGCAAAAAGACGAGAGATAACACCGTAAGAGGCTGGCGGAGTATAGAACAAAAACCAGAGTGGTCAAGTGGCCACCCAGGTTCAGAGACAACCCCCTAACGGCGATAAACACCCTGAGGAACAAGGAAGGGAAGGGGGAAAACAAAGCCGCAAAAAGACAGCCGTCAACAGAAGGGAAACCCAAGACCAACCAGGCCAAAGGGGGAACCGAAGCCATGGCAGGCAGGGACGGGAAACAAGGCACAAACGACTTGAAAAAAAGCAAGAATGAGACTCCACCCTCTCCGAGCAAGGAGCGCAACAGCCATGGGGGCGGCACAATCACGCTAGACACGCTCCTGAAGAAAATAACAGAAGGGAACGAGCTGGCAAAAGCCACGAAAAAGACAGTAGACAGCATTCAGATGGAGCTAATAGCAATCAGAGCCGAGCAAAGCAGAGCCAATGGCAGAATAGACGAGGTAGAGAAAAGGATAGGCATGCTGGAAGACAACGCCAACATAACACATAAGGACCTGGGGCTTGTGATAAAGAGAACAACGGCACTACAAAAGGCCATGGCGGAGCAAGAGGACAGGAGCCACAAGGGGAACATAAGACTCCTGGGAGTTCCCGAAGAGGAAGAAGATACACCGGGGGCATGCGCCCTGATGCTGGAGTCTTTAATACCCAAAATCACCGGACTCAGCTTCGACAAACCGCTTGAAATCACGAAAGCGTATCGCATACCGGCCAGGAAGCAAGTGAACAGCAACGCCCCCAGACCCATAATATGCAAACCTCTAAGAGAAAATCAAACAGATGCGATCTTTGCGGTAGCCAGGAAGGGCCGTCCGATGCTGATAAACGGAAGCAAAGTAACCATCACCCAAGACTTCTCCAAACTAACAGTCGAGGCGAGGAAAGGCTTCCTAGCCCAAAGGGAACATCTGCGGAAAAAGAACATTGCTTTCACATTTGCAGGCCCGTCGAAGTTGAAAGTGACAGATAGACACGGAAGCAGAATCTTCGATGACCCCAACGACCTACACCGATACCTACAAGGCCCAGAACCAGAAGAGATGGAGCTACCAAGCCCGGGGGCAAAGCGAAGGGCATCCTCTGACGAAACACACGAAGGAGGCGAATAAGAAGGAATGCTTGGTGTAACACGCATGCGCAACCATGCACCGAGACTCTGATCTTAACAACAACAACCTACCTCAGACAACCACACAACAAGAGCAACAGCAGCTACCGAGACTCTGATCACAACGAACAATATACCTCAGACAATCGCACAACAAGAACAACCGTAGCTACCTCAGCAGAGCCACCGCAGCCACGGGAAGAAGGGGCAAGACACCGACTGCCATATCCTTTTTAAACAACCGCAAGGGCGGGGGGACGGCCAACACCAGAGACTTAGGAAGAACTTGGGGGGGAGGGAGTGTGAGGACCCTTGCTGTCGCACACCCGGTTTACTACTGACGGGGGGGAGGGGGGAGGGGGGAGGTGGTCGGGCGAAGGGGGGGAGTGAAGCTGGCGGATAAGACAGTACATGGTAGAGCCACCATTTGTGTTATGAACAAAAAACCTCGACCCTTGCCTTTCTCCACAGGCACCCTTTACTTTTTCTTTCTCTCTATTCCCATCCAACACCCCGGGGGGGGCTGCAGAACGCGAAGCACCAGCGACGCCAACAGACCACCATGATAGACCCAACAAGAGCTGGCCTGTCCACTGACCTGAAGATAGTGTCCATGAACGTTAAAGGACTTAACCACCCGGTCAAACGAAGGAAAATCCTGGAACACCTGGCCAAACTAAAAGGAGATGTATACATGCTCCAAGAGACCAAGCTCTCAAAAGAAGAAGCGAAACAACTCAAAGCTAGATGGATAGGGGAAGTACTCTGCTTGCCGGCAAAAGGGAAGAAAAGAGGAGTTATAACGATCCTGAGCAAGAAGGCCAACCTAACAACACAAGCAGCGGACGCAGACGAAGACGGCCGCATGCTCATAGCAAGCGTCCAGAGAGGAAGCGATAGAATCCACATGGTCAATATTTACGGTCCCAACTCGGAAGACAAACAATTCTGGCAGGGAGTGGACAGCAAACTATCCGCCCTCCCCCAAGAGGACCTCCTGATCACAGCTGGGGACATGAACAAGACAATGGACCAGGCGACAGACAGGCACCCAAACAGACCAAGCCACAACTCCAATAACAACAACAACACCCTGAAAGACCTATGCGTTAAACAGCATCTGGCAGACCCATGGAGGCTCCAACACCCGACAGCGCGCGAGTACACATTCTACTCACACCCACACAACTCCTACAGCAGGATTGACTACATACTGATGTCCAACACACACACGCACCTCATAGAAGAAACGGAAATAGCTCCAATCACCGTCTCGGACCACGCTCACATAACACTCACTCTAAGTGGGAAGCACAACGAAAACCCAACGAGGAGATGGAGGCTTAACGATGACATCCTCCAGAAAAGAGAGAACGTTAAAGAAATTGAAGCCACAATCAAAGAATACCTCGAACACAACGACAATGGCGAAGTAGGGAAAGACATCGTATGGGACGCCCTCAAAGCGACACTAAGGGGGAAACTGATAAACATCAAAGCCAGGATGAACAGAGGCAGAAACAAGAAAATCCTTGAGCTCGAGGAGGAAATAACAGCACTGGAGAGAGGTCACTGCGCAAACATAACGGACAAGAACACGCTCACCCTGCTCACAAAAAAGAAATACGAACTGAACAAGATCTTAAGCGAGAGGGCGGGATCCTGGCTGACGAAGTTCAAGTCAGTCAACCTATGCGCAGCAAACAAAGCAGGGAAACAGCTGGCGTCCTACTTAAAGGCGAAACAGAGGCAGCACACGATAGCAGCAATAACAGATCGAGCGAACAAATCCCAAACAACTAACAAAGGAATACTAGAGGTCTTCAGACAATTCTACCAAGAGCTATACACTGAGGATCAAACCCTGAGCAAGGATGCAGGACTAGATCTGCTCAGTAACACTAACCTGCCGAAACTCAAGGAGGCGGAGAGGGAGTCGCTCGAAGCCGACATATCGGAAGAAGAGATTGGAACAGCCATATGCCAACTGAAACAGAACAAAGCGCCAGGACCGGACGGCTACTCCGCAGCATTCTACAAAACTTTCAGCGAACACATTAAAACGCTAATGGCACAAACGTACTCCACATGCATCCAGAACGGGAAGATGACGGAGTCCATGTGCGAGGCCAACATCACCATAATTCCCAAGGAGGGGAAAGACCCACAATATACCCAGAACTACAGACCAATATCGCTAATAAATGTCGACTGCAAAATCTAAGCGAAGGTCTTAGCCAATAGATTAAACAGGATTCTGCCAGACATCATCCATACCTCACAAGTGGGATACATTAAAAACAGACTATCGCAGGACAACACAAGGCTACTGTGCCATCTAATCAACCACACAGCAAGTAGCAACGAACAGGCGGTCATGATAGCGCTGGATGCGGAGAAAGCCTTCGACAGAGTTTCGTGGCCCTTCTTGAGGAACTGCATGGGAGCTTTTGGCCTGGGGGGGAAGTACACGGCAATGGTCATGGCCCTCTACAACAAACCGAAAGCAAAAATAGTGGTAAATGGGAGTGCATCCGAAACGCTCACGCTGGGAAGAGGCACCAGACAAGGATGCCCCCTTTCCCCCGGACTCTTCCTGCTCGCTCTAGAACCCCTGCTAGCCAGGATCAGGGACAACACAGATATAACAGGCGTCAAGCTCAAGAAGAAGACCGTCAAACTAGCGGCGTACGCAGACGACATCCTAATCACAACAGCAGACCCCTCCACGTCAATAAAAGCGCTGATGGCCACAATAGGAGAATACGCAGAAGCCTCAGGCTACAAACTCAACAAGGAGAAATCGGAGTGCAAGCCAATGAACGTCCACACCACAAGAGAAGTCCTAGGCGAATCCGGCCTGGCATGGCAGACGAAACCACTAAAATATCTAGGTCTCCACTTTGGGAGAGACCTTACATCAACGTTACAACACAACGAAGACCTCACGCTGAAAAAGATAAAAGAGAGGCTGGAGCTATGGTCACCAAAGTACATAAGCTGGTGGGGGCGAATTGAAACCATCAAAATGATGATAACCCCAGCGATAAACTACACGCTAACAGTGCTACCACTCCCAATGACAGAGACATTCCACAAGAAACTAGACCAACTCATAAACATCTTTCTATGGAAAAACAAAAAACCAAGGATAAGCCTACAAAAACTAAGATTGTCAAGGGACCTCGGAGGCCTTAACCTGGCGAACTTCAAGACATACCAAACGGCATGTCTGGCGAGACAGGGTATCGCCTGGATAGATGCCACACAAACGTACAAACCAGTATGGCTAGAGGTCGAACAAGACATCCTAGGAGGGCTCAAGTCAATAGCACTCCTAACAGCGAACCGGCACCCACTAAAAGCCAACGCCATACTAAAACACACGGGGGAGGCACTGCTGAAAGTGGACAGGCGCATGGCGCAGAAGCTGAAAAACACAGCATGGGAATCCATCTGGTTCAACACAAAAGTGACCTACCAGGGAGCGACACTGCATAATGACACATGGATCGAAAAAGGCATCAGCATCCCCAGCCAAACAGAAACCAAGCAAGGACCGCTGACGTTTCAGAACCTACAGCAGCTACATGACCTCCCAAACAAAGAGCTCTATAACTTCCTAAAGATCAAGACAGCAATAACAAAAGCCAACTTATGCAGAGGAGAGCCAGACATCATCAAATACCTGCAGCTCCTCAACTCAGCAGGTCACCAAACTGCAAAGATCTATAAGCTCCTGAGCCCATCCAACCTGGCGCAGAACAAGAAAGCCACTAATACATGGGAGACGCTCCTGGGCAGGCAACTGAATGAAATAGAACGAGCAAAAATGTGGAGCTCAGCGACAACAAACAAAGTCACCCCACAGCTAGCGCAAACAAAATATTGGCTACTCCACAAGGCCTACTGGACGCCATCCAAACTCCACAAGGTCGGCATCGCAGAATCAGACAAATGCTGGAACTGCCAGAAAGAAGAAGGCACCCTCGAACACCTCATCTTCACCTGCGTGAAAGTCAAGAGGTTCTGGACACAAATCAACACCTTCTTGAACGATATGCTCAAAACCGACCTAACAATCAGCTTCGTAAGCCTGGCTACAGAACACCTAACAGCGAACCTAAAAAGTCGAGAAGAGAGAGAACTCCTAGACCTACTCCTCACAGCAGCCCTTAAAATAATCCTAACGAACTGGAAGAACACAGCCAAAGCAAACTTTAAAACATGGATTAATTGGGTCACCTTCCTGAGAGGAGCAGACAACATCACAGGCAACTTCTCGAAAGAACATAAAGCCAAGCTACACATGTGGCGCCCACTCGATGACCACCTGAGGAAACCCCAATAACCCCCCCCCCCCCACCTCTCTCCCCCTCTCTCTCCTTTTTTTTCTTGTCCTCTTCCTCCCTTTCTTGCTTTGGAGGGAGAACAAACGGAAAGCGCGCGCATCCACAAATGGACTGTTATAGAAAGGACCGCTATTGTACGCCCACCTGTATATATATATTTTTGTATGGTCTTCTTTTGTACGCCAATAAAGTTTTTTAAATAAAAAAAAAAAAAGAAGATCCCACAGTTTAACAGGACAGTTGTGTGATTGGCTGCTTGATATAATGGGATGTTGCAGGGGTGGCTGCTGTATGAGGGCCCCTCCATTTTAGTGGCCAATTTATTTAAACATTTACATCAATACATTTTAAATTAAAACCTTTTGTTGACTACTTTCTGCCTGCCCTTATTGAGTGTGAATATCAGGAACATTAGTCCCACTGCGCCTGTGTAAGTGTCTGAGCACGTGGGTGATGCTGAGCTGCAGTGCTGACTGGGCTTACCCACGCACAGCCCTTATGTTTTTTCATTGTACGTGTGACATCCCTTGCTTATCTCCTCCTCCATCATGGCTACTGATAAAAATCAGCCTCTGGGGTTTTACTATCCTGCCCAGGCTTTTCAAGACTGCACTGGACTCAGCTGCTGTTACCCCACCATTCCTTTCTCCACAAGGTGTGTGCTGATATCAGTAAGCCTTACTAACCACACCCCACTTCATGATGAAATGGGAAAGGGTGGGTTAAGAAGCATGCGAGCTGATATCAAAGACACTACCTTCACTTTTCTTAAAGAGTAATCTCCCGTCTCCTGGAAGTAACAGAAGTGCTGGGACTGAGGAATAGAAGTCAATAAATAAATTCATCCAGTGCTTGTTTGGAGACAAGAGTGTGCAACCTGACATGACCTTCAAGTCATAAACATGCCTATGGACACCATCATTTGGTCAGAGCACTGCCTGAAAAAGTGCACACAAGTAAGTTGGAGCCTCTTAGTATATGGCCCTGGTCAGGGGCCAGGGGTGACAGACTCCATGTCCAATTCTTCCGCTACTCCCCTATGGAGCAGAAATCTCAGCAAATTAGCAAGTCTATGACATTATTACCTGTGCTAGACTCGAAAACATGGGTATTCTAAAGTACAGAGAAACTTACCCTGGAATTAACCAACAGCCTCCCTGCTGGGAGTATCATATTAGACAAGAGCCTACTACCTAACCATCTGTTCCACAGCGCCAGGAGCAAGAGACACTTACAGTTGCATATATGACCACCTGCTCGCTGGTCAAACACCAATTAGAAATCTTCCAGCTACTGGACTCGGATAAACCAGACATACTCCTTCTTACTGAAATCTGGCTTACTGAAGAGTCTGCCCCTGACCTACTGGCAGCGGTGCCTGACAGTTATTATATTCTTCAGGCAAATAGGATTACGGGTAAAGCAGGAGGGGGTGATGCGGCCATAATACATGAGACATTACAGTTCACATCGCTAGCGGTTGGGGGTCTACCATCAGTTGACAGCTTAATTATAAAACTGGAGTCCTCTCAGTCTCCGTTTAGATGTGCACTGTTCTAAAGACCCCCTTGTCAAATGCCGTTATACCCCCAGCTACTGGGCAAAATGATCTCTCACTTAGCCATTAACTATGCAAAAATCCTTATAATTAGAGATTTTAATTACTGGGCCAATGATGTCAGGGAGAGTACTTGCTCTGCTGAATTTGCAGATCTACTCTCGGGGATGAACTGTACCCAGCATGTAACTGCCTCGACGCACATAAAAGGCCATATTCTTGACCAAGTTTGGACATCTAATCTGATGATCTCTAATTTACTGATCTCTCCATGCACTTTGTCTGATCACTATCTTATAACATTCACCCTTTCCAATGTTCACCTTAGCATGCCCCATTGGAAGGGGAGCCGCATGGCAAGAAACTGGAGACGCGCTAAGATTGGCAATTTCTGCACACTGCTGGCTACTACAGCCCCTCTAGAGTAGCAGCCACTTAACAAGCAAGCAGAAAGCATTAAATCCTGGCTTGAATCTGCCAGTGACAGCGTCACCCCCATTAAGAAAACCAAGATTATGAGACCTCATGATGCTCAACGCTGGCTCTCTGATGAATTAAAACAAAGGAACTTTCCCTGCGTCAAGCCGAAAGCAAGTGGAGACAAAATTACTCCTCAGACAAAAAAGAGATATTCCTAAATCAGCTTAAGGAATATAAAAATGCCATTTTACAAACCAAGGCCGAATACTTCTCTAACAAGATCTTCAGCTCTACTAACAGATCCAAGGAAATCTTCGCTATTGTGTATGAACTATCCAAGCCCGATAGTGCCACAGCAAACCCCGCCCCCACTCAAACTCTATGTGCCTCTCTTAACACCTATTTTATTGAAAAGATTGCCACCATCAAGTCTAGCATTCCTACTAATACTTTTCCTACAACCCTGCCGCTCATATGCAGAAACCATCTTCTGTTAGACCAGATCCCTGTTATCTCTACGGAAGTATTTCTTAGCCTCCTGAGGAAGGTTGTATCCGGCTCCTCCACTGATTGCCTGTCCCCCACATATATTGCAGGAAGCTTTTCTCACTTGTCCGGATCCTCCTCTCTCGCTCTTGAATAACTTTCTTAAGCAGGGCATTGTTCCAAATGTATTCAAAGATGCGGAAATTGTTCCAATTCTAAAGAAACCAGGAGCAGATCCCTTAACCCTAACAAACTATCTCCCTATCTCCCTGCTCCCCTATCTAGCTAATGTTCTGGAAGCTCACGTGGCTAGTTGCCTTAGCTCCTTTATTGAACGTACCCACTATCTTGGTCCTCACCAGGCAGGCTTCCGACGGCCCATTCAACAGAGACGGTCATTCTCATGGTCATGGATGAACTTAGAAGGGGGGCTGATAGGAGCATCAACCAGGCCTTGGTGCTTCGTGATCTATTGGCAGCTTTCGACACGGTTGACCATGACCTTTTGATCGACCGTGTCGGTAACGCTGGGATCCAGGGCTTAGCTCTTAAGTGGCTCTCATCCTTTCTCAGAAACTGCTATCAAGCTGTTCACCTTGTTAGTATCTCTTCCACCAAAATGAAACTGAAGGCGGAGTACCCCAGGGCTCTTCTCTCTCACTGCTTCTTTTCAATTTGTACCTATTGCCCCAGAGCGATTTCTTGGAGAAAGGAAGGTTGTCACCTTCAACTATGTCGACAACTTTCAATTGATATTTGATATTGATCAATCACCATCTTCTGTCCTCAACTTTCAATCTACCATGTGATATATCAGTGAATGGATGACTAGTAATCATCTACAATTAAACCCAGATAAAACAAAGCTGATCCTAATGGGTGGGCCAGCAAACCTATGGAACTCCAACTTCTGGCCACCCAATTAGGAGCCCCCCCACTCCCAGCATGATCTATCAAACGTCTGGGTATTATTATCAGCAGTGATATGTCTGTGAAAGCCCAGATTGGGACAGTGGTCTCCTCCTGTCTGTTCCAGCTGCGAAGTATCATGAAAATTAGTAGATTTCTGACAACAGATGCCCTAACCCAAGTCATCTTGGCACTGGTAATCTCCTGCATTGACTATGCCAACTCACTTTATGGAGGTATTCCAGCAGATCAACTAAGATGCCTGCAGTTGGTTCAAAACCAAGCGGCCAGATTAATCCACCACCAGCCCAAATGGCACCGTGTCAAGCCACTAATGGAAAGTCTACACTGGCCCCCAGTTGCCAAACACTGCACATTTAAGCTGGGGTGTATCACCTTTAAAGCTCTATATGGCAACAGCCCAGCATTTGTATCCTCTCGGATTCAGCGCTATGCTCTCTCTTGGGACCCTAGGTTCTCCCATCTGAACTTTCTGGTCACTCCGTCCTTTAAATGTAAGAAACCCGGAGGACTAAAGTTTGCAGTCTTGGCCCCTCAATCCTGGAATTTTTTCCCTGTAGAGATCAGATCACTGACCTCTTACGCGTAGTTTAGGAAACAGCTAAAGACCTGGCTTTTCCGCTAAGCATACGACTAACACCCTCACAGCTGCAGCATTCTCTGTACTCTAGAGCCATGAAACCGCTTGTGCACGTGCGCTTTACAAACATAACATAACATAACATATTTATAGAAATTAAGGGGAAAACTATTCTACTCAGCTCTTCAGTCCCTTAACTTTCTTGCCTTTCTTGTCTATGTGCTGCTGTGTCTCTCACAGCAGCAATGGGTTCGGTGCTAACTGCCAAATTGTCATGACTAGTGATGCTTGTTTTATTTCCTCTGCACACCATTTGTCTTACTTCACATTAAACACATTTAATCTGAGGGTGAAATTAAACAAGCATTATCAACATCACTAAGTGCAGCTCTTTATTAATGACACTGCTTGTTACCAGATGGATGAGACTGTGTATTTGTGTGAATGGATGGGTCGGTGATTGCAGGGAATGACTGAGGGATTGGGTAAAAGCGGGTGGCTGGGTGTACATGTTGGGTGAATGGTAGTCGATAGCCTAATGTGGATGAGTAAATTTGCGTGGGCAGTAGAATGAAGTCAGTGGATGAGTGCGAGTGAATTATCGTGTACAAGTGGGTGGGTAAGTGAATGAAAGTAAATGGGTAGGGAATATGGGAAGGTTGATGTGGGAGGGTGAACCAGAGCAACATGAAGAGACTGGAACGCAGCATGCACCCTCAATAAAATATTTTAATAAATGTAAAGACAATAGTGAAGGAGTGAGTACTGTAAATGGAAATAATGACTGTGAGGGCGAGTGAATAAGAATGTTTGTGGGTGGATTCAGGTATAGAGTCACAATATGCCTTAGTCAATCATTTGTGTAGTGGCCATGATTTCTGCTGTTGCTAAATAATACAGATGATTGCTCTTCAATTTTGATTTCATACACAGCAGTGGCTCATCCATAAGGGTGGAGGGGCCACTCCCCCTAACCTTTTGGACATAAAGTGTGTCTATCAGACTGAGAAAAGGTCAGCCTGACAGACATTATTTATATTCAGGTCAGGCAGCCGGAGCTAGACATGGGCTAAATGCGCAGGCGCCTGGTTCCTGAGCTGAACTTCGCTGGGCTGAGGTTGTCACAGCTCCTCTGGGTGTGACCTCCGGAACTCGGCAAAGGTTCTTGAGACCGTTTCCCTCATTGGGAGGGGGGCATCAGTGATAGCCTCATACCTGGGCGCTTCATTTTTAAGTCCTGAAGTGCCCAGGGCCGAGTGTCTATCACTATCACCTTATCACAGAGTGGGGTGTGGTCAGCAGTCTCACTGACCCCATCCCACTCTGTGACAAGGTAGGGACTGCTGCCTCCCTACACGCATCCTAGAGAATAGGATAGGCTTTCAAAATATTTTATCCTCAGATTACAAACACAACATTCCTCCAAGTTTAGCTAAACAGCAGATCACCATATAATGGTGCATATGGAAATACCATGTGCCAGCATGAATCATTTTCTTCACTGGTGTGCAACGAGTGAAACTGATATTTACGCATATGTATGATGACTATCAGCTCACAACTTCTCCTCTCCACTTTTGAAGAATGGACACATTAACATGGGGAATAACTAGTGATCTTGAAAGCCCACTAACTTGCCTTTTGCAAGCGCCCCTCATGACAGTCATGCTCACTTAGCCAACCAGAAATTTGTCAAAATATTTAATATATTTTCAGTTGTAAATGTCCATTTTAGCCATTAAAACATTTCTCAGGGGACCACCCCCCGAGAACCGCCATGACATTATCAGGCTTGCTCACTAGGTTCACTTGCACGAGGCCATTGCATGTTTGTATTTTTTCCCCATTACTATCTGCAATCACCAGCCGCAACTGAGAGGTTGCTTTCAACCAATGTTATGTAAGGCAGCCTCAACTAATAGCTGGCATATGTGCAGTGTCTGACAGTTGATTGATCTCATTGCTTATATAGAATGTTTGGAGAAATATGTACAGTCAAGAGAGGAGTTGTGTGAAGAAAGTCCGCCCGCTTTGGAGTGCCATTATCAAGTGGTGCTAGACTCTATGATACGCCTCATTTATTTCGGAGGCGGGCTTATAGCCTCACGCATTTCTGAGGTGCCAGTATAGTTGTTTGCCATACCCGTTGGACAATAGTGCAATTCACGATTGGTATTAACGCTACGTGCTGCTTTTATCTGAGCAGGACGGTTTCGTTTTTCTTTCCATACCAATCGCCAATTAGTTTAGTTGGTGTCAGTTTTGTGGTCTCATCAGGATATATCTACTATATTCTTACTATAGAAATTAATGGTGAGAAACCCCTTCTGATTTTCGACCAGTTGTGTATTATCGATCCACTTGTTCGGGCGATTTGATTTGACTTTTGTCTGGTATTCCAATCATTGATCATCGTTCATGGGACCCGACATTATATATGTTGTTATTTATTTCCACATTTGGCCTTGAAAAAGCCCATGTACTTATTTGTAGTACGGACGAAACACGTGTCGGCTGGCTGTCGTTTTATCATTTGGGAAATGACCTTTAAGAATCAATAAAAGAAAAAATGATACAAAACATGAACTCTACTCATCTATTTGTCCTGCATACTATGAGGATTTGTTGACTTTACTTGAATGTACAGCTGTTCAGACTTCATACTGTACTAGTTTTGTTTATATTTTCATTGTAGGATTGTGCTCTCCTGACCATTTTGATCTAACTATCTGCAATCACCAGCCGCAACTGAGAGGTTGCTTTCAACCAAATGTTATGTAAGGCAGCCTCAACTAATAGCTGGCATATGTGCAGTGTCTGAGAGTTGATTGATCTCATTGCTTATATAGAATGTTTGGAGAAATATGTACAGTCAAGAGAGGAGTTGTGTGAAGAAAGTCTAAGTGCATAAGTGCCTAAAGTTCAGCTGGGGGGAGGAACATTTTGGAAATTGCAGGAAGAGACTTCCTGGGACAGACCACAAGAGATTATCCAGGTATATTATTTCTTAAAATGAACTTTAGGGCACTTTCCTTCCCAATTTGTGGTAGGGATATTGCAGCCTCCAAATTGTGAAGAGGGTTGGGAACCCTTTTCATGGAGCTTGCGAGGGATAACAAGCCAATCATCAAGTAAAACTTCAGGAGAGCCACATTATAGAGCAGATTGCATAATAAGGTGGGATCAATAATGAATGAGATAATAATCACAGTCTAACTATACTAACTTGTTCAAAACGGAGTAGTCAGTGTGCATCACTCAAGATACAATTGTCAGTTATGTTATGCATAAACGCAATATATCTCGGAGATAAAAATATTTTCATAGAAGAGGAATAAGCTAATCACAGAACATTGGTCTTGGAAGGGTTTCCAAAGGAAGAATCTTAAGGAATCCCCTACGTCACTTTTACTGATTACACTTAAGATGTTGCATACAAAAGATGAGCCATTTTCTGTCTTCAATCTGAAGAAAGGTTATGTTGAAATCAGTAAAGGGGGAGTTTTCCTGTTCCTCAAAGGATTGTTCCAAAGTGATCTAAATGTATATATCTTACTTCTTTATTGATATGTTGCGTAGGTTATATTAAATCAGGAGTGTAGCTATAAACGGTGCAGCAGGTACAGTGGCACCAGTGCCCATAGGTAAGAGGGGGTCACTGGATCCCAAATATAGCTGCTTTTGACTACCAAACCAGGGAATGGTGGGCCTATTTTACTTGCTTGCGTAAGAGTCCACTGTAACTTTGCTATGTCACGAAATAAAAGTAATGCACTTACAGATCAGCTTAATGTTGAGAAGAAGGCTCAGCAGATCAAAGGGGTTCATTGTGTTTGGAATCTCTAAAAGGGGAGAGTAGTGGCCCTAATCACTATTATATAATCAACTGATTGTAAGACAATTGTTAAGGGTGAGTCAGACATTAAGGAATAGACAGTCTCAAAATGCTAGAGCGAGAAACTTAGAACGTGTCTCTAAACCATACAAATACTTTATAGGTGATCACTCTTAGTCAGCATACCTACGGTGAATTTGTGCTGATGAGTGCGCCATGGATTTACAATAGAGAGAATGCACAAAACATAAAAGGTGTGTGTGAGCACAGCCACCTAACTTGGATAGACGTGCAGTCCTACCCAGTTGAATCTAAACTCAACCTAGTTGAGTTGGAGTCACACTTTACTCTTCCATTCTGTCCCCTTCTTCTCTCCTCACTTTGATTCCCATCTCTAATCCCACCCAAAGCAGTATCCACAGATATGCTGCCACCCAGCATTTTACCACCTAGCTGCAACCATGCCCTCTCCAGCATACTCGTTAACACATTATGTTTGTGTAAGAACCAATACAACAGATTTAACACTATCACTGCCTCCAACCTGGACCTTTTCTGTATAGCTGGAACATAGTTTGGAGATGCCACAGAAGCCTCTATGGTATGTATACCACCAGGACACATTATTTACAAACAGAAAGGATAAAAAGGGCATTTCAAAAAAGGTATTAAGAGTTTGAGAAGTCCAAATACAGATGTACTCTTTTCAGTACTCTTACATGTCTTTGTGAATCGGCCCGGAAATGTCCAATTCCTAATTTGTAAAAGTGCGAAGATGGCTCCTTTCTGCTTGTACTAAATGAATACCCCCTGAAAATTGTAATTTTATTCTCATTCATATGTTGTGAGAAACATTCACAATGCCACTGAAATGTATGTTAACTACATTCTACCTGAGAATTAATTAACATACTCCAACATAACGGGGATACTCAATATGTTATATGTGATGCAATGTACCATCAATAAATTGAATGTTGGTTGGCTAGATAAAATATCTCTGATACTTGGAATTGGTGTTTGCTGGTGATGTCAGAAACAAATGCGTATATGTTGTTTGAGACAGTGATACCCAGTAATAGGGATTAATTCATGTTTTCTCTGTGACTGAGAAGCCGCGCAGGCTGCCACGCGATTCCGCCCCTAAGAAATGCGGATATTTTAAAGCTGACTTGTTTTTTAAAATTGCATTCTGTGTGTGACGAAAAATCTGACTAAGAGATTTGTCTGTGTTGTGATCCCGCCCGGACTCGATCCGCCTCGGCTTGTGCCGCTAGAGCGGCGAGTCCCTGGAAGCGGCACTTCCGCCCTCAGCGCACCGGGGAAGGTGATTGGACTAGCCGCCCTCGCCCCCGTGGCCCTCCATAGGTTATTTAAGTCACGTGATCGTGACCAGGCACAGTTAGAGACTGAGAAGCAGCGCAGGCTGCCACGCGATTCCGCCCCTAAGAAATGCGGATATTTTAAAGCTGACTTGTTTTTTAAAATTGCATTCTGTGTGTGACGAAAAATCTGACTAAGAGATTTGTCTGTGTTGTGATCCCGCCCGGACTCGATCCGCCTCGGCTTGTGCCGCTAGAGCGGCGAGTCCCTGGAAGCGGCACTTCCGCCCTCAGCGCACCGGGGAAGGTGATTGGACTAGCCGCCCTCGCCCCCGTGGCCCTCCATAGGTTATTTAAGTCACGTGATCGTGACCAGGCACAGTTAGAGACTGAGAAGCAGCGCAGGCTGCCACGCGATTCCGCCCCTAAGAAATGCGGATATTTTAAAGCTGACTTGTTTTTTAAAATTGCATTCTGTGTGTGACGAAAAATCTGACTAAGAGATTTGTCTGTGTTGTGATCCCGCCCGGACTCGATCCGCCTCGGCTTGTGCCGCTAGAGCGGCGAGTCCCTGGAAGCGGCACTTCCGCCCTCAGCGCACCGGGGAAGGTGATTGGACTAGCCGCCCTCGCCCCCGTGGCCCTCCATAGGTTATTTAAGTCACGTGATCGTGACCAGGCACAGTTAGAGACTGAGAAGCAGCGCAGGCTGCCACGCGATTCCGCCCCTAAGAAATGCGGATATTTTAAAGCTGACTTGTTTTTTAAAATTGCATTCTGTGTGTGACGAAAAATCTGACTAAGAGATTTGTCTGTGTTGTGATCCCGCCCGGACTCGATCCGCCTCGGCTTGTGCCGCTAGAGCGGCGAGTCCCTGGAAGCGGCACTTCCGCCCTCAGCGCACCGGGGAAGGTGATTGGACTAGCCACCCTCTATAGTGGACTATTTAGCATGGGGGAGTGGCGGAGGCGCAGCGGACGGGCGCAGCGGGCGCGCCGACTTCGCGCCGAAGTTGCGCCTAAGTTAAGCCCGTCTGCGACCAGACGGGACCAGGGGCTATCCCCCCTGCTCCGCGCCTCACCAATCCCAGGCTTCACTATTCTAGCCATGCCTTGCGATGTCTACGTCCCCCTATAAACAACATCTGCCACTGTCTACGGGCTATGGACGCCCCTACATCTTGCCAGGTTTGCTCCCTGACATTAATTTCTGTACCTTCAATGATTCACATCCCCAGTTCTTTGTTTTGGAAGCCATCCCCGTGTCAAGTACTCCCCTCCCCTGCACATGGTTCCACCGTATTTTCATTTCTGAGTCTGAATTGTAGGTCCTTGCCTAAGCATAAGAGGGACGTTTTTGATCTCTTGGTTTCTGACAGTCCGGCGGCCCTGTTCTTGACAGAAACCTGGCTGACCGACTGTACGGGACCGGAGATTGCCACTGCCCTCCCTAACAACTACACCTATGTAAGCAGCAACAGATTAGGTAAGGAAGGTGGTGGCATTGCCATCATATACAAACGGACATACTCATGTAAGTGGGAGGATTTAGCCATACCTAACTGCGAAGCTGGTTATTTTAAACTATTATTGAATCCTAACTACACCCTGTCGGGCGTCTTACTCTATCGTCCTCCGGGTGCTGCTGGCACATGGGCCTCTTCTTTATCGGAAAACATAGCGCCTCTACTGATGCAAACCTCGAACTTTCTCCTCCTTGGCGATCTCAATATTCATTTCAACAACACTCTCTGCCCTATCTGTACACATCTTCTTCAAGATTTAGCCGCTCTTAATCTATACCTTCACAATTCTGGTCCGACACACAAGGCAGGTAATCTACTTGACCCCATCTTTTCGAACCTCGATATCATCACCTGCCCCCCTCCCAAACCTATTATTTGGTCTGACCACTTCATTGTCGAATTTAACATCTTGATCAGTGCTACTGTTGGTCCACCAGTTCACATCCAGACCCTCAGACCTAATAGGAATTGGAAAAAACTCAATCTGCCACAACTGAATGGCCATCTTGTCTCAACCCTACCTTCTTTACCTAATAATATTACCACCGAAGATGAAAGTTTAATTAACACATGGCTTTCCTCAGCCATTGACATCTGTCTTCCAGTCCGAAATGGAAAACAAAACTTTACCCATCCCCCTGCCCCCTGGTTTAATGTCCAACTCAAATGCGCCAAATCCAAGTGCAAGAAACTTGAACGCATATGGAGATCTGAGTACTCCTCTAATGATAAAGAAATTTACAAAATGGAACTTCGACACTACCACTCCCTGTGCAAATCTGCCAGGGCAAACTATGTAAATATCTCTATTTTATCAGCCCAAAACCGTCCAAAAGCTCTTTTCAAAGCAGTCCAAGAACTTTCTGGTCAATCAAACTCGCCAAAAGCCCCTTGTTTGGACACTGCCCAATGTAATACACTGGCCGAATTTTTCACGGAGAAAATAGACCGCATTTATGCCGGTTTTAATGCCTCCCCTCGAGCACTGGACAACCCTCACAGTACAGACCCTGACACTACTTTTCCTCTGGATACTACTGCCTCCCTTGTCCCTCACACTTCCATCGACAAATGGGATCCGATCTCTTTAGAACTCTTTTGTAAACTCATGGCTCAAATCAAATCTGGCTCCCCACTTGATGCCATGCCCCCTCAAATTCTAAACACCCTTGACACTTCCGTTCTTTCACCTATCCTAGCCCTTCTGAATGCATCTTTGTCGGAAGCCATCGTTCCTGCAGCTTGGAAACACGCCATGGTGGTTCCTCTTTTAAAAAAAACTAACGCCGATCCCAACAATCCCTCTAATTTCCGACCCATATCTCTTCTCCCTGGCCTGTCCAAGGTATTAGAAAAACACATCAACCTCTGCCTCTCCTCACATATTGAGGACACGAAATTCCTACACCCATCCCAATCTGGTTTCAGGGCTGGATTCTCTACAGAATCGACCCTTTTAGGTGTCACAGAGGCTATCAGACAGCAGGTGGACAGAGGGGAGACGGTGGCGCTTATCCTGCTGGACCTAAGCGCCGCGTTCGATACCGTCTCCCATGACATCCTTCTCTCCACCCTAAAGGCCGCTAGTATCCATGGCACTGCTCTAGCCTGGATCGCTAGCTTTCTGTCCGCACGCACTTTTCAGGTTTTTTCTTCCACTTCTGCCTCCACTGCCCTTCCGTCCCTACACGGTGTACCCCAAGGTTCTATCCTAAGTCCCCTTTTCTTTAATATCTATGTTAGCCCTCTCGCCTCTCTGGCAGAACAATCTGGTCTTTCTATATTTTCATATGCGGACGACACCCAAATCATTTTTTCTCTCTCCTCCAATAAACACGACCCCAACTCATCTCTCCAATCTGGACTCACTAATATCGCCAATTGGATGCAGACCAATAAATTAAAATTAAACGGCGATAAAACCGAACTTCTTCTATTCGGTTCTGACACCTCTCTCTGGGGCCCTAAGCACTGGCCTCAGCAAATGGGTCCCCTGCCAGTTCCATCCACCAAGGCTCGCAACCTGGGTGTTACATTTGATAACCAACTGTCCATGAAACAGCATGTTGTGAAAGTCTCAGCCACCTGCATCAATATCTTGCGGTGGCTGAGAAAAATTGCATGGATGCTTCCGCCAGACACCCAAAAAACTGTGGTCCAGGCTTTAATAACCTCCAGGTTGGACTACGGTAACGTGCTCCTCCTTGGGGCTAGCAAGGAGGTAACACGTAAATTACAGGTGGTGCAAAATATGGCAGCTCGGCTGCTCTGTAATCTGCCCAGAACTGCCTCTGTCAGCGCTTCCCTGCGCAGCCTTCATTGGCTGCGCATTGAATCAAGAGCAAAATTCAAAGCCCTTTGTTATATGCATCGGATTAAAACAGGCAATTCCCCCTCCTATCTTTCCACTCTGGTTCAACCGTACTGTCCAGTGCGCACCCTCAGATCCTCCTCTCTCGGCACCTTCTCCGTGCCCCGTTTCAAACGCACCAGAGTTGGTGGTCGCTCCTTCTCCTATCTGGCGCCATCACTCTGGAACACACTCCCCATCTCTTTGCGTTTTGAAACATGCCACCTGAAATTCAGGAAAGGCCTAAAAACTTGGCTTTTCTCTGTTTGATCTTCTTCCATCTTGTGTCTCCCTGCTTCTTGTTCCTCTATCAGCGCCGGGAAACCCCTGGGTATCTGTGCGCTATACAAACCTAAATATAAATATAATAAAGTGATTTTTCTAAATTCATTCCCACACACTGCTTCTTTTTTTCATGGTTCACCCACTGTACTGGACCTCATTAGATGCCATGTTCACCAAACCCACTACAACCACCACCAGTGTCTTCCTCGGACCACCCTCTTTGCAATCTGCTTGTTGTTGAAAGTACCCAATACCCAAGCCTTTCTTAACCCCAATCATAAAACTTCTTGGCGGACCCTCGAAGAACATATGCCTTACAAAATTAACCTCCGTTTTCAAAGGATCCTTCAGAATTCATCACAATGGTTGAAATTTCTATCATTACCGACAACCTGGAGTTAGTGATTTTCATTACTTCAATGGGATTCACCAGAAATCAGCAATCCTTTAACTTATTCATGAAATAAATAAAGACAATTGAATACATGATTAGGGCATTGAATAAATGAAGGAATGAAGGGTGTTAGCAAACACACAAGACACACATCTGGATTCACACTCAGGTATACAAATCAACCAACATAAAACAAAGTACAAGTACAATATAACTTACATCTCTATCTTTGCCTGCCCATCTTGAGAACTCCATGGAATCATATTAGAATTCCAAACTTCAGAAGCCATGACTGCAGACCTCTCACTCATAACTTCTCTACAACTTTTTAGCACCACACTTCATTATAAATCCTCTACCCTAAACTTCACCTAGACACAAAGTCACACTCCAAACCTTCTACTGATGACTCTACCACAATGTAAAATTCAGATGTACCCTCTGCACAGTCAGTCCATTTACAGAACATGGTTACATGTAAATGATAAAATGCTGTGGCACCACTGCTGAACCTTGCCATCCTGCCATTTTCAAGAACATTCTTCAGTCAACATTGGTAAGTACAATGGTGCACCATGCGCTGCTAAGAGGCTGCTTCTCTGAACAGTTTTCATTTTTTTAGGGTAATAACATCCTGTATGATAGCCAAACTAGGATCCAAGACAGTCGTTATACAGAATGTTTGATCTCCAAATGGAATGGCCCCAAATCTGCAGTGACACAAAATGGGCTGACAGACCTCCCCTTATTTTAACTCTAAGGGAGATTTGACAGAGTACACAATCAAACCCTTCTGTGTAGACTGACATAACTTGAAGTATTTGCATTAGAAGAGACCTGTTGCTTCATAATAGCGAGCGAGGCTTCACATAATCTCCCTTTCCATTTACCATAATTAAACATTGAAACAGATGTGCCCCAAAGTTATTCTATTGCCACCTTACTTTTCCAATGCTTATGAGTCCCTTACCAAAAATGACCGGACTTCCAACTTTGTCTTCTAAAACTACTTTGAGGGCAATTATATGATATTGAAATGGGAAAAAAACTCTGAACTTTGCACTATATTAAAGACAAGGCGCTCTGCTCCAGTCTGTGCCGTGACACAAACTAAAATATGAGCTGCAGGTACAAACCGAGACTGTACACCATACTATAGCAAATGTGCTGTTCCCAGGGCAGACTGGCTGTTAAAAGCCTCTGGTCTGCCTTACACAGACCTGAAACTAGCAGGGAAGGGATCCCCTTCAGGTGGGTGCTGTATGTGATAGCTCCCACGTGCAGCTGGATGCCTGTGGAGGTTCCTGTATACTGACTGCACCACTTCTATGTGATGCAACGTTAGTGCACCTATAAACAGCTTCTTTGTTGTTGCACCCACGTCTATAGTATGGTGTGGGCACAAAGCAAAGAACTACCTAATTTTCATACGTTTATCCCCCATGCAAATGAGGGAACAGTCCTTGAGACTGCACTGGTGCACATGTAGCACCAGTACAATCTGTATTACAGAAGGGGCCACACAAGCATCTGTGGTACCTTCTGAATTACAAAGTGCCCTTGGGTACAGAAATCTAGTGCACACATCTTTTGCACCCCTAGGGTACTTTTCATAAGACTGCCTTTGGAAGTGGCTGATCTTCAAAGAGGTAAAATGCAACACTTCAAAAAAATAAATCATAACATTAAGAAAATCAACTCCCACCCAGGCAAGTGCTCCTTGGTCCATGGATCTTGGAGCTACTCCCTCAGTGGCAAGCCATGTGAAGAATCTTAGAGTCATTATGGATAGAGAAGTCTCACTAGTCCACACATGATAATTAAGTCCTCCTCCCACATGTTCAGAATGCTGACCCACATTATTCTCTTACTGGATTTTTCTTAACAAAGCCTGGCCACAAGTGTACTGCTCCTCAACGGATGGTTTATTTCTGGAAGTACCTAAGTTCCATTTAAACAGGTTACAATAAATGCCACCAAAACTTCATCGCTAGATTCCTGCACCTCAGATAGTGGGACCTCATCATATTAGCTCTTTAGCCGTTCATTAGCTTGCAGTGTTCGGCACATCTCACTCAAAGCTGTCTGCATGTCCCATGAGACAATTTCTGGTGTAGGACCAAGCTTCCTACAACACAAAAGGCCTAATTTAGATCTGGGTAGGGGAGAATACTCCGTCACAAATGTGACGGAGATTCTGTCTGCTGTAGTACGATCCCATTATATCCTAAGGAGACGGCAGATGGCATATCCTTCATGTTTGTGACTGAGTGTTCCATCTGCCGAGATCTAAATAAGTCCCATAGTCTATACCTATGTGCCAAGGATGAGCTTGAGATCTAATGCAGCACCTATGCCAATAAAGTCAAATAGTTTGGTGCAATAGTCAAAATTCTTGGTACAAACCAGAAAACATCCAGAACTCACTTCAGACAAGTGGAAGAATGCACAAGTCCCACTTCTAAATCTGATAGGTTTGCTGTCTCGCTACTGCCAACTCTTGGTAACCAAACTCTTGCCTGAATGTCAACTACAGAGCAGAACCCCAACACCCTGCATGTCAAACACAATGAATATGAAGGATACGTTTGACTGTGATCCCAAGCATCTAGGTACATATTAACTTAGCAGAATCTTCTCTGTGCCAAGCTCCTTAGCGATTTAAGCATCCTGACATCCAGCACCAACTCTTAACAACAGGACAGGACCATTTATTGGGTCTTTATTCACAACCTTCAAAGTTTCCCACATTGCAAACTCAGTGATCACATGCTCTTCCAACCATTCACATCAGCTCCAGTTAACCACAAATCAGACAGAAGCAAATTGTTCTACAAAGCTACATGGTGGGTTGCTACTTGCCATGCAATTCCTAATAATTTACAATAAAATACATTGTTTATATAAAATGTTTTACCTTTGTAGCCACAGCTACGCTAATGTGGTTCGGAGATGTGTTATAGTCAGGGCCACTAGAATTATGTGATTCCGCAGCAGCGTGTTTCCACATAATTATGGATTCACCGCATTTGCATATAATCCATCATCTGCTGCATAATTTGCACATTTTACCCCCAAAAATTAATTCCATCTTAGATAGATTAAATGTTACTTAAACACTGGTACACGTGTGGCTGGGCAGGGGAAGGCCCTTGGCAAAAGTATACTGGTAATCTTTCTGTTGCTAATTACTATATTTAAGTGTTGAACTGTGACTAATGTGGTGGATCCTTTGTACAGACAGGACTCAGTCTGGGACACTGGCATGTGTCAAAGACTCTGGCAATGACTTGTGCCAGGGAAGACAAAGTAGGCAGAATAGTGGGTACAGAGCTGCCCAAGATCACACAATGAGTCACAGAAGAAAGGGAATCCAAGGAGGAAGCTTTGTACAAGTTAATAAGAGAGTTAAGGCTCAGAAAGGAAAGGCCTTCAGGAAATGAAATGAAATTAAATGAAATTTGTACTTGTAAAGTGTACTTATACCCCAACTGGGGTGCCCTGGCGCTGTAACGCATACCGCTGTGGAACCCTTCCTGGCTTTTCCCTGTGAAATGTCCACTCCTGGACACCCCCAAGGTGAAGCCAGGCATCCCAGCGCTGTTGGGGCCGTTGTGGAGATTAAGCAAGCTATTGCCCAGAGTTGCAGAGTGGGACCCATGATTAGAATAGGCACCGGGGCGAGAATTATTGGGTCCGAGGAAATTGAGCCCAAGACCCGCCGAGGCGGGAATTGAACCCTGGTCCCAGGCCAGACCTCTGCATCAGGGTCTGCCGCTCTAACCATTGAGCCACACTTCTCCACTTCTCAAGAGGGGATTTAGCATTCAGAAAAACTACACACAGGATGATTGTTCAAAACATTTATAAGAAACAACATTGAAGGTAATTTGGGGTAAAGCACTCAGGAGCGCCACACTGTAAGACTGAAGCTCATTAAGTTCCTCATTCACAATTGCTGTTACAGATACTGATGGCAAATACTCATATGTAGGATATGCATGCAAAGGCAGTGTTGTAATTTGGCAGCAATTGGGTTTGCATTAGCAGAAACCATCCTGTATTTAGTGGCTATCTTGTCCGTTTTGTGGAATCCATTTTGTTTTTCTGTCAGCCATTTTGTATGCCATGTGCTACCATGTGCTCACCATGTGCTCTGTCCTACCTTGCTGTTGTCTGCTCTTGAAATCTGCCTAGAGAAAGGTTATATTTAGCCTCTTTCACTTTGCACATGCTCAGTTGAGCTTGCAGCTGTCATTGCAGCTGTCCCTAGTCTGTAAATGTCAGGATGTGTTCACCAGAATTAGCAACTGTTACCTCCTCCCACTTGCTGACTGTGCATTTTCTGTATGACCTTAATTGTGCCTACAACCTACTTCTTGTACTTGTACCACCTTTTTTTGAGCCCCTGTGTGGGTATAAAAGGACCATGCTCCTTCAGTTCAGTGTGCTACTTCATACATTGCCGAAGGGTGTTGTGTGAATGTAGTTCCACCTCATGAGGTTTAATACATTTTGTATTTTCTATTCCAGTTTCTGTGCCAACTTCTTCCTATTGGGCTGAGGACTTGTGCAGAGAAGGGCGAACCCCTTGCAATGGTAGGCCTTGCTGAGGCTCACCACCACGAATTGGAACCCAACGTGGGCCTCATCGGTGAGTCGGATGCCCGAATGAGTGGTCGAAACGAAGAATTGGAATCTCGCTACGGATGATCATTGCCCGAGGAGACCAGCGTCTTGGCAAAACACGGCGTTTTTGCTCTCTTTTTGATCTGACCATCTAGGTGGTGCCGGTCCTCGACTGAGATCTCTTCTGTTGATTCACCGTGCAGTGACCATTTGGTCGATTTGAGAACTTGGCTGTTGGAATCTGGACACCAAGTGATTGGTAAGCGTTGTTGTGATGCAACACTTGCTGTTGGTTTTGTTGCCTGGTATTGGTAAGGTAGTTTAGTAACGCTTACTGTGGCTTTGGAATTTTGGAATTTGTGTTGGCCAACTTGGATTTGTATGGGATTGATATATGAATCACAATTTATATAGGCAGGTAAGGAGGAGAATTTTCTCTGTTTTGAATTGATTTGAACGGCACAACGTACTAAGAAGTACCTTAAGTGCTACTTTGGTGATAATACTACATATTCTGCACTATTTTTGGCAAGCCTGTTTCTAGCACACTTCGTAGGATGTGTTGCTTTTGTAGTGATACCAATTTGAGACTCGATGAAGCACAACCGGCTCCCCCGGAAGGGACGCCTAATAGAGATATGTATATTAAGTATGGTATTTCTTCTATAATGTACAGCACGTTATGGAATAAATATACCCGTAAGGATCCTGAGTTGCGTTTGCCTATGCATGGGTCATTTGATTTGCGAAAGATTCAGTATGTGGAACAACGAATGTTTAAGTGAAAGGCTAGACAAGACATGTTTGACTGTGTACGAATGTGGGAGAAAGAAGTGCGTGAGCGAATGAAGCATGAGCTAGCCTTGATTGAAAAAGAACAGCGTAAGAGCATTCATGTGAAAGCATTGGAAATGAAAAATAAAGAAATGAAAGAACTTAAAGAGAGAGAAGATAGGGAGCGTCATTTACAGGTAAATGGACAATACGCTGTTCGTAGACCTCTTTATCCTATTCTTAATAAACCCCAAGATGATTCTCTCTTGTTAGATCATTCTCCACCTCCGTATACTCTTCCTTCTGCTCCTTATGACTCAGATGAGGACTCTCCTGCAGACCAGGACAAAGCCCGAGAAACTCGCTCTATGTTGTCTGCTGAGCATCCGTCTGAGATCAGAGCTGCTGCTCGTAAAACCGTTCGTAGTGATTCTCCTGCTTCTGACCTATTAGATAGGATAAAGGATTGGCTTGAAAGGGAGCAAATATATTTTACTGTGGTTTTTGCCGCAGAAGTCCTTGAGCGGTTTAGAAAATATTCGGAAGAATTGGAGCCCGTTGATATAGCAAATGATTATAAGCAACTGCGTGATGGTCTTTTTGTTATCTCTCAGGTGGTTGATACAACCAGACGTTTGGTTAAACTGCGTGCTGATGCAGTCCGTTTGCCAGAGGAGAAAAAGGCAGCAGAAGCAGTTGCACAAACATCCCGGATTAACAAGACACAAGCTTCTACTCCCGAAACAGATAAGAATGTTGTAGTGCATGTGAGACCTATGCGGGAGGCTGCACCTTTGTATGTTCCTCCTAAAGGAGCGGGTGCAAGTGATGATAAGGCTTCCTCTGATGCAGAGGGTTATTTTATTTATAATTGGGTTTAAACTCCTTGGAATAGAGTGGATGTTATGGCTCTTAAAACTGCATTGCCCGATCCGCGGAAAAATCCAGCAGCTTTTTATCAGGAAGTTGAGGGTGCCATTAGTTCTTGTACTGTGACTCTGCCTGATATTGACCTTTTTTTTGGATTGATATTACCCCCCTGATACGTGGAGAACTGTGCGTAAAGTTGATGATCGTGCAACTTCTGGGGTATTATGGAAAGATTTAGAACAATTAGATGAAGAAAGAGAACCTGCGCAGAAACCGTGTCAGTTAATTTTAGGTCTTCCTGCAGCTATTATAGTGAAGTTAAAGATGATTATTCCCCCTAAAAAGATAGATTGGACAGTGTTAGCGTTTTGCAAGCAAAAGGCAGATGAATCGGTTTCTGACTTCTTTACACGCTTTGAAGAGGCATTCCACGATTTTAGTGGCCAGCCATTGACAGATGACACGGACAGGCATCTGTTCGTCGATAAATATGGCGCAAACCTGTTGCCAGGAATAGCTAGTCGCCTAAAGGCCAGTGAGAGTTCATGGACTACCTCTTCTCCGGTTACTCTTTTAACTATTGCTCAGTATTACGAACGACAGGAATTAGAAGCGAATGGCAATGAGGATAAGAAGACTACGTTAAAAACGAAGGTTATGTTGGCTCAGGCCTATGGCCCGCCTTCTAGAGGAAATGACAGAAGTAATGATAGAGGTGGACGTGGATCTTGTGGTTCGTCTTTTTCTTCTTATACTCGTTCGAATTTGTCTGTTGATCAGTGTGCATATTGCAAGAAATTTGGACATTGGGCTTCTGATTGTCCGGCACTACGTGCTCAGCAGTATCCACGTGTTCGGGGACAAATGAGAAATTGTTCAGGATATTCAGGGCCTAGAGAAAGCATGGATGATCGCGCTAGGTTTGATGCTAATACACGTGGAGAGGATGCGTTTAACACTTTTGACAGACGAAACCAATATAAAATGTCTGATTATGTGCCGTCTGATTGTAAAGATTCTGCTTATGCATAGGATTGCCTAGGATGGGGTAAGGAATCAGTTGAAGTTCCAGTAGATCAGAAGGGTCCCTATGTTGCAGCACATGTTTTGGGTTCTACTGATAAGTTTCTGGTTGATACAGGAGCTACTCGTAGCGCCTTATCTAAACACTTGGTCCCGAGGGCTCCCCTGTCTGGCTTAACTATTACATCGATAGGTTTCGATGGAACACCTTCCCTTAGCCCATTATCACAACGTCTTGCATTCCATGTTGATAAGTTTACTGCTCCATGTCCATTTTTGCTTTTTCCAAACACACCAGATAATATTGTGGGTCTTGATATGCTTAAATATTTCAGGGCTACGATACAATGTTCTCCAGAAGGAGTACGGGTTATTTTGAATGACAACTACCCCATGATTGAGAGATCTTGTCTTATTAAAGAGCACATTGCATTAGGTTCACTCCCTAGTACTTTGTGGGCTACTTCAGACACAGATGTAGGGCAAATGGTTATCCCACCAGTGTATATTAGTGTTAAGGAGGGCGCTTCATTGCCACGATTGCCTCAGTATAAAATTTCTCGAGAAGGAGAAGAAGCACTTATACTTATTGTTCATGATTTGATTAAAGTGGGGGTTGTGGAAGAAGTTCCTTATAATGTTTGCAACAGTCCTATTCCCATTTTGAAAAAAGATACTGACACTAGGATATACAGATTCATCATTGATTTGAGAGAAGTCAACAAGATTGTAGTACCGCAATACCCTGTAGTTTCGGACATAACAACATTGCTTACCCTAGTTCCTCCAACAGCAACTACATTTTCTGTAATCGATTTGAAGAATGCTTTCTTCTTGATTCCTATTCATCCTGATAGCCAATATTTGTTCGGTTTCACTTTGAATAATCGATCGTACAGATTTTGTAGAATTCCTCAAGGGCACACTGAGAGTCCGTGCATTTATGTGTTGAAACGACAACTTGATTCTTTGACTTTGTCTGAAGGAGTGGCTCTCATACAATATGTCGACGACATTTTGTTGGCAGCCGATACGCCTGAGCAGTGTGAAAAATGTACTTTGTCTCTACTTTCTTTTCTTGCTACACACAACCATAAAGTGTCACGGAAGAAATTGCAATATTGTAGACCGAAGGTAACCTACTTAGGTCACCTTCTGTCTAAGGAGGGTCGTGCACTTACACCAGATCGTATACAAGCAATTTTAGACACACCAGTACCTTCCACCCAGAAAGATGTCCGTGCCTTTATTGGTTTGACTTCGTTTTGCAGGCAATGGATATTAGGTTTTTCACACATAGTTAAACCCCTGCTAGCACTTTTGACTAAAAACACTCCAATGCCCCTTCCATGGACAGATGAATGTCAGAATGCTTTTCATCAGTTACGTCAAGCTCTTTGTTTTGCACCAGTGTTAGGCACTCCAGATTACACGAAGGCCTTTACACTCTATGTACATGAGAAAGATGGGTGTGCATTGTCGGTTTTAGTACAGACACACGGTGACAAGCAGCGTCCCTGTGCATATTTTTTCAGCAGTTCTTGATCCTGTTGCTTGAGCATTGCCTGGGTGCTTTCGTTCAGTTGCAGCAACAGCTGTGTCCATACGTCAGAGTGAAGGGATAGTTTTATCACATAAACTGTTGGTGCTAGTACCCCATGCGGTTGATGCCCTTTTGAATCAGACGAGAATGCAACACTCAACTAGTGCTCGTTTAAAAGGGTACGAGTTAACACTGTTAGCCCCTCACATTATGTTGAAGAGATGTGCAACACTAAACCCAGCTACTTTGTTGCCATATCCAGCGACTCAGGCTCAGTCACAGGAGTCTCACGATTGTATTTTCCTTACTGGGGAACAGACAAAGGGTCGCGTCGACTTGCTAGATACGCCCCTTTCAGATGTAGATGGGGAAGTGTGGTTTGATGGGTCCTGTTTGAAGTTACCAGATGGTACGACATCAGCTGCACATGCAATCACAACACTTGAGACAATAGTGGAAACAGCTTGTCTAGCACAGAAGTCGGCTCAAGCAGCTGAGCTAATAGCTTTGACACGAGCGTGTGAACTTAGCACTGATTTGTGTGTGAACATCTATACGGATAGCCTCATGATTTTGGCTTACTCTGGAAGGAAAGAGGCTTTCTTACATCCCAAGGGATGCAGATAATGCATGGAGAACTAGTGCATAATCTTTTGACTGCACTTACATATCTACAGAAAATAGCCATTGTGAAATGTAGCGCGCACAAGAAAGTCATTGATAAGATAGGACAAGGCAATTCCTTTTCAGACTACGTAGCTCGTGAGACTGCGATGCAACGAAGCACTACATCCATGTAAGTAGTGAAATCACAAGCTGAGCGTTGACATGATGCTAGGGAGGAAGTATTGGATATACAGAGATCTGCCTCTGTGAAGGAACTTGAGCAATGGTCTAAAGAAGGAATATTAGACGATGAGGGTTGTTGGCGTAACAAAGAAATGAATACGTGGAAATTGCCTGCTGCTTATTTACAGCCAATGGTTCAAATGGAACATGGGCCGGCACATGTTGGTGCTCTAGCGATAACGAAATTGCTCACACAAGTTTGGGAGCATCCAGAGATTGCCGGTACAGCGAAAAAAATAGTACAATCCTGTTTGATCTGTTATGGCAAAATATAATCCTGGAAAAGGGACGCAAACTCCTACAGGAGGGTTTGCTACACCGACTGCACCTTTTCGAAGTTTTGCAGATGGATTACATCCAACTTGAACGCTGCAATAATCTGAAGTCCGTTCTAGTGGTGGTATGTGCCTTCAGTAAATGGATAGAGGCATACCCTACAAAAGATAATACGGCCCTTACTACAGTGAAGGTGCTTTTAAAAGAATTTTTCCCTAGATATGGTGTTTGCAAACTTTTATGGAGTGACAATTGACCTTATTTTATTGGGCAAGTTGTTGAGCATGTCTTGAAAGGATTAGGAATCAAACAGAAATTCCATGCAGTCTTCCACCCACAATCAGCAGGATTAGTGGAGAGGTACAACGCTACTTTGAAGCTGAAATTAGCAAAAATACTGGCATCCACGTCTCTGAAATGGCCAGATGCATTACCCTTGGCATTGTTGTCCATAAGATCGGTGCCACATTCATGATCTGGCCTTACTCCATATGAGGTGGTATTTGGAAGACCAATGAACATTTAGGGAGTTCCTAAGCCACTCCCCGTACATGATGTACCTTGTGTTCTGATGAATGATTATTTGGCACAGTTAACCGACAGTTTGATCTCTATTCATCAACAGGCTCGAGAAGCTCTTCCTGACAGATTTACAGGTGAGGCCCACGAACTCCGTCCTGGAGACCATGTGATGGTCAAAGTTTTCAAGAGGTCGAACAGCTTGGAGCCGAGGTGGCGAGGACCGGAGCAAGTGCTCCTTGCAACAAGGACAGCAGTTCGAGTGACGAACAGGAAGAACTGGGTCCATAGCACTCACTGTAAGAGAGTGTTGCCTGCCTTGGTGGAACCTGCTGTGCTGACTGATCATCGAGAGATCTTAGAGACGGAGAAGGGCCACGCTATCTCGCCTGACGAATCTGAGGGAATCTTCCCGGCCCAAACGATTCCTGGAGTATCGCGATACCAACTGAGACCGAGGAAGGGATCTGCAGTGCTGAAAAAGACTGGTTGATCTACCGCCCTGGGTTGGTGAAACGGAGTGCCGATGTGGCAAGGGGGGGGATCAGTCCTGCGAAGTGACACCCGTCCTGACCCTCGGTGAAGAAATCAACTGCTGCCCAGGGATAAGAGCTCCTACGGTTATTTTTTTATGACAAAGTGATCATGTCTGCCGAGAGATCAAAAGTTGCTAAGATCTGCAATAAGAAAATAATTTGTGCTGTAGGGTTTGTTGGTGCTATGGTGGTTATGGCAGCAATTACCTGGTATGTTGAGAAAGTGGCTCCTGTTGGAGAGCTTTTGATTGCCATTACTCCAGTACCAGTTGAACATCACTACTTTACACTTCCCTACCATGAGCAGAAGCATCAACAATCCTACCTAAATAACACATTCATCCAGATGTTGCATCATACACATAATGCCACGAATACTACCAACTGTTGGGTGTGTGGGATGATATCTGCTCACCAAAAGAAAGGGGGAACACCTTTCATTTCTCTACCGTTTTCCCATAATGGTTCATGTCATGCTTGGTTTGCGCTTTTGATTGCTTCAAAGAAAGCGACAATTGGAAGGATTAATTATCATCTTAATAAAGCTTGCTATCCTAACGAAGATGGTTACCCGCAAGCTAAAGGAACTAAATGGGAATGGGAGGAGTATCGACCGGACAATAACTCTGTACTATATGTTTTCACAAACACAAGAACTCTGAAGAATAATGGACCATTTGTAATTTCTGTAACCAGAGCTAAAGCAGATTGATGTACAGAAAGTATTGGGCAAATTCCAGTGGGACGGAGTGAATGTATTTTGACATTAACTATTGAAGGAGCTAATAATAGTAGTTTTACATCGTCACATAACACGTATTTTGTATGCGGTAATAAGGGATATTATCAACTCCCCATTGGATGGTCTGGGGTATGTTATGTATCATTTCTGTTACCCCTTGTGTTCTTGGCCCTTCCATCGTATCACCAGGACTTGAAACTATATAATGATATCTCCAAGAACAGATACAAAAGAACAATAAGTACAGATGAGGTTGATCAGACTGATACCACTTTGCAACAATATGTCAATTTTAATTTAGGTGTGTTTTTCTTTGTGGGTGCTGCATTGAACAGTAGGAAAATAAGGAGATTGACTCGTGTTGTGGAAGCTTTTACCAATCAGACAGCAAGGGCACTTGGGAACATTACAGATGAACTGCAAATTACAA
Source organism: Lissotriton helveticus (assembly GCF_964261635.1). NCBI lineage: Eukaryota > Metazoa > Chordata > Amphibia > Caudata > Salamandridae > Lissotriton > Lissotriton helveticus. The sequence goes on along the minus strand of NC_136067.1, from coordinate 1,034,930,081 downwards.
GGATTGTAGCACTCCAAAACAGAATGGTTCTTGATGTGATTTTGGCTGATCGAGGTCGTGCATGTCGCATCATCGGTAGCAGCTGTTGCGTGTTCATACCAGATCACTCACCTTCAGTATATGACGCAATATCAAAACTGCATAAGATTGCTGCAGAAATTCACCCAGAGACTGGTACATGGACTTTTTCGATCTGGTTCTGGACACTCTTCGCCACTTGGGGCTCGAAACTACTGACTATCTTATGTATACTGCTGGCGATACTGTTTACATGCTGTGCATGTATACAATATGGTCCTATGCTTTGCTCCATGTGCATCACTACTCGTACACCTACTAAGAGAAATGTTGCAGAAATAAAAGCCCAACAAATGCTGAATAAAGAGATCACTGAGATGATGAGCATTATTGTACAGGATGCATATCTAGATTACCCCAGATGAACGAATGTCTTCAGCTAATGCTTAAAGGGTCGTCTGTTTTAATTTGGCAGCAATTGGGTTAGCATTAGCAGAAGCCATCCTGTATTTAGAGGCTATTTTGTCCGTTTTGTGGAATCCATTTTGTATTTCTGTCAGCCAGTTTGTATGCCATGTGCTACCACGTGCTCACCATGTGCTCTGTCCTACCTTGCTGTTGTCTGCTCTTGAAATCTGCCTAGAGACAGGTTATATTTAGCCTCTTTCACTTTGCACATGCTCAGTTGGGCTTGCAGCTGTCCTTGCAGCTGTCCCTAGTCTGTAAATGTCAGGATGTGTTCACCAGAGTTAGTAACTGTTAGCTCCTCCCACTTGTTGACTGTGCATTTTCTGTATGACCTTATATGTGCCTAAAACCTACTTCTTGTACTTGTACCACCTTCTTTTGAGCCCCTGTGTGGGTATAAAAGGACCATGCTCCTTCAGTTCAGTGTGCTACTTCATACATTGCCAAAGGGTGTTGTGTGAATGTAGTTCCACCTCATGAGGTTTAATACATTTTGTATTTTCTATTCCAGTTTCTAAGCCAACTTCTTCCTATTGGTCTGAGGACTTGTGCAGAGAAGGGCAAACCTCTTGCACTGGTAGGCCTTGCTGAGGCTCACCACCACAGCAGGGTCTGTGGAGCTGATACCTATAGTGATGTTATAAATGTAACTCCAAAACAATGCTCACATTGAATAAGAAACACCACCTAGGTTGTCAGTTGTGCCCACAGATCCTGGCGATCAAACAGGAACACGCAAGGCAGTAACAGCAAGGGGGTAGAACTAAATACAAGCACAATAGACAAGGTACTAGCAAGGAGTGCTTAACAGGAAAGGAAGGAAATCCAGGACACACTTGGCAGACAGCAAGTAACAAACATACAAGGTAATAGAAGCAAGACAGCAGGAATAGAAAGACAGCAAACTAGGAGCTGGAACCAAGGAAATTGGAAGGATGGCAGGGACTGTTAAAGGATAACCAGAAGGGGAGGCTACAAGGGCATGCTAGAATAGTGCAGGTTCAAGAATCAAGAAAACAAAACAGCATTGAAGGCAGTGCTGGAGCAAGAACAATAATTGAGCTAAGGCTCATGAGTCAAGGTAGCACTGCAGGCAGTGCTAGTTTAGGAACAGGGGCTTACTAAAGCTCAGGAGTCAAGGTAGCACTGTAGGTAGTGCTAGTTCAGGAACAGAGAATTACTAAAGCTTTAGGAGTCACGTAGCAGTGCTAGCTCCGGAACAGGGAATTACTAAAGTACAGTAGTCAGGGTAGCACTGCAGACAGTGCTAATTCAGCAACAAGGATAGCTATAGTTCAGGAATAAAGAAATAACGAAAGCTCAGGAAACATTGAAAAAAAGAATTTCAAAGCTAATCAAACATTGGAAACAAGGGTCGGTCCCACCGGTACACAGCTACAATGACCAACCTTGGCCTGAAGGTAGCTGGGGCTTAACAGAGCTCACAGTAATCACATGCATCAGGTGTGAGCAGGCTAGCAGCAGTCAGCCACAGGTGAGCTGAATTCCTCCACCCATCCTTGGCATGCAGGGGTGGAGATGAAGCAGAGAGCATAGGATTATAGGTAATGGAGTTTCCAGCATGAGCAGACTGGCTTCCACAAAACCCGGCAAGGATTGGGAATGGATGTCAATGCCTAAATGGTGTCCAAATGCCTGGAAGTCAGGATATGCATGCAGGGGAGTGTCTGGAAGCATATTAGAACACTGGAAAGCTCCACAATTGGGCCTCCTGGTGGTGGGCACAAAAGCACAGGGAGTGAATCGTGACAACGTGTGTGCCACATTAAGCTGCATATTTTGCCTTGTCTTGCTGTATAACATGCCCTATCTTGCCACATATTTTATTGATCTTCTCCTGACACATAATTCCAGTGACTCTGGCTATAGTGTGGTGAACTACACATCTCACTGTATATATTGGATTATGTGATATCTAGGTCTTTCTGCACATAGAATCTTGTGTTTGTTGTTCAGGATTCCTTGTGGAATGTGGGATTTGAATGCAAGTCAGTTGGTGCGGGACATGTGTGCCACCAGCAGCTCACCAGTTTGTATACTGAATAAAAAAGCCTTTTAACTTAACTTTGGCCTTTGTGGTGGTGATTTACAATATGATTTGTGGTGATGAGCGAGCTGCTGACACAAACCCGCAAAGAGATTGATCTAACTCCTATCATTCTGGCTCAATCTCAGAAATCTCTTTGCAGGACAATTCCCACCAGGAGTTTCCTGGTATCAGCCGAGGGCAAACAGGTAACCTGTATAAAGGTGATTGCCTCATGGTATCGGAAGTGGAGCGAGGTGATAGTAGCAACAGAAGTATGCCTTCTCAGCCTCACATACCAGGGAGAGACGGCAATTTCACTCTGTCATACCAGCAGCAGTGGAACGCATCAGCGCAGGGTATCTCGACAGAGCAGTGTCAGCGCATCACATTGGCACTAAGGATCTTTTCGCAGCAGTGGTGAAACGCATCAGTGGAGTGCATCTCAACGGAACGGCGTCACCACATTTGAGGGGCACTAAGGATTTGCCTCCAATAATGCTGGTAGATGCCACCTTCTTATTTCTCTTCCCTTCCGTACCAACGCTTGCGGCAACGCTTACTGCTTTGCCCCTAGCCGCAAAAGTGCAGTAGCGCAGACCGCACTTTTCCAGCTTTGTTTTCTGTGACTAGTCAAACCGCTCATCAGAGTCAGAAGTCCAAGGAAGTTATTGTAGACCTCCAGCTGTTGTATGGTATCATATAGCAGTTTCATTGGTATGTGTCCACAGGACAAGTGATGACTGTGGAGTTTAAACATTATGACCTGATTTGCAATGTGTGGTGACAGTGGATGCCAGCCGTATAGGTTTGGGTTCTCTTCTCACGCAAGTGAAGGATAGTCAAGTACAAACTATTGGCTATGCTTCCATCTGTTGAATGATGTGAGAAGCAATACTCGGTAATATAAAAGTTTCTCTTGGTCTGCTGATGGGCGGTCATAAAGTTTCTTAACTATTTGTGAGGTAAGCGTTTTGTGATTCAAACAGACCATAAGCCCTTAGTCTATATATTGAGTTGGAGGAATTTTTGAGGATTTACACCATGTATTGTGAGACTCTCAACCAAATCACTACAGTTTGATTTTGTTCCCGAATATATTCCAGGGGGAAAGAATGTATGTGTAGATTATCTTCCTCGGTTATTGGAATGTGTGGAAGAACATATGGAATCAGGATGTGAGGAAGACAGGGAAGTTTTCATTGTTGCATCCATTGACTTGTTCCAGATGGGTGCTTTCTCTGAAGAAGAAGATCCCACACTGGGTATGGTGAAGAAGTATGTTGAACCGGGGTTGCCAAAATAAAGAAATATAGATTTTGGCTTAAATACATTTGTAGAAGTGGAGGAAGAATTTTCAGTTGATGATAGGTTATTACTAAGAGCTGACAAATTTGTTACACCGGTCTCAATGAGGAATTCTAGTATTGTAGAAGCTCATGAGGGTCATTTAGGTTCTACAATGACAAGAGATGGGTGAGATTTTCTTTTTGGTGGCCATCCATGGAGAGGGAGATTGACAAATGGTGAAAGAGTGTGTTATTTGCTTTATTTGTGATAAGTCCATGGAAGGTAAGGTCTCCACCATTGTGACCCTTTGAATTGGCAACTGTGTTATGGGAGAAAATTGCAGGTCAGGTAGATTTTATGAAAGAAGTATTTCCCAAAGATGGTGTTCCTGCTACATTGGTGTCAGACAATGGATCTCAGTTTAAGTCCAGCGAGGTAGAGTTATTCCTGCAAGCTAGTGGGATCAAGCAACTTACATGCCCTTTATATCATCCTCAAACCAAAGATTTGGTTGAGAGATGAGCAAGGTGCTGGGAGAATGCATCCAGTGTACCATAGCATACAAATATGTGTTAGTCAATGCCGTCAAGTCTATGTTGTGGTTTTACCGCACTACTCCACTTTCAGCCACTGGAGTTTCATATTTTGAATTGTTGCATTGGAGGAGGGCTACTACTTGCTTTCGTCCTGCATGGATGAACAAGTGGATAAAGGCAAACCCAAATGACTGGTTGAGAGAGTGTGTCAGACGGAAAATGGAGAAAGCTAAAGTAAAACAGAAACAGTACTATAATGAAAGAAAAAGAGCAAAGGAAATAATGTATTAAGGAGCAGAGATGGGTTGTGTGTGTAAACCCATACATGTAGAGAAGGGAGGAAATACGTTTGGTCCGCCTGTCAAAACACTGGAAGTGAAAGGTAATAGTATCAAAGTGGAGGATGGACAGTGGTGGAATAGCAGATGTGTAGCAACAATGAGAGAATAAAAGTGCTTACGTTGAGAATGGCAGGAATTTTGGGATGCTGTAATTGAGAATGCTGGGAAATATCATAGTACTAATGTTTTGTAAGATGTAAAATCACCACTGTCTCAAGGATGTGAGGGAGTGAATGTGAAGTTCAAGGAGTCTGGTTCCTGGTCAAGCGTGAGACGCAGTGAGCGACTGAGGGCACTGTGTAATTTTGTCCTCTCATTGTTAAGATATGTTTTATAGTAATGTTGGTCCCTAATATAAAGTATAACACTGTTTTTAGTTATTTTAGGTACTATATTTATGTTTAGGTGTTTTGTTGTTTTTCTTCAGTTGTCTTAAGATGAGATCTGGTCATTAGTTTTTAGGTTTCGCCTGCCGAAGGCTGCGCTCTGTGCAGCTTTTCGGCGCAGGCGAAATCTATTGTTTACCATATGTGCCTCAGGAACGTCCCCTGGCTCCCATTGGCTAGCTCCATAAATGGAGGCTAGCCATTGGGAGCCGGATCTGTCCGTCAAGGCCGGACCAGATTCGGGGGCGTTCCCGTGATTTTTTCGCTCTCCACCCACTTCGGATCGTCATTGCGCCGGTGAGTGTGTGTTATTTTTTTTTTCCAGTCCGCCTGTTTTCTTCTTTTTACAAGTGTTTGTTGTTGGAGTTGGCTGCAAGATTCGAGTTCCCACGAGGCAATCAGGTAAGGAGCATTTTGTTTATAAATGTGTTTTCACTTTGTAAGTTTACGTATTTTGACGTTTTAGCTCTTAATGTTTTTTTTCGGTTTCCTTTGTAGGTTCGGCCGTGTCGGGTGAGCTGTTATGTACTTAGCCTCGTGAGCTCTGTTGCACCAGTAAGCTTTCGCTCCTAATGTGTCTTTTTTCTGTTTCCTTTCTAGGTTTGTCCGTGTCGGGTCAGCTGTTATGTACTTTGGCTCGTGAGCTCCGTTGCACCGGTAAGCTTTCGCTCCTAATGTGTCTTTTTTCTGTTTCCTTTCTAGGTTCGGCCTTATGTACTTTGGCTCGTGAGCTCCGTTGCACCGGTAAACTTTCGCTCCTAATGTGTCTTTTTCCTGTTTCCTTTCTAGGTTCGTCCGTGTCGGGTGAGCTGTTATGTACTTTGGCTCGTGAGCTCCGTTGCACCGGTAAGCTTTCGCTCCTAATATGTCTTTTTTCTGTTTCCTTTCTAGGTTCGGCCTTATGTACTTTGGCTCGTGAGCTCCGTTGCACCGGTAAGCTTTCGCTCCTAATGTGTCTTTTTCCTGTTTCCTTTCTAGGTTCGGCCTTATGTACTTCGGCTCGTGAGCTCCGTTGCACCGGTAAGCTTTCGCTCCTAATGTGTCTTTTTTCTGTTTTGTTTGTAGGTTCGGCCTTATGTACTTAGCCTCGTGAGCTCCTTTGCACCGGTAAGCTTTCGCTCCTAATGTGTCTTTTTTCTGTTTCGTTTGTAGGTTCGTCCGTGTCGGGTGAGCTGTTATGTACTTTGGCTCGTGAGCTCCGTTGCACCGGTAAGCTTTCGCTCCTAATGTGCCTTTTTTCTTTTTCCTTTCTAGGTTCGGCCTTATGTACTTTGGCTCGGGAGCTCTGTTGCACCGGTAAGCTTTCGCTCCTAATGTGTCTTTTTTCTGTTTCGTTTGTAGGTTCGGCCTTATGTACTTAGCCTCGTGAGCTCCTTTGCACCGGTAAGCTTTCGCTCCTAATGTGTCTTTCTTCTGTTTCGTTTGTAGGTTCGTCCGTGTCGGGTGAGCTGTTATGTACTTTGGCTCGTGAGCTCCGTTGCATCGGTAAGCTTTCGCTCCTAATGTGTCTTTTTTCTTTATCCTTTCTAGGTTCGGCCTTATGTACTTTGGCTCGTGAGCTCCGTTGCACCGGTAAGCTTTCGCTCCTAATGTGTATTTTTTCTGTTTCCTTTCTAGGTTCGGCCTTATGTACTTTGGCTCGTGAGCTCCGTTGCACCGGTAAGCTTTCGCTCCTAATGTGTCTTTTTTCTGTTTCGTTTGTAGGTTCGGCCTTATGTAGTTTGGCTCGTGAGCTCCGTTGCACCGGTAAGCTTTCGCTCCTAATGTGTCTTTTTTCTTTTTCCTTTCTAGGTTCGGCCTTATGTACTTTGGCTCGTGAGCTCCGTTGCACCGGTAAGCTTTCGCTCCTAATGTGTCTTTTTTCTGTTTCCTTTGTAGGTTCGGCCTTATGTACTTTGGCTCGTGAGCTCCGTTGCACCGGTAAGCTTTCGCTCCTAATGTGTCTTTTTTCTGTTTCGTTTGTAGGTTCGGCCTTATGTACTTAGCCTCGTGAGCTCCGTTGCATCGGTAAGCTTTTGCTCCTAATGTGTCTTTTTTCTGTTTCGTTCGTAGGTTCGTCCGTGTCGGGTGAGCTGTTATGTACTTTGGCTCGTGAGCTCCGTTGCACCGGTAAGCTTTCGCTCCTAATGTGTCTTTTTTCTGTTTCCTTTCTAGGTTCGGCCTTATGTACTTTGGCTCGTGAGCTCCGTTGCACCGGTAAGCTTTCGCTCCTAATGTGTCTTTTTTCTGTTTCCTTTCTAGGTTCGGCCTTATGTACTTTGGCTCGTGAGCTCCGTTGCACCGGTAAGCTTTCGCTCCTAATGTGTCTTTTTTCTGTTTCGTTTGTAGGTTCGGCCTTATGTACTTAGCCTCGTGAGCTCCGTTGCACCGGTAAGCTTTCGCTCCTAATGTGTCTTTTTTATGTTTCCTTTCTAGGTTCGTCCGTGTTGGGTGAGCTGTTATGTGCGGTGTCGGGTGTTGTTGGAGTTGGCTGCAAGATTCGAGTTCCCACGAGGCAATCAGGTAAGGAGCATTTTGTTTATAAATGTGTTTTCACTTTGTAAGTTTACGTATTTTGACGTTTTAGCTCTTAATGTAATTTTTCGGTTTCCTTTGTAGGTTCGTCCCTGTCGGGTGAGCTGTTCTCTACTTAGCCTCGTGTGCTCCGTTGCACCGGTAAGCTTTCGCTCCTAATGTGTCTTTTTTCTGTTGCTCTGTTTAGGATTTAAATAGCTTTGTGTTAATATTTTATATTTTTGTGTGGGGGGGGGGGGAGATTTGTTTGGGTCGATATTTTAAAATGCTATTTTTCATGAAAGTGCTATTGATGATGTTACGTCCTGGGTGGGGCACGCTTCTCCACTCCGTTGCACCGGTAAGCTTTCGCTCCTAATGTGTCTTTTTTCTGTTGCTCTGTTTAGGATTTAAATAGCTTTGTGTTAATATTTTATATTTTTGTGTAGGGGGGGGAGGAGATTTGTTTGGGTCGATATTTTAAAATGCTTTTTTTCACGAAAGTGCTATTGATGATGTTACGTCCTGGGTGGGGCACGCTTCTCCGCTCCGTTGCACCGGTCAGCTTTCGCTCCTAATGTGTCTTTTCTGTTGCTCTGTTTAGGATTTAAATAGCTTTGTGTTAATATTTTAGCTCCTAATGTGTCTTTTTTCTGTTGCTCTGTTTAGGATTTAACTAGCTTTGTGTTAATATTTTATATTTTTGTGTAGGGGGGGAGGAGATTTGTTTGGGTCGATATTTTAAAATGCTTTTTTCACGAAAGTGCTATTGATGATGTTACGTCCTGGGTGGGGCATGCTTCTCTGCTCCGTTGCACCGGTAAGCTTTCGCTCCTAATGTGTCTTTTTTCTGTTTCCTTTCTAGGTTCGGCCTTATGTACTTTGGCTCGTGAGCTCCGTTGCACCGGTAAGCTTTCGCTCCTAATGTGTCTTTTTTCTGTTGCTCTGTTTAGGATTTAAATAGCTTTGTGTTAATATTTTATATTTTTGTGTAGGGGGGGAGGAGATTTGTTTGGGTCGATATTTTAATATGCTCTTTTCACGAAAGTGCTATTGATGATGTTACGTCCTGGGTGGGGCACGCTTCTCTGCTCCGTTGCACCGGTAAGCTTTCGCTTCTAATGTGTCTTTTTTCTGTTTCCTTTCTAGGTTCGTCCGTGTCGGGTGAGCTGTTGTTTACTTTGGCTCGTCAGCTCCGTTGCACCGGTAAGCTTTCGCTCCTAATGTGTCTTTTTTCTGTTTCCTTTCTAGGTTCGGCCTTATGTACTTTGGCTCGTGAGCTCCGTTGCACCGGTAAGCTTTCGCTCCTAATGTGTCTTTTTTCTGTTGCTCTGTTTAGGATTTAAATAGCTTTGTGTTAATATTTTATATTTTTGTGTAGGGGGGGGAGATTTGTTTGGGTCGATATTTTAAAATGCTTTTTTTCACGAAAGTGCTATTGATGATGTTACGTCCTGGGTGGGGCACGCTTCTCCGCTCCGTTGCACCGGTAAGCTTTCGCTCCTAATGTGTCTTTTTTCTGTTGCTCTGTTTAGGATTTAAATAGCTTTGTGTTAATATTTTATATTTTTGTGTAGGGGGGGAGGAGATTTGTTTGGGTCGATATTTTAAAATGCTTTTTTTCACGAAAGTGCTATTGATGATGTTACGTCCTGGGTGGGGCACGCTTCTCCGCTCCGTTGCACCGGTCAGCTTTCGCTCCTAATGTGTCTTTTCTGTTGCTCTGTTTAGGATTTAAATAGCTTTGTGTTAATATTTTAGCTCCTAATGTGTCTTTTTTCTGTTGCTCTGTTTAGGATTTAACTAGCTTTGTGTTAATATTTTATATTTTTGTGTAGGGGGGGAGGAGATTTGTTTGGGTCGATATTTTAAAATGCTTTTTTCACGAAAGTGCTATTGATGATGTTACGTCCTGGGTGGGGCACGCTTCTCTGCTCCGTTGCACCGGTAAGCTTTCGCTCCTAATGTGTCTTTTTTCTGTTTCCTTTCTAGGTTCGGCCTTATGTACTTTGGCTCGTGAGCTCCGTTGCACCGGTAAGCTTTCGCTCCTAATGTGTCTTTTTTCTGTTGCTCTGTTTAGGATTTAAATAGCTTTGTGTTAATATTTTATATTTTTGTGTAGGGGGGGGGGGAGATTTGTTTGGGTCGATATTTTAAAATGCTTTTTTTCATGAAAGTGCTATTGATGATGTTACGTCCTGGGTGGGGCACGCTTCTACGCTCCGTTGCACCGGTAAGCTTTCGCTCCTAATGTGTCTTTTTTCTGTTGCTCTGTTTAGGATTTAAATAGCTTTGTGTTAATATTTTATATTTTTGTGTAGGGGGGGAGGAGATTTGTTTGGGTCGATATTTTAAAATGCTTTTTTTCACGAAAGTGCTATTGATGATGTTACGTCCTGGGTGGGGCACGCTTCTCTGCTCCGTTGCACTGGTAAGCTTTCGCTTCTAATGTATCTGTTTTCTGTTTCCTTTCTAGGTTCGTCCGTGTCGGGTGAGCTGTTATGTACTTTGGCTCCTGAGCTCCGTTGCACCGGTAAGCTTTCGCTCCTAATGTGTCTTTTTTCTGTTGCTCTGTTTAGGATTTAAATAGCTTTGTGTTAATATTTTATATTTTTGTGTAGGGGGGGAGGAGATTTGTTTGGGTCGATATTTTAATATGCTTTTTTCACGAAAGTGCTATTGATGATGTTACGTCCTGGGTGGGGCACGCTTCTCTGCTCCGTTGCACCGGTAAGCTTTCGCTTCTAATGTGTCTTTTTTCTGTTTCCTTTCTAGGTTCGTCCGTGTCGGGTGAGCTGTTATGTACTTTGGCTCGTGAGCTCCGTTGCACCGGTAAGCTTTCGCTCCCAATGTGTCTTTTTTCTGTTTCCTTTCTAGGTTCGGCCTTATGTACTTTGGCTCGTGAGCTCCGTTGCACCGGTAAGCTTTCGCTCCTAATGTGTCTTTTTTCTGTTTCGTTTGTATGTTCGGCCTTATGTACTTAGCCTCGGGAGCTCCGTTGCACCGGTAAGCATTCGCTCCTAATGTGTCTTTTTTATGTTTCCTTTCTAGGTTCGTCCGTGTTGGGTGAGCTGTTATGTGCGGTGTCGGGTGTTGTTGGAGTTGGCTGCAAGATTCGAGTTCCCGCGAGGCAATCAGGTAAGGAGCATTTTGTTTATAAATGTGTTTTCACTTTGTAAGTTTACGTATTTTGACATTTTAGCTCTTAATGTATTTTTTCTGTTTCCTTTGTAGGTTCGTCCCTATCGGGTGAGCTGTTCTCTACTTAGCCTCGTGTGCTCAGTTGCACCGGTAAGCTTTCGCTCCTAATGTGTCTTTTTTCTGTTGCTCTGTTTAGGATTTAAATAGCTTTGTGTTAATATTTTATATTTTTGTGTAGGGGGGGGGAGATTTGTTTGGGTCGATATTTTAAAATGCTTTTTTTCACGAAAGTGCTATTGATGATGTTACGTCCTGGGTGGGGCACGCTTCTCCGCTCCGTTGCACCTGTAAGCTTTCGCTCCTAATGTGTCTTTTTTCTGTTGCTCTGTTTAGGATTTAAATAGCTTTGTGTTAATATTTTATATTTTTGTGTGGGGGGGGAGGAGATTTGTTTGGGTCGATATTTTAAAATGTTTTTTTTCACGAAAGTGCTATTGATGATGTTACGTCCTGGGTGGGGCACGCTTCTCCGGTAAGCTAATTTCAAACGGCAGTTGACGATGTATCCTGCTTATCCAGGTAAGTGCGACTCTTAGTTGTTCGGCAGGTAATCCATTTTGTCTTTTTGGGGTGTTTCCAAAATCCTTGCTTTAGCCCGTTTGTACGTAAAATTTCTTACTTTTCGCTTCTAATCTTATGTTTGTTTGCTCGTGTTGTGCGCTTTGGCAGAGGTGCAAGGACCGGCAGGTAAGCCATTTTGTTTTTGGGTTGGACGCTTTGCCGGTGGTGCCAGGAATTGCATTGTCTTTTTTCGGTGTTTCGGAAACGCTTGCTTTAGGCCTTTTCAAAGTAAAGTATTTGCTCCTTTTTGCTCTTAATGTCTCTTTTTTGTTTTTTTCTAGGTTGGCCTGTCGCTTGTGAGCTCCGTTGACTCGCTTTGCACGTTGTGTTTTCACTTTGTATGTTTATCTATTTGTAGGTTTGCCCGTTTCATGTGACCTACTGTTTCTTTTTGGCGCTTTGACCGTGGTGCAAGTGTCCTCAGGTAAGGCATTTTTTATTCTTTTTTTTGGTTTATAAACTGTAGGAATGAAGATGCACCTCTTTTCAGGCTTGTGTTCATCGTGTCTCATGGTAACAATGGATGCTGTGTAAAGTCGGGTAAACGATTTTGGGAGTTTTCATACTTTAGTGTACTTTTATGTTTACTTTATACACATCGCGCATGTTGTGTACTTTCTGTGTAGCAAAAACGTTACTTTTTGTAAACTCGTGTTTTTTGGGTTAATTTCTACAATTCCACTCAGCAGCACGTTCTTTTTTTCTTTTTTTGCAGACCGCAAGGGACATGTCTCCAACTTGTCGGATACCATGCTTTGTTATTCAAGATAGGCTGATGTCGCACATCGCTGCTAACGATTCGAACAAGCCACAACATCCACAATCCTTTCATTCTTACAGGCAGCCTCCTATTTGCAATTTACATATGGCGAGACAGCGACATCACACCTACATGCTGTTCTTTGGTACAAAGAGTTGACCGCTTTTGTAATTTAATTAAGTAACTGTTATTTTTTCTTTTTTCAGTATTTAAAGAAGGAAGGCAACAGGCGGAATCATTTCTTGGAGCGAGCCTAGCAGGTATACTTCGAGCCAGCGGACTAAAGCTTTTCTGGGAAAACAGTAAGTAACTTGGTCTATAGCTTTAAAAAAACACCTCTTGCAATAGTGTGTTTGTATTTTTCTCGGGTTTTGTTTTATCCTTGTATTTGCTCATGTTTAATTTCGATACCATTGTGTTAATATGTTGTTTCATACCGTTGACTTTACTAAGAATTATTTATTTTTAGGAAATTTACTTACGAGCACAAAGTTCTATGCATTTATGTCCACTTTAGTTTTACCGTCTGCTTGCACGTTTATTTTACAGACCATTGTGTTAATATATTATTTCGTAGCGCAGACTTCACTGAGAAATACTTATTTTTAGCAGTGCTACTTACGTGCACAAAGTTACTAGGCATTTATGTCTATTTTTGATTTACCTTCGCTTTGCTTATGTTTAATTTACAGATCATTGTGTTAAAATGTGGTTTTCTTATCGTATACTTCACTAAGAAGTTTTTTACTTTTAGCAGCGCTCCTAACGTGCACAAAGTGATGTCGCATTTGTTTTACTTTTGTTAGCTAATGTTTCATTTACAGGCCATTGTGTTAATATGTTGTTTCTTAGCGTAGACTTGACTCAGAATTATTTTCTTTTTACCAGCGCTACTTACGTGTAGTTATATAGTGAAAATTGATTGCATGTAAGCTTTAGAGAGTCTTCAACATTCCACGCATGTCACCACTAAATTAGATACATTGCGCGCAAAATGTAGTTACAGTCATTCATTTTAACATTGTGTGTTTTACCTTCACGATTTACATGCATGTGCACTTTTCGATATCTTTACGCACACATACTAACTAACGTGAAGCATGGACTTAGCGCAGTGCCATCTTGTAAAATCTAACAGTAGCACAGGAATGTGGCTCCCGCACACTTTCACGACCTCATAGTAGAGTCAGAGTCAGAGTCAAAGGTACTTTAATCGATTAATTAAAATCATAAAAGTATACTACAGACACAAAGAATAAAAATAAGATAAACATAGAGTTATAAGACAATACTAATCAATAAAAAACAAACTATATATATATTTTTTTAAAAACATTAAAAACCAATTAAGAACATTTTTGCAAGGAAAAAGCAGGTTCGATTATTACTTTATATTTTTCATTTGTGTTTTTTGTTTTTATGAACAATAAATCATATACCTTAGTTAATCCATCATTTTTAGATTCTATAGATAATTTCATTGTCATTGTCATTCCCCAGGTATTTTAATTTTTCAGCCAAAAAAATGTACAACACATAAGGGGGATGGTTGATATATACCTAGCTATTTACAGAGTACATTCAGTAATTGAAATATTCAATAATCTAAGCCGTTTGGCTCTCATTGCAGCTACCAGGAAGTTGGCTACCCCAAACACTACAATAGGGTTCTCCATAAGTTGTAAAAACAACAGGGCAGGTTTCACTTGCATGAATCCCCTGTTCCTCAAAAGTGGTAGAATGTATTTTTCTCTCCCCTCCGCAAAAAAAGGACAGAAAAATACAAAATGAATCAGGTCTTGGTCTGTAAAAGCATCACATTTGCACGGGGCGTGATCCCTTGGCTTATTCCATTTCGGGTATTCACCCAGAAGGAGATGCATCTGGTTAAAGTGGAATTTCGTGAGGAGCCACCGGTGATATGGCCTGTTTACTACCATCAAGTAGGGTTGAATGGACATAGTTGAAAGTAAAATGTAGTGAGCCTTTACAGTGTTTTTCTCAATTTCCTGGGCTTCACGTTGCATGTTTCTGTATTTTAAAAACTGAGCTTTAATCCATATAACATCCTCTTTACATAGCTTTTCCGGGTCACTATACAGTTCAGTACGGCCTAGTTGAGTAGCAACAGATTTAATATAATTCAGCCATTTTATGTCTTTAACTCTGTCTCTCCCCATACAGTCCCTTATGATTTGGTGGTTTAAAGTCAGGCTGGGGTTCAGCCATAGTTTCACCCAAAGAAGTAATGGTGCCAGATTAAGGGTGTCCTCGATATATCCTTGCCCTAATTCCGACAAAACGGAAAAAGTGGGTGTAGACTGTGGAAGGCCCAATAAAGAGCGCATGGACCTATTCTCTTCTTTCTGTATCGGGACTAGGTCCTTATATCCCCAAATCCCCGCCCCGTATCTAGCCAGGGCCAGGGTTTTGGCTCTAAACAGGGTGAGTATGGCTTCAGTAGGTTTCCCCCCCAATCTCTTTGCAAAGGCCAATATGGCTGCAAATGACCTTCGTATAGCCAGTGCCTTATTTACAATCTGTGGGGTCCAGGTGCCCAGGTCGTCAAAAATAACACCAAGGTATGTGAATGTTTTAACTTTGGTCAATATCACTCCGTTACATCGCAGGGTTTTTGTAGTTTTCTTGCCTTTCCCTATAGACATAACGTGCGACTTTTCCATATTAACAACCAAATCTAATTTTAACATAAAAGCCCCAAAAGAATCAAGAAGCGACTGTATGCCATTAGGGGTTCTGGCGATGAGGACCGTATCATTGGCATACATCAATACAGGCAGAGGTGACCCACCCATGTTGGGTATATCTGGGGTAGCTGTTACTAAAACTGAATACAGAGAGTTGATATATAAAGAAAATAACATGGGGGCCAAAATGCACCCCTGTCTAACCCCTCTTGCTGATCTAAAACCAGCGGTGCATTTACCATCCATTGTCATACGTACTGATGCAGTTAAGTCACTATGCAGGTAGGCTAAAAAATTTACCAGTGCAGGGTCCAAACCCAATTCCAAGAGTATCGTCCACAGCTTCGATCTATTTACTAGGTCGAATGCTGTGGACAAGTCCATAAAAGCCAGGTGGACCGACCCCCTAGCAGCGACAGTATATTTGCAAATGGTCATGTGCAAATTAAGACACTGTTCCTCT
This sequence comes from Lissotriton helveticus, assembly GCF_964261635.1. NCBI lineage: Eukaryota > Metazoa > Chordata > Amphibia > Caudata > Salamandridae > Lissotriton > Lissotriton helveticus. The sequence continues at coordinate 1,034,914,809 of NC_136067.1, read as the reverse complement.
GTGCCCCTCCCCGTTCTAAATCCGTATTGGGTGTTGCATAAAATTTCATTTTCCTTTTCCCATATGTTAATTTTATTTAAAATGACCTGACCAAGAATCTTAAATGACGAATCAAGTAACGATATCGGTCTATAACACCTAGGGTCACCCCTTTGCCCCTTCTTAAAAATCGGGATGATGACCGATTGTGACCAAGAAATCGGTGTGTCAGACATGTTCATACATGCTAAATTAAAAACATTTGCTAATACTATAGACCAAATATAGGGATGTGCTTTATACATGTCGGCGGGAACCCCATCCGGGCCAGGGGCTTTCCCGCCAGCAGTATTTTCAATGGCGTTAAGTACTTCTTTGACCGTTACCCTTAATGGGGTGTCTATGGTTAAGGAATCTATAGGGGTAAAAGGAATAGTGGTGAGCTTACTTCCGTAAATGGCTTCAAAATGGTCTAGCCATTGTTTCTCGGTGATATTCACCTCTAGTGGTTCATTCTCTTTACCATTAAACAAAGGAGAGTTCACTATAGACCAAAAGTTGGCACTGTCCTTTAGTGTTAGATTGTCATATAGTGCTTCCCAGGCTTTATCTTTTATATCTCTTTTACGAGCCTCGGTCGTACTTTTATATTCTTTCCTTAACTGGGACACTTCTGATGGGTTACGACCTCATAGTAACTATTAGTTCCATGTGATAGAATACAAAATTAGACGCTGCTCACAAGTAAACTCTGTGCGCTACTTATGTGCACAGTGGTATGCATATATCTCGACTTTTAGTTTACCTTCTCTTTGCTCACGTTTTCTTTACAGGACATTGTCTTAATATGTTTCTGAGCGCAAACTTCGGTGTCAACTATTTGTTTTTTAGCAACGCTACTTACGTCCACAGAGTTTTATGCATTTCTCTCGAGTTTTGGTTTACGTTCTCTTTGCTCATGTTTAATTTACAGACCATTGTGTTAATATGTGTTTTTTTAGCGTAGACTTCACTGAAGATTATTTATTTATAGCAGCGCTACTTGCGTGCAGAGTTCTATGCTGAAATTTATTGGATTGGATCAGGATTCAAGCAAGCTGGGCCGACGAGGCTGAAATGCCAGAAACTGGTCCCCGGTAGCTTGTCTCCTTTCTGGTGAAGAATTGGCTTGGTAGTTTGGTCTGCCCTGTTCCCATGATGCACTGGGCCAGGGACAGACTAATTTGCATATAGCCAGGTTCTGAGCTGGCATGGGGCAGTGAGCTAAATAACGGTGATGGATCAAGCCCTGATCTTTGGACTGGGTAAGAGTGGTCTGCTTAATTCAGACACTCTGTTCATCACCACCCCCTTTTCTGAATCGTTTTTGGCCACTATAGGTGTGGCAGGGTATACTCAGACATGAGTCCCTTGCTCACTGCTCCATCAGGATTCAAGCAAGCTGGGCCGACGAGGCTGAAATGCCAGACACCGGTCCCCGGTAGCTTGTCTCCTTTCTGGTGAAGAATTGGCTTGGTAGTTTGGTCTGCCCTGTTCCCATGATGCACTGGGCCAGGGACAGACTAATTTGCATATAGCCAGGTTCTGAGCTGGGATGGGGCAGTGAGCTAAATAACGGTGATGGATCAAGCCCTGATCTTTGGACTGGGTAAGAGTGGTCTGCTTAATTCAGACACTCTGTTCATCACCACCCCCTTTTCTGAATTGTTATCTTTTCCTAACACTATCATTTATTTACACAGGACCAAAAAACCTCAAACCATTTGTTACAACTGCACCATCACCTACTGCACCATCACCTACAGCACCATCACCTACACATCTTAAAACTGCGTTCAGTGAATACGGTACGTTTATAATAACAAATGCTTGTCTACTTTTCTATATGCATTCTTCTTTGTATTACTTGCTGTCTTAACTATGCATTCTTTACTGCATAGTTACACACAAACTTTCACTTGTGTTGCTAACTTAAAGTATTCTTTGTGAGTAAGCTATGCACTAGTGGTCGGATTCAAAAGGAGAGATGACAAGCCTAAAGGTAAAGGAAAACATGTAACAAAGACTTTGTTCACAGGTCCCTGCAGCAGATGCCTTCATGTACTAAGCCACCAGACGCAACATACATACATCTCTCTTTCTTTTGCCCTTCCTCTACATCTGTCACATGCTTGCCTTCACTCTCCAGCTACCTCCAGATTTTCTCTTCACTCTCTATCCTGCACTCTTTATCTTTCCTAATAACACTTTTGCTCCTGCCCTCCTTCCTGCTCTCCTTTTTTCCTATCCTTTCTGCCTTTCTCACACTCTCCTACCTTCCCTCATGCCCTCACACTCCTACCTGCCCTCCCTCTCTCTTCTGCCTCTTTTCCTTCCTGTCCTCCCTCTCTATTCTGCACTCGCTTCCTTTTGACCATTATTCTTCTTACTCTTGGCCTCTTTTATGCCCTCCCTTTCCTTTCTGCCCTCTCTTGCTCTCCCACTCTTTTCTGCCCTCCCACTCCTTCTTGCACTTTCTCATTACTACCCTACCTCTGTATCCTGCCCTCTCCTCTTTGCATATGCCCTCTTGACATGCGCCATCACTGCACACAGCCTCTCTACACACGGCCTCTCTGCATATGCCTCTCTCCATGTGATCTCTCTGCACAGGTCCATGTGTAGAGAGGGCAAGTGAAGAGAAGGCATGAGTAAAGAGGACGTGTGCGGAGAGGGTGTTTTCCAAAGAGGGCAAGTACAGAGAGATCAAGTGCAAATAGTGCATGTTTAAGAGGGCATGTGTAGAGGCTATAAGTTGACCAGTGCTTATGATGAGAAAGTGAGTGCAGGTGAGAACAAATCTGAAAACTCCAATGGTGTTGCTTACGTGAAGCACTGTCAACTTTTTCACAACTTTTTTTTCCCTTTTTTCTGTCTACATTACTACACTAATACCTGCCATCTCTCTCCCTTCTACCCTCTCTCTTGCCCTACATCCTTCCTTCTCACTCCCTCCCTTTCCCTCTTTCCATTCTCTTTCACTATATTATCCTCAATCTCTTTTCTCTCTCCTTTGTTTAAATCTCTCTTCCTTTCGTCCTCCCTCTACATCTCACACTCCTGCCTTTCACTCTCCATCTACATCCCCATTTTCTCCTTACTCACTATCCTGCACTCCTTATCTTTTCTTTTCACACTCTCTCGCTCCTGCTCTCCATCCTGCTCTATTCTTCTTTCCTAGCCTCCCTATCCCCTCTGCTTTCTCTCACTCTATTACCTCTGCCCTCCTTCTTGCTCTCTCTCTCTTCTGCCTTCTTAGTCTCTACTGCCCTCTCTTTCCACCTCTCTTCTGCTCTCTTTCACTTTCTTGTCCTCCATCTCTCTCCTCTACTTCTCCTTCCCGCCCTCCCTCTTACATGCTGCCATCTCCTTTCTGCCTTTCTCACACTCTCCTACCTTCCCTCATGCCCTCACACTCCTTCCTGCCCTCCCTCTCTCTTCTGCCTCTGTTCCTTCCTGTCCTTCCTCTCTATTCTGCACTCGCTACCTTTTGACCATTCTTCTTCTTACTCCTGGCCTCTTTCATGCCCTCCCTTTCCTTTCTGCCCTCTTTCTTGCTCTCCCACTCTTTTCTGCCCTCCCACTCCTTCTTGCACTTTCTCATTACTACCCTACCTCTGTATCCTGCCCTCTCCTATTTGCATATGCCTTCTTGACATGCGCCATCACTGCACACAGCCTCTCTACACATGGCCTCTCTGCATATGCCTCTCTCCATATGATCTCTCTGGACAGGTCCATGTGTAGAGAGGGCAAGTGAAGAGAAGGCATGAGTAAAGAGGGCGTGTGCAGAGAGGGTGTTTTCCAGAGAGGGCAAGTACAGAAAGATCAAGTGCAAATAGTGCATGTTTAAGAGGGCATGTGTAGAGGCTATAAGTTGACAAGTGCTTATGATGAGAAAGTGAGTGCAGGTGAGAACAAATCTGCAAACTCCAATGGTGTTGCTTACGTGAAGCACTGTCAACTTTTTCACAACTTTTTTTCCCCTTTTTTCTGTCTACATTACTACAGTAATACCTGCCCTCTCTCTCCCTTCTACCCTCTCTCTTGCCCTACATCCTTCCTTCTCACGCCCTCCCTTTCCCTCTCTCCCACTCTGTCTCCCTTTCCACCTCTCTTCTGCTCTCTTTCATCTTATTGTCCTCGATCTCTCTTTTTTCTCTCCTTTGTTTCAATCTCTCTTACTTTTGCCCTCCCTCTACATCTCTCACACTCCTGCCTTTCACTCTCCATCTACATCCCCATTTTCTCCTCACTCTCTATCCTGCACTCCATATCTTTTCTTTCCACACTCTCTCGCTCCTGCCTTCCTTCCTGCTCTATTCTTTCCTGGCCTCTCTATCCCTTTTGCTTTCTCTCACTCTATTACCTCTGCCCTTCTCTCTTCTGCGTCTCTACTGCCATCCCTTTCCACCTCTCTTCTGCTCTCTTTCACCTTCTTGTCCTCCATATCTCTCTCTCTCTCTCCTCCTCTAGCCCTCCTTGTCCTTCCCGCCCTCCCTCTCTTACCTGCCGCCCTCTCCTTTCTGCCTTTCTCACACTCTCCTACCTTCCCTCATGCCCTCACACTTCTTCATGCCCTCCCTCTCTCTTCTGCCTCTATTCCTTCCTTCCTGCCCTCCCTCTCTATCCTGCAATCACTTCCTTTTGACCTTTCTTCTTTCTTACTCCTGCCCTCTTTCATGCTCTCCCTTTTCTTTCTGCCCTCTCTTGTTCTCCCACTCTTTTCTGCCCTCCCACTCCTTCTTGCACTTTCTCATTCCTACCCTACCTCTGTATCCTGTCCTCTCCTCTTTGCATATGCCCTCTCGACATGCGCCATCACTGCAAACAGCCTCTCTACACATGGCCTCTCTGCACATGCCTCTCTCCATATGATCTCTCTGCACAGGTCCTTGTGTAGAAAGGGCAAGTGAAGAGAAGGCATGAGTAAAGAGGGCGTGTGCAGAGAGGGTGTTTTCCGGAGAGGGCAAGTACAGAGAGATCAAGTGCAAATAGTGCATGTTTAAGAGGGCATGTGTAGAGGCTATAAGTTGACCAGTGCTTATGATGAGAAAGTGAGTGCAGGTGAGAACAAATCTGCAAACTCCAATGGTGTTCCTTATGTGATGAGAACAAATCTGCAAACTCCAATGGTGTTGCTTACGTGAGGCACTGTCAACTTTTCCACAACTTTTTTTTCTTTTTTTTTTGTCTACATTACTACACTAATACCTGCCCCCTCTCTCCCTTCTACCCTCTCTTTCTTGCCCTACATCCTTCCTTCTCACTCCCTCCCTTTCCCTCTCTCTCCCTTTCCACCTCTCTTCTGCTCTCTTTCACTTTATTGCCCTCAATCTCTTTTTTCTCTCTCCTTTGTTTAAATCTCTCTTCCTTTCGCCCTCCCTCTACATCTCTCACACTCCTGCCTTTCACTCTCCATCTACATCCCCATTTTCTCCTCACTCTCTATCCTGTACTCCTTATCTTTTCTTTCCACACTCTCGCTTCTGCCCTCCTTCCTGCTCTATTCTTTTTTTCCTGGCCTCCCTATCTCTTCTGCCTAATCTCACTCTATTACCTCTGCCCTTCTCTCTTCTGTTATCCCTCTCTCTTCTGCCTTCTTAGTCTCTACTGCCCTCCCTTTCCACCTCTCTTCTGCTGTCTTTCACCTTCTTGTCCTCCATCTCTCTCTCTCCTCCTCTAGCCCTCCTTCTCCTTCCCGCCCTCCCTCTCTTACATGCCGCCCTCTCCTTTCTGCCTTTCTCACACTCTCCTACCTTCCCTCATGCCCTCACACTTCTTCATGCCCTCCCTCTTTCTTCTGCCTCTATTCCTTCCTTCCTGCCCTCCCTCTCTATCCTGCACTTACTTCCTTTTGACCTTTCTTCTTTCTCCTGCCCTCTTTCATGCTCTCCCTTTTCTTTCTGCCCTCTCTTGTTCTCCCACTCTTTTCTGCCCTCCCACTCCTTCTTGCACTTTCTCTTACTACCCTACCTCTGTATCCTGCCCTCTCCTCTTTGCATATGCCCTCTCGACATGCGCCATTACTGCACACAGCCTCTCTACACATGGCCTCTCTGCATATGCCTCTCTCCATATGATCTCTCTGCACAGGTCCATGTGTAGAGAGGGCAAGTGAAGAGAAGGCATGAGTAAAGAGGACGTGTGCAGAGAGGGTGTTTTCCAGAGAGGGCAAGTACAGAAAGATCAAGTGCAAATAGTGCCTGTTTAAGAGGGCATGTGTAGAGGCTATAAGTTGACCAGTGCTTATGATGAGAAAGTGAGTGCAGGTGAGAACAAATCTGAAAACTCCAATGGTGTTGCTTACGTGATGAGAACAAATCTGCAAACTCCAATGGTGTTGCTTACGTGAGGCACTGTCAACTTTTCCACAACTTTTTTTCCCTTTTTTCTGTCTACATTACTACACTAATACCTGCCCTCTCTCTCCCTTCTACCCTCTCTTTCTTGCCCTACATTCTTCCTTCTCACTCCCTTCCTTTCCCTCTCTCCCACTCTGTCTCCCTTTCCACCTCTCTTCTGCTCTCTTTCACCTTATTGTCCTCGATCTCTCTTTTTTCTCTCTCCTTTGTTTCAATCTCTTACTTTTGCCCTCCCTCTACATGTCTCACACTCCTGCCTTTCACTCCATCTGCATTCCCATTTTCTCCTTACTCACTATCCTGCACTCCTTATCTTTTCTTTCCACACTTTCTCGCTCCTGCCCTCCTTCCTGCTCTATTCTTCTTTCCTAGCCTCCCTATCCCTTCTGCTTTCTCTCACTCTTTTTACCTCTGCCCTCCTTCTTGCTCTTCTGCCATCCCTCTCTCTTCTGCCTTCTTAGTCTCTACTGCCCTCCCTTTCCACCTCTCTTCTGCTCTCTTTCACTTTCTTGTCCTCCATCTCTCTCCTCCTCTACTTCTCCTTCCCGCCCACCCTCTCTTACATGCTGCCATCTCCTTTCTGCCTTTCTCACACTCTCCTACCTTCCCTCATGCCCTCACACTCCTTCCTGCCTTCCCTCTCTCTTCTGCCTCTTTTCCTTTCTGTCCTCCCTCTCTATTCTGCACTCGCTTCCTTTTGACCATTCTTCTACTTACTCCTGGCCTCTTTCATGCTCTCCCTTTCCTTTCTGCCCTCTCTTGCTCTCCCACTCTTTTCTGCCCTCCCACTCCTTCTTGCACTTTCTCATTACTACCCTACCTCTGTATCCTGCCATCTCCTCTTTGCATATGCCCTCTCGACATGCGCCATCACTGCACACATCCTCTCTACACACGGCCTCTCTCCATATGATCTCTCTGCACAGGTCCATGTGTAGAGAGGGCAAGTGAAGAGAAGGCATGAGTAAAAAGGACGTGTGCAGAGAGGGTGTTTTCCAGAGAGGGCAAGTACAGAGAGATCAAGTGCAAATAGTGCATGTTTAAGAGGGCATGTGTAAAGGCTATAAGTTGACAAGTGCTTATGATGAGAAAGTGAGTGCAGGTGAGAACAAATCTGAAAACTCCAATGGTGTTGCTTACGTGATGAGAACAAATCTGCAAACTCCAATGGTGTTGCTTACATGAGGCACTGTCAACTTTTTCACAACTTTTTTTTCCTTTTTCATGTCTACATTACTATACTAATACCTGCCCCTCTCTCTCTTCTACCCTCTCTTTCTTGCCCTACATCCTTCATTCTCACTGCCTCCCTTTCCCTCTCTCCCACTCTCTCCCTTTTCACTTCTCTCCTGCTCTCTTTCACTTTGTCTTCAATCTCTCTTTTTTCTCTCTCCTTTGTTTCAATCTCTCTTCCTTTCGCCCTCCCTCTACATCTCTCACACTCCTGCCTTTCACTCTCCATCTACATCCCCATTTTCTCCTCACTCTCTATCCTGCACTCCTTATCTTTTCTTTTCACACCCTCTCGCTTCTGCCCTCCTTCCTGCTCTAAATAATGCTCCTTACCTGATCGCTTCGTGGGAACTCGGAGCGAAAGCTTACCGGTACAACGGAGCTCACGAGGCAAAGTACAGAACAGCTCACCCGACATGGCACATAACAGCTCACCCGACACAGACGAACCTAGAAAGGAAACAGAAAAAAGACACACTAGGAGCGAAAGCTTACCGGTGCAACGGAGCTCACGAGCCAAAGTACATAACAGCTCACACGACACGGCCGAACCTACAAAGGAAACCGAAAAAATACATTAAGAGCTAAAACGTCAAAATACGTAAACTTACAAAGTGAAAACACATTTATAAACATAATGCTCCTTACCTGATTGCCTCGTGGGAACTCTAATCTTGCAGCCAACTCCAACAACAAACACTTGTAAAAAGAAGAAAACAGGCCGACTCCAAAAAAAAAAATAACACAACCACCACTGTGATGAGGATCAGAAAAGGGTGGCGGGAAAGGAATTGCGGGAACACTCACAAATCTGGTCCGGCCATGACGGACAGATGTCTGTTCCAATGGCTCTGCGCAGGTCCATGTGTAAAGGGCAAGTGAAGAGAATGCATGAGTAAAGAGGGCGTGTGCAGAGATGGTATTTTGCAGAGAAAGCAAGTACAAAGAAATCAAGTGCAAATACTGCATGTGCAGGTCCGGCCATGACGGACAGATGTCTGTTCCAATGGGTCTGCACAGGTCCATGTGTAAAAGGGCAAGTGAAGCGAATGCATAAGTAAAGAGGGCGTGTGCAGAGATGTTGTTTTGCAGAGAAAGCAAGTACAAAGAGATCAAGTGCAAATACTGCATGTTTAAGAGGGCATGTGTAGAGGTTAGAAGTTGACAAGTGTTTATAATGAGAAAGTGAGTACAGGTGAAAAATCTGCAAACTGCAATTGTATTGCTTACGTGAGGCACTGTCAACTTTTCCACAACTTTTATTTCCTTTTTTCTGTCTACATTACTATACTAATACCTGCTCTCTCTCTCCCTTCTATCCTCTCTTTCTTGCCCTACATCCCTCCTTCTCACTCCCTCCCTTTCCCTCTCTTCCACTCTGTCTCCCTTTCCACCTCTCTTCTGCTCTCTTTCATCTTATTGTCCTCGATCTCTCTTTTTTCTCTCCTTTTTTTCAATCTCTCTTACTTTTGTCCTCCCTCTACATCTCTCACACTCCTGCCTTTCACTCTCCATCTACATCCCCATTTTTTCCTCACTCTCTATATCCTGCACTCCATATCTTTTCTTTCCACACTCTCTCGCTCCTGCCTTCCTTCCTTCCTGCTCTATTCTTTCCTGGCCCCTCTATCCCTTTTGCTTTCTCTCACTCTATTACATCTGCCCTTCTCTCTTCTGCCTTTTTAGTCTCTACTGCCATCCCTTTTCACCTCTCTTCTGCTCTCTTTCACCTTCTTGTCCTCCATCTCTCTCTCTCCTCCTCTAGCCCTCCTTGTCCTTCCCGCCCTCCCTCTCTTACATGCCGACCTCTCCTTTCTGCCTTTCTCACACTCTCCTACCTTCCCTCATGCCCTCACACTTCTTCATGCCCTCCCTCTCTCTTCTGCCTCTATTCCTTCCTTCCTGCCCTCCCTCTCTATCCTGCAATCACTTCCTTTTGACCTCTCTTCTTTCTTACTCCTGCCCTCTTTCATGATCTCCCTTTTCTTTCTGCCCTCTCTTGTTCTCTCCCACTCTTTTCTGCCCTCCCACTCCTCCTTGCACGTTCTCATTCCTACCCTACCTCTGTATCCTGTCCTCTCCTCTTTGCATATGCCCTCTCGACATGCGCCATCACTGCAAACAGCCTCTCTACACATGGCCTCTCTGCACATGCCTCTCTCCATATGATCTCTCTGCACAGGTCCTTGTGTAGAAAGGGCAAGTGAAGAGAAGGCATGAGTAAAGAGGGCGTGTGCAGAGAGGGTGTTTTCCGGAGAGGGCAAGTACAGAGAGATCAAGTGCAAATAGTGCATGTTTAAGAGGGCATGTGTAGAGGCTATAAGTTGACCAGTGCTTATGATGAGAAAGTGAGTGCAGGTGAGAACAAATCTGCAAACTCCAATGGTGTTCCTTATGTGATGAGAACAAATCTGCAAACTCCAATGGTGTTGCTTACGTGAGGCACTGTCAACCTTTCCACAACTTTTTTTTACTTTTTTTGTCTACATTACTACACTAATACCTGCCCCTCTCTCCCTTCTACCCTCTCTTTCTTGCCCTACATCCTTCCTTCTCACTCACTCCCTTTCCCTCTCTCTCTTTCCACCTCTCTTCTGCTCTCTTTCACTTTACTGTCCTCAATCTTTTTTCTCTCTCCTTTGTTTAAATCTCTCTTCCTTTCGCCCTCCCTCTACATCTCACACTCCTGCCTTTCACTCTCCATCTACATCCCCATTTTCTCCTCACTCTCTATCCTGCACTCCTTATCTTTTCTTTCCACACTCTTGCTTCTGCCCTCCTTCCTGCTCTATTCTTCTTTCCTTGCCTCCCTATCTCTTCTGCCTTCTCTCACTCTATTACCTCTGCCCTTCTCTCTTCTGTTATCCCTCTCTCTTCTGCCTTCTTAGGCTCTACTGCCCTCCCTTTCCACCTCTCTCTTCTGCTCTCTTTCACCTTCTTATCCTCCATCTCTCTCCTCCTCTAGCCCTCCTTCATCTTCCCGCCCTCCATCTCTTACCTGCCGCCCTCTCCTTTCTGCCTTTCTCACACTCTCCTACCTTCCCTCATGCCCTCACACTTCTTTATGCCCTCCCTCTCTCTTCTGCCTCTATTCCTTCCTTCCTGCCCTTCCTCTCTATCCTGCACTCACTTCCTTTTGACCTTTCTTCTTTCTTACTCCTGCCCTCTTTCATGCTCTCCCTTTTCTTTCTGCCCTCTCTTGTTCTCCCACTCTTTTCTGCCCTCCCACTCCTTCTTGCACTTTCTCATTCCTACCCTACCTCTGTATCCTGCCCTCTCCTCTTTGCATATGCCTTCTTGACATGCGCCATCACTGCAAACAGCCTCTCTACACATGGCCTCTCTGCACATACCTCTCTCCATATGATCTCTTTGCACAGGTCCATGTGTAGAAAGGGCAAGTGAAGAGAAGGCATGAGTAAAGAGGGCGTATGCAGAGAGGGTGTTTTCCGGAGAGGGCAAGTACAGAGAGATCAAGTGCAAATAGTGCATGTTTAAGAGGGCATGTGCAGAGGCTATAAGTTGACAAGTGCTTATGATGAAAAAGTGAATGCAGGTGAAAAACAAATCTGCAAACTCCAATGGTGTTGATTACGTGAGGCACTGTCAACTTTTTCACAACTTTTTTTTCCTTTTTTCTGTCTACATTACTACACTAATACATGCCTCCTCTCTCCCTTCTACCCTCTCTTTCTTGACCTACATCCCTCCTCCTCACTCCCTCCATCTCTCTCCCACTCTGTTCTGCTCTCTTACTTATGCCCTCCCTCTCCTTCTTGCCCCCTCTTTCTTCTGCACTCATCATCTACCCTCTCTCAACCTCTCTTGCTCTTCCTCTCTCTAATGCCTCTGTCTCCTGTCCTCCCCCCTCCTTCCTGACCATCTTCTCTTTGCCCTTCCCTTCTTTCCTCAATCTACATCCCTCCTCCCTCCCCCTTCCTTTCTGACTTCTTTCTCCTACTCCTACACACCCACCACCTCCATCCTGCTCTCACTCTCCCTCCTGTCCTCTCTCTCTCATTCTTTCCTTCTCCCTTCCTCCACCATCTCTCTTAAATTCCATCTCTATCACTTATTCTCTTACTCTCAATGTCCATGACTCTCCCTCTTGCCCTCTCTCACCTATCTTCACTCTCTATCTTGCCCTCTCTCACCTTCTTGCACTCTCTACACATGCACTCTTTACATACACACAATGTATCATACACACTTATCAACCTACAATATAATACAATATATGCTACATTATTCTTTAAAACGTACTCAAATACAGGTTTCATTACTACAAATGCATTAATTAAAATACTTTGCTAAATACTTTGAGATAGTAAGTTATTTAAGAACATACAGACACTTTTGTAAGAGCATAGATCAATTTTTTTTAAAACATTATGTGAACTCATCTATAAGGCTTCTTTTCAATCTTTACCAGGTTGCCAGTCATATATTGGAAATCAGACTTGAAACATTGTTTGTCAGAACATCATCAGTGAAAACATCACCAAGGTAGAAGTATCTACTTTTTTTATATATCCACCTGTAAGTACAGAAATAGTTAGAAAAACAATAGATGCCACAGATATCAACACTATATATATATATATATATATATATATATATATATATATATATATATATATATATATATATTCACTGAAAAAACCATAGGTTAGAGACCATATATAGTTAGCTGGACATTTTATTGACATAAAACCAATGAAATTCCATATATAGTTAGTTGCACTAACTATATATCGCGCACCCGCAATCCACTGCTGATGATGTCACATATTACATCATTCATGACATGGTCAGTGACATCACTGATGACATCACTGATGACATCTCAAAGGACATCACTGATGACATCACTGATGACATCTCAAATGACATCACTGATGACATCATCTAGTGTCTGTGTGTTTTTGTAAAGTTTAAATATGTTTTACATATTGAAGAATGAGTGGATGTATGGAAGACTGAGTGTGTGTGTGGCTGGCTGGGAGGTGTGTGACTCTGTGCATATCAATGTGTACTTGTATCAGTGATTGTATAAGAGAGTAAGTATGTGTTAGTATATGTGTGAAAAGTATGGTGTTCTGTGTTTAACTGTATAGATGAGGAAATCGAAGTGTGATTGATTCTTCACAGGAATGACTAGGTGTATGAGTGCATATGATAGTGTTGTAATAATGAGTGACTGTATGTATGAGTGATTGTATGGGTGAATGAGTGAATGTGTGTGTAGACGTAGGAATCAGTGAGTGCGTATGTAGTAACTGGTATTGGTGTGTCATGATGTCATCAGTGATGTCATTTGAGATGTCATTTGAGATGTCATCAGTGATGTCATCAGTGATGTCACTGACCATGTCATGAATGATGTAATATGTGACATCATCAGCAGTGGATTGCGGGTGCGCGATATATAGTTAGTGCAACTAACTATATATGGAATTTCATTGGTTTTATGTCAATAAAATGTCCAGCTAACTATATATGGTCTCTAACCTATGGTTTTTTCAGTGAATTTTCAAGGTTTTGTAAATGCAAATTCCTAACTATATATGGTCTATAACCTATGGTTTTTTCAGTGAATTTCATTGGTTTTTTAAAAGCTAATATCTATAGCTGTAAAATATATTCTTTATTATGTGACGTATCACGTAGCCACGTGAGACGCCTCATGACGCGTCGCATAACCGTGACGTATCGGCTCTGCAGCGCAAACAAAACCCGTAACGTAAGCGTGCCGGAGCACGCTTACAGATATATATATTTTTTTAACCTTAATTAGACAAAATCCACACGTGCACATATCTTGAGGCCTTGCAAAGGCACATCAAACAAACAGTCCCTACAATTTTGCCAAGTTTGCTGGAAATCTATTCCCTTAATTTTTTTTTTACTGTTTCTCTTGGTTTTCCCCTTGTTACGCTTACCGGGACGCTACCTTGTACGCGAACCGGACGCTCCAAAAACACAAGATGGCGGACTCCCGCTACGCTGCCGGTTAGCTGCCCGGTTCGCGTACAGGGAAGCGCCTCTACCGCGAAAAATCGCGGGGGACTTTAATATCCCCCTCATCAATCCTAGGGGGTCAGGAGGGGTTTACCTTGCCCCCTTTCCTTCATTTCCCCCTTCTTTTTTCACCACATCTTGTCTCAGGAACCTACCGAGAGACAAGATGGCGGCCGCTCCGGACTGTTTACAATGTTGACAGCTACGCTGCCGGTTAGCTGCCCGGTTAGCTGCCCGGTTAGCTGCCCGGTGAGCTGCCCGGTGAGCTGCCCGGTTCGCGTACCGGGACGCGCCTCTACGGCGTAAAATCGCCAAAAATTGTTTTATTATTTTTTGCCCCGCGGGGCACTTTAATATCCCCCTCATCAATCCTAGGGGGTCAGGAGCGGTCTACCTTGCCCCCTTTCCTTCATTTCCCCCTTCGTTTTTCACCACATCTTGTCTCTCGATCGTACCGAGAGACAAGATGGCGGCCGCTCCGGACTGTTTAGAATGTTGACAGACACCGGAGAGCCAATCAGCTTCGCTTCGCGAAGTTCCGTTACGCGTCAGGTACGCGAACCGGGGCGCTAACCGGAGCGCTGTCACAGATATATATATTTTTTTAAACGTTAATTTCTCAAAATCCACTGGAGCACATATATTGAGACATAGCAAAGGCACGTCGGGCAAACCATATCTACAATTTTGCCAAGTTTCATGTAAATCTATTCAGCCGTTCGAGCTAAAAGTGAGTCCAACCGCCCTATGGAAAAATGAATGGGAAAAACGCGTTTTGGGACCCCCCTTTTTTCTCGGCCCCCCCTTGACGAAACCCCCCCAAATTTTCAGGGGTTGCTCAGAAACAAAATGTCCCATAGAGAAAAAATCCTAACTATATATACCCACTGGCTATCGCCAGTAGGTAATATACATATATAAACATATATAATCTGCATATCTATATAAATATAAATGCATGCATACATATACATATATGCATACATATGCATGTTATTTACATGAAAGTTTTAAAAACACTAATAAAAGCAAAGCTAAAAAGCCACCTCATTACAAACAGAATGGCTTTAACTTAAACGAGGGCGAGATCTATTGCATTTTCAATGCTTGTTTACTTTGGTTCTATCAAGAAGGCATTCAGATGTGTCACACATTTGCCATAAATTCTAAATGTTAGCACTCTAGTTGCTCATTAGATCACTGTAGTAAAGCTAGTGCTCACCAGGGAAGTCTGCTGCTAATCATGGTTTGCAGCCATTTTCCCGCATTTTTTATCCCGCAGACTTTCAGTCCGCATACCATTATCCCGCAAGGTCATTGACCTCGCATACCATTATCCCGCATTTTTTCAAAACGCATGTGCATTTATCGCGCATGCCTTTACAAAGAATTACGTTTTAAAGGCATGTATGGTAAATGCATTTGCGTTGTGAAAACCACGATGACGAGAGAGGTAAGTGGGTTTGTGTTAATTTTTTCGTGGGTTAGTGATTGTGTAGTGTAGTGTAGTGTTGTGTAGTGTAGTGTTGTGTTAGTGTAGTGTAGAGTTGTGGTGGTTGTTTAGTGTAGGGTCATGCTGGGGGTAGTGTTTTAGGGTTTAGGGTTGTGTTGTAGTGTTTGCCAAGTGTAGGGTCATGCTGGGGGTAGTGTTTTAGGGTTTAGGGTAGTGTTGTAGTGTTTGCGTAGTGTAGGGTCATGCTGGGGGTAGTGTTTTAGGGTTTAGGGTTGTGTTGTAGTGTTTGCGTAGTGTAGGGTCATGCTGGGGCTAGTGTTTTAGGGTTTAGGGTAGTGTTGTAGTGTTTGCGTAGTGTAGGGTCATGCTGGGGCTAGTGTTTTAGGGTTTAGGGTAGTGTTGTAGTGTTTGCGTAGTGTAGGGTCATGCTGGGCGTAGTGTTTTAGGGTTTAGGGTAGTGTTGTAGTGTTTGCGTAGTGTAGGGTCATGCTGGGGGTAGTGTTTTAGGGTTTTGGGTAGTGTTGTAGTGTTTGCGTAGTGTAGGGTCATGCTGGGGGTAGTGTTTTAGGGTTTTGGGTAGTGTTGTAGTGTTTGCGTAGTGTAGGGTCATGCTGGGGTGTAGTGTTTTAGGGTTTTGGGTAGTGTTGTAGTGTTTGCGTAGTGTAGGGTCATGCTGGGGTGTAGTGTTTTAGGGTTTTGGGTAGTGTTGTAGTGTTTGCGTAGTGTAGGGTCATGCTGGGGGTAGTGTTTTAGGGTTTTGGGTAGTGTTGTAGTGTTTGCGTAGTGTAGGGTCATGCTGGGGGTAGTGTTTTAGGGTTTTGGGTAGTGTTGTAGTGTTTGCGTAGTGTAGGGTCATGCTGGGGGTAGTGTTTTAGGGTTTTGGGTAGTGTTGTAGTGTTTGCGTAGTGTAGGGTCATGCTGGGGGTAGTGTTTTAGGGTTTAGGGTAGTGTTGTAGTGTTTGCGTAGTGTAGGGTCATGCTGGGGGTAGTGTTTTAGGGTTTAGGGTAGTGTTGTAGTGTTTGCGTAGTGTAGGGTCATGCTGGGGTGTAGTGTTTTAGGGTTTTGGGTAGTGTTGTAGTGTTTGCGTAGTGTAGGGTCATGCTGGGGGTAGTGATTTAGGGTTTAGGGTAGTGTTGTAGTGTTTGCGTAGTGTAGGGTCATGCTGGGGTGTAGTGTTTTAGGGTTTTGGGTAGTGTTGTAGTGTTTGCGTAGTGTAGGGTCATGCTGGGGGTAGTGTTTTAGGGTTTAGGGTAGTGTTGTAGTGTTTGCGTAGTGTAGGGTCATGCTGGGGGTAGTGTTTTAGGGTTTAGGGTTGTGTTGTAGTGTTTGCGTAGTGTAGGGTCATGCTGGGGGTAGTGTTTTAGGGTTTAGGGTTGTGTTGTAGTGTTTGTGTAGTGTAGGGTCATGCTGGGGGTAGTGTTTTAGGGTTTAGGGTAGTGTTGTAGTGTTTGCGTAGTGTATGGTCATGCTGGGGTGTAGTGTTTTAGGGTTTTGGGTAGTGTTGTAGTGTTTGCGTAGTGTAGGGTCATGCTGGGGGTAGTGTTTTAGGGTTTAGGGTAGTGTTGTAGTGTTTGTGTAGTGTAGGGTCATGCTGGGGGTAGTGTTTTAGGGTTTAGGGTAGTGTTGTACTGTTTGTGTAGTGTAGGGTCATGCTGGGGGTAGTGTTTTAGGGTTTAGGGTAGTTTAGTTGTTTAGTGTATGCTAAAGGCATATTCGTTCTAAAAGTTTTCATTATTTTAATTTGCGGCCTAATAGTACATGCAGGATTTTTTTTGCGGACTGATGGTATGCGGGATTTCGTCATATATTCGCTAATCATACTTTCTATGGCAAAATGAACCCCCTCATTTTGTTCCTTTTTAAATTAAATGTTTTAAGAGTTACCACTTTATTCCAATCAAGATGGCTTCAGGTGTGTCATACCTTTGTAATAAGTAGGACTGTTAGCACTCTAGTTGTTCTTTAGAACACTCTGGGACATTCTGTCATTGGGCTATAGTTGGGCTACATCTGGCTGATTTTTGGGCTACATTTGTTTTTTTTGTCTCTGGTGGCCATCTTTGGGCTACATTGGGCTACATTGGGCTACATTGGGCTACATTTGGGCTCCAACATATATATAGCCCAATGTAGCCCAATATATATTTTTCAAAGTAAATTTTCGTAAAAACCACTGGAGCCTATATCTTGAGACATAGCAAAGGCACATCGGGCTACCAGTCCCTACAATTTTGCCAAGTTTGGTGTAAATCCATTCAGCCGTTCAGGCTAAAAGTGAGGCCAACCGCCCTATGGAAAATTGCATAGGAAAAACACGTTTTGGGACCCCCCTTTTTTCTCGGCCCCTCCTTGACGAAACCCCCCCAAATTTTCAGGGGCTGCTCAGAAACAAAATGTTCCATTTTCCTGAAAATTTCAGCCAATTCTGTCCTCAAACGCCAAAGTTATTCGACATAGAATTTTCAAAAATCCCATAGGAAAAAAATCCTAACTATATATACCTACTGGCTATCGCCAGTAGGTTATATATATATATATATATATATATATATATATATATATATATATATATATAAACGCTCCAAGGTTGTCCCAAACTTTGAAAATGCACTCCAACTCTCACCGATTACGGGTGAAAGCAGTGACAGCACACCGCAGGAAGCAGCAGCATATCGATCTTCCTTCTGCTCAATTCGTGACGCCTGACGCGTTTCAGTGCCTCCGCACTTCTTCAGAGGCGTGGTCTCCACATGCCCATCCATTTCAATACCAAACATCCAATGAGCGGCTCAGTTGAGCCCAGATGGCATTCTGGGACATGTGGTTTAGTTCTGGCATGTTGTACCGCTTACAATCCCTTTATTAGTGAAAGTTTATCCATGTGAGACTCAGTAACATCTGGAGCCTCATGGTCCCCACTTTAGCGGGGCGGTGCATTTTCTGCGGCAGGACGGCCGCAATATATAAACGCTCCAAGGTTGTCCCAAACTTTGAAAATGCACTCCAACTCTCACCGATTACGGGTGAAAGCAGTGACAGCACACCGCAGGAAGCAGCAGCATATCGATCTTCCTTCTGCTCAATTCGTGACGCCTGACGCGTTTCAGTGCCTCCGCACTTCTTCAGAGGCGTGGTCTCCACATGCCCATCCATTTCAATACCAAACATCCAATGAGCGGCTCAGTTGAGCCCAGATGGCATTCTGGGACATGTGGTTTAGTTCTGGCATGTTGTACCGCTTACAATCCCTTTATTAGTGAAAGTTTATCCATGTGAGACTCAGTAACATCTGGAGCCTCATGGTCCCCACTTTAGCGGGGCGGTGCATTTTCTGCGGCAGGACGGCCGCAATATATAAACGCTCCAAGGTTGTCCCAAACTTTGAAAATGCACTCCAACTCTCACCGATTACGGGTGAAAGCAGTGACAGCACACCGCAGGAAGCAGCAGCATATCGATCTTCCTTCTGCTCAATTCGTGACGCCTGACGCGTTTCAGTGCCTCCGCACTTCTTCAGAGGCGTGGTCTCCACATGCCCATCCATTTCAATACCAAACATCCAATGAGCGGCTCAGTTGAGCCCAGATGGCATTCTGGGACATGTGGTTTAGTTCTGGCATGTTGTACCGCTTACAATCCCTTTATTAGTGAAAGTTTATCCATGTGAGACTCAGTAACATCTGGAGCCTCATGGTCCCCACTTTAGCGGGGCGGTGCATTTTCTGCGGCAGGACGGCCGCAATATATAAACGCTCCAAGGTTGTCCCAAACTTTGAAAATGCACTCCAACTCTCACCGATTACGGGTGAAAGCAGTGACAGCACACCGCAGGAAGCAGCAGCATATCGATCTTCCTTCTGCTCAATTCGTGACGCCTGACGCGTTTCAGTGCCTCCGCACTTCTTCAGAGGCGTGGTCTCCACATGCCCATCCATTTCAATACCAAACATCCAATGAGCGGCTCAGTTGAGCCCAGATGGCATTCTGGGACATGTGGTTTAGTTCTGGCATGTTGTACCGCTTACAATCCCTTTATTAGTGAAAGTTTATCCATGTGAGACTCAGTAACATCTGGAGCCTCATGGTCCCCACTTTAGCGGGGCGGTGCATTTTCTGCGGCAGGACGGCCGCAATATATAAACGCTCCAAGGTTGTCCCAAACTTTGAAAATGCACTCCAACTCTCACCGATTACGGGTGAAAGCAGTGACAGCACACCGCAGGAAGCAGCAGCATATCGATCTTCCTTCTGCTCAATTCGTGACGCCTGACGCGTTTCAGTGCCTCCGCACTTCTTCAGAGGCGTGGTCTCCACATGCCCATCCATTTCAATACCAAACATCCAATGAGCGGCTCAGTTGAGCCCAGATGGCATTCTGGGACATGTGGTTTAGTTCTGGCATGTTGTACCGCTTACAATCCCTTTATTAGTGAAAGTTTATCCATGTGAGACTCAGTAACATCTGGAGCCTCATGGTCCCCACTTTAGCGGGGCGGTGCATTTTCTGCGGCAGGACGGCCGCAATATATAAACGCTCCAAGGTTGTCCCAAACTTTGAAAATGCACTCCAACTCTCACCGATTACGGGTGAAAGCAGTGACAGCACACCGCAGGAAGCAGCAGCATATCGATCTTCCTTCTGCTCAATTCGTGACGCCTGACGCGTTTCAGTGCCTCCGCACTTCTTCAGAGGCGTGGTCTCCACATGCCCATCCATTTCAATACCAAACATCCAATGAGCGGCTCAGTTGAGCCCAGATGGCATTCTGGGACATGTGGTTTAGTTCTGGCATGTTGTACCGCTTACAATCCCTTTATTAGTGAAAGTTTATCCATGTGAGACTCAGTAACATCTGGAGCCTCATGGTCCCCACTTTAGCGGGGCGGTGCATTTTCTGCGGCAGGACGGCCGCAATATATAAACGCTCCAAGGTTGTCCCAAACTTTGAAAATGCCCTCCAACTCTCACCGATTACGGGTGAAAGCAGTGACAGCACACCGCAGGAAGCAGCAGCATATCGATCTTCCTTCTGCTCAATTCGTGACGCCTGACGCGTTTCAGTGCCTCCGCACTTCTTCAGAGGCGTGGTCTCCACATGCCCATCCATTTCAATACCAAACATCCAATGAGCGGCTCAGTTGAGCCCAGATGGCATTCTGGGACATGTGGTTTAGTTCTGGCATGTTGTACCGCTTACAATCCCTTTATTAGTGAAAGTTTATCCATGTGAGACTCAGTAACATCTGGAGCCTCATGGTCCCCACTTTAGCGGGGCGGTGCATTTTCTGCAGCAGGACGGCCGCAATATATAAACGCTCCAAGGTTGTCCCAAACTTTGAAAATGCACTCCAACTCTCACCGATTACGGGTGAAAGCAGTGACAGCACACCGCAGGAAGCAGCAGCATATCGATCTTCCTTCTGCTCAATTCGTGACGCCTGACGCGTTTCAGTGCCTCCGCACTTCTTCAGAGGCGTGGTCTCCACATGCCCATCCATTTCAATACCAAACATCCAATGAGCGGCTCAGTTGAGCCCAGATGGCATTCTGGGACATGTGGTTTAGTTCTGGCATGTTGTACCGCTTACAATCCCTTTATTAGTGAAAGTTTATCCATGTGAGACTCAGTAACATCTGGAGCCTCATGGTCCCCACTTTAGCGGGGCGGTGCATTTTCTGCGGCAGGACGGCCGCAATATATAAACGCTCCAAGGTTGTCCCAAACTTTGAAAATGCACTCCAACTCTCACCGATTTCAGTGCCTCCGCACTGGAGACCACGCCTCTGAAGAAGTGCGGTACAACATGCCAGAACTAAACCACATGTCCCAGAATGCCATCTGGGCTCAACTGAGCCGCTCATTGGATGTTTGGTATTGAAATGGATGGGCATGTGGAGACCACGCCTCTGAAGAAGTGCGGAGGCACTGAAACGCGTCAGGTGTCACGAATTGAGCAGAAGGAAGATCGATATGCTGCTGCTTCCTGCGGTGTGCTGTCACTGCTTTCACCCGTAATCGGTGAGAGTTGGAGTGCATTTTCAAAGTTTGGGACAACCTTGGAGCGTTTATATATTGCGGCCGTCCTGCCGCAGAAAATGCACCGCCCCGCTAAAGTGGGGACCATGAGGCTCCAGATGTTACTGAGTCTCACATGGATAAACTTTCACTAATAAAGGGATTGTAAGCGGTACAACATGCCAGAACTAAACCACATGTCCCAGAATGCCATCTGGGCTCAACTGAGCCGCTCATTGGATGTTTGGTATTGAAATGGATGGGCATGTGGAGACCACGCCTCTGAAGAAGTGCGGAGGCACTGAAACGCGTCAGGCGTCACGAATTGAGCAGAAGGAAGATCGATATGCTGCTGCTTCCTGCGGTGTGCTGTCACTGCTTTCACCCGTAATCGGTGAGAGTTGGAGTGCATTTTCAAAGTTTGGGACAACCTTGGAGCGTTTATATATTGCGGCCGTCCTGCCGCAGAAAATGCACCGCCCCGCTAAAGTGGGGACCATGAGGCTCCAGATGTTACTGAGTCTCACATGGATAAACTTTCACTAATAAAGGGATTGTAAGCGGTACAACATGCCAGAACTAAACCACATGTCCCAGAATGCCATCTGGGCTCAACTGAGCCGCTCATTGGATGTTTGGTATTGAAATGGATGGGCATGTGGAGACCACGCCTCTGAAGAAGTGCGGAGGCACTGAAACGCGTCAGGCGTCACGAATTGAGCAGAAGGAAGATCGATATGCTGCTGCTTCCTGCGGTGTGCTGTCACTGCTTTCACCCGTAATCGGTGAGAGTTGGAGTGCATTTTCAAAGTTTGGGACAACCTTGGAGCGTTTATATATTGCGGCCGTCCTGCCGCAGAAAATGCACCGCCCCGCTAAAGTGGGGACCATGAGGCTCCAGATGTTACTGAGTCTCACATGGATAAACTTTCACTAATAAAGGGATTGTAAGCGGTACAACATGCCAGAACTAAACCACATGTCCCAGAATGCCATCTGGGCTCAACTGAGCCGCTCATTGGATGTTTGGTATTGAAATGGATGGGCATGTGGAGACCACGCCTCTGAAGAAGTGCGGAGGCACTGAAACGCGTCAGGCGTCACGAATTGAGCAGAAGGAAGATCGATATGCTGCTGCTTCCTGCGGTGTGCTGTCACTGCTTTCACCCGTAATCGGTGAGAGTTGGAGTGCATTTTCAAAGTTTGGGACAACCTTGGAGCGTTTATATATTGCGGCCGTCCTGCCGCAGAAAATGCACCGCCCCGCTAAAGTGGGGACCATGAGGCTCCAGATGTTACTGAGTCTCACATGGATAAACTTTCACTAATAAAGGGATTGTAAGCGGTACAACATGCCAGAACTAAACCACATGTCCCAGAATGCCATCTGGGCTCAACTGAGCCGCTCATTGGATGTTTGGTATTGAAATGGATGGGCATGTGGAGACCACGCCTCTGAAGAAGTGCGGAGGCACTGAAACGCGTCAGGCGTCACGAATTGAGCAGAAGGAAGATCGATATGCTGCTGCTTCCTGCGGTGTGCTGTCACTGCTTTCACCCGTAATCGGTGAGAGTTGGAGTGCATTTTCAAAGTTTGGGACAACCTTGGAGCGTTTATATATTGCGGCCGTCCTGCCGCAGAAAATGCACCGCCCCGCTAAAGTGGGGACCATGAGGCTCCAGATGTTACTGAGTCTCACATGGATAAACTTTCACTAATAAAGGGATTGTAAGCGGTACAACATGCCAGAACTAAACCACATGTCCCAGAATGCCATCTGGGCTCAACTGAGCCGCTCATTGGATGTTTGGTATTGAAATGGATGGGCATGTGGAGACCACGCCTCTGAAGAAGTGCGGAGGCACTGAAACGCGTCAGGCGTCACGAATTGAGCAGAAGGAAGATCGATATGCTGCTGCTTCCTGCGGTGTGCTGTCACTGCTTTCACCCGTAATCGGTGAGAGTTGGAGTGCATTTTCAAAGTTTGGGACAACCTTGGAGCGTTTATATATTGCGGCCGTCCTGCCGCAGAAAATGCACCGCCCCGCTAAAGTGGGGACCATGAGGCTCCAGATGTTACTGAGTCTCACATGGATAAACTTTCACTAATAAAGGGATTGTAAGCGGTACAACATGCCAGAACTAAACCACATGTCCCAGAATGCCATCTGGGCTCAACTGAGCCGCTCATTGGATGTTTGGTATTGAAATGGATGGGCATGTGGAGACCACGCCTCTGAAGAAGTGCGGAGGCACTGAAACGCGTCAGGCGTCACGAATTGAGCAGAAGGAAGATCGATATGCTGCTGCTTCCTGCGGTGTGCTGTCACTGCTTTCACCCGTAATCGGTGAGAGTTGGAGTGCATTTTCAAAGTTTGGGACAACCTTGGAGCGTTTATATATTGCGGCCGTCCTGCCGCAGAAAATGCACCGCCCCGCTAAAGTGGGGACCATGAGGCTCCAGATGTTACTGAGTCTCACATGGATAAACTTTCACTAATAAAGGGATTGTAAGCGGTACAACATGCCAGAACTAAACCACATGTCCCAGAATGCCATCTGGGCTCAACTGAGCCGCTCATTGGATGTTTGGTATTGAAATGGATGGGCATGTGGAGACCACGCCTCTGAAGAAGTGCGGAGGCACTGAAACGCGTCAGGCGTCACGAATTGAGCAGAAGGAAGATCGATATGCTGCTGCTTCCTGCGGTGTGCTGTCACTGCTTTCACCCGTAATCGGTGAGAGTTGGAGTGCATTTTCAAAGTTTGGGACAACCTTGGAGCGTTTATATATTGCGGCCGTCCTGCCGCAGAAAATGCACCGCCCCGCTAAAGTGGGGACCATGAGGCTCCAGATGTTACTGAGTCTCACATGGATAAACTTTCACTAATAAAGGGATTGTAAGCGGTACAACATGCCAGAACTAAACCACATGTCCCAGAATGCCATCTGGGCTCAACTGAGCCGCTCATTGGATGTTTGGTATTGAAATGGATGGGCATGTGGAGACCACGCCTCTGAAGAAGTGCGGAGGCACTGAAACGCGTCAGGCGTCACGAATTGAGCAGAAGGAAGATCGATATGCTGCTGCTTCCTGCGGTGTGCTGTCACTGCTTTCACCCGTAATCGGTGAGAGTTGGAGTGCATTTTCAAAGTTTGGGACAACCTTGGAGCGTTTATATATATATATGTATATATATATATATATATATATATATATATATATATATATATATATATATATATATATATATATATATATATATATATATATATATATATATATATATATATATATATATATATATATATATATATATATATATATATATATATATTGCAAACAAACTCCTTCAAGGAAAGAGGAAAGGCCACACTTGAGGAGGTTGGCGGAAGCGCTTTAATGTACTGCCCACACAGAGAAAATTCTGACACCCGTAGTGGCGGATGCATTTCGGCGATGTCTGCCTCTTCAGCGCCGGGTGGAAAAGTGTTCTGAGGGAGGGGATTGAGTGAAGGTTAAATGTCCAGCCTTCCCCTCATTCACGGACTGCAGCCACTCCCACCTCGATAATGTCACGTGCATATACTTCCTGTGGTCAGCTGGAGCCCCAGCGCCTACAGGTCCCAGAATGCAGCAGCAGGATTCTGGTAAGTATCGCACACGAAGTGGGGATGTCAATAAAGCTGCAATGTCAGTGAATAGCCACCACACAGTTCAAAACACACCTGGGCAGCGGCGCTTCCTTGAGTCGCCAAACCGCTTCAACCACTTGTCATCGGAATCCTTTCTGGCGGGGACCCGGTGAATACCAAGCCCGACGTGTTGCACAGTGGCATCATCACCGTCGTACTTCTTCCAATAATTTGTGGTGAGCTCTGTAAATCCCGGTATCCCGGAGTAGAAACAACTGCAAGCAGTGTCCAGCAGAAACAGAGCCTCTTGAGGAAGCGGGAGCCTTTCATGCGCGTCGCTGGTGACCACGCCGAAATGTATTGCAAACAAACTCCTTCATGGAAAGAGGAAAGGCCACACTTGAGGAGGTTGGCGGAAGCGCTTTAATGTACTGCCCACACGGAGAAAATTCTGACACCCGTAGTGGCGGATGCATTTCGGCGATGTCTGCCTCTTCAGTGCCGGGTGGAAAAGTGTTCTGAGGGAGGGGATTGAGTGAAGGTTAAATGTCCAGCCTTCCCCTCATTCACGGACTGCAGCCACTCCCACCTCGATAATGTCACGTGCATATACTTCCTGTGGTCAGCTGGAGCCCCATATATATATTCTCCAACGTTAACAATTGTTTCATTATTATTAGGCATTGCTAATTCTTTATCCAACACTCCACAAGGACAAAGTACCTTTATTTTATTAACAGCCTAACAATATCAGAAGGGTATATATATATATCAGAACAAATAGAACTCCTCAATATATCTAACTATATATAGATATATAGATATATTGATATATAGATATATAGATATATAGATATAGATATATAGATATATAGATATAGATATTTATATAATACATAAAACAAAGATGTTTACTTAACTTCAATTATACTAACCTAAAAAATGTAAATAAATAACTATATATGTGTGTGTGTATATATATATATATATATATATATATAATATATATTTATACAAATACATATACTATATAGTGGATAAATGTAAATCTATTCTTAATAGATAATTAATTAATATTCTCTTTTACAGAAAAGATCAACTCCATATTTTAAAACTCTTTTCAAAGCATTTTTTCAAATAAAGTAGCTTAATATTTGCTTTAGCTTCACATAAAGCCAAATAGGTACTACCTTCACATAAAAGCAAATAAGTACTACCTTCAAATATTTATATATATATATATATATATATATATATATATATATATATATATATATATATATATATATATATATATATATATATATATATACAGGTAAAACAAAAATTAGATCAATAACAAAAGTAATACAATAAGGAATTGCTTTTACAATTAGTGAAAGATGCTGCACATACTACCCGCAGATTATCATCAAGGCCATAACAAATTTTCAGCTAATTCAAGAGGGTATCAGTGCTTACCAAATAGTACATTTGCAATTTTACACAACTATTCAAAACATGCCAATACATGGACGAAAGAAGACTTGCATTACATTATGGAATTGGGTGATGCTTTATATACAGATATGCATTCAATTCATAAACAAACACTTATGCATCCTGATGACTTACCAAACTTTATAGAACACAATAAGACTATCTATTCACTTAAGCTTAAAGAACCTTCTTATGGAGACATATTACACCAATTTGACCCTTCTTTGCCAAATTTGCAAACAATATTAAAACATGCACTTGATTTAAACTCAGGTGTTTTAATTTGCAAGGAAATTTATGTAATATCCATTTTTAAAACAAATAATTCATTCTTTGTTTTTGACTCACATAGTCGTGATAGCACTGGAATGCCTCACCCAGATGGAACATGTATTACTATACAGTTCACATTTGAAAAACTTTTCGAGTACATCACAAATCTGGCACACTATCTTAAGAAACCAAATTTAAATTCCGTACTCTATGAATTAACTCCAATACAGCTTAGTACGATAAAAAAAGAGTCACTTCAAAAAGCAATGGTAATTAATGAACAAAATCGGAATGCTGTAGCACCTAAACATTTTTATGTGTATTCTACTAAAGTAAGTCCGAATTTTTTCACACAGGCATTTCAAACACGGATAGAAACTGCAAAACAAATCATTTACAGATCTAAATGTAAACAAAACACATTTGGGTATACAGAACAGCCATTACTATCTTTACATAATACTCCTAGTACTCCTACATATTCAAGTACACTTTTAACTCCAACAACAACACCTAGAGATATACATAAAACAAACAGCAAAAACATAACTGCAACACAATATACTAATACACCACAAGACACTACTATTACTAACACATATGCAAGTATACTTAAGAAAACACTTAAAGGCAACACAGAACGAGAACATATTAGTAGCACACACATAAATGTACAACACACAATATCAACTAATAATTTACATACCAACACATATTCAAGTAATTGCTATCATACACCTAAACCTATTACTGAAAGTAATGCCATAATACTTTCTGAAAGTATAGACAATAGCACATTGCACAACAAGCAAACTAACACACATAATACCAACATACATCAAAATATTTTAACAGAAGCACAACAAGAATTAGCGTATTTAAATAACACACATACACAGGAAACAATTACACATAATACAAATAGTATACAATATACACATTCTTTACAAAATAGTATATTTGCTATTCTACAGAACTACTGTAAACCAGCATATATTTGGGATACTGTAGATTTACAATGTATTATGAATCTCGGAGATGCTTTGTACGCAGACATGCACTCTATTAATAAACATTGTATGCAACCTCAAAATTTACCTAATTATATAGATAGCAATGACATAGTATATTCTATTAAGCTGAAGACTTGCTTTAAAGACGAAGTACCAAAATCAGCACAAACTTTACATAGTAAATTGATAACGACATTAGCTTCTACAATTAATTCGCAAAATGGTGTATTAATCTGTATAGGTAAATATACAGTTGCTGTATTTAAAAGTATACATCCATACTTTATATTTGATTCACATAGTCAAAATGAAAATGCAATACCACATCCTAATGGAACATGTATTGCTATACCAATGGACTCTATTAATCTTCTTATGGAATACATCATAAAGTTAGCTGATAGAGAAAAGATTAAAAATTCAGCAAGTGTTACTTTAGAGTTCACTACAGTGAACATAAAATTTTTTTGCAAAATTTCATTACAGAAGACACAACAAAACCATAAAAATGGAAAGTGTAAGTCTATGAAAAGCATATATGTCCATAAGACACTTATATCTCTAAATGCATTACCAGAGATTCCTTTAAGTAACTTACAAGTAGAAAGTACTATGATAAACATACAAAGCAGCAATAGTCAAGCCAATACACTGCATTTACCAACACACACTAATTTGCATTCCCACATAGCTATTACCAATACTGATATAATAAACACAATAACAGCCAATAATGATTCAGAGACTCAAACAACAAATAGTATACAAAATCAACAAAATATCAGGAATAGGAAAAGAAAAAATACACAACGCACAGAAAATGCACTTAATAGCATGAATAATACAGATCAAACAACAAATGATATAATTAGTATATTCCATGCTGAAATAAGATATGGTCCTGAGTACACTTGCACTATTTGCAATCAACTATGGCATAAGCAAAGTCTACTAAAAACAAACAATATTAGTAAGCGGGCAAAATTCATAGAATGTAACATTAGCAAGTATACAACTGATGAGATATGCCAAACATGTTACACGTATATTTGTAAAGACAAAATACCTCCATGTTCAGTTTATAATGGGATGACATTCCCAGATATCCCACCAGTATTACACTTGCATAACTTAGAAGAAAGATTAGTATCACCAAGAATACCTTTTTTACAAATTAAAACATTACCACGTGGATTCCAAAAATCTCTATCAGGTGCTGTAGTAAATGTACCTGCTTATGTTATGACAACTGTAACTGTTTTACCAAGACAAATGAATGATAACATGACAATTCCTATCAAATTAAAAAGAAAATTAAGTTATAAATCTTATACCCATTTGGAAAATGTTAGACCTAACAAAGTAAAACGTGCAGCTTTATATTTAGCAACTACTAGCAGTTTGTTTCAAGAATATGGAATAACTATTAATAAAGATTGGGATTATACAACACAAGATATACAGTCTTGTGATGAGACTTCAGATACAAATAATACATCTGATTCTTCAGACAACATTCCAGCAGGAAATTTAGATACTATGTTAGATAATGAAACAATTACTACAGAAACAAATAATATTTTAAGTTTAGCACCTGCAGAATATAACACCCCAAGAGGCTTATATGAAGACAAAGATTCAGAATATTTAGCATTCCCAACTATATTTTGCGGGAAACGAAGGCCAACTAATAAAGAAAGGCATGTACCAATACATTACAGCACAATCTGTCAAGCAGAAGTAAGAAGTAATGATCTAAGAGTAGCCAAGTCTTGTACTAATATTTTCTTTAAAGTAAAAGCATTACACATTAAACAAATACAGAGCAAAATATTTATCTCGCTTAGAAAATACTTTACGAATGGAAACATTATAACTGCAAAAGACATAAAAGATAAATTAGATACTATTTTACAGTTTAATGAAGGTTACAAAATCCTTAAAACAATACGTAGTTCACCACCATATTGGGAGCAATGCACAAAAGACCTCTTTGCTATGATTAGACAATTAGGATTACCAACGTTTTTTTTAACATTATCAGCAGCAGAAACTAAATGGTATCACTTAATTAACATATTATTGCGTATAGAAAAACAACCAGAATGCACAAAAGAAGAATTTGAAAATATGTCATGGGAAACTAAATGCAAATTAATCCAGCAAAATCCCATTACATGTGCAAGACATTTCGACTTCCAAGTTAGGAAATTATTTAATTGTATATTATTACATGAAAGTAATCCAATTGGCAAAATTATTGATTACTTTTCTAGAGTGGAATTCCAGCAACGTGGATCACCACATATACATGCTATAATATGGATCGAAAATGCCCCTCTATATGAAAGTTCAGATATAGATGAAGTCACTACTTTCATTAATAAGTATGTTACATGTGCAAAATCTCAAGATCCAGCTATACAGTCTTTACTACCCCTACAAAGAGAGCGTCTTCAGCAGTGGACTGAGGACCGGGGCATAATCTCCGATATCCAATTCGGCTTCCGAGAGGGTTTTGGTACCCTAGAGCAGGTCCTCAACCTCACCCTAATAATGGGGAAATATACACAGGCCAGCCCTACCAAGATATATATGGTCTTTGTCGACCTTTCCGCAGCTTTTGACTGCGTGTCGCATACAAAGCTGTGGAAGGTCTTAGCCCAACTGGGAGTAGATCCACCCCTTCTGGATTTCCTAAGAGAGCTCTATACTGGAGCAACAGCTAGAGTACGCTTTGGCGTAAATGGCGAACTGACGTCTCCGTTTAGTGTAGGGCGCGGGGTCAGGCAGGGATGTGTCCTGGCCCCCTTCCTCTTCTCACTCTACACTAATGGCTTGGAGGAGGAGATGTTGAGGGGGGCTCAGGACCTCCCACGCATAAAACGCCGCCTGATCCCGGCCCTGCTCTATGCGGACGACGCCGTTATCCTAGCGCGAACCCCCAGGGAGCTTCAGAAAGCAGTAGGCAGGTACACGTCCTTCATGGGCAATTTAGACTTAACGGTGAACGTAAAAAAAACGTTCGTAATGACAGTCGGCAGAGGCCAAAAAAGAACATATCCCACACTGCTTAACAATCAAAAGCTTGAAGTCACCCCCCACTATCCCTATTTGGGGGTCATGATAGATGACCAACTCAGCTGGAAGCAAGCAGTGAACACAAGGGCACTTTTGTTTAGGAGATCAATTGCCGCTTTAATAACTTTCTCTCAGAGATTAGGTAAAAAACCACCAGTAGAGCTCCTCAAGATTTATAACGCCAAATGCCAGGCAATCGCAACTTATGGTGCGGGAGTCTGGGGGTACGCTGACATTAGTGCCATCCAGAAGGTAGAAAATATCTTTCTAAGATTCTTGCTAGCCACCCCCAAAGGCACCTCAACCTACGCAATGCACCTAGAATTAGCTATACCCTACTTAGAGGATCTAATTAAAATAGAACCTCTGATGTTGTGGCGTCGCATCTGGAAGTCAAAAAAAAATGCTCTGACACAAGCCATTATCGCAGACTCAATGAACATGGATAACTCTGCAAAAATAAAGTGGCTCTTATATGTTAGGAATTTTCTCAACGATTTAGGCTTCGAGAACTATTATTTGGACCCGGCATCTATAACGGACATATCAAAAAAAGACCTTAAACAGAAAGCATTAAGTCATTTGGAATTGTTAAGACTCACATCCAACTCCTTAAAAACGGCAGTGATCCACGCAAACATGATCCAAGTAGCCTTTGACATTCACCCGTATTTGGTATACCAAATATCAACGTACGAGAGAATGTTAATCACAAGATTCAGGCTAAATACCTTTTTTAGAATGGTCACTTTTCCGTCACAAAACTGCTGGAATTCCATACTCCCCCCGTGTCCATGTGATGGTTTATCAATGCAGTCGAACCTACACGTGATCCTGCTTTGCAAATACCACCAAGCCCACAGAAAGATCTGGCTTTTACCGATATTAAGATCTTGGGGGTTGAGACAGTGCAGACCAGCCCTTTTAAGATTGCAAATGCTGGAAACGGTAAATGTCTGTTATTTTGTTAGTAGTTTCCTAAAGTGCATCATGAAACATAGAAAGAACCTCTAAAAACCTCGTCAGACTTATCATAAGCGGCCTTTTTGCACATTTTGATTATGTTCTTTTTCTTAACTATGAAATGAATTTTTATCTGAAACATTTGTAACATGTGTACTTTTACAGTGTATGAAATTTTGTGTGCTTTTATGGTTTTTCCACGGTGAATAAGCCGAATAAAGATTTATATATATATATACCCCTACAAAGACATGGCCATACCAAAAACTGCTGTATCAAACATAAAAGAACATGCAAATATCATTATCCCAGATATCCAATGCCTGAAACTTTTATCCTAGAACCAATAGAACTAGACAAAACAGATACAGAGCTCTTACAGCAAATTGAACTAATACATCTAACTATAAACAGCCAAGAATTCCAAACGTATACTTTTGAACAGTTTTTAGATACAATGGACATAGATCTAAAACAATATACTTTATGTATACGATCTATAATACAAAAAAATACTATTTTCCTAAAAAGGACACCAGCTGAATGCTTTATAAATAACTACAATCCAACTATTTTGCAAGCATGGCAAGCAAACATAGATATACAATATATTTTAGATGCATATGCATGTGCTGTGTATGTTGTATCTCATATAATTAAATCACAGCGAGGAATGAGCAAATTAATTGCCCAAGCTGCTAAAGAAGTACATCACAATCCAAGTATTAAAGAACAACTTAAGCATATAGGTAACACATTTTTAAACTGTAGCGAAATAAGTGCACAAGAAGCAGCCTATCTTATACTTCAAATTCCTTTACGGAAAAGTTCTAGATCTTTTGTATTTATTAATACAAGTCCTAATGAAAAGCGTACATACTTATTAAAAGACCTTGAAACCATCAATTTGTTACCAGATACATCTTGTAAAATACAATTTGATAATATTATAGTCAGGTACAGCAAACGCCCTAATAAATTAGAAACATGTACATTAGCTGACTATGCATCTATGTATAATGAAAAGAAAAAATGTTTAAAAAAACAAGAAACAGGGCATGACAATTTCCTTACTGAAAATAACTTCCATAGCTCAGATGACGAAGAACTTGAGATAAATTTACAAGACGAAACAGACTACATAAAAAGAAAAAAAACAAGAGTAATTCGCTATTGCAGATTTAATGTAAAAAATGACTCAGAAAATTACTATAGAGAATTGCTAATGCTTTTTTACCCATGGCGAAATGAAGATCAGATAATTAATAACGAAACATATTATGAACGCTATCTACAACTTAAAGACACAGTAGACTTTAATCATAATAAATATAATAAGCATAATAGACAACTAACAACTGCTAGCAATGAAAACAGTGTATTAGATACATTAATACCACCAATAGATAGTGAAGCAGATGATTCCATATCCCATGAAATGCAAAATAATGAAAGGCCATTATATGACCTATCATTTGATTTAGGCATTAGAAGTACAAGTATAGAAGAAACACTAACAAATAACATAATTCCAAAGGACCAATATGACCGTATAATGCAAAATCTTACAGCAGAACAACTTAACTTTATATATCATCATTTGCATTGGGTTAAAACAAAAGAAACACCCTGCTACACATTTTGTACTGGTGGTGCAGGAGTAGGGAAAAGCTTCCTTATTACAGCACTTTACCAAACATTTGTACGTTATTACAATACAAAAGCAGGAGAAAACCCAGATAACATATATGTATTGCATACAGCTCCAACAGGCAAAGCAGCATATAACATTCAGGGCAAGACACTACATAGTACCTTTAAAATACCAATTTCACAAACACTAACTCATAAACAGCTAACTCATGAAAATAGAAGTACACTACAAAGTGAACTAATGCATCTAAAATTGATAATAATAGATGAAATATCAATGGTGGGAGCTAATGTATTCAATTTCATACATAATAGACTACAAGAAATAAAAATGTCTAATCTCCCTTTTGGTGGAATATCTATTTTAGCAATAGGAGACTTTTACCAATTAAAGCCAGTTTTTGACACATACATATTTGACAATCCGAAACATACATACAGGCCAGTAAGTACCAATTTATGGCAAACACATTTTAAGTTATTTGAGTTAACTAAAATCATAAGACAACAAAATGATTTAGCATTTGCTGAACTACTAAACAGATTAAGAGAAGGGAAACAAACTAATGAAGATATAAGACAGATACAAACACGAGAAATAGAACCACCTGAAAACATTCGCAAAACTATACCATATATTATGGGAACTAACAATGAAGTGAATAACATAAATAGTGCAGTTTTATTACAACATATAACACAATACACACTATACACAGCTACAGCAATAGATACAGTTGCATCAGACCTAAGTGAAGTAGTCAAAAAAAATACTAAACCAGTTACCAGCAGACAGTACTAAAACAATGGGCCTGCCATCAATATTACATATTGCATTACAATTAAGATATGACTTAACTTGCAATATAAATGTCAATGATGGATTAACAAATGGTGCAACAGGTATAGTGGAATTTGTAGAAACAATCAATAACAGCCCAACTGTAATTTGGATAAGTTTTGATAAAGAAACAGTTGGAAAACTAACAAGACAAGCAAACAGACACATATATCACAGTAACATTTTGCCTCATTGGACACCAATTCATGCTATAACACGACATTTTCAATTTACACAAAAATATATAACAATTATACGCAAACAATTCCCATTGCGCCAATCATCTGCACGTAAATGTAAATGTAAATGTAAATGTGCTGGACTTGTAGAGCGCACAGCTGCCCGTAAGCGTCCCTGCGCTTGCTTAGGGAACCCGTCCTGGTATTCCCCTGTGGGAAACCCCGGCAGGGTGTCCACAAGGTGAAAGCCAGGCATCCCGCCGCGAGGGGCCGTACTATACATAGGACACAGGGAGAAACTATAGAACCACTTTACATACACTGTAACAATAGCAAAGTACATCATTTGCATTACGTAGCTTTAAGCAGAGCTAAATCATTAGCCAACATATATGTAAAAAACTTCCAGCAAGACAAAATAGCTGTTCATCCAAAAGTACATGAAGAAATGACACGCTTACGCACAGACATGCAATTGCACATATCAGTACCACAGTTAGAGTGCTATAACGAACACTGTAACATAATTGTGCATAACATAAGATCCCTGCAAAGAAATTACAGTGCTATAAAATCTGACAAAAATATCATGAATAGCGACATAATATGCCTCACTGAGATAAACACCACTAGAAAAGCAGATATGAATAGTTTTTTACTAGAACAATATCATCTAGTAATATTTGATAAATTTAACAATCAGCAAACAAAACATGGAATTGCCATTTATTACAGAAAAAACATTTGCTTATTACCGATATATGAAACACTACATGAAATTGACATTTTATATTTCACTCAGCATCTTAATAATTGTGACTACTTATTTGTTACACTATACAAACCACCACATGTACGTCTACAAACATTATTACAAGTTTTAAGTACCATACTCAACTTTTATCCAAATTCTAAATATGTAATCATGGGAGACTTCAACATAGATTTAACACAAACCACACAAAACACAACTTTGCTACTACAATATATGCTAGAACAATTTCAATGTCAGCAAAAAGTACAACAATACACAACAGACTACAATTCAACATTAGACCATATCTATAGTAATGTAGATCTAATGCACTATGGTACATTAGAATCATATTATAGTGATCACAAAGCATTATGGGTAGCAGTTTAAATGCAAACAATCTCCTTTAACATGTGCTTTTATTCCAGCTAATTACAAAGGGGAAAACATGTCAAGAATGTGTACTAACATTTACTCTCATTTCAGATGATTTCCATAGAAGAACTTAAACAAACAAAAGAAGCCGAAAGCAAACCTTACCAAAAATCCATCAGAGCAAACGTTGTGAAATGTTCAACAAAAACAAACTATAAAAACGCAAAACAAGAGGACAGAGTATTATATCACCTTGCTCTAGCTGATCACAGTGCTTCCATAAAAGCAACATGCTACAATGAGGACTTTTATCAACAAACAAAAGAAGGAAATGCAATACTAATTCGGAATTTCCTAACCAAAAACAATGTGGTCATCCTCACAAAGCAAACTAAGATTGCAAGATTAAAACCCTTAACTATACCTCCGGAAATAATGCAGGAAGCAGAAAATATTCTACAACCACCTGCTCATCCAATTTCACCAATAAAAACTGTAAAAGGGGCAAAATTACGCACATTGATGAGCATATCAGGAACAATTACTGAAGTAAGCTCTTACACAATCTTTACACACACCCTTTCCAAAACAATCTTTAAAACACACTCTTCACACAAACTCATTCGCACACACACACCTCACACAGAAAAAACCACAATCTTTCACAAACACACTTCCTCAAACACTCTGTCACTCCCACACTCTGTCGCTCCCACACTCTGTCGCTCCCACACTCTGTCGCTCCCACACTCTGTCGCTCCCAGAGTGTGGGAGTGTGGGAGCGACAGACTGTGGGAGTGACAGACTGTGGGAGTGTGGGAGCGACAGACTGTGGGAGTGTGGGAGCGACAGACTGTGGGAGTGTGGGAGCGACAGACTGTGGGAGTGGGGGCGCGACAAACTGTGGGAGTGTCGCTACTACACTCCCACACTCTGTCACTCTGTCGCTCCCGCACTCTGTCACTCCCACACTGTGGGAGCGACAGAGTGTGGGAGCGACAGAGTGTGGGAGCGACAGAGTGTGGGAGCGACAGTGTCGCTACTACACTCTCTGACGCTCCCACACTCTGTTGCTCACACACTCTGTCGCTCCCAGAGTGTGGGAATGTGGGAGCAACCGACTGTGGGAGTGTGGGAGCGACAGAGTGTGGGAGTGACAGAGTGTGGGAGCGACAGAGTGTGGGAGCGACAGAGTGTGGGAGCGACAGAGTGTGGGAGCGACAGAGTGTGGGAGCGACAGAGTGTGGGAGTGTGGGCGCGACAGACTGGGAGTGTGGGCGCAACAAACTGTGGGAGTGTAGGAGCGACAGAGTGTGGGAGCGACAGAGTGTGGGAGTGTAGTAGCGACACTGTCGCTCCCACACTCTGTCACTCCCGCACTCTGTCACTCCCACACTGTGGGAGCGACAGAGTGTGGGAGCGACAGTCGCTACTACACTTCCACACTCTGTCGCTCCCACACTCTGTTGCTCACACACTCTGTCGCTCCCAGAGTGTGGGAATGTGGGAGCGACAAACTGGGAATGTGGGAGCGACAAACTGGGAGTGTGGGAGCGACAGAGTGTGGGAGCGACAGAGTGTGGGAGCGACAGAGTGTGGGAGCGACAGAGTGTGGGAGCGACAGAGTGTGGGAGCGTGGGAGCGACAGATTGACAGAGTGTGGGAGTGTAGTAGCGACACTGTCGCTCCCACACCCTGTCAATCCCACACTGTATCGCTGCCACACTCCTACACTCTGTCAATACGTCGCTCCCACACTCCTACTCCGTCGCTCCCACACTCTGTCGCTCCCACACTCTGTCGCTCCCACACTCCTACACTCTGTCGCTCACACCTCCTACACTCTGTCGCTCCCGCACTCTGTCACTCCCACACTCCCACACTCTGTCGCTCCCACACTCCCACATTCTGTCGCTCCCACACTCTGTCACTCCCACACTCTGTCGCTCACACCTCCTACACTCTGTCGCTCCCACATTCTGTCGCTCCCACACTCTGTCGCTCCCACACTCTGTCGCTCCCACACTCTGTCGCTCCCACACTCTGTCGCTCCCACACTCCCACATTTTGTCGCTCCCACACTCTGTCACTACGACACTTTGTCGCTCACACCTCCTACACTCTGTCGCTCCCACACTCTCACTCTGTCGCTCCCACACTCTCACTCTGTCGCTCCCACACTCTGTCGCTCCCACACTACCACACTCTGTCGCTCACATACTCCCACACTCTGTCGCTCACACACTCCCACACTCTGTCGCTCCCACACTCTGTCGCTCACACACTCCCACACTCTGTCGCTCACACACTCCCACATTCTGTCGCTCCCACACTCTGTCACTCCCACACTCTCACTCCCACACTACCACACTCTGTCGCTCACACACTCCCACACTGTCGCTCCCACACTCACACACTCTGTCGCTCACACCTCCTACACTCTGTCGCTCACACCTCCTACACTCTGTCGCTCCCACACTCTCACTCTGTCGCTCCCACACTCCCACACTCTCACTCTGTCGCTCCCACACTCTCACTCTGTCGCTCCCACACTCTATCATGCTCCCACACTCTCACTCTGTCGCTCCCACACTCTCACTCTGTCGCTCCCACACTCTCACTCTGTCGCTCCCACACTCTCACTCTGTCGCTCCCACACTCTCACTCTGTCGCTCCCACACTCCCACACTGTCGCTCCCACACTCCCACACTCTGTCGCTCCCACACTCACTCTGTCGCTCCCACACTCCCACACTCTGTCGCTCCCACACTCTCACTCTGTCGCTCCCACACTCTGTCGCTCCCACACTACCACACTCTGTCGCTCACACACTCCCACACTCTGTCGCTCCCACACTCCCACACTCTGTTGCTCCCACACTCCCACACTCTGTCGCTCACACCTCCTACATTCTGTCGCTCCCACTCTCACTCTGTCGCTCCCACACACTGTCGCTCCCACACACTGTCGCTCCCACACTCCCACACTCTGTCACTCTGTCACTCCCACACACTGTCGCTCCCACACTCTGTTGCTCCCACACTCCCACACTCTGTCGCTCCCACACTCCCACACACTGTCGCTCCCCCACTCTGTCACTCCCGCACTCTGTCGCTCACACACTCCCACACTCTGTCGCTCACACACTCCCGCACTCTGTCGCTCACACACTCCCACACTCTGTCGCTCACATGCTCCCACACTCCTACACTCTGTCACTCCCGCACTCTGTCACTCACACACTATCACACTCCCACATTCTGTCGCTCCCACACTCTGTCACTCCCACACTACCACACTCTGTCACTCACACACTCCCACACTGTCACTCCCACACTCACACACTCTGTCGCTGCCACACTCCCACACTGTCGCTGCCACACTCCCACACTGTCGCTCCCACACTCCCACACTCTGTCGCTCCCACACTCTGTCGCTCCCACACTACCACACTCTGTCGCTCACATACTCCCACACTCTGTCGCTCACACACTCCCACACTCTGTCGCTCCCACACTCTGTCGCTCACACACTCCCACACTCTGTCGCTCACACACTCCCACATTCTGTCGCTCCCACACTCTGTCACTCCCACACTCTCACTCCCACACTACCACACTCTGTCGCTTACACACTCCCACACGGTCGCTCCCACACTCACACACTCTGTCGCTCACACCTCCTACACTCTGTCGCTCACACCTCCTACACTCTGTCGCTCCCACACTCTCACTCTGTCGCTCCCACACTCTCACTCTGTCGCTCCCACACTCTATCATGCTCCCACACTCTCACTCTGTCGCTCAAACACTCTCACTCTGTCGCTCCCACACTCTCACTCTGTCGCTCCCACACTCTCACTCTGTCGCTCCCACACTCTCACTCTGTCGCTCCCACACTCCCACACTGTCGCTCCCACACTCCCACACTCTGTCGCTCCCACACTCACTCTGTCGCTCCCACACTCCCACACTCTGTCGCTCCCACACTCTCACTCTGTCGCTCCCACACTCTGTCGCTCCCACACTACCACACTCTGTCGCTCACACACTCCCACACTCTGTCGCTCCCACACTCCCACACTCTGTTGCTCCCACACTCTGTCGCTCACACCTCCTACATTCTGTCGCTCCCACTCTCACTCTGTCGCTCCCACACACTGTCGCTCCCACACACTGTCGCTCCCACACTCCCACACTCTGTCACTCTGTCACTCCCACACACTGTCGCTCCCACACTCTGTTGCTCCCACACTCCCACACTCTGTCGCTCCCACACTCCCACACACTGTCGCTCCCCCACTCTGTCACTCCCGCACTCTGTCGCTCACACACTCCCACACTCTGTCGCTCACACACTCCCGCACTCTGTCGCTCACACACTCCCACACTCTGTCGCTCACATGCTCCCACACTCCTACACTCTGTCACTCCCGCACTCTGTCACTCACACACTATCACACTCCCACATTCTGTCACTCCCACACTCTGTCACTCCCACACTACCACACTCTGTCACTCACACACTCCCACACTGTCGCTCCCACACTCACACACTCTGTCGCTGCCACACTCCCACTCTGTCGCTGCCACACTCCCACACTGTCGCTCCCACACTCCCACACTCTGTCGCTCCCACACTCCCACACTCTGTCGCTCCCACACTCCCACATTCTGTCGCTCCCACACTCTGTCGCTCACACCTCCTACACTCTGTCGCTCCCACATTCTGTCTCTCCCACATTCTGTCACTCCCACACTCTGTCGCTCCCACACTCTGTCGCTCCCACACTCTGTTGCTCCCACACTCTGTCGCTCCCACACTCTGTCGCTCCCACACTCCCACATTCTGTCACTCCCACACTCTGTCACTACGACACTCTGTCGCTCACACACTCCCACACTCTGTCGCTCCCACACTCTGTCGCTCACACACTCCCACACTCTGTCGCTCACACACTCCCACATTCTGTTGCTCCCACACTCTGTCACTCCCACACTCTCACTCCCACACTCCCACACTCTGTCGCTCACACACTCCCACACTGTCGCTCCCACACTCACACACTCTGTTGCTCACACCTCCTACACTCTGTCGCTCACACCTCCTACACTCTGTCGCTCCCACACTCTCACTCTGTCGCTCCCACACTCCCACACTCTCACTCTGTCGCTCCCACACTCTCACTCTGTCGCTCCCACACTCTATCATGCTCCCACACTCTCACTCTGTCGCTCCCACACTCTCACTCTGTCGCTCCCACACTCTCACTCTGTCGCTCCCACACTCTCACTCTGTCGCTCCCACACTCTCACTCTGTCGCTCCCACACTCCCACACTGTCGCTCCCACACTCTGTCGCTCCCACACTCACTCTGTCGCTCCCACACTCCCACACTCTGTCGCTCCCACACTCTCACTCTGTCGCTCCCACACTCTGTTGCTCCCACACTACCACACTCTGTCGCTCACACACTCCCACACTCTGTCGCTCCCACACTCCCACACTCTGTTGCTCCCACACTCTGTCGCTCACACCTCCTACATTCTGTCGCTCCCACTCTCACTCTGTCGCTCCCACACACTGTCGCTCCCACACACTGTCGCTCCCACACTCCCACACTCTGTCACTCTGTCACTCCCACACACTGTCGCTCCCACACTCTGTTGCTCCCACACTCCCACACTCTGTCGCTCCCACACTCCCACACACTGTCGCTCCCCCACTCTGTCACTCCCGCACTCTGTCGCTCACACACTCCCACACTCTGTCGCTCACACACTCCTGCACTCTGTCGCTCACACACTCCCACACTCTGTCGCTCACATGCTCCCACACTCCTACACTCTGTCACTCCCGCACTCTGTCACTCACACACTATCACACTCCCACATTCTGTCGCTCCCACACTCTGTCACTCCCACACTACCACACTCTGTCACTCACACACTCCCACACTGTCGCTCCCACACTCACACACTCTGTCGCTGCCCCACTCCCACACTGTCGCTGCCACACTCCCACACTGTCGCTCCCACACTCCCACACTCTGTCGCTCCCACACTCTGTCGCTCCCACACTCCCACACTCTGTCGCTCCCACACTCCCACATTCTGTCGCTCCTACACTCTGTCACTCCCACACTCTGTCGCTCACACCTCCTACACTCTGTCGCTCCCACATTCTGTCTCTCCCACATTCTGTCACTCCCACACTCTGTCGCTCCCACACTCTGTCGCTCCCACACTCTGTTGCTCCCACACTCTGTCGCTCCCACACTCTGTCGCTCCCACACTCCCACATTCTGTCGCTCCCACACACTGTCACTACGACACTCTGTCGCTCACACCTCCTACACTCTGTCGCTCCCACACTCTCACTCTGTCGCTCCCACACTCTGTCGCTCCCACACTCTGTCGCTCCCACACTACCACACTCTGTCGCTCACACACTCCCACACTCTGTCGCTCACACACTCCCACACTCTGTCGCTCCCACACTCTGTCGCTCACACCTCCTACATTCTGTCGCTCCCACTCTCACTGTGTCGCTCGCACACTGTCGCTCCCACACACTGTCGCTCCCACACACTGTCGCTCCCACACTCTGTCACTCCCACACTCTGTTGCTCCCACACTCCCACACTCTGTCACTCTGTCACTCCCACACTCCCGCACTCTGTCGCTCACACACTCCCACACTCTGTCGCTCACACGCTCCCACACTCCTACACTCTGTCACTCCCGCACTCTGTCACTCACACACTATCACACTCCCACATTCTGTCGCTCCCACACTCTGTCACTCCCACACTACCACACTCTGTCGCTCACACACTCCCACACTGTCGCTGCCACACTCCCACACTGTCGCTGCCACACTCCCACACTGTCGCTCCCACACTCCCACACTCTGTCGCTCCCACACTCTGTCGCTCCCACACTCCCACACTCTGTCGCTCCCACACTCCCACATTCTGTCGCACCCACACTCTGTCACTCCCACACTCTGTCGCTCACACCTCCTACACTCTGTCGCTCCCACATTCTGTCTCTCCCACATTCTGTCGCTCCCACACTCTGTCGCTCCCACACTCTGTCGCTCCCACACTCTGTTGCTCCCACACTCTGTCGCTCCCACACTCTGTCGCTCCCACACTCCCACATTCTGTCGCTCCCACACTCTGTCACTACGACACTCTGTCGCTCACACCTCCTACACTCTGTCGCTCCAACACTCTCACTCTGTCGCTCTCACACTCTCACTCTGTCGCTCCCACACTCTGTCGCTCCCACACTACCGCACTCTGTCGCTCACACACTCCCACACTCTGTCGCTCACACACTCCCACACTCTGTCGCTCCCACACTCCCACACTCTGTCGCTCACACCTCCTATATTCTGTCGCTCCCACTCTCACTCTGTCGCTCCCACACTGTCGCTCCCACACACTGTCGCTCCCACACACTGTCGCTCCCACACTCTGTCACTCCCACACTCTGTTGCTCCCACACTCCCACACTCTGTCACTCTGTCACTCCCACACTCTGTCACTCCCACACACTGTCGCTCCCACACTCTGTTGCTCCCACACTCCCACACTCTGTTGCTCCCACACTCTGTCACTCTGTCACTCCCACACTCTGTCACTCCCACACACTGTCGCTCCCACACTCTGTTGCTCCCACACTCCCACACTGTCGCTCCCACACTCCCACATTCTGTCGCTCCCACACTCTGTCACTACCACACTCTGTCGCTCACACCTCCTACA
Source organism: Lissotriton helveticus (assembly GCF_964261635.1). Taxonomy (NCBI): domain Eukaryota; kingdom Metazoa; phylum Chordata; class Amphibia; order Caudata; family Salamandridae; genus Lissotriton; species Lissotriton helveticus. Next base: position 1,034,871,677 of record NC_136067.1, on the reverse strand, counting down.
CTCTGTCGCTCCCACACTCTCACTCTGTCCTTCCCACACTCTCACTCTGTCGCTCCCACACTCCCACACTCTGTCGCTCCCACACTCTGTCACTCCCACACTACCACACTCTGTCGCTCACACCTCCTACACTCTGTCGCACACACCTCCTACACTCTGTCGCTCACACATCCTACACTCTGTCGCTCACACCTCCTACACTCTGTCGCTCCCACACTCTCACTCTGTCGCTCCCACACTCTCACTCTGTCACTCCCACACTCTCACTTTGTCGCTCCCACACTCTCACTCTGTCGCTCCCACACTCTCACTCTGTCGCTCCCACACTCTCACTCTGTCGCTCCCACACTCTCACTCTGTTGCTCCCACACTCCCACACTCTGTCGCTCCCACACTCCCACACTGTCGCTCCCACACTCACTCTGTCGCTCCCAGACTCCCACACTCTGTCGCTCCCACACACTCACTCTGTCGCTCCCACACTCTGTCGCTCCCACACTACCACATTCTGTCGCTCACACACTCCCACACTCTGTCGCTCACACACTCCCACACTCTGTCGCTCCCACACTCCCACACTCTGTCGCTCACACCTCCTACATTCTGTCGCTCCCACTCTCACTCTGTCGCTCCCACACTGTCGCTCCCACACACTGTCGCTCCCACACTCTGTCACTCCCACACTCTGTCGCTCCCACACTCCCACACTCTGTCGCTCCCACACTCTCACTCTGTCGCTCCCACACTCTGTTGCTCCCACACTCCCACACTCTGTCGCTCCCACACTCCCACACTCTGTCGCTCACACCTCCTACATTCTGTCGCTCCCACTCTGTCGCTCCCACTCTGTCGCTCCCACACTGTCGCTCCCACACTGTCGCTCCCACACACTGTCGCTCCCACACTCTGTCACTCCCACACTCTGTTGCTCCCACACTCCCACACTCTGTCACTCTGTCACTCCCCCACTCTGTCACTCCCACACACTGTCGCTCCCACACTCTGTTGCTCCCACACTCCCACACTCTGTCGCTCCCACACTCCCACACTCTGTCGCTCCCACACTCTCACTCTGTCGCTCCCACACTCTTTCGCTCCCACACTCCCACACTCTGTCGCTCACACACTCCCACACTCTGTCGCTCACACACTCCCACACTCTGTCGCTCACACCTCCTACATTCTGTCGCTCCCACTCTGTCGCTCCCACACTTTCGCTCCCACACTGTCGCTCCCACACACTGTCGCTCCCACACTCTGTCACTCCCACACTCTGTTTCTCCCACACTCCCACACTCTGTCACTCTGTCACTCCTACACTCTGTCACTCCCACACACTGTCGCTCCCACACTCTGTTGCTCCCACACTCCCACACTCTGTCGCTCCCACACTCTGTCGCTCACACCTCCTACATTCTGTCGCTCCCACTCTCACTGTGTCGCTCGCACACTGTCGCTCCCACACACTGTCGCTCCCACACACTGTCGCTCCCACACTCTGTCACTCCCACACTCTGTTGCTCCCACACTCCCACACTCTGTCACTCTGTCACTCCCACACTCTGTCACTCCCACACACTGTCGCTCCCACACTCTGTTGCTCCCACACTCCCACACACTGTCGCTCCCCCACTCTGTCACTCCCGCACTCTGTCGCTCACACACTCCCACACTCTGTCGCTCACACACTCCCGCACTCTGTCGCTCACACACTCCCACACTCTGTCGCTCACACGCTCCCACACTCCTACACTCTGTCACTCCTGCACTCTGTCACTCACACACTATCACACTCCCACATTCTGTCGCTCCCACACTCTGTCACTCCCACACTACCACACTCTGTCGCTCACACACTCCCACACTGTCGCTCCCACACTCACACACTCTGTCGCTGCCACACTCCCACACTGTCGCTGCCACACTCCCACACTGTCGCTCCCACACTCCCACACTCTGTCGCTCCCACACTCTGTCGCTCCCACACTCCCACACTCTGTCGCTCCCACACTCCCACATTCTGTCGCACCCACACTCTGTCACTCCCACACTCTGTCGCTCACACCTCCTACACTCTGTCGCTCCCACATTCTGTCTCTCCCACATTCTGTCGCTCCCACACTCTGTCGCTCCCACAGTCTGTCGCTCCCACACTCTGTTGCTCCCGCACTCTGTCACTCACACACTATCACACTCCCACATTCTGTCGCTCCCACACTCTGTCACTCCCACACTACCACACTCTGTCACTCACACACTCCCACACTGTCGCTCCCACACTCACACACTCTGTCGCTGCCACACTCCCACACTGTCGCTGCCACACTCCCACACTGTCGCTCCCACACTCCCACACTCTGTCGCTCCCACACTCTGTCGCTCCCACACTCCCACACTCTGTCGCTCCCACACTCCCACATTCTGTCGCTCCTACACTCTGTCACTCCCACACTCTGTCGCTCACACCTCCTACACTCTGTCGCTCCCACATTCTGTCTCTCCCACATTCTGTCACTCCCACACTCTGTCGCTCCCACACTCTGTCGCTCCCACACTCTGTTGCTCCCACACTCTGTCGCTCCCACACTCTGTCGCTCCCACACTCCCACATTCTGTCGCTCCCACACACTGTCACTACGACACTCTGTCGCTCACACCTCCTACACTCTGTCGCTCCCACACTCTCACTCTGTCGCTCCCACACTCTGTCGCTCCCACACTCTGTCGCTCCCACACTACCACACTCTGTCGCTCACACACTCCCACACTCTGTCGCTCACACACTCCCACACTCTGTCGCTCCCACACTCTGTCGCTCACACCTCCTACATTCTGTCGCTCCCACTCTCACTGTGTCGCTCGCACACTGTCGCTCCCACACACTGTCGCTCCCACACACTGTCGCTCCCACACTCTGTCACTCCCACACTCTGTTGCTCCCACACTCCCACACTCTGTCACTCTGTCACTCCCACACTCTGTCACTCCCACACACTGTCGCTCCCACACTCTGTTGCTCCCACACTCCCACACACTGTCGCTCCCCCACTCTGTCACTCCCGCACTCTGTCGCTCACACACTCCCACACTCTGTCGCTCACACACTCCCGCACTCTGTCGCTCACACACTCCCACACTCTGTCGCTCACACGCTCCCACACTCCTACACTCTGTCACTCCTGCACTCTGTCACTCACACACTATCACACTCCCACATTCTGTCGCTCCCACACTCTGTCACTCCCACACTACCACACTCTGTCGCTCACACACTCCCACACTGTCGCTCCCACACTCACACACTCTGTCGCTGCCACACTCCCACACTGTCGCTGCCACACTCCCACACTGTCGCTCCCACACTCCCACACTCTGTCGCTCCCACACTCTGTCGCTCCCACACTCCCACACTCTGTCGCTCCCGCACTCCCACATTCTGTCGCACCCACACTCTGTCACTCCCACACTCTGTCGCTCCCACATTCTGTCTCTCCCACATTCTGTCGCTCCCACACTCTGTCGCTCCCACACTCTGTCGCTCCCACACTCTGTTGCTCCCACACTCTGTCGCTCCCACACTCTGTCGCTCCCACACTCCCACATTCTGTCGCTCCCACACTCTGTCACTACGACACTCTGTCGCTCACACCTCCTACACTCTGTCGCTCCAACACTCTCACTCTGTCGCTCTCACACTCTCACTCTGTCGCTCCCACACTCTGTCGCTCCCACACTACCGCACTCTGTCGCTCACACACTCCCACACTCTGTCGCTCACACACTCCCACACTCTGTCGCTCCCACACTCCCACACTCTGTCGCTCACACCTCCTATATTCTGTCGCTCCCACTCTCACTCTGTCGCTCCCACACTGTCGCTCCCACACACTGTCGCTCCCACACACTGTCGCTCCCACACTCTGTCACTCCCACACTCTGTTGCTCCCACACTCCCACACTCTGTCACTCTGTCGCTCCCACACTCCCGCACTCTGTCGCTCACACACTCCCACACTCTGTCGCTCACACGCTCCCACACTCCTACACTCTGTCACTACGACACTCTGTCGCTCACACCTCCTACACTCTGTCGCTCCAACACTCTCACTCTGTCGCTCTCACACTCTCACTCTGTCGCTCCCACACTCTGTCGCTCCCACACTACCGCACTCTGTCGCTCACACACTCCCACACTCTGTCGCTCACACACTCCCACACTCTGTCGCTCCCACACTCCCACACTCTGTCGCTCACACCTCCTATATTCTGTCGCTCCCACTCTCACTCTGTCGCTCCCACACTGTCGCTCCCACACACTGTCGCTCCCACACACTGTCGCTCCCACACTCTGTCACTCCCACACTCTGTTGCTCCCACACTCCCACACTCTGTCACTCTGTCGCTCCCACACTCCCGCACTCTGTCGCTCACACACTCCCACACTCTGTCGCTCACACGCTCCCACACTCCTACACTCTGTCACTCCCGCACTCTGTCACTCACACACTATCACACTCCCACATTCTGTCGCTCCCACACTCTGTCACTCCCACACTACCACACTCTGTCGCTCACACACTCCCACACTGTCGCTGCCACACTCCCACACTGTCGCTGCCACACTCCCACACTGTCGCTCCCACACTCCCACACTCTGTCGCTCCCACACTCTGTCGCTCCCACACTCCCACACTCTGTCGCTCCCACACTCCCACATTCTGTCGCACCCACACTCTGTCACTCCCACACTCTGTCGCTCACACCTCCTACACTCTGTCGCTCCCACATTCTGTCTCTCCCACATTCTGTCGCTCCCACACTCTGTCGCTCCCACACTCTGTCGCTCCCACACTCTGTTGCTCCCACACTCTGTTGCTCCCACACTCTGTCGCTCCCACACTCCCACATTCTGTCGCTCCCACACTCTGTCACTACGACACTCTGTCGCTCACACCTCCTACACTCTGTCGCTCCAACACTCTCACTCTGTCGCTCTCACACTCTCACTCTGTCGCTCCCACACTCTGTCGCTCCCACACTACCGCACTCTGTCGCTCACACACTCCCACACTCTGTCGCTCACACACTCCCACACTCTGTCGCTCCCACACTCCCACACTCTGTCGCTCACACCTCCTATATTCTGTCGCTCCCACTCTCACTCTGTCGCTCCCACACTGTCGCTCCCACACACTGTCGCTCCCACACACTGTCGCTCCCACACTCTGTCACTCCCACACTCTGTTGCTCCCACACTCCCACACTCTGTCACTCTGTCACTCCCACACTCTGTCACTCCCACACACTGTCGCTCCCACACTCTGTTGCTCCCACACTCCCACACTCTGTCGCTCCCACACTCTGTCACTCTGTCACTCTGTCACTCTGTCACTCCCACACACTGTCGCTCCCACACTCTGTTGCTCCCACACTCCCACACTGTCGCTCCCACACTCCCACATTCTGTCGCTCCCACACTCTGTCACTACCACACTCTGTCGCTCACACCTCCTACACTCTGTCGCTCCCACACTCTCACTCTGTCCTTCCCACACTCTCACTCTGTCGCTCCCACACTCCCACACTCTGTCGCTCCCACACTCTGTCACTCCCACACTACCACACTCTGTCGCTCACACCTCCTACACTCTGTCGCACACACCTCCTACACTCTGTCGCTCACACATCCTACACTCTGTCGCTCACACCTCCTACACTCTGTCGCTCCCACACTCTCACTCTGTCGCTCCCACACTCTCACTCTGTCACTCCCACACTCTCACTTTGTCGCTCCCACACTCTCACTCTGTCGCTCCCACACTCTCACTCTGTCGCTCCCACACTCTCACTCTGTCGCTCCCACACTCTCACTCTGTCGCTCCCAGACTCCCACACTCTGTCGCTCCCACACACTCACTCTGTCGCTCCCACACTCTGTCGCTCCCACACTACCACATTCTGTCGCTCACACACTCCCACACTCTGTCGCTCACACACTCCCACACTCTGTCGCTCCCACACTCCCACACTCTGTCGCTCACACCTCCTACATTCTGTCGCTCCCACTCTCACTCTGTCGCTCCCACACTGTCGCTCCCACACACTGTCGCTCCCACACTCTGTCACTCCCACACTCTGTCGCTCCCACACTCCCACACTCTGTCGCTCCCACACTCTCACTCTGTCGCTCCCACACTCTGTTGCTCCCACACTCCCACACTCTGTCGCTCCCACACTCCCACACTCTGTCGCTCACACCTCCTACATTCTGTCGCTCCCACTCTGTCGCTCCCACTCTGTCGCTCCCACACTGTCGCTCCCACACTGTCGCTCCCACACACTGTCGCTCCCACACTCTGTCACTCCCACACTCTGTTGCTCCCACACTCCCACACTCTGTCACTCTGTCACTCCCCCACTCTGTCACTCCCACACACTGTCGCTCCCACACTCTGTTGCTCCCACACTCCCACACTCTGTCGCTCCCACACTCCCACACTCTGTCGCTCCCACACTCTCACTCTGTCGCTCCCACACTCTTTCGCTCCCACACTCCCACACTCTGTCGCTCACACACTCCCACACTCTGTCGCTCACACACTCCCACACTCTGTCGCTCACACCTCCTACATTCTGTCGCTCCCACTCTGTCGCTCCCACACTTTCGCTCCCACACTGTTGCTCCCACACACTGTCGCTCCCACACTCTGTCACTCCCACACTCTGTTTCTCCCACACTCCCACACTCTGTCACTCTGTCACTCCTACACTCTGTCACTCCCACACACTGTCGCTCCCACACTCTGTTGCTCCCACACTCCCACACTCCGTCGCTCCCACACTCCCACACACTGTCGCTCCCCCACTCTGTCACTCCCGCACTCTGTCACTCACACACTTCCACACTCTGTCGCTCACACACTCCTGCACTCTGTCACTCACACACTCCCACACTCTGTCGCTCACACACTCCCACACTCTGTCGCTCCCACACTCCTACACTCTGTCACTCCCGCACTCTGTCACTCACACACTATCACACTCCCACATTCTGTCGCTCCCACACTCTGCCACTACCACACTCTGTCGCTCACACACTCCCACACTGTCGCTCCCACACTCACACACTCTGTCGCTCCCACACTCTGTCGCTGCCACACTCCCACACTATCGCTGCCACACTCCCACACTGTCGCTGCCACACTCCCACACTGTCGCTCCCACACTCTGTCGCTCCCACACTCCCACACTCTGTCGCTCCCACACTCCCACACTCTGTCGCTCCCACACTCCCACACTCTGTCGCTCCCACACTCCCACTCTGTCGCTCCCACACTCCCACACTCTGTCACTCCCACACTCTGTCGCTCCCACACTCTGTCGCTCCCACACTCTCACTCCCACACTCTGTCGCTCCCACACTCTGTCGCTCCCACTCTGTCACTCCCACACTCCCGCACACTGTCACTCCCACACTGTCGCTCCCACACTCCTAAACTCTGTCACTTCCACACTCTGTCACACTTACACTGTCACTCCCACACTGTCGCTCCCTCACTCCTACACTCTGTCGCTCACACACTCTGTCGCTCACACACTCCCACACTCTGTCGCTCACACACTCCCACATTCTGTCGCTCCCACACTCTGTCACTCCCACACTCTGTCACTCCCACACTACCACACTCTGTCGCTCACACACTCCCACACTGTCGCTCCCACACTCACACACTCTGTTGCTCACACCTCCTACACTCTGTCGCTCACACCTCCTACACTCTGTCGCTCCCACACTCTCACTCTGTCGCTCCCACACTCTCACTCTGTCGCTCCCACACTCTCACTCTGTCGCTCCCACACTCTCACTCTGTCGCTCCCACACTCTCACTCTGTCGCTCCCACACTCTCACTCTGTCGCTCCCACACTCTCACTCTGTCGCTCCCACACTCTGTCGCTACAACACTCTGTCGCTCCCACACTCTGTCGCTCCCACACTCTGCCGCTCCCACACTCTGTCGCTCCCACACTCTGTCACTCTCACACTCTGTCACTCCCACACTCTGTCACTCCCACACACTGTGGCTCCCACACTCCCACACACTGTGGCTCCCACACTCCCACACACTGTGGCTCCCACACTCCCACACACTGTCGCTCCCACACTCCCACACTCTGTCGCTCCCACACTCTGTCGCTCCCACACTAGCACACTGTCACACCACACTAAATATTTCAATTTGTCTTACAGGAAGAAGAAACAAAACCGATTTTTGTCGCTGGCCAAGAAACCAAACTTAAATCAATAACAGTAAACGATACAACTGACTCAATCAAAATAACACTTTGGAGAGATGCCACAGATTTCCCAATATAAATCGGCTCCTACGTCAAAATAACTCACTTAACAGTGCACGAATTTAACAACAATAAAATATTAAATACAACGCGCAATACGCAATTTCAAGTAAGTAAAACTATTTATACAATATTATACCTTCATTTACTACTACATCTATAATAAAAAGTTTTTCTAACTTTCTGAAACTCTAATAACACACTACTACTAATTCTGCTACTTACTCATTACTATATACAACTATAGCTCTATAATCAATTTCTACTAATCACGACGACAACAGTAAATAATACTCTCTCCTACCTAATACACTACTAGAACTTTACTACTCACTCTTTACTTCTCCCTACTTAAAACTAACACTTTACTACTCTAAAAATAATGCTCAAAATAACTCACTTTTCACAAATAAAAATTACCTACTCTACCTTTACTACTCTTCACTTTCATACTCACACTTTACTCTAAAATGTTGTAATACAACTTGAATACTCTATATACTACTCACCCTACTACTGCACTATATACTCAACAAATATATAAAAATGCACTCACAAATATCTAATCCCTCTTTACCAACTCTATTAAACTAACAACTAATCGCAAATAGGCCTATACTAATAACTCTACACTATATGCTACTCCCTAAAAACTTAAACAATATACTACTCCTTTTACTACTCAATACTACTAAACTCACTAATACTGTACTACAAACTACACTAATACTACTATTGCTACTCACCATTAATACTACTTAATACTAACACTTTAATACTCACTCTCTACACTATACTTAAAAAATACCTCATAGTCTACAACACTAAAAAAGCCTATATTAACAGCTACTCTGTCTACTAATAACTCAACTAGTCACCACACACAGTACTGTATTCAATACTTACTATACAACTCTACAACTAACTAATATTCACTATATATTAATACCTCTTTCTACTACTAACTCTATCAGCACACTCTCTAGCCCTTTAATAAACACTATATCATAACTACGTAATATATATACTCACATAAATGCTATCTTCAATTACCCTCACCGTGTATTAACTTCATTTGTACAAAAATATTTAAAAAAAAAATTATCTTTAGGTCTACAAAAATAATAAATAAAAAAATTATACAGCAACTAAGCATTTCTTTTTTCTTCACAGAAAATACAACAGCCACAAGAAGAAATTACGTTAACAATATATGCAATGGAAAAAACAACTCAAGAACAAAGTACTATTGCAATACAAATAGAAAATGCTGAAAACTGTCAATCCGTTGACATAAACAATACAGTTATAATGGACTACTTCAATATACCAGCCGACGTTGATGACTTGGAAGAAGCATTAATAGAACACCTACCAAAAACAGTTAATGTGATTTTCCAAAATGGATACATCATTCAAATACTTACCTAATAAAATACTGCACAAAACTTTGCATTGTTAAAAAGTAAGAAAAAAATACAATATATTTACTTTAATAAAACATTTTAAACTTTTTTTTGTGTCCTTTCATTATTATAAACAAAGTACATAAATATATATTACTGTGCTATCATATATATTACACCTCTAAACAAAATGCTAACATGCTTTATCAAATAACTTGTATTATAATACAATGTGCATCTGCAAATAATTGCATTATAAATGCACTCCAGATTTCTGTGGAAAGTAAAACACATCAACGTTTTAGACATAATTCAAAGAAGATACAAAAGACCATTTATCAAAAGCTCAAACTTTAACAAAGGGAGTGGGGAGTGCAGAGTGGGGAATGCAGAGTGGGGAGTGCATAGAGCATGGGGAGTGCATAGAGCATGGGGAGTGCATAGAGCATGGGGAGTGCATAGAGCATGGGGAGTGCAGAGTGCATAGGGAGTACAGAGTGCATAGGGAGTACAGAGTGCATAGAAAGTGCATAGGGAGTGCAGAGGGAGTGCATAGGGAGTGTAGAGTGCAAAGTGCATAGGAAGTGCAGAGTGCATAGGGAGTGCAGAGTGCATAGGGAGTGCAGAGTGCATAGGGAGTATAGAGTGCAGAGTGCATATGGAGTGCAGAGTGCATATGGAGTGCATAGGGAGTGCAGAGTGCATAGGGAGTGCAGAGTGAGTGCAGAGTGCATAGGGAGTGCAGAGTGCATAGGGAGTGCAGAGTGCATAGGGAGTGCATAGTGCATAGGGAATGCAGAGTGCATAGGGAGTGCAGAGTGCATAGGGAGTGCAGAGTGCATAGGGAGAGCAGAATGCATAGGGAGTGCATAGAGAATGCAGAGGGATTGCACAGTGCATAGGGAGTGCATAGGGAGTGCACAGTGCATAGGGAATGCAGAGTGCATAGGGAGTGCTAGAGAGTGCAGAGTGACTGCAAAAATTAAGCTAATGGCAATGTAAATGACAATGCCATTTACTTATCTGTTTTCAAAACAAAAACATAAATACAAATTTTGGCATTTACAATGCCAATAACTCTAACTTTTCCAAAGGCGAAACCATTGCATTGTAAATGCTTGTTTAATCTGTGGTCCTATTGTGTGTTGGTCTATTATTGATACAGAGGAATCTTTGCTTATTTGCACTTGGTATCTTCTTTAAGGGGCGGCCATATTGGGGATCTTGCAGGGTAGCAGTCCAGTCTTCCATGCTGCCTATTTAAGAGGAATGCTGATGCGGACGCGCTGTTTTGCCTAACCGGTGTCGGAGCTGCGTTTAATGCCCGACCAGTTTTTAGACCTTGAAAACACTTTTTAACTTACCCGCCATACTGTGCACTGAGGATACTTTTTAGGTTTCGCCTGGGGCAGGGAGCTTTAGCTCCGCCCCCAGGAGAAATCTTTAGTTTTCAGTATGGGTGCCTTGAATACGCCCTCTGTTCCATTGGCTAGCTCCATAAATGGAGGCTAGCCATTGGAACAGAGATCTGTCCGTCATTCTTGGACCAGATTCGTGGGCGTTCCTGCATTTTTTTCCCTCTCCACCCCTCTCCACCCTTTTCGCATCGTCATCAAGGCCGTGGGCGGGGTTTATTATTTTTTTTAGTCCGTTTGGTTTGGTCATTGTGCGGCCGATCTCCGTCAGAGGAAGTCCAGGTCCAGGTGAGTGCTGGCCGTTCCCGCCCCCCCTCCCGCTGTCTGTGTGCCTCCCTGCCCCCCTCCCGCTGTTTGTGTGCCTCCCCGCCCCCCTCCTGCTGTTTGTGTGCCTCCCCGCCCCCCTCCCCCTGTCTGTGTGCTTGCCCGCCCCCCCCCTCCGTGTCCTCGTAGGTGCTTGTTTAATCTTTCTTTTTCAAACTTTTTTGTTTATTTTGTCATGACACAAAACAATTTCTACTTGGTACAGGAATAAGCAGAGATTGATGGCAGAGACTGCGGCCGCTTGGAAGACGTCACTCGAGACGTCCACACCCCTCCTATCAGCCGATGAGAGTGCCTGGCTGGCATCTCTGTCAGGGCCGCACAGTGATCAAAGGCACGGAAGAACTTTCCGGACACACGAGCAGCCTCTGAGGTTCCCGCCTCCAAACACGCTGACGGGAAGACTGTGTGGCGTGACTGGCTTTGCAAAGGGGCAGTGGAATCTGCTATTAATGTATGGTTGGTCCTACTGTTAATGTCTCCTGTCGGAGTTAGGAAAGCTATAGCTCTCATATTTCACCTTAGCGCCTCAACTGCGGGTCTTACCAAACATTATCAACGAGGATATTGTCTGGATTTCTATTGACTGTATTCGGAGGGCACAGGAGGTCCGTGTCTGTGGCCAGGTGTGTGCTTCAAAGCCTCGATAAACTGGTGCATGTGCATGGGTAGGTATGCTCATCTAGCAGCCCCCGTCCACGCATACTGCCTTCTGATTTTCATTTGCTATGACATTTCTGTCACTTCCTGGTCTTCTGAGACACGGCTGGAAGGAATAGTACAATATCCATTGTCTGCCTGTGCCTAGCAACAGTAGACACATGATGAAGGGAGCACACTGTTTACAGCCTGCCTGTGCGTCTGATTGCACTAGGCATGGCATACAAACAGCAGTGTTCACGTCTGCCTAGTGTCTGGCTCAACACGCGCATTACACAAGTAACACCGTGTTTACAGCTTGGCTGCGGGTCTGATTGCATTAACCATGCGATACACACAGTTATTTATTAAGATCTATTTGTGTGTCTGCAAAAACAAACACATGATTTGAAAAAAAACATACTCGTAAAAAACAGAAACATAAAAAATGCAGGTCAGGCCTTGGGCTTTTCCATTGAGTTTCACGCAGGTACATATCGCCGTTAGAAATGCGGGTTTAATCAGGCACTCTTTATCAAACTCACAGTAGCAAACAATTTCTATGTTGCTGCCAGGTAGTGCACTTCAGGGGTCGTTGTGCCGAACCTTCCACACTAGACCTGCAGAATCAAATAACGTGAAATAATAATTGCACAACCACTCTTATTATTTAGCAGAAAGTGTTCAAAGGCTCTGATCATATATGCCACAAGTCAAATATTAAAGTTATATGGGATAAAGCAACATCTGTATAATCAAAAGGAACTAGCCTGAAAAAAGAGGGCCTCGTCAATGGCTATTAACGACTGACTCTTTTGGTCTTAGCTTCTGGGGTTCAGGCTGTGCATGAGAGCTATCAGTTGCTCGGCCAGGACCGTTGTGCTTTACAGGGCGGCAGTTGCCTATTGGTCATGTGTTATTTCTAGCATATGTTGAATTTGAAATATGATTTACAAAGCGCAGCTTATGCCTAAAACAGAGCCTCAGGGCGCAAACATCACAAGAAAGCAACAGTATGCGTGAAGGGGTGGCAGAGATCAGCTTTTCGCAAAGAGGCAGTTTTTCTTAGTGAACCTGGCTCTATCAGATTCAAAACGACAAAAGAGAGGGAGATAATTCCTGATCTGCATTCACAAAGACTTTGGCCTACAGTCTGATCCCAATAAACTCCTGTGCCTGAGCTGGTTGAAACATTATCAGGAGTGCTTCATCGTGCCGTAGCCCTGGCAAGATCTGATCATGAGGTGCTTTGATTTGTGGCGCGTCCTAAAACAAATGCAGATGCCAGAGAGCTAAGGTTAGTTCTGGGTATCTCAGGGGGTATGCACTTGGCAGCGTAGCCAGTACTTTGATTCAGGTTCCCTCACGTCCACAGACCTAGCTGTATTTTACAGTTGAGGCAATACGGAGTTCCAGGGAAAGAGTAAGCCTGACTGATCCTACCACACTAGAAACCAAATCTGGGTAGCGACTCTAGTTGGAAGCACTGCTGAACCTAGACCCTCTCAGTACCGCAGTCCTGTCCTAAGTGACTTTTTTCTCTGATCTGCTTTGTTTTTGCATTCATCCGCTTAACAGTACTCAAGTTCGTTTAAGGTGTGACTCCTGTCTTAGATCTAAATCAGGGTGTGTGAAGAGCTCCTCCTTTTCACTGCTGTAAAAGTTTACTGGAGAGTGTGGTAAAATCACTTCATTTTCTTATACTACTGGCTGTTGCCTGGCGATGAGGGCTCCGTGTCTCAGAATTGGTAGTTAATTTTTTTACTTTTGCACACCCAAAGTAGGATGGTTATCAGTCTCTTTGCACCAGTAACTGGTGCTTCACCTGGACTTTGAGAAGTCCTCGCTTCTCAACTGGAAGAGATTGTCAGCGACTGGTCCTTCTTTGCCGGTAGCTTTCCATGTTTGGCACTGGAGAATATGTGCTGCTGTGACCAACCAGGAGAAGGTCAGTGGGGAGGAAAGACCAGCAGGCAAAGGAGGTGATAGCCAGGAAGAGCTGCACCGGGCCCTGCTGACTGCCTCTGGGTGTGTGTGTGTGTGTGGCTGGCTCTGGGTGTGTGTGTGTGGTAGTAATTGCTGTCTGCTGAGCTCGTCCGTAGGGTACAATAGGTCTCACATTTGCGAGAGATTAAGCTAATGGCAATGTAAATGACAATGCCATTTATTTTTCTGTTTTCCAAACCAACACATAAATACAAATTTTGTCATTTACAATGCCAATAGCTCAAACTTTTCCAAAGGCGAAACCATTGCATTGTAAATGCTTGTTTTTATTTGCATTAGATCTTTATAGTGAGTAGGATATTGAAATATATATTTAGATGCTCACTTGTTTTTGTAAAAAATAAAGACATTTGATATCTAGGTCTTTTTGCACATGGAAACTTGTGTTTGTTGTTCAGGATTCCATGTGGACTGTGAGATTTGAATGCCGGTCTGTTGAGGCAGGAACTGTGTGCCACCAGCAGCTAGCCAGTTTGTATGCTGAATAAATGTTTCTTTTCAGTTACCTTTGGCCTTCGTGGTGTTGATTTACGACAGATTACTTGGCACACAAACTGTTTGTAGTTTGTTGATCATTTCTGGGTAGGATGAAGAGCAATTTAAAAAGCCTTTGAAATACGAATTAATGTCAAGTGCTTCTTGAATACTGGTTTTTAAAAGGTCAGCTAGTCAGAGCATGTAGATTGGTAAATACGCTATCCCTAGTCCAGGAGAAAATAAATAAATCACATTATAGGAATTGAGGCGTCAGAGTCCAAACTTGTTTGCAGCTAGCGTGTCATTTGTCAACTGCCTGAATACATTATCAGCTGTTGTTTACATGTATCTTTAGAACTCCCGTGCACAGCCTGGTTATTTCATTTTCACGAGGGCAAACTAGAATGAACCAAATATATCCCTGTGCACAAACACATATTTCACAACATCTGTTAAGCGTGTATTGTTTTGCCTGACAGTAGACCTTGTTAGCACTTGTACCGATTCGGAAGTACACAATAGCATTGATAATGAACGTTTGGTTGTGAAATCAGTCTGAAGCTGAGCATAGCTTTTTCAGAAGAGCTCATTACTCGCCGTGAAAGTGAACAACTATTACACTGGAAGAAAGTGGTCCACACTGCCCTGGTCACTGGGGAGGTATTTCCTTCTTCCCACTGTCTACTCTGAAAGAAAACATTTTGTGTACAGTTGATCAAAGAACTCTACATACTACCTACCCTAATAGATGTTGGAGTTCAAAGGCGCTTTCCTATTGTCATGTCTTTTAGGATAATCCCATTGCGGTATACCTCATCTTTACATACATTGTCCCATCCACACGACAATAACGATTCTAAACAGGTGACCTTTTACCTAGTAGCTTGCTCCTGTCTCCTGGACACCAGGCTCTAATAATTTTATCATAATCCCTGTACCTGACGTACATAAAGATGTCCGCAGGCACTGAAGATTTATTCTGTATAAAGGTTACCACTTTTTTTCCTCCTTGGCCAACAGCCAGCTGTGCATGATCACACTTGTTTAGAAAATCATTGGTGATTGTTTTCAAACATTTATGATTGTTTTCAAACCTTCCATGGTTGCTTTTAAAAAAACATATTTATTCTAGAAAACCCCCAGGTGTGACCACTTTAGTATAAAATACCCTCACTGCCCCGTACAAATTATAGGAAAATTCCTTCCAAGCTGAGACAGGGGTCCTGCATGCTGAATCTCCGACACATAGGGGTCTGACATCCCTTGCGGGTTGTCATCCTTGACGCAGAAACGGGGTCCTTCATTCTAAACCATCAGGTGAGGGGACTGGTTCATCCCTAGAGGTTTCGTGGCTACAGATACACATAGCTTTACGCATATGCACCTATACATCCTGGGATAGGCTAGGTACATTTAGGCAAATTACTTAGGGCATGCATTGTAGGATATATGCAAGTGCTTCTGGTTTTATCGGAACTGCTTCTGTTCATCTTATTAGCACTATGGTATACATGTATATACTATTTATGATATTGGTACTAGCAATCTCTTTCGTATGTTACAGTCCTGATTGTCGCAGCACATATGTTTTACACAAGACTGTCGCTGGACCAATAAATATTTATTGAAACATTCTAATTGCCATCCTTTGTAGTTTCTGAGAGAAAGCAAGCACGAGAGTCTGAGAGAAAAGTACAGGAACGTTTTATACGATCCCTGAGGAATGTTCAGTGGTTGCCAGAAACTACCTACACCACTGTAGAATACAGGGGGGTGGTAGTTGCACTGTAGAGGTAGCTTGCTTAACTGCTGACATATCCTGTGGGGGGTGTCCGGAAGCGGTTGGGGCACCAAACCCTCAGTTTAGGTCATCCAAAACGCACAGGCCCTGGGGGACTCCTAGGCGCTACATGACACTATTTCCATAACCACAGCTTACAAAAACTTGACTTTCCTTTGTCAAATCTCAAATCTCAAGTTACTTTATTTGCATAGTTAATTAAAACCATTGCAATACAAAAAATATACTCATTTAAAAACTGTCATGTACATATTAAAACTCTTGTATCTAAAAAGCCATATTGTCTGGATTCCTAAATCATATCATCAAAGTGTTCACAGACCCCTTGCGTTTATGCAAGTGCTATTTCTGGTTCGGTTCCTATTGTCAGTAATTCTGGCATCTTGCTGCGGCACAGTCTCAGATATTTTACTGTTCTACAGTTCAATTGTGGGTTGCTCGGTTCAAAACATGCTAGCAAAGCTTGCCTCCTGGTGCGGATCCCTCGTTGATTTGAAGGTTGTTTGAGGAATTTAACTTGTTCCTTTGTAAGTTCTTTACAGGAGCATAGTAGGTGCAGCATGTCTTCCTGAGCCGATCCACATAGGCAGCACGCAGAGCCAGCTTGGATCCGAAGCCAGGGAGGGAGATGCTCGGCACAAGGGAGCAGTCCGAGCCTATTTCTCATAAAAGCAATTTTTATGTTTTTATCATAACCCAAGTTGAAATAGGTTTGTATGCCGGGCTTTGTTTATGTGTTCAGGGTCATCCAGCCGTGGGATCTCTTTGATAGTGCATCCTTGTCCTCCAGCCATGAAAGGAGTTTCACAGTTTTCCACACTATGTTTTTTAAAGTATGGCTGGTTGTCGGTATCTCCCAGAGCTGGTTTAGCCTCAAATTATGAAGGCTACTGTGTAGATATTCCGCGTCTGGTAATGCTGGGTGCGATTGTAGCTCCTTCCACAACTGTTCATTTAGCGTGCCGCGTTCTGCTCTTCGCACTTTGTCCCAAATGATGATAAAGGCCCCTTGTCTAGCAAGTGATTGTTTCAGAATGCCAAATTAGAGTCTAATTTGGGCAGGTGAGGTGTATTTCGGCAGCCCGAAGATGACCCTATATGCCGTTGTTACTGTGGCATCCAGTATTTTTGCATCCTTCCCTTTCTGTACCTCACTGCCATAGGTGATTGTTGGCAGGAGTTTTGCCCGAGCAACCTCAACGAGTGGTAGGATCGATGTGCCTGTTAATTTAGAGTTTAATGTTTTTAGGGTAATTGCCAGAGCTTTGTGTCTTATGCTGGTCTTCTGTGCCACGAACCGGCCTCCTGTATCCAACTTCACGCCTAGATATTTATATTCCATTGTGTCCTCTATTCTGGTCTCACCCCAGAACCAGGCAGCAGTTTGACGTCTTTTCCTCCTGACTATCATTGTTCTTGTTTTGCCAAGGTTAATGGTCAGGTCATTTGCTTGGGAAAAATCCCGTGTTGTGTTTAAGAGATGTTGTAGCCCTACTTTTGTTTTGCTGATCAGGACTATGTCATCTGCGTAGAGGAGACAAGGCAATAAAATATCTCCTAATTTCGGGGCATGAGAGTTGCAGCTGGTTAGTAGCGGGACTAAATTGGCAATGTACAGATTAAAAAGTGTGGGTGCTAAGACGCAACCCTGCTTTAACCCTTTTTCCGTCTGTATGCGCCTTGATAGATGCGTTCCGTTTCCCAGCTTCACCTGTAGCCATGTATTCGTATGTAAGTTCATTATTAGTTTGAGTAAAGGCTGTGGCAGCCCCCAGCTGTGTAGTTTGGACCACAGTCTGGTGTGGTTGACATGGTCGAAGGCGGCTTTATAATCAATGAAACATAAAAATAGAGACAACCGTGTGGCCTCAGCCTTGTCCATAAGCATGGCCATGCTTAGTATGTTTGTCATTGTCCCAACCGATTTTATAAAGCCAGTCTGTTGTAGGGGAATTATGGATTTTTCTTCTGCCCAAGCCTGGAGATCCTCCAATAGCAAACCAGCAAAAAATTTGGCTTCGTTGTCTAATAATGCCACTAATCTGTAGTTTTGTGGATCCGACTTCTCGCCGGATTTATAGACGGGGGAGATGATTGAGCCTCTCCATGAGCTAGGCAGGGAGTTCAGTGATCTAGTTTCTCTGAAGAGTGGACCCAGAGCTTCTGCCCAGAAGGTTGCCTCCTGTTTATACAATGCTGGTGGCAGCCCATTTGGGCCAGGGGCGCCTTCTCTTCTCCCTTTTCCTATCTGCCGTTTGATGGCATCTATATGGTTAGTATGGGGGTCCTCGAAAGATGTAACTGTTCCTGAGTTCTCAGAGTCAGTGAGGTTGTTTTTCCGCCCAGGACTTGTGTGTCTTTTGGTGATCTGCTTCGTTTCGCTCTGCTTGATCATGGTCTCTCTGGCCACTGCCTCGGTGGAAATGGGACCTGAGGTAGTTTGCCCAGACTTCCTCAGAGATGTAGGAGCAGATTCCATTTATTGATGAATTGATTTATGGTCCTCCAAAATCTGGAGCTGTTGTTGTGTTTGACGTCGGCGTGTAATTTGGCCCAGAGATCTTCCTCCTTAGCTCTGTTCGCTTCCCTTTTCAGTTTTTTAAGGGCTGCCCTTTGGTTCTGTAATGCTTTCAGTCGAGTTTTATCACTGGGTTTGTCCCGAAGGTATCTCAGAAGTTGGTTAATCCTTTTTTTTGCATATTTAATTTCTTTTTTTGCCATGTGTGACATGGGCCTTGTGCCACTGAATCTTTGCTGGTTTGGTGGTTTAACCTTGGTAGCGTATGACTCCATCCCAGATAAGAAGTTTTTCCATTTCTCGAGTTCTCCGTTTCCGACCCTTTAAAAAATAGTTGTTTTGCATTTTCCAGCATCTCGCTGCTTGCTGCTAATTTGAATTTAATTCGTCTTAGGTCGATGGTAGTTGTTGTTCCTTGAGGCTCCCGGCAGCGTTCGAATGTTGAGGTCACTATTCTCAGAGCTATTTCTTGGGGCCGGTGATCGCTGTCGCCTTTATTGCCCATCTGGAAAGATGTGATTTGGTGGAAAAGGCCTAAAGAAACAAAGGTGTAGTCCAGAAATGAGCTGGTTTTTGTAGAGTTGTGTGTGGCTACAGGAGGATTATCTTCTGGCAGTCTGCCATTTAGAACCCTCAGGTTAAGATGTTCTAAATCCTCCAAGATCGTTTTTCCCATCTTGGTTTGCTTACACATTTCTGGTTTCCCTTGCAGCGGGATATTCCAGTTGACTTTCCTTTGGATAACCACTTCAAATTAAAGTTAGTCTACAGAACGCAGTTTCTTTTACTTAAAATAACTTTGCAACACCCTCACCCAGATCTATCTGCCTGGCCACCCATCTGTCCATCCCCCCATTCATCCCTCCATCCATTCATCCTCCCTCGCTGTGTCTCCCTCTCCATCCCTCCTTCCTTTCACCCTCTATCATTTTTAGCCTTCCTCCCACCACTCCTTCTGCACTTCCTCACAGCTAGTCCCGGTTCTGCTGGGCGCTAATAATGTTTGCGTAACTGACCCTCAAGAAATAGCGAATCACTTTGCTAACCATTTTGATGCAGTGTATACCGCAGTAGCACCCTACACCGAAGAAGACTTTGCTGAATTGTTGAGGGACATAACTCTTCCCACCCTCTCCTTGATGAAGCGGCAACTATTGGATAGCTCCTTGACTGCGAAAGAGATAGCGCAGGTGATCAGATCGCTAAACTCAGGGAAAACCCTTGGCCCTAACGGCATTCCAATTGAATTATATAAACTTAACCCTGATAAATTGGCCACTTATCTTAAAGCCATGTTCGAGGAGAGCAGAGAGAGTGGGGAGTACCAAAGAACCAACGAACAGCCAATATGGTAACTATACATAAGGAAGGCAAGCACAAAACAGACTGCGCCTCATATTGACCTATCTCCCCCGTAATGCTGAGCCTAAGATGCTTGCCAAAGTTCTAGCTAACCGACTAAATAAAATCATTTCTAACCTGGTGCACCCGGACCAGCCAGGATGTATACCGCACCGGAACACGACGCTAAATTTGCGCCGAGTCCATGGGGTCCTAGGTAGGGCGGACACGATCCTGGAACAGGCTGTCCTTGTCTCCTTGGACACCACTATGGCGTTTGATACTATCGAGTGGCCTTATCTCCTGGTGGTTCTTCGAAAACTGGGGTTTGGCCAGGAATTTATCCAGTGGATTCGCCTTCTGTACTCGACGCCACTGGCACAAGTCGTGGTTAATAATAAAAAGTCAGACACATTTGCCTTGAGCCAGGTTACCCGTCAGGGGTGCCCACTCTACCCCCTCCTATTTGCTTTAGCATTGGAACCTCTAGCGGCATGGATCCGACGGGATCCAGTTATTCGAGGTATGCTTTGGTCGCCTGAATGGGAGGATGGCATCTCGCTTTACGCGGATAACATATTACTATATCTAACTTACCCTAAAAAATCCCTGATTGCAGTGCTAGACATATTTGGCAGTATTCAGCGGATATTCTGGGTTTACGGTCAACTGGACTAAGTCCACTTATATGTCCTTCAGGGAGGCCTACCGGCCTTTCCACGTGATTGTCCAATCCAGATCAGTACCACGGGACTCAAATTCTTGGTGATTTTTCTTTCCACAGAACCCGCACTTTGATACGAAAAAACCTTGTTCCTCCAATACTACGGTTAAAACTAGATATAGCCAGCTGGAAATCTCTTCCCCTCTCTCTTCTGGGCAAGGTTGCTTTTTTAAAATGATGTCCCTCCCCCACTTCCTATATGCTCTACAAAACTCACAGGATCCTGTCCCCCTGACATATTTTAAAGAAATTGAACGCCTTCAGAGAGAGTTATTGTGGAATGGGACTCCATGCATAGCCCTGGGTAAACTTACATTAAAATGGTATGATGGAGGCATCAGCCTCCCTGACATAAAGAAATATTACTGGCAGCTATCAATCATGGCACATACGGTGGCCCCGATGATCCAGGATACCGTATGGATAGGTGGCTTCTTCCGGGAGGGAATTATAATAGATCACTTACTCGAAACCGGGCCGACCTCGGTTGACGGGCCCCACTGGTCACTCAGTAAGTGTATAGCACGCCGCAAACAGATCCCGCGGATGGGAGCATAGACTGACGTTGGATACCCCCCTATGGGACTCTGCACAGTTAGGGAATCTATGGACGTCAAAGGGATTTGATAAATGGGACATGAGCGGTATTTCACAAATTAAAGATATATGGGAGAAGGGAGAAGTAAAAACATTTGCCGCTCTCCAAAGCCAACACGAGCTGGCCTATACTGAACTTTTTCGTTACACACAGGTTCACCATGCATTACACTCACTCCTTCCAAAAGGCTCCTCCCTATCGAGTCGTACCCTTTGGAGGATAGGATACTGGATGGCGACCTCCTGGATAAGACCATCTCATTAATCTATAACAAATTAATACATAATATGGAAGATCCTCTCTCCGTATTGTGACAGAAATGGGTGGCAGATGGCGTAAAAATGGATGATGAGGAATGGCAGGAGGCGATATCCTCTCCTCGGGTAGAGGCTATCCCATGACTACGGCTAGTACAGCTTAAAAATCCTATGCAGGATATACATGACCAGCCTCCGGCTAGTACAGATGGGCAAAGCGGGAACAGGAAACTGTTGCAGAAGGTGTAGGCAAATAGGCACCTTTATGCACATCATATGGGAGTGCACACACATTCAGGCATACTGGAGGGAGATACATGAAGTGATGAGGGCAGTACTCACTATTGGTATTCTGCCTAAAGCACGTAGATGACTACTGAACATATGGGAACCGACAGACTTGAACGCCCATCACACACAGTGGCCACTTTGGGGTTCATGCTTGCCAAGAGAAAAATCGCTCAGGCCTGGGGAGCGGCAACCCCCCCTCACTGGGGGCATGGGAGACGAGTATGAAGTGGTGTATGTTCAGGGAAAAGACAGTATAGGTTGCCCGAGGCTTCCCCAGAAAGTGATCCCGCATATGGGAGATGTGGAACTCATATCGAGGAGACATTTGTGCTACCCCGCTGAGTATTGATCTGGATGACCTGCTCCCACCTTGAAACGTTCTTACTGTGTATAATGTGAGAGATTGTTGCCTCCATTGTCATGCCTATATTGATATTGATCTGATTTTATGATTGCTTGTTTGTCGATGACTGTTAATAAAAAGATTTAAGGAAGCTAACGGGAATAGGATGCGTCCCAAATAAAGCTGTTAGGAGAATTTCCCACAGGACATTTGTTGCCAGTTGTTAAAAACAGTCTACAGCATAATCTGGATTCAGTCAGTACAAAGTGAGACTTTTTGTAAAGCCATTTTATTCTCTTGGATGATATTTGACACATTTTCAGTCACAATAAAACTGTAAATGAGGTTGGTGGGCTCGAGCATCAATACAATGTTTTTGAGGGTCTGTGATGTAGCATCTGGACAGTAGTGGCCGGTATGGCTCGTGGGTGGGGGAGCCGGCACGAGGGACCTCGGGGGGATTTGTGGGGGGTGTTGCGGGGAAAGGAAAAAAAAAGATAAAAATTAAACTCACGTTTCCGCTGGCCGGGTAAAATGTAATGTAATGTAAAAAGCACTTATATAGCGCAAAAACTGTCACCCTATGGGTATCCTGGTGCTTTTAGAAATGGTGATGGGTCCCACGTCATCTCTGCTCCTGCTCCCCTGCTCTCCTGCCTCCAGGAGAAACATGAAGGAAGCAGCCAGGCTCCCTCCTCTCAGCCGATCACAATGCTGCAGTGCAGTGTTGTGATTGGTCGGGACGGCCCCCAGCCAGGGGCTAGTGGGGTGGGCATGTTCTCCAAGCAGGCTGCAATGCAGCCTGCATGGAAAAGAGCAGTGTGTGCATGACTGGTTTGGGTGGCCCGAGAGGGTCGACCCAACAGTCTTTGTGCACTCAGGAGTGGGAATACCACTCCTCTCCTGCCCTGCTCAAAGATCAGAGCAGACCCGTCCACCGCCCGCCCGCAATGCATAAAGCAAACATAAAATGGTAATAACTAAAAGTTATGACCATTTTGTATTTTGGCTTTCTCACACTGCGAGAAAGCAGTGGGGAGATGCTCCTCCACCCTAGTGGAATAAAGTGTCTCTTCCCAGCATAGTTGGTGAAAAGGAATGATCCTACCTACACAGCATAACCTAAGGCTCACTGGCACGTACACTGCCCGATAAGCACTAGCGGATGCCCAGCGCGTAACATAGGCATCAGTACCAGAGAGTGATTGGGCCTCAACACGTCCTTTAGGAACTAGAAGAAGTAAGCGGAGTGGGGTCGGGCATGTTACCCCCCTTTAAGGGAAAGAAGAAGATCTGACTGTAAAGGAGGAGAGT
The DNA here is from genome assembly GCF_964261635.1 of Lissotriton helveticus. Lineage (NCBI taxonomy): Eukaryota > Metazoa > Chordata > Amphibia > Caudata > Salamandridae > Lissotriton > Lissotriton helveticus. The sequence goes on along the minus strand of NC_136067.1, from coordinate 1,034,847,866 downwards.
ACCTTGCACTGGTCCGGTTCTTAGCATACACAGGGGAGGCCTAGGAGCAGAGGAAGTGGTCAAGAGGCACTGGTCCCCTTTTTGGCATTGGGGGGCTCTGCCCGGTTTGGGCGTGATGGCGCCTGGCGGGCGATTGCATCTCTGTCACCAAATAAAAATCAGGGCAACAGGGTCTCAAACTATTTTTCACCAGTGGAGTCACGGGAAAGAGGCATCTGCCTTGCGAGCAGATGGCGTAATGACTAACAAAAGAAGACCTTCTAGCCTGCCTATAGGACATTAAACAGGAACTATGAGCGGACTTGAAGGCAGATATGGCCTCTTCCCTTGAATCTCTTCACTCAGATATTAATGGCCACCTAATGACAATGCAACAAGCTGTAGACTCTGTGGGAGCTAGGACTCTAGACTTGGAAAGTAACCTCCAAGAATTGGAATGCCACACGGGCCAGGCGGAGGAGGCATCGAGGAGGCTTACAGTGCAGCTAGAACTTTACATACTTAATTGTGAAGATTTGAAAACCAGATACCGGAGAGACAATATACGCCTAAGGAATTTGGCGGATGGTCCAGATCTGGAGGCCTTTGTGGAGGATCTCTTTGCCATCATACTGGGAAGCACACACTTGAAGGTCAAACTTGATGGAGTTCACAGTGTGGGACCACTGCTGCCCAGGGAGAAAAGGGCACCCCGGAATGTACTAGCCAGATTACATTCCTTTAAAGTCAAGGAGGTTATTATGCAGGCAGCACACAAATCAGAAGAGGTGACCTATCAGGGGGCCTCATGCTCCATTTTCCAAGATGTGGCACTGGCAACACTAGAGAGGCGCATACAGTTCCTGTGACTGACAAGCTGCGGCATGACCGCATATGGTACCAATGGACCTACCCTTTGGGACTAGCATTTGAGTGGCATAACAAAGCACATCACATCATAGATCTTCAGGAAGCGTTGCAACTCTTGGGCTTAATGGCAGAGGCAGAGGGTCCAGCAACAGCAGTAGCAGGGAGTTCCAAGAAGGTTCCATTGGACCAAAGACCACAAAGGCAATAGCTCGCTCAAGGCTACCCCAGAGCATAGAAGAAATCTGGGAAAGGGGAGATGGAAAGGGGAGATGGTAACCACTTGCAATGGGAGGGGAGCTTAGGGAGATGCTAGTCCCGGCGAGGGGAAAGGAGGACCTTAAGCTGAAATATAAGGAAGACGTCATTCAAACAAAAGGCCACTTAAGGACCCTAATCATGATTATGCTGGGCAAGAAGTGGACATCCGGGAGCACGGGCCAGCTGGTGCAACTGCACTGGGGCAGAGAGGTTCCCTGGAGGGACCCCCTGCAAGAGTTCAGCTGATTCATGAGTACTATTAAGCTGACATGGGCTAGGTTGTCATAACAGACACTGACCTATATGCTGGAGGACAAAAAACGACTTTACGGAATGTTGAGTTCAATAAGTAACTATTACGTCTAAGTGTTCAAATTATGGGGTTTGTATTGTTTTTGTTGTTTGGCACGGGGGACTTACAGAGCTTAATACAGTTACTGGAGGGGTAGTGGTGGTGGGACATGGGATGGGGATTATATGGAGACCAGCATGGGGAGAAGTGATCTGGAAGAAGGCTGCAGCGACTCACAAGAGCGAAATACATCGTTTATAGGGGTCATGGTGTTCACAATCCTTACTTGGAATGTGAGAGGGCTGAACTCTCCTTCAAAATGCCAAAAAATGTGGAAATATGAGCTGGACCAGAGGCATGATGTGGTAGCTCTGCAGGAAACACATATTAAGAGCTCTGAAGATCAAAGGTTAAAGTATAAAAATGGCCCTCTTATGTATAAGTCTTCTGCCACAACTAAAAACAAGCATTTGCAATGCAATAGGTCTTGCATTTGCGCACGTTTGAGCTATTGGCATTGTAAATGACAATGCCTTAATTTATGATTAGATTTTTAAACATAAAACAAAGACATTGCCATTTACAATGCCAATAGCTTAAACTCGCGTAAATGCGAGACCTATTGCATTGCAAATGCTTGTCTTCTCATGTGTCAAAATCCACTACCGACATGCTTTTCGCAGTTGGACTGCTTTTTCAAGGGTGTGTTTACTTTCATAATCTTTAACCGTCTACTGTATATTTTGTTAAATTAGGTAACTCTGTGAGCCCAAATTGGCCCATCTCTCAGGTTGTACCTTGGTTATGTCAAGTGCTTGTGGGTGTTGACAAAGTTGTCCAGTGGTTTTTCACAAGCAATTTGTATATGCATTTTTATGATAAAAAAAGCTGATGAAAGAATGTAAATGAAGTGTAAAGAAGTCCCAAAAATACCCATATTTTCATGGATAGTTTTCTGTGATGGGGGAAATAACTACAAAAAAGCAAATGTGCAATACGACGTGTTACTCCTATGCACTGCCCACAATTAGTAGTAAGTATACAGGAGTAGCAGTACTCATGGAATTCTGTGACTTCTCTAGACCTGTGAGTGTTCTCCTGGGAATTTTTTAGCCCACAAACATTTCTAAATCTGTGCACATTTTACTGTTGTATTGTCGTCCTGTGATGACTGTTGGCGTCCCTGTGCTGGAACTGCATTTGAAGTTACACATTCTTGTCCAGAATAAGCCTTAACAGGAAAACCTAAATTGGACCTGTATTATTGTGTCATGTGAGTTTTGGTAAATCTATATTTCTGTAACCCATTTTACCTAATCAATGAGTGCCATTTTAGGAACTTTAAATCTAGTTTTCAGAGTATTTTCCTGCTTTGCCCCTCTGTAAGGTCCATTTTGTCTTCTGTGTTTAAACATGAATTATTTTATATATTTACAGTAGTGTACGCTCTTAGCCTGCACAACTACTGTAGTGAAAGGGTAACAATTCTGTGGTGGAAGATTGTGATCGGTGTGTTGTACATCTCTGGTTGTACATTTTACATAAGGTGCTTAATTGGTGTGCGTGACGGAGGCACCAGCGCTCATCTGGGTGACACTTATTCTTTTATCATCCGTCGTTGACGTAGAGCGCGCAAGATAGAAATGCATTGTAGGGAAAGACAGGCAAATAGTAACAAAGGGAGGAAGTAGGAGTACAAAGGAAACTGCAAGTAAAATATAAGGAGACAAGAAGTGTACGGTGGGGGGAACGGAGGCATGGTGTGGAATTAAGGTGAGGAAGCCTTGGCAGCCCCAGTCTCTTCAGAAATTCTTTGCCCCCGGCACTTACCTTTAAGTGTTTCATTTTTCAAATTATGCACTGTAAAAATGTGTGTCATGTAAATGCACGCGCTGCTTTTGCCAGGCGAGACCTAAAAAGGGCTTGTGCTCTTCTTTCACTCCACAGTTCGGTTTCAACCTGAAGACTGCAAGACAGACAAGGAGGGAAGAAAGGCACACTTCATGGGCGTAAATGCACATAACGCCTCCCTGTATGCACCCAACACAAATCAAGTGATGTTTCTCCATACATTCCTTGCTATCTTGGGGAGTTTTGCGGAGGGTGACATTATCCAAATGGGAAACTTCAACTTCTCATGGGATGTGAGGGTAGATAGCACACAGCCTCATAGGTCTAGCACCGGGAGTTTCCTGCAAACACTACAGAAAGAATTTGGGGAATTGGGACTCTACGACGCATGGCAGACGGCACACCCGGAAGGATCGAGACTATACATTCTTCTCACACTCTCACAGAAGTTACTCTCGATTAGACTATGTTTTTGGGAGTAGCACATTGGCCCCAGCCATGCAGGTGGTCACCTCCCACCCTATTGCAGTCTCAAATCATGCCCCAGTGGCCGCCATACTGGACTGGGAGGCTCCCTCGCCTAGATGCCAAAGGTGGTTCTTCCCCAATTGATTGCTACGAGACTGCTTGCTCTGAGATGACTTGAGGAAGTCAATCAGTGACTACTTTCAGACAAATGCCCCACAAGACCTTCCCTTCTACCCACTGAGACGCATTTAAAGCAGTTTTTAGAGGACAATGCATAGCGCTCAACACATCCCTAAATAAACAGAGAATAAATGAGAGACAAACCCTGGAAGCAGAGTTAAAAACTGGTGAGCATTCACAAAAGGAAAACCAACCCTAACCCTCCAAAGGCATGTGACTGCATTACGAGGAAAACCTAACGCAATCTATAACAGAACCGAATGCACCCTGTTGCGATTTCAACGCACAACATATGAGCAAGGCAAGAGGATAGTGACTGATCTAGCGAGGCAGCTAAGGATTAAGAGGGAGAAGGAATATATAGAGAGCATTAAAGATGAGGGAGTGAGACGGTTACTTCTGACACTGGGTAAGCTCAGACCTTTGGCCGCTTCTATAAATAATAGTACACTGCACAGGAATCTAGTGGGCCGGTGCAACAAAGGTACTTGGAGGGTGCAGCCCTGCCCAGGGTAACCGAGAGACAGAATGAGGTTTTGAGCAGCCCCATTACAGAGGAAGAAGTACTGGAGGCAATAAAGAGCTTGAAAGTGAATAAACCCCTAGGGTCCGATGGACTGACTACGCGGTTCTATAAGACCTACAGTGTAGAAGTCAGTCCACACCTGGTGTCCCCTTTTTAACTTAATGGCGGGGGCTGGAGCAGACACACAATCCATAGGTGAGGCTCTTATTCGTCTTATACCGAAACCAGGTAAAGACCCAGCGGTCTGTGGCTCATACTGTGCAATAGACCTCCTAAATATATATACAAACTTGGACACAAAGATATTGGCTACCAGATTAGAAGATCTGCTTCCTAATTTAATACACCCTGACCAATCAGGATTAATTAAGAGGAGACAAACCCATGATAACATCCGGAGAGTCCTCCATTTAGTAGAGAAAGTCACTAAAAAAGCTGTCCCAGCAGTCTTGTTGGCACTGGATGCCAAGAAGGCTTTTTACTCGGTCAACTGGCAGTTTCTATTCCATACCTTACGTAAATGTGGCTTTTATGGCCAATTTATTACCTTGATTAGGGCTAATTATGCCTCGCTGACAGCCAGGGTGCTGGTGAATGGGGTGAGCTTAGATCTTTTTCAATTAGGAGGGGAACAAGACGGGGATGCCCCTTTTCACCATTACAATTTGCCTTAAGCATAGAGTCATTAGCAGCTAGGATTAGGGTGAACCATCATATTCGACTCACTAGAACACAAGGTGTCGCTATTTGTGGATAATGTCCTTTTGTCTTTAATAACACCGCAGTAATCATTAGTGGCACTCTTACAAGAACTAGAAAGGTTTGAACAGGGGGCGGGATTTAAAGTTTACCTGAGTAAGACCTTCTTAAACAATTTGACCCTGCCTAACTTTGAGATGGAGGTCCTGGAGAGGGACACACCCTTTCAGTGGGCTAGGAAGAGTATCATGTACTTAGGCATTAACATCTCCCCGAAATTTCAGACCTTTTAGAGCCAATTATTCCCCCCTTACTTCAACAATTGAAATCTGACTTGCACAGGTGGTCCCCAGTATATCTGTCATGGTTGGGGAGAATCTGTGTAATCAAGATGACTGTACTGCCAAAGTTGCTTTACTTGTTTCAGGGACTCCCTATTGCACTGGAACTTAACCACCTCCCGACACTCCACACCCTAATAATCCGGTTTATCTGGCAGAATTATAGAGCCCGCTTACCTTATAAACTGCTACGCCTGCCTTAATCAGCGGCGGGTTTGGCCCTACCAGACTTTATTCTCTACTACAAGGCGGCACAACGGAGGGTGATTCTTGAGTGGTCGGCCAGGGAATCTGATATACACTGGCTCCATATGGATAGGGCAGTGGTAGGTAAATACATTTGTGATCTCCTCTGGAAACCTAAGGCAGATATGCCCTGTAATCCGTGCCTTAGTACCCCCAAGGGGACTACCCTCAGGTTTTGGGATGAGGTGTTTTAACAATTCTCCTGAACAACCTTTCCCTCTCCTCTCACATCGATTCATTTCAACCCCGTATTTCCACCGAAACAACACTTGGGTCCCTTTGATACTTAGAGGGAGAGGGATGCCTGGCAATATTTGATTTATTCCACAACAAAGACATTCTCATCTTTGAGAACTGTCGTTGGAGTTTAATTTGCCAACAGTGGAACAGTTTACTATGCCCAATTAGCCCACTGGGTACTGCAACCAGCAGTTCGAGAGACAACCACTAGAGACCTGACTCATATTGAAAACGTTGCCAGACAAGTGGGAGGGGCTAAGAGGTGTATCCCAGCTTTAAGCACTCTCCTGCTTGACTCCCTGATTACCCCACACCTGAGGCATGTAGAACTCTGGAAGGCGATGCTGGGGGACACCATTTCGAAGGCTGGACAGTCTAGGCTTTGGCGGGACATCCCTAAGCTTAACCACTCCATGAGCATGAGGGAGGCCCACTATGAACTTCTGTTCAATTGGTACCTATACTCTATTTATCACAAACAAATCTTTCCACAGGTGTCCGGATTGTGCTGCAGGGGCTGTGGTATGTTAGGAGACTTTAAGCATGTCTGGTGGGACTGCCAGAGTATTCACCCATTCTGGGCGGAGATCCTTGCTCAGATCAGGAGACTTTTGGTATACCCAATCTCCTGTGATCCTGGATTTGTATTGGTGGATCTTAGGAGTGACTCCTTGAAATATCCAACTGTTGGGGACCAAAGAGTTATGTGGCTGTGTTTGGGGGTGGCGAAAATGGCGGTGGCCGCAGCATGGAAGAGCAAAGAATCACCCTCTGTGACCCAATAGCATGCAAGACTCTGGCGAGTAGTCACTAAGGAGAGCATGGGAGATATATTAAAAGACACATATAAGAATTCTGAATATATAAGGGAAGGACTGGTTCAATACCTCTTGAAGGGTATACCAATCTGTGCATATCCGACCAGGATGAGGGCCTTAAACCTGTTCCAGTTCTAGGAGGGGGTGTGCTGCAGGGGAGGGGGGAGGGAGTGGAGGGCCCACACTGTAGGTGCCACTGGTCATGTCCCAACCTGGTGGTCTGAACTCCAGTATTTTGATAATGGCAACCCCGCCTTACCATAGTTTAAGTAAGGAGCTGAGGGGGAGGGAGGGATAAGGGAGGGGTAAGTGGGCTGGTTGTATCATAGGCACCACTAGTTGCAGGAATCTGTAAATTGGTGGAGCTAGATGGTTCTGTTAAATATGAAATGCTTACTTTGTTTGTAGCTATGTAACTGGGCGGGGGAATTGTACATTTCAACTATCCTGCTGTTTTGTATTTTGTCTTGAAATAATAAAAACAGTTTTGAGGGAAAAAAGGCTCTGCGAAGTGGCCACATGGCTGCCCCTTTAAACTTTATTTCAGTCTCAGCGATGGGGTCCCCAGGGCCTACAATGGCCCAGGGAGTGGAGCTGCATTGCTCTGCCTTTTTGTAAGCAATCAGCCACCGGAGATTGTTTCCTTGTGGCTTCACAGGTTCTGGGAGGGATTCCACGTGGCCCCCACTCCCCTTTTTATGATATCAGCCCCGGGAGATGGAGTCCTGGGGCATTCACAGGCTTGGGAAGGGGGTGGCAATGCAGCTGCCTTCCCTTTCTTTGTTATGTTATCGGCCTGGGGGGATGGGGTGCCTGAGGCCTTTCAAGTCCTTTCAAAGCCACGTGCCCCCTTGCCTTAAATAATACACCTGGTCCTGGGGATAAGGTCCCTGGAACCCATATTGGACTCAGGGAAGGGGGCTCCAACTCCCATCCTATCCCTGCATATTTAGTTTTAAAAAATGGCAGCTGTCATTTTCATTTTTGTTTTTTCCGTAATCCTGCAGGAGTCCCATGAGCTTGTGGCAAAAACTGCCAATTTTAGATCCCTGTCAGAGGAGCCATGGGGCATGGAGGGGCTACTGAGTCTCACTCATGGGCGTTGGGGTTGTTTGCCTCTGGTGTCCTGGGGTACATCCTACTATGGCTCTGCAAACTGGTTAAGTACAACCAAATTCAGAACTTGACTCTCAGAGGCAGTAACGTCAAAGCGTGGGGGTGCATCAAGCTCAGCACTCAACAATCATTCAACATTGCAATACTGGATTATCCAGCCCAGTGTCTGTTTTGTAAAAAAAAAAAGACTTTAATACATTTAGACACAAAATACTACATGCAACACAATGCAGTTATGAGAATTCATTGGCCGGTGCCTCTATACTCAGGGTTCAATGTTGTCTCCCTTGCTCCGCCCCACTTCCTTCTATCTTAAGTTAAAGTATGTGCAGTAGATTTCAGGTGCAGGACTCCATGTCTTACGGAGAATTAATGCGCTATGTTCTACAGACTTAATCCCCGTGTTAGTCTTCTCATCAATGTGAGTCCTCTTGCCAATGGCGATCAAGGGTGCATTATTCATCGGTTTTCACCTCCCTCCTCTGGAAGGAAGACGCATTGGCTGCTAGTGCATTGGCACTCTCCTCTCTGGCCAGATGACAAGAGTTGCAGGTTTCATTTCTTGGAGTCTGGCAGTCTCTGTTGGTTGGTAGGCCCCCTCCCAGACTCAGGGGCCCACCATAGGCACTTCTCAGGGTTGAGATGGAGCAGATCTGATGTCACACATAATGCTGGGTCAATGATTTGAACCACAGAGGTCTGGCCAGTCATTGGGCTGAAGTCATCTGTTCTGGCCACTCTTCAGACTTGTAGAAACTCAATCTGCTTTCGGGCACATCACTTCAGGAACGCACATGCTTCTCACAGCAGGGTCAACTTTAGGTTGGAGCACTCAATACATAGGCACAAAGAGATGTGAGCATTGCATTGCATTGCACCATGCTGGACACACATAAACATACACAATCATGCATTTGGATGAATGGTGTGCCCCTTCAGGTCCAGGACAAGTCCAGGACAATAGTCTTGGGACAGCCCTTATCCTTCTCACACATGCTAGTTTCATGTGAGACTTGGGTCAAAAACCTGGATACCAGATGCACGCAGTTGGACGCTCAAGATAGGGGACCCTGAGTGTGCCCTATGCAAGGGACATTCTGTTGCAGCACCTATTTTCTTTTATAATATTGAGGAGGGCAAGAAATGGATTAATAGAATTTAAAGATTAACATTAAATTCTAATATGTAGAGTGCATCCATAAATGCAAGGCAATCAAATATAAATATAATCAGATGCAACAGATATCATCTATAAATCACATCCCTGTGCCTTTTTAACAGTTAAATCAATTAATGTTTTTGCTCATCTTTTCTTCATCCTAGCTCACCACATAAGTGGTCTAGTTGGAAAGGCATTTTAGGGTAGGTAAAGTAGTAATACTGTAGTACTCTGTACTTACGCTTACATGCCTTTATGGGCTGACCCCAAAATATCTAAAAATTCAATAAATTGGATTATATTAAGGAAATATTCGAAAACAATTTGTACAAACAAAAAAGGGCTGTGCCCTCGATTATAAATAGGGAGTCAATTGTTTTAGGGCCGATTCACAAAGACATGTAAGAGTATCTATAAAAGTACTCCTGCAGTAGTACTTCCTGTACTTATAATCCTTTTGTGAATCGGCCACATAGCGTTGCACATTGCGGGGAGGGGCTTGGGGGGCAAAGTTGCGGTAGTCTACTTTGAAGAGACGCTCAAATCCGTCTCGAATTCAGACTACAGAAACAAACGGTGGAGAGAAGAGGCGCATACATAAAAAGCTGGCGGAAAATTAGAGACGCCGACCACGGATCCCTAAACGCCCAACTCTGGACTGAACTGTCCATTAGAGATAACTCACCTGCAAGGAATTACTAAATGGAATCACTGGAGACCTTAGGACTAACAAACCCCTGGGAGTCATTGACAGACCTTGGCACCTTTAAAAAAGTGGTATCGAAAGGCACCAAGATGATTTCATCTATAGAGGACAAAGACACCTTGGCTAAGAGAGCCCATGGATGGGTAGTGTTGAAAGGCTACAACGCTCTTAAGCCACAAGAGTACCTAACAACGGGCCTCACACAGAAAACAAAAAACAAGTTTCTTAATATGCGCTTTGGCAACATACACATACTACCCCACTTGGCACCCTGGAAAAGGGAAAGTTCAGCAAACTGCTGCCGACTCTGTTCATCTGGAAAAGAGGACCTCATACATATAATTTGTATCTGTACAAATCTCTTGGACATAAGGCGTTCCCTACTTCGGGCCCTATGGAACCAGATGGGCATAACAAGTTGCAGGCAGGCTGTGATGCAATGTTTTAATCCAGAAGAAATCCAGCTAAACTGTAGATTAATTAAATTTTTCGAGATAGTGGCTAGTAGACTAACGAAACAGTCACAGGGCTTACCCGAAGCACCAGCCAAACCAAAGCCGTGCTAACCTCCTCAGAGAACTTTGTCCCATAACTCTGTAAGAACTTTGTCTCCCTAATCCTCATGGCCTTTATTAAATTAAAATCGTGACTCATATGATTTTAGTTTGCGAGCCTACTGCTCTTTTTATGTTTCAAATGCAACTACGGTTTTCTTTTATACATTTGTATGTTTTAAATTGTGAGTTTTTATTAACTGTACAATAAACAAACCCAAACCTACTTTGAAAAGGAAAACATTTTTGTAAATGCTACACATGCCCATTCTATTACATAGTTGGTAGGTATCTAATGCAGATGTTTGCATTTATGTATTCATGCAATAGCTCCTTTTGTTATCAAGGGTCAATTCCTGGGATATACTTGTATGTTTATTTTTATGCTTATGTTTAAGGAATGTATAAAGCACAAACTGTCACTGAAAGGCATATCCTGCCGCTCAAAGCTCTGAAACATGAATAGTACAAACCACTTCAAAAACTGATCTCCAACTACTTGGCTTGAGGGCAAACTATGACTAAATACATTGACGGTTAAAAAACAGGTCTCAAGACCTTTCCCAAATCTAAGAAGGTGTGTTTCTTTCCTGAGATGCCCAGGAAGTTTATTTCATCTTTGGGCAGCAGAAATAGAAAAGTCTATTCCACCAAGTGTACACGATCGATGTGAGGAATCACTAACAGAGAATGATTACTATATCTCAGTGATCGTAAAGGGTTGTACCACTTAAATCAACCTTTGATGACATACTGCTTTGCATAATACACCGCTTTATGCATAAGGCACACAACTTTGAAGGCAATACTGTCCTTGACTGGGAGCCAGTGAAGAGAATCTAGCACCTGGAAAATATGATCTCTAGTTTTTAAGCCCAATATTAAATTAATAAAGCCCTTCAACATCACAAGTGAATAACAATTCAATGTGACTATTGAAAGCTCTGTATTCAATGTTGTCTATCATCATTTGTGGATCTCTCATGTATGAGGGCTTCCCACTGACAAAGGGGGAGGGAGACATCTGTAATGTTGCTCATCAATTTATGCAGGAGATAAAAGGTTTGTAGAGAGACTGCAGCTTTTATAAATCGAAAAAATTGCTGCTACACCAAGGTTATAAATATTTTCCGAAATCAAGGGCTATGTTTATCACAATTCACAAAACACTACACAAGACACCCTGCTGAGCTGCATTAAAGGTATAGGGTAGTAATTCACCATATCAATCAAAATATGGCACCTTCCTGCTCTCTGCCACCTGTGCTGGGGCACAAACTGCTGCACCATGGTGCAAGGGTGCCCGCATTTCAGGAAGGATTGTTTTTGTATAAGATATAGGTATAAAAAAAGACAAAACCCTTCCAAACACACAGGCTCCTCAGTGTTGCTTGCCACCCATGTAGGCAAGTGCTTCAGTGTCCCACATAGGGGTCAATCAATCAATCAATCAGAGCATTTTTAAAGCACGCTACTCAGCCGGGAGGGTCTCAAGGCGCGGGGGGGTGCTGCTACTGCTCAAATAGCCAGGTCTTGAGTAGTCTTCTGAAGGTTAGCAGGTCCTGGGTCTGCCATAGGAGGATGCGGAGGGTGTTCCAGGTCTTGGCGGCGAGGTGGGAGAACGATCTACTGCCGGAGGTCGTTCTTCGGATGCGGGGGACGGTGGAGAGGGCGCGGTCGGCAGAGTGGAGCTGGCGCTTGGGGGTGTAGAAGGTGAGTCATCTGTTGAGGTATGCTGGTCCGGGGTTGTGGAGTGGCTTGTGTACGTGGGTGAGGAGCTTGAAGGTGATCCTCTAGTTGACGGGAAGCGAGTGCAGGTCTCTCAGGTAGGGTGTGATGTGGTTGCGGCGAGGGATGTCGAGGATCAGGCGTGCGGAGGCGTTCTGAATGCGTTGTAGTCGTTTCAGGAGTTTGGCAGAAGCTCCTGCGTAGAGGGCGTTTCCGTAGTCCAGCCTGCTGCTGACGAGGGCCTGGGTGACCGATCTTCTTGTGTCGGTGGGGATCCACCTGTAGATCTTGCGGAGCATGCGGAGGGTGTTGAAGCAGGAGGACGAGATGGCGTTGACCTGCTTTGTCATGGAGAGGGTGGAGTCGAGGATTAACACCAGGTTGCGTGCGTGGTTGGTGGGTGTTGGTGCTGTTCTCAGTGCAATAGGCCACCAGGAGTCGTCCCAGACCGAGGGGGTGAAGCCGAGGACGAGGACTTCTGTCTTGTCTGAGTTTAGCTTCAGACTGTTGTTCCTCATCCACTCTGCGACAGCTTTCATTCCTTCATGGAGGTTGGTTTTGGCGTTGAGGGGGTCCTTGGTGAGGGAGAGGATAAGCTGGGTGTCGTCGGTGTAGGAGATGATGTTGAGGTTGTGCATTCGGGCGACGTGGGCGAGTGGTGCCATGTAGATGTTGAACAATGTAAGGCTGAGGGATGAGCCCTGGGGTACGCCGCAGATGATCTTGGTGGCTTCGGAGCGGAAAGGGGTGAGGCGGACGTTCTGGATTCTGCCGGAGAGGAAGGAGGGGGTCCAGTCCAGATCCTTGTCTCGGATTCCAGCTTCGTGGAGGCGTGTGCGGAGGGTGCAGTGGCAGACAGTGTCGAAGGCGGCTAACAGGTCCAGGAGGATGAGGGCCGCGGTTTTGCCGTTGTCCAGCAGGGCCCTGATGTCATCGGTGGCAGCGATGAGGGCAGTTTTGGTGCTGTGGTTGCTGCGGAACCCGGACTGCGACAGGTCCTGGATGCTGCTCTCCTCGAGGTAGTGGGTCAGTTGTTGTTGACGGTCTTCTCGATGACCTTCGCTGGGAACGGGAGCAGGGAGATGGGTCGGAAGTTCTTGAGGTCCTCAGCGTCATCCTTGTTTTTTTTGAGTAAGGCGTAGTAATCATTATATAAATGCGGCAATATATACAATAAGTTAAGAGATATGTTAAAGTTTTTGTGTTTCTGTTACTGAAAATGAGATGTTATCATGCTAAATCCACTGTCACTGGCTCTGGAGTGTGTAGCTTACAGAATGGAGTCTCAGTGCATGCCACTGAATGAGGAATGAGAAACATTCAAGCAGATATTCATGGTTGGAGAAAAAACTTTTGACTGTCTTATTTGACAACGTCAATCACTAGAGAGCGCATAGGAAAACCTCACGCTACTTGTCGCACAGCTATGGGCAGAGGGCCTCTGTATAGTATTCAAAATATCAACCATAAAATAATACATACATCTTCTCTGGTTAATTTTTTCATTAAGTCATGATTGCTCATATGATTTCAAAATCAGCATATTTTTCATGATTCTCCAGTTCATAAAACAAATTATACAATCAATTTAGAAATTCTGCTTTCACTCAATTCAATTGTATGAAATTAATCTTTCCAAATTTACAAAAATCAACATAACACCCAATGCATTTCGGGTTCTGAGCCGAACCCTTCGTCAGGGGATGAGATTCCATAACATATTTGTAAAGACTCTGAATTTCTTGACAACTGTTGTATGGTTACTTTCCAGATCTACAACACAGAAAACAGCAACAATTGTTGTATGTTTAACATAACGTCAACATGCAGTCTATGCTTGCTCAATTGAAATTCCAAAATAAACTGGGGAATGACACCGCATACAACGAAAGTAGGGAAAGGAGAAAAATAATAATAAGAAAATAATAATGGAGTGAAAATCTCCACCCGTGTAGAGCTCAAAGCAACAGTAAAAAGTGAATATAGAGTGTGTAAAACAGTGCCTCTTTTCCAATGTATAGCACCGAAGAGCAAACTGAAACGTCTCTGATAAGGGTATGATGTACCATGCTGCATTCGTACACCTGCACAGTGATAAAAATGTTCCAGTATACATATCACAATATGCGTGCCCACAGACAGATCCTTAGTTCACCACACGTGTGAGCGTTAAACAGACTCATAGGGAAGATGTCTCTTACCCAAGGCTACGTTAAAACTACTCGAAGTATTCAATGTGTGACCACAATAGAAATTCTTAAACTCAAGTGACACAAATCCTGGAAAAAACGGACACCATGCATAAGAGAACTACCTAGATCCGTCAAAGTTCACAAGTCTTTACCAAACTACGGAAGGTCATACCTAGTCATGTGTTGAATAGCCCTCGGGGTTCACACGATTCTGACGTAGATGTTCTGAAAACAAATGGAGATAACATCACCATCTGCCTCAACGCTGTTAACCCAAAGTCCAGAAACCACTTATAATTGACACTCACCACAGTTCGTGGCGCGCCGCCATAACGTCCCTCTCGTAGGAATCTCGCAACCGGGGTCACATGATCTGAATAATCACACGTGATTATATGAAAGTTCCCATGAGGAGTCATGAAAATCAATGAGAGACTATGCGTCAAGCGACACTAAAAGTGGACTATTGTGCAAGTGTATTCCAACGGTTAAGTAATCGAGAAAGTTAAGTGCTCTTCGTGATGTGTTATGAACAATAGATCTCTATATATATATATACGGCCATTGCCCAATCAACTGAATAAAAACAAAAACCTACGCTCATCTCTCACTAAATAAAAACGCACAATTATCTGGAGCAAAAAGTGAAAAAGCAGTAAAAAGAGAAAACTATGATGTATATACAAAGATGGACCTAGTCCATTATCAGTTGTGATATTCCTGCATGGACTGCTAATGGCATGAAATTCTGAAATTTTTATACAACAAATAAGTGAATAAAAAGTAAATGAAAAGTAATAAAATAAAAGACAGAAAAAAGCAGTGTCTTCCCTCACAATCTAAGTTTAGGTGTTACAACCATCATTTACAGATAACATAACAATTCATAGTGATCATTGAGACCTCCTGGTATCACAGTTCCTAAAGATTTTATCCAGTGGGTTTCCCTACGTGCTAACATAGTGTTTTGGTCTGTACCTGAACCTGATTGAATACACTCTAAAATGGTATATCGTAATTGTGGGATGATATGAGGTGTTTCTATCCAGTGTCTAGCTAATGATGAGTTAGTATTCTTGTTTCGAATGCGACTCTTATGTTCAACTATCCGTGTCTTTAACTTCCTGCTGGTTCTACCCACATATACTAATCCACATGGACATTTTATGGCGTACACTACCCCTTCTGTGTTGCAATCTGATGTGTGTCTCAACTCAATGTTTTTTCCTGTATGAGGGTGTGTGAAATTCTTGCCCACCATGACATTGCCACACTGTCCACAATTGTAACATTTCATCATGCCCTTATGTACAGAATGTGATACTTTCTTTACAGATTTCAAAAGTTCTCTTAGATTGCTTGCTCTAGTATGCGCAAATAACGGAGTCCCTTGGAATACATGTAGGAAATCAGGCTCATTTTCAATTAATTCCCATCGGTTCCTGATAATGACCTTTATAGCTGGTGCCTGGGCCGAATGTTTGATAACACATACTTCTCTCTTCATGTGTAATTTGTCCTGCTTTCTCAAAAGAGCCTCACGAGGAATTTGCAAGACTTTATCCTGAGCTTCCTTGAGTATGTTTTCTGGGTATCCTCGATCTTTGTACTCAATTATTTGCTGCTCAATCAATCTCAGGCAGGTTTCAGGTTCAGAAGTAATCCGCTTTGTGCGCATCATCTGGGAGTTAGGTAAATGCTTTTTTAAAGCATGTGGGTGTGCACTTGAATATAATAGTGCAATGTTCACATCAGTTGGTTTTTTGTATACTGTTGTCTCTAAGCCTGATGTTGCTTTTCTGATTTCTATATCTAAAAAGTGAATGGATGTAGTACTTATTTCAAAGGTAAATTTGATTCTGGGGTTACATTGATTAAGTTAATTGATGCTCTCTTCCAACAGTTGTCTCGTCCCTGTCCAGATTACCAAAATGTCATCAATGTAACAGATAAAAAGCGCTGCATTCTCTTTCCAAGTTGTTTTTGACAATATATGCAAGTGCTCAAAGTGTGACATGAATGTATTTGCATAGGAGGGCGCTCCGGGAAATCCCATGGAGGTCCCCATGCGTTGAATGTAATAATCTCCTTGCCAGGTGAAGTAGCTATGATATAGCGCGAAGTGCAATAGTTCCAACAGAAATATGCTCTTGTCTTGCGAAATGTCTGATTCCAGTAATCTCCATTCTAATGCTTCGATACCTTCGTCATGGGCTATTGAGGTATACAATGCTACCACATCTATGGTACATAGGTAAATGTCTTGTAAAACAGGTGTCGTACAGATTCTAACTTGTGTAAACAGTCCGTAGTATCCCTCACGTAGGTTACCCATGCCTGCACCAGTGGTTGTAGATGAAAATCAAGATAGTATCCTAGTGGTTCATTGATCGATCCACACCCAGCTACAATGGGTCTGAATGGAGGTCTGGTTTTGTGCTTGTGAATCTTAGGTAACATGTATATTACAGAAACTTTCGGGGTAGAATTGTACAAAAATTTCTTGGTGTTCTCATCAATGTAACCTTCTTCAAAAGCTTTCTATAATATAACTCCTAATGTCTGTAGAATTTCCCTCATGGGGTCTTGATCCACTTTGATATATGTGTCCTTATCGGCCACATGTTGGTTCACACTATCAATATAAAAGTCAGTGTCCAATACTACCAGAGCACCTCCTTTATCAGCAGGATGAAATGTAATTGTTTGGTCTTGTCTCAATTTGTTTAAGATACGCCGTTCCCTTGTGGTCAAATTTGGCTGTGATGGTGGGCCATACCGTATGCTCTCCAGGTCCTTTTTCACTAGGATTTCAAATGAAACCAAAGTTTTATGAGAAATGGGTGAGATAAATTTGCTCTTCGGTCTGAACTTGTGTTGTTTTTGTACATCTTCGTTTGATGACACTATAGTAGAAAAGAACCACCTTAACCTTAACTTCCGCATAAATAAAAAAAAAAAATCACCTCAGTTTCCAGAGCATTAGATACATATGTAGGAACTAAGGATATTCCTTTGCCTAGAATAGCTTCTTTGTCACGAGTCCGGGGTCTTTTTGAAATATTCACTACTAGTGATTTCATTTCTTTACTGTCCTCTGTGGCCTGCCTGTTTCCTTTGTAACTTTTGGTTTTTCCACGCCTGACTGGGCGTCTGGGTTGACTAGGCTTTTGTCCGGTGGCATCTTGGCGTTGAGGCCTTCCCCTAAAAAAGGCACCATTGTAGTGGACGTAGTTGCTGTCTCCCCTGTGACGATCTGAGATGTTTGCGGCATATGGGATACACTGGGACGTTGTAATGAGAGTTCCTGGTCGGTCACAATGCTTTCTTCCGATGATGTTGCTCCAGGCTTTTTGAAAACTCTTCTTTGTGCGTATTTTTCAGCCCACGTATACACCTCGCCCAACTTATAGTCTATGGTGTCCCTGCGGAATTTTCGAGTCTTGCTTTCATGAACTTCTTTCGCGTGGGTGTCCAAGTTCTTGTTTATGTTTTCAAGTACCTGATCCCAATCCTCCTTCTCCATACGTTCAGTAATTTCATCCTTAAGTTTATTGATATCTATGGTTAATTATTTCAATAAAGAGGAGATCTCCTCTATAATTAGGAGGATGAGATCTAAAGAGCATTTATTTAGTATAGCATACCATCGTGCCATAAATGTCTTGTCAAACTTGAATAGCATGGGGCGTAGGGCAATCCTTAAACCATGTGGAATTCTCTTTACCTTATGATATTCAATTAATGTAGTTGCGTGTAAACGCTGGTTGATTTCGTTTCTCATCAAGTATTCAAGTTGCCGTAATTGCTGCGCCGTTGTTCCAGAAGACGAACCATATTCTCTAACCTCTTTAAAAAGTGCATAGATTGATTCAGCTTCTTCTGTTGAGTATGCTTTAGTGTCTGCTTGATTAGTTGTCAGATTTGAAATGTCCTGACAACGTAACAGGACCATTTCAGACAACACTGGCCAACGTCCTTCCTCCTGTAGTGCCTACTTTAACTTACCCATCCTCTGCACAGTGTGGAGCCCAACATGTGAATGCACGTGTGGCCGTTTATACTATGGCCTTCAGCAGCTGCGCTGCTTGTATATTAGTGCCCAGCTCCAGTTCTCCATTTTATCCAGTCCTCAATGCCTGTCACTCGTGCACCTTCACCTGAAAGCAAAGATGGCTGCACATGAACCTAACATGGTAGCAACTTTGTCATGTTTATGTAGTTCTTAGAGGTACTGCTGAGTATGAGCATCAGATGCTGCTGCTGCTCTAGTCATGGGGCTGCTTTTCAAAAGGGTCCAGCAGTGCTTCCCTACATCTCCTGTTTTTCATCTTAGAAAACAACAAACAGCCTTTGGAGTAGACAAAAATAGATATTTTGCCATTGTTTAATCTTCAGGTTCTTCTACAAAAATGTTGAATAGTCCCATTCTGTTCTTCGGGTTTTGCAAAGCTCCATGCTGCCACACCTCACCTATACATCATCTGGTACAGAGTCACCATACAGTTTCTCCTCTGTCCTGTTTTAATGACCTTTTTAATGTCTTGCACATTATCTTCCCATTGACCTCTCTCAAATTCTCATAGCAAATGTGGTTGACTTCCCACTCGCTCTTGGAAAGAATAAAAAAGTGATGGATATGCGTGCATGATTCAAAATTTGTTAACCACTGAGTCTTTCTTTGGCTTTCATTCCATCCCATCCTTTAGTATCTCATTTCAGCCAGAGAGAAAGAATCAACCATTTGGAAATCATTTGGATCCTGCCTCAAATGATGGCATTCATTTGAGCTACTAGAAAGCATCTCATCTGCATGGGAACACAATCAGTCTCAGATTTATGTTGGCCAAAAAAATCCTAAAATTACATTTAGATACTAAAAGTCTGGCTGCAGGCACTCCACACCGGGAACATCCTTTATCTAATTTTCAATATAAGAAGGTTAAGTAAGAACGTTAAACACCCCTTGAAAATGACCTCTGGTGGTAGGCAGTAAGAGCCCTCTTGGAAAAAACATAAAATAGGTAAACAAAATAAACACTGTGTTCCCTCCACCCTCTCTGCTGGCACCTCTTCTTGGTGCATCACTTTGACAGGACAATATGGACCCACATCAGGCAATGCCCATAGTACGTAATATCTATGAGAGAAAATATTACCAGTAAGTTCTTGTATTTCTATCACATAGCCTTGCGTTGTCCCAGTGCTAAACTCAAGGAATCATCTTAAGATTCTTTGGAAGATGGGGAGGCACATGAAACATGGAGTCCTCGATTATGTATCGTTGCTTTGAGCACTGTGCGTGTGGGCATATTTAGAAGTGCACTTTAGATGAAGCACAAGACTGCACAAAAAAGAAAGAAAACAGACATGTTAAAAAAAACAAATAAAATAAAAATCCAAATAATTCATAACAAGCAAGAAGGAAAGAATAGGGCATAACGCAATATGGATCTATGGCACCAGAATGTCATTATCAGAATATTGTCTGACATAAATATTGTGTCCTAAATATGGTTTGCAAAAATATCGCTCCATTGGATTGAATAATAGAAAATCTACACCCAATGTGACAATATGTATTTCAACAATGCTTGTCATGCAGTAATTCGGTACGCGATGTTCTGACATGCAAAAGGCTGGATTCCAACTTGAAAGAGCAATAGATGAAAATGAAATCCCTCTCACTTCTGTGACTGGCACAATCTCTTTGCCACCTTCCTCCTCCATCATGAATCTTTACGGCCACATTTTCTTAAATGACGATTATTCGAAACCACCAGTCTTGAAATTCGATGGACATCACATCATATAGATGATGGAATGCAACTTGTTGTATTTTGTTGCTGCGATAGGTTTTAATCAAATACACACTCTTAAATCTGGGCCCTTTGCCTTTTTTCGAGAAAGGTAGCTCATAAATACATCATTCATGCAACTGGTAAAACAAAGGGAAACTACTCCATTTTCACATAAAACTGAATTCTGAACTTTACACGTTTATGGATGCCACACTTTCCGACTAAGAACTTGACTGGAGAGAAGAAAAGGTTATTTGTATCCAAAAATACACTTAACATAAGGCAAGTGAAAGCCATTAGATGCCTATGTTAAGAGTGAATGAAAACTAGACAACTGAGAAAACATTCAACACTTGAGAAGAGGAACATGGGACCACCCTGTAAAGAGAGCAAATGGTGAGAACCCGTATCCCAACGATGAACCTGCGGATGGCACGAGGCCACACAATATGGCGGGAATGGGTTGCATCATATCGAGGCTATTGCACGGCTTTTCTTGGCATAACGTGAAACAATCTTCACGTATTTTAGATCTGGAGGTGACAGACATTTTGAAGAAAGTCTGACAGAACAAAACTTGATTGATCTGCCTTCGTTTTGGTAATACGTGTGTGTGGGGAGGGTCAACCATTGCGAAGCGTCATGAAAATGGAACCCGAGATAAATATAGATCGCCGGGAGGCTGCTAAACTTCAGGGTCACTGGTCAAGCCCCTGCAGAGGCCTCAGCTTTGGAAAAATAAACCTGAACATGCGTGAAGACACGTGCCTCGCTTCACATGAAAATCTGCGCCTAATTTAGTACCGCGAAAGAAAAGGAATCGAGCTCTGCTAAAAGATCCAGCATAAAAAAACCTGCATATTCTGCAGTCAGTCGGTGGTTCCCAGGCGCTGGGCATGATTACATTAACTTTACTTTGCACTTGTGAAAAGGCTTATTTGGTTTGTCTATTTGTGTAATAGTAAACCCAATTGATAAAGTTTTCTCCAGTCCACACTAGGCCCTTATTCTGACTGGGCCAGAAATATCACGCACCAAAAAAGGTCTAGAAAGAAATATCATGGTATCAGTGGTATTCTAAAGCATATTTACAACATGTATTTAAAACCTTTTTACATTATCGCCCATCACAGTGAAAAAAACATATTTGTTGCTAAAAAGAAAAAGTAAAATTGTCTGTGGATTGCTGTAACCTGAAGACATAGTTTAAGCACACAAGGTGACACAAATGACTTTTAGAGACAGGTTAACGATAAGAAAGAACACAAGCATTGTTAAAGTACAGTATTAACTCATCCCCCCAGGAGCTAAAGCTCACTTATTTATAGGCAAACGTGTCCATGCAATCAAGCAAAATGCTGTCACTCACAGTGCCAAAGAGCTAATGGAGGAAAAAGTCTGAACCATTGGCCCAAGATGTATACTGTCATGGGCGAAAGCAAAATGTGAGTGACAGTTAAGCAGACCAATGGTTGAAGAGGGGTCACTCAAAGTCCCTCTATTTATATATATGTATATACTAAAAAGAAAATAATAAAATATATGTATGTTATTTATGATTTTCTTTTTAAGTAGGAGACCAGTGAGATCGCTCTTTTAGAGTGTTCAATTTAAAGCTTTATTGAGCAATACTAGTGTTGTTCTATTGTATATAAAATTAATTCTCTTAGACCGTACATCAGTTTGAATAAAACTTCGCAAGAGTTTTGGGCAGATGCCCTAACAATTTGTACTGGGTTTTCATCACAAAAGTGGGGCAAACCATTGCGAAGTGTTGACTTGGGTTTTAATTTTCAGCGCAAAGGGTCGACACACGGGTGAAATATAGGCGTTTCCATGCTACCACTATTAAGGTTTTGATGCAAATACCTATCTTGTAAAGATGGTAGTCAGGGCTGTGTGCATAGAAAAACATTGCTTCAAAACAGGCATTAAAATGGTGAAATATTTGTATTTCTCCAAACGTTTTCAACTTTGAATGTGTGCTGCAATGTACAGCACACATACAAGTCGGAAAAGTTTTAAAGTTAGTCTTAGCATAGTACTTCCAAGTGGAAGGGTACCCATGAAACCTACACCAGAGAGTATGCACACACCTGTTAACTATTGCACAAAAGTGTATCCCTGGAACTAGACAACCTGCACCAGCTCTATGAAAAGAACAATAGCTCCATATCTTGGTAGACATGGCATGGTCTAGCTCTCTTCCTCTCAAGCTACACAGCATGGCAACTTTGCTTGTTGAGCTACGTTTTGTGATATATTAGTAACTATACCCCATACTGTGAATCCACAGGACTTCACATGTGGCCTTGTTCTGTGTGATGCCATGTGACTCCTTGAAATGAGCAGAGCCTGATTTTGTAAGGTTCCAGGTACTGTATCCCATATTTAGGGGGTCATTAGGATGGCGGACGGACTTGCGTCCGTCCGCCACCCCTGAGTTTGAGGGACCGTCCGCATGGGCAGCGGCGGTCCCTCCATAGCAAGTAGGATGTGACCGCCACCCTGGCGGTCACATCCTGTATGTTTTACATTGCGGCGGATGCTGCTTGAAGCAGCATCCGCCGCAATGCAAAAAACGAAAGGTGTGCATTTGCATGCACAAAGCGGCAGGCACCGCGTGGTGCCTGCCGCTTCGTGCACGCAAGGGCAGGGGGGTACCATAGGTACCCCCCATGTGCACCCCCCACGCAACCTTCACCCAGGGGGCCCGCAACGGGCCCCCAAAGTGACTGTCCGTATGCTTTTCCACGGCGGAAAAGCCGCCGCGGAAAAGCATGACTCACCCTGCATCCTAATATGGCTGGCGGTGTCTGATAGACACCGCCAGCCATGTTATTGCTTTTCCGCCGTGGTCGCCTTCCGACCACGGTGGAAAAGCGGCGGACGGATTGGGAGACCCACCAGCCATCCTGATTTGGCGGTGGGTCTTTCAGGCCTCCTCGGCGGATTTCCCGCATACTCCGGGCCGGCGGTGGCTTCCGCCGGCCCGGAGTATGCAGGAAATCCGCCATCCTAATGACCCCCTTAATGTGAAGCCTGCCTCCCTGATTTTTGCTATCCCTAACATATGCAGCTCCTTGTGTTAGACCTGTAACTCTGTGGCGATCACATTGTGTACTTTTTTCCTTGACATCGTAAACTGTGATATGTTTTTGGACAGACATATTAAGAAAATATGCAAAACATTTTGCATTTAGAGCCAGTTATCACAGCTTTGCTGTTTAACTACACTATGCACAGCATACATTACTGGTGATTGGTGGTACTCAATTCATTAACCTTGACATTAAAGATTAAAGGCTGATTAAGTCCTGATTGAAGTTGAACCTGTTGTCAGCAGGTTTCACAGAGATTTCTTTGGTTGACCCACAAACCAACCAAGGTAACTTGCATGTAAAAAGGAACACATCCAGCATTTCTTCAAAGCTATGTTTCTGCATCCAGAGTTCAGTGAGATAATTTAAACTTTATTTCTCTGCTCCCCAAACAATTTTTATGATTATGAGTGGAAAGTAATTTAGGCATGTTTCCCCGAAGAGTGGCGTAAAATACGATTTAAATGATTTTAGCTTTTTGGTTACACTTAAAATTGTGTTTAGTCCTCTTACTACCATAATTCACTAACAGTTCAGTATTAACTTCTCAAATCACCTCAAACGGTATATACTTCACACGTTTCATGAATTTACATGCATTCTACATCTTTTTAGGCTATATTAAAAATTCCAATAATGTATTTATTCTTATTTATTACACTCCAATACTATATTCGTTCCCTTCCTTAGAAACCCTCCTTTTTAACCATTTGTAATACTATATCAAAGAATTGTTTATTGTTAACATGTCTCTTTCTATCATAACTAGATATGTAGACAGTGCATGACTTTGCACAACTTTGTTATTTATTTAAAATATTTTGTTAAAAATATTATATAGGTATATTAAAATGTCATAGTTGATGGGTATCCTTCTATAATAAATATCTTACAATAAAGTTTTCAATCCTAAAAAAATATAATCTCATCTGGATTACCTTAAATTTTTGTTTTTATGTGAAAATGTATCTTACTTTCTTTAGACATTCTTTTTATTGCAGTCTGCTCATAGTATGAAGAGGATCGGCAAGCCCATAACCAAACACAGTATGTAATGTGGTATTACTGTTGATTTTGTCCAGCATCCTACAGAGAAAAGTGTATGTCCTAGCACCGCACCAAGATCAACATGAACCATGAAGGGACCGAAGAAAGGCCTTTTCAGGATCAACTGAGAAGAAGGTGGACAACTCAGGCAGGACATAATGGCTCTAAGAGGTCATGGATGGTTAATATTTAGGCAGACATTGCAGTTGAGGTGCAAAAAAAGTGACTACAAAGCTGGACTCTGCTGCTGACAGTATATTTCCAAAGGGATCATACAGCATTAATTGTGCATTTTACGCAACCAGTGCAGAAAACAACACTGGCGAAGATCCACTGTTAGGCAGCTTAGTTCAGCAATTGGTTGTTCTAAGTTCAAATAAGATCTAACAAATTATGTTTTTATTTAAATTTGAACGTTCTACATTGATTAGAGACTAACACAGAGGTCGGGAAAATTCTCTTGTTGTCCATCACGTTTTGTAAAAATGTGAAACTTTGGAACTTACATTGTTTTCAAGATTTGTCAGCTCTACAGAATGTTACCTGTGGGCGAAATTCGAGTAAAAACAAGTTGTTGTTGAGGATATTTCAAGAAAAATCTTTTATTCAATAAAATGACAGTGCAAAGTGTTTTTTTGCAGAGTTAGTCCCCCGGTAAACTGCTTCTGTTTGAGAAGCCAGTGATGAAGTTCACAAGTTTGTGACGAAACCATCCCACTTCACGCAGCTCTACAAGAAATCATGTATAGTTGCTAAGAAGTAAAAAATTTGAAGCAGGGAACCAAATATTCTGATTTTAAAGGATAAGTAAAGTAGAAGGATGCAAAGAAAAAAGAATAGAGAACAGTTCAGAAAGGCGTAAACATAATAAAATATGGTTTTGAGTTAGGGCCTAAATGAAACACAATTTCAGAAACCTTATTTCCGCACATTCACAAATTCTATGCTCTAGGAAGCACCGTAATCTATCTCATGCCACAACTGAATATTATAAATCACCGAGACTCAATTAAAAAAATTACTGGAATAGTTAGTGAGGATTTTGCCTAGTAGCACTCAAGTAGTAACAACTGCTGTCCATGAAGCTTTCCACGAAGAAAGGGTACAGCTGGACTAGTGGTAGTATAGGTGTGTGCATAATTCAGATATCCAATCTAGCTGTACCATGGGCAGCAATGCTATTGAGATTACCAATACAATACCATGCAATAGAGAATTTATATGCAACCAGAGTCATGTTGATTTGTCATCGAGTTTTGAGGGTTTGGGTACAGAACCCCACAGTTCTACTCACAAAAAGAGAAACATTGTTCTTTATTTTGACTTAGACTAAGCAAATGAAAGATGATCCATGAGTTTTGAAAATCTTTTGCCTGAGCAGATCACAGTTGTGCCAAAGAATTTACTATATGCTGCTTAAATAAATTAATCATTAATATACCATAAAAAATATGACCACATTTCCACTCGTACCTAGTTGAGAATCTACCTGTAAGACAGCAGGCAAGCACGTTCCTGAGTAGGTTTAATACAAAATTTTGGAGTTAATATAGCCTTAGAGTCTGCTGTAGTGGGCTCCACTGGCCATTAAAGGCCAGCTCCAGCGTTAAAGGCCTGAGCTGAAGGCGTGGACCTTTAACAATGAAGCGGGTCTAAGACTATTAGAACAAGAATAGTTAGCTAAAGGAACAATAAAACCTTACTTCACTATTTGTCCTGTGGTTACACTAAAGCCTTGAGTAAACTCCAGAAGAGCGAAGTACTGGTAGATTGAGCACTATACTTTTAACAATACCTAATAAAAACAAATGTGACGTAAAAGTGAGACGCTTACTTAAAGAATTTATTCTATCAAGCGGGCAGGTTATGAAATTTACCAAACATACTTGAAATACTGAAAATTAAAAAATGCAGATATATTCAACGTACTAATGTGTTTGCTTCTGTCATAAGTGCCCCCCACTCCGTGTGCATAATGTATGTTGCAAATAAAGGATGTATTCAGTCAAATCATTACTTAGGCCTTAAGAAAGTGATATGGCTAATTGTGTAATTTTTACAAAATGGTAATGTCAAAGGATTTTTCAAGGGCATGCATGGCAATTGTGGGTCGAACCCAAAAGTCCAAAAGGTTTCAGATATTGACAGTTGGTTAGTAAAACACAGACCTCACTCCTCTGAGCACCTGACAGGGGCATTCTGGCCACTTATTGTATTAGGCAAATGCCTGGAGGGTGGGCCAGCGCCCTTAAATCTTTAATTGCTGCCTCCTGCTATTCTAGGACCTCTAATGATCATTGCCTCGCCCTTCCTTTCCCAAGAAACCAAGTGCTGTCTTAGAAGAGAAAATAGAGTAACACTGTATCACTGCAAAGCCCAGTGTAACATGCTGCCAGTGTCCCTGGCTGTGTTAGAAACATAAGGAGAAAGACCTACCAGAGACCAACCATGGTAAACCGAACTATTTACTTAATAATTTCCTATAACACTATTGTAAGCAATAGTAGCATATTTTACATAGAAGAAAAGCAGGAATATATTTTAAAAAGTTGGAAAATTTTATGAGAAAATGAGAGGTAAAAGTTGTAAAATATTGTAAATGTTCCTTTAGAGGAGAAAGAGATAAAGAGATACATGAGAAAAGGAGGTTAGGACAAGCACACTGTCTGCAGAAAATGACCCATGACACTGCGACACATGCTTCTTGAGCACTGGGAAAATAGTCATCATTTTCTTTCTTCATCATACCACCAGGACACAGGTGGTGGCATTCAAGCTGGATCATCATCCAGTTTACTCTGAATCGATAGTGCGAACATTTTTAAAGTGCCTCAACCAATTAATATGTTATCGGATATGAGTAGGGAAATTGTACACTGTAAAACACCAAATATATTTCTCAAACCTCACAGCCCTATGTTACAGCTTAAATTACATGTACATCGGCATAATGAAATGGGTGTCGGTCACAATTCTGCCTGTAAACAAAATACATACTTTTACACCTCCTAAAATACGTCCCCGATACCAGATACTAAGATACGTGTGTGAATTATTAAAAATCCATTATTTATATACACACACACACACACACACACCACATTGCACCAACAAGCAGTTTATTCCTACCATGTGGGGGTATTAATTCCAAAATATTGTCACATTGCAAACTTAGAGGGCTATCTGTAGGAGGCCCAATACCGGTCGGTAATGGCCGAAATTACCGAATTTCGGCCGTTACCGACCGTTATTGGGCATTTGAGATGTAGGGGCTAAATTTAAGGATTCGGTAATTTACCGAATGGGTAATTTAAGGAATCAGTATATTACCGAATTCTTAAAATCCTTCTCATTTCAGGATTCGTTATTTACCACCAACTACAAGTTGGTGGTAATTATCGAAAACCGTTAAAAAAGCAATTTATTGCAATTTATTGCAATTCCAGGCCCATAGGAATGAATGGGAATTACCGAATTGGTAAATACCGAATCGGTCATTACCTTTTTTTACCGTTTTGGTAAAATTTACCGATTTTTTTCCTACATAGCATTTACCGATTCGAAAATACAGAATCGGTAAAATTCCGTATTTTAGAATTGGTAAATGTAGATTACCTACGTATGGCCAGAATGTCTAAAATGTATTGAAAATGGCTACACATGCAATGCAATAAAACACCAATATTTATGTGTTCATTTATTTATTTCAAGGACTTTCAAGCACTTCTGCTCTATTGCGGTTATACGGGTGCTTTACAACAAACTCGGATCAGCTTAAAGCAGAGAGTGAAAACATGTCAGATGAAGAAGTACATGCCTGATGAAGTTACATTTCAGATTTCACTTGTTTAGAACATGAAACATGAGTCACGAAGCAGGAAACTTTGAAAACTGAGTTATGATGAGAAGGAGAAATGCTGAGTGCAAACATAGGTGGAGCAGGTGTGGACTATGTGTTTTCTAAAAGAGGATTTTATTTTTGGATTCTTATGTTAACGGTCTAAGCATGCCAAGTAATAGT